>NC_069125.1:51696879-52367296 GCF_026914265.1 Mya arenaria | reverse complement strand
CCATCATACAGTATAACAAGGTCATGTTCTGACAGCTGACAGTGCCTTCATACAGTATAACAAGGGGATGTTCTGACTGTTGACAGTGCCATCATACACTAAGGCTAGAGCATTGACTGAATCATTACCATATTCAGGTAAAATGAAATGGTGCCAAACAACCAATCAGGGTCATACAACCATGTTTTGAGCACTGACGATCTATGCAACATTCTGTATTTTTATCTGAAATCTGTGACTAACACTTGAAAACAGTGAAAACTGTGGCCTACAACCCTATAACATATATGAAGACTGGTTACCCTGTTTTCTGCGTATATGATTTGAGCCATAGACTGGTTCTTGGTGTCAACAGTTGTGTCGGGTGCCTCATCTGACTCGACCTCTTCCTTCTGCTTGTTGGCTGCCTCCTCTTGTTGCTGGGCGGATAGAAATAAGGCAATATAAGTACATAGAGTGCTATTGCTTAACAGTTAAATGTGTACAAATGTACTAAATACACCAAAAGAAAATCATGGGTTGGGATCAAATTTTGAACATAACGATTGTTCTTTTAATGAAAACAAAACAACAATATGATAAAGTCCATTGTTAACAAACAGCATGCAACTTCTAATTTTTCTTTTAATGAAAACAAAGTACCAATATGATAAAGTCCATTGTTTTCATTTGGGTGCAAACAGCATGCAACGTCCAATTTCATACTTATCTTTTACAGAAAAAGATGACCACTTTTGAACATAATTGTACAAGTGAAACAACCTCTTCATGTATTTGTCATGTGTACATGTATTTATCATATGTACATGTAATTGTCAAGTGTACATGATGTTAATTGACAAGAACCTTATCAGCAGTAAGATCTTCTTTCTACAATGATTTGCTTGTGGTGTTACAAATCGAAGATCCCTATCTAGCACCAACCTGGAGTTTCTTCTGTTTCATACCAATCTGGCCTTCTACGAGGATTATCTCCCGGTCAATACGTGAGATGTTTTGGAGGAGCTCATCCTTGATTTTTTGGACCTTGAGGGTCTCCTCAGGTGGCAGAGTTGGAGAGATTGCCTCCACTTGCGGGTTGTACGCGGGCTCCTGGGGGAAAACATCAAGTTAAAGTTAGGTACCGTAAATGACTGGATATTAGACGCCCTTTTTTCCCTCAGATTTCGATGCAAAAAAATGTCTGCGTATAATACCCAGTAACAATTTTTTTAACTTTTTTTCTGAGGTAGATTTCAAGCCTAGAGTTTGTTTAGATTTATGTAGAAAGGGATGTTACTCGCGTCATATCAATCGAGTATATATGAGTTAAAACGGCAGTTGAAGATCGGGATACGGTATATCGTAAGACGTTTATAATTTAAACAAAAATATTTTTCGATTAAAGTTATTCAATATTATTTTGAATAATAAATTGAATTGAACAATAATTAAACTTAAAAATTAAATTGACAGTTGGGCACTGTCAAAATATTTTTGTCAGTTGTACAAGAAGGTGTGAACTCGACTGCTTTTAACCTGTTTATCAATGGTCATTAACTTATTTATTACGCCTATAAGTGTAAATCCTTCATCAAGTTATTTAAAACACCATTTTATACATGCATTGAATTGAATAAACACATTCTATCGGCTTTAGATCAAAGAGTCACACTGTGTAACGTCACATAACTTACAGTTATACCCACGAGGATCTCGTGGAGAGCATGGACATTGCTATGCAGGATTAATGTATAACTGTACGATTATTGCTTCTTACAGTCTATAAGTGTGGTACAAGTTTACAGTTTATTGGCAGATCGTTTTACAAACATGTCATGTTTATGTTTTCTTAATCCCTTGATTGCCCTTGTTGTTTCTTTAATCCTTCAATAAATATATCACACTTCCTTTTCAACAGGCAATAAATCGTTTAGGATGGGGTAGTAACTAATTAACTTGTCACAGTAGTGTATACGGTTAGGTAATCTAGCCAGGCATTGTAAAGATAAAATCAATAATCTTCGTCTGTGAAAGTTATGATTGATGTCCTTTGGGTGTCCGAAAATTAGGTACGCAAAATAAATTATTTTGGAAAATAATTATGGGTGTCCGAATATTTAGAGTGTCCGAACTCTTAGGTGAATTACGGTACTTTATTCTTTTCTGTAGGTGTTGACATTTTGAGAACAAACCCGTACAATATAAGGCTTTTGCATAACTTAACTTTTCATTCTCAACAGTTTATCATTGTATGGTTTTAAAGATAACCGTCGCCATTTTCACGAAAAAAAAAAATTTGTCACTGTCAACAAACATGGTGGCCGAAAATGCCAGATGATTTGACATCTTTTCTATGCGTCTTTTAACCAAAAACATAGATTAAAAGTTTTTTTCTTGGACTATTCAGATTTTTTCCCTGTGTCTAATACCCCCTATCGTCTTATACCCTGTCATTTACGGTATACAGGTTAAGTCTGCGTGTTTTAGACTGCTATTGCGAGTTCCGGGCAAAATATTTATTTATGGAAAGTTTGATCAGTTTCAGGATGTTATTTTTTGTAACATCTCTTTATCATTCAGTGATGGTTTTAAAACGTGAATATAACCAATTAAATATAACCAATTAAATCTTGGTATATTTATCGGCTGACATTTAAGAAACATATTATTTACAGCATCAAACAGTGCAGATTTATATCTTTTAACAATTTTCAATTTATATGACATTAAGTTCCTGCCTAACAATGATGCTCATGCAGACCCATACTAAGAAAATATTTAAGCTCAAATTCTTTTTCAAAATCAGTCAGCTTTATCAAATATTTGAAGAGCCTGAGCATTGATTTAAAAGGGAATATTTAATAATAAACATTTACAAGGTTTTAATTAGAATGAAACATCATGTTTTCTATGAATTTTATTTACAAAGTAGGTAAAGAAGCAATACAAAATGTGATAAAAACCCTTGCTTAGATGAGTGAATGCCAAGGCTTCTGCAAACATTTAAACAATGTTACAATAATCACTCATACAACATCCTTGTAAGTTTACCAGCACTTTAAATCTGAACATAAAAATGAAATGTTTTGATAGTTTGCTACCAAGTTAGCAAATGCCAACATGTAATTGACATACACGAGTGAGTCGTATACATTTTGAACACAAGCCTTAAAATGCTATCAAAACATGGAATTCAGGATATATTAACTGAGATACTCATGGCACAACTTGGCAGCAGAGTCATCCCTAGCAAATAAGACATCTTAGCAGTAGGTAAACTTACAACAATACCGACCCTCTTTGGTTCTGCCTGACTGACATCAATGGTGAGGGGTTGTGTAAGATCTGCCCGCTCCGTGAGGCGGGGTCGTTTAGGGGCCTGGGGACCCTGAGCCGTACCACCGGCCAGGGGTGCTGGTTGGCCTGTCTGAAGGTTACCCATACTCTCTTGTCTGTAGTGTTGACCATAGGCTGACGGGGGCTCAGGCCTGTAATGAGAAAAATGGCTCGTTAATATACATTACGAACATTTATAACTAGAATTTCTCGAATTGAGTATGAAGCAGGCTTGGAAAGCCCACTTTTTAAAATAGGATATGATTATACAATTACTAATTATGATTAGGACTAATGGTTAACTAGAGAGATATGTTTCCCTTCTGGACTTGATGGGAGTTGTTCAAACATTTGTTGCAATATATGTAGTGATGGTCATATTTGAAAAATTATGTCCAACAGCTCCAAAATTCATATTGCAATGATGCAACTTGGCGGTCATGATAATTATCTTGAGCAATCTTGATCAACAGCCTGATCACACTATTTACTGTGGAGTCAGCCCTTGAATTATGATTCATTGAATTTTGAATTTTGACGAAATTAACTTTGTCCTCGCATTTACTCGCATTTCTTATCTGATCCTTAGCAACTGTAGTAAAAATATATTTCAACAGATTTCAATACACATCCTCATCACACTCTTCATTTAGGTGAAACAGACCTTAAATTTTCACTAATTTATATGCTCCGTAGTCATAAAAGAATATGATGATGTCAAATGCTCCAAAAGTCATTGCAATGGCAATGTTACCTGAAGCGAGCCCTGTCAACGCCGGCTGGCTGGTGTGAGTGGTGGAAATCTAGGAGGGTAGGGCGGCGGTGGATGGGCACCCGGTCCCTGTACTGTTCTCTGATCTCACGTCCATGCTCCTGGTGGCTTGGCGGCTGAAGAAAAGTTTTAACATATTTACATTGCATTTAAGTACAATGTGGTCTTAAGCTTTGGGGGAGAAGGTACCCATTATTATGTTCTGTTGGTGATAACCAATCAAATTCACATGAGCTCTTGCTCTAAATTGAGCCCGGGATACCTTTATTTGTGAGTGCATTTACTTCTGTGCTTACTGTCAACTGTGGAATAATAAGCAATGGACAGCTATAGTCCAATTCCACACACTTAGCCTCAAATGTACTTTTGTATTTATAAATATTTGGGCCATTCCACAGAATGGGTACTTGGCTTTATTTCAGTATTGAGTTTGAAACTCTTCAGTTTTTTTCTCCATCTTTATAAGTCCTAATTTCAACACATTTACATGTAAACATCTCACAAAATTCCTGTGAAAACATTTATTATAAACTGAATTGAAATCATAAAATCGAGGAAAAGATAAAGAAAAATAACAATAAAAGGTCTAACCCTCAATGGATTCAAACTCGCAACCTTTGGCATACAGCCCTACACGTTACCTACTGCACTATACGACATTCAAACGAAACTACTGCTTTCAGCACTTTAATACATACCTATATCATTTAAAGTAAGTCACTCTGAAAAAGTAACTCTAAATTGACTCATTTTACCTTTTAAGGAATGTTAACAATGCACTAGTCAAAAAGGTCACAACTCACGGGTCAAAATTGAACTTTAAGTGCCTGGCCAACAACAGAGTTTAACTTCTTTATTTTCATAACACAAAGTAAGTCAGATGACTGAATGTGGAATTTGAGAAAAGCTGCATCAAGAGTATCAAATAATGTAGTAATATTTATCTTGTTTATGTGTGGATGGTCACGTTTACCCTGGTAATTAAATCTTAGGTACATTTATTGTACAACCTATCATGCATTTAACAATAGATATGATATTGCCCATGAGTTTCAACTCTAAATTACCATGCTTTACAGTGTAAGAAAGATTAACCAATAATCATGCAGATGATTTCTTGTTGCCACAAGTACATCCATGAGGAGTTCAATGATCTGAGAACCATTCACCCACACAGGCTAATGATCTTAGGCAGTGCGAAGTCCAGTTAATGTTCAGAAGCTGTATCTATGATATGCTCTTTTAAACAATACTCCAACTTAAAAAGGTCATTATGTAAATGACATGGACTCTGGCAGAAACGGATTCAATTCCAATCAATAAAAGTAGTCCTAATACTAAAAGTTTATTTCTTGCCAAATATAAGAAAACCAAATTAAAAGTTCCACCATCTACATTAAAAATTTCCAATTGGTCACTTAATATGTGTTAGATAATGTAGCTGTCAAAAAGAGCATCATTTATAACTGTTACTATACACAGGGGTGATGATGCACTCAAAATTACTGGAAATGTGAGTTCAGCATATTGTGGTATGACTGTGAAATAAAGATCAGGCAAACAAACAAATACAAAATGAAGCATAACCCTGAAAATATGAGGTCACATAAGAAAGGATTATTTTAAACATAACTATCATGTTACCATGACTTCAATGTATTAGAAATGTATATTTGTGAAATATTGCAACCAGACATGTTTGGTGAGAAAGCTTATGTGTATATCCAAACGCACATTGAAACTCTGCTGTTTTATGCTCAAGTACAGAACCTATGTGCATTTAAAAACCATGGAAAAATACATTGACCTTTGTCTCAACTAGTTGGCTATATCTAAAGCAAAGCTGAAAGTAGACTACTATTTTTTTCTGAACTGAATTTCTTGAAAGGGTATAACAGGCAACCCAAGTATCATACGAACAAAAAAACAGACTCCTAAGTGACTTTGTTGCTCAGTTTAAACACAAACATAATTTAATTACAGGACCTATTTAGTTTACTGCCATTTAAGCTTTCCTTAAGTCTTTAAAGGTCAAGGTCATGTTTGCATTTTAGCTGTGTGAACACTTGAAGCTTGATGGTATTAGCTGGGCTCATATTGACTCATAGTGTCCAATTTAATTTAGCTTACACAGGTGTATAATTGCATGGTCAATGATCGGGATATATTTTTCCTCGTTCCATGTTTAAGTTTTACTTTAATGAAACATGGTAATTAAAAACTGAAACATAATCAATATATCATTTTATGTATATTTGTATTGTAATTTGAAGTCTTGTACTGACAGTCGGGGATCCAAGCTCAAACAATTCTGAGCCTAAGGTCATCTTTTAAAACTGAGTTCAAGAAATCAGATAACAACTCACACTGGTATACATGTACAAATAAGCTTGTCATTCAACACAGCCAGTGGGAATTAAGAATGTTAAATAAAGACGCCAGGCGATGACCCCACATAATCTTGTTATCATTTGGAAATATATGACCAAAAATGAAATTTAGATACAATATTGAAGGCTGTGCCTTTGTTCTTTATTTCAACTGAAATCGGACCTATATTGAAATCTTCAAAGAAAATAATCTTTGTTCGCATATTTGTCAATATAATTCTTACATTTATATTCTTTCTCTACACATCACTGAAATGATATTCGGTCACCACCCACCCACCAGGCATAAAACTTCTTGGTTTCACAAAGAAATCTGGCCACAGAATTGTCAAGGTCCAGGTCCAGTTTTTATATAGTTTCTTTTTGATGACAACATAAAACTCTAGAAATGTTGACCTTAACATTAAATGAACAAGAAATGTATCAGGAATTTAAACAATTCTAGTATAAAAGTTTTAGAATAATTATCTCAGTGCAGCAGTCAATATAAATATAAGGGATGGCAATGAGTAGTAAAATTGGTACTCGAGTACTTAGACAATCTTCCGATCGAGTTCTCGGGTACTCGGGTAACTTTTTGGTTTGGTTTTCAAGAAAGACAAGTTCGGGTATACATGTATCGGCCATGTACATTGTGCGTTGGTCGTAATATTGACCAGTTCATTTTTAAATAAGACTGTCATTATGTACCTTAACAGAGAAATCAATAAAAAGAAAACAAATGTTGCTTCAGGCTTTTAATTTGTCCTTTTCATTTCATTTTATACATATATATATATATATATATGTCCTACAATATAAATGAAAAGTAAAACTAGGATCACATATGAGCGTCTAGATGATCGAGACTACACTAAAAAATATTTACACCTCAACTTCCATTCCTTAAATGAACTGCCTTTCGGCAATTGCGTTAATCAATCGATGAAAAACATCTTCGGATATGTTCGGATTTCAATTCATCGCATAACAATATACATGAGAAATATTGATCTTGTTATTGTTTGTATTGTGTCAGCAGGTCCCGTAAAATATAAATCAACATTTTAGAAAGTTATTTTTTTAAATTTTAAATTTATTGTTTCCATAAGTGTTTGAATTTTACGTTTAAAAGTCATTTCAAGTGGTTGATCTTTTCCCGCGTTATTGTGACGTCATTTGAAAAAATGCTTCCAGTTACAGTCGGGTCGTTCTATTAACAGAATGGGTAAGAAAGGGTTACTGAAAGGTTTTTTTAAATAAATAAAGTATATTTTTAACAATCATTAAATGCAAATAATAACTATTGGTGTAAATATAAGGAATAAATTGCGGGCTTGATGTCATTATCGGGGATATGAACGCAATTGGGCGGGTCAAAGTATGCGTGGAGTTCATTCCTTAAATGAACAGCATTCAGAATTACAATAAATGAAAATGATTTATAAATTGTTTAGTTGTTTATTACTTAACAAAATACTATTTAAAATGACAGTTTTTTCATACTGAAATATTGTTGTTTTCCACATTAATATTCATTTTTCCATAATTAAGATATCCAACAATCAATTGTGATAAATATACGCCCGTTCAGGAATCATTGAACATAACGGTCGTTACTAATTCACACATCAACGTCTATTGTTTGGTGAAAACACTCTAATTGGTAAACAATACAATACTGTAGGAGATCAAAACTTCGCCAATTGACATCAGTGCTATTTGCAAATTAGGGCCCTTTTTTGACAGTTTGCAAGGTCAATTGTGTACATAGTGGGGATTAGAGGGACTGTAAATTGTCTGCTTGGAAACGCACCAGATCTGATACTTATGTCTTTTAATCATGAATTTGGTGTATTTTATAAAAATATTTTAGTAATTAGTAATTTGGTACTCAGGTAATCGGATGATTGATCGAGTACTCGGGTACTTGTTGCCATCCCTAATAAATATAAACTGTTAGAATAAACATTGAATGCAATTTAAAGTAAGAATATTTCATGAAATGAGAAAAATACCCACATGTCAACCCTTGGGAGCAGGGCTTCTAAAACTTTGGAACCTCAATCGGTCCGGACCCGGCGACGCCCCCCCCCCAAAAAATGTGGCAATTCGTAAGAGGGCTCTAGAGCCAGCATAGCCGATTCAGATAGTCATTGATACAAGTTTGATTCTCATCGAGTTCTGCGGCGTTTCTTACAAGAAAGACTGCGATCGTAATTAACTGTGGCTGTCGGGAGGCGGTCAGACGACAAAAAGTGAAACAGTATTATGATTTATTTGCTTAATGCTTCTTAAGTGGGCCAACATTCAACTGATAATCTTGAATAATAGTATATATCTAGATTTATAATCGGGGCAACAAACTTAAAGTGTGATATCGACAACAATTTTTTCATTACTGCGAATAAATATGACGTAAGCGGCGGACTCAGATGTCAGACTATGTAGTTAATCAAGCGTATCGCTGTTAATATCCTATATATTATTACGTTAATTAATTCGGTATTTTAATGTTTTTCACGGATTAACAATGACATGCATTTATCTTTAAAGCCGTTTTTAACCAGCAATGGTTCTTTATAACAATTTAAATTTAACTGTAATCAACAAACGGATATCATGTAATGATCAAGGACGACATATAGCATATTGCCATGTGAAAAGATAGACCGATTTTAACACTTAATCAGGAAAGCTGCAAGCACACAATTAAAACATAGTTTGTTTAATTGTGTCTTTTGCTTATACCAAAACATGTGATTGGACCGATTGCAAGCGTCTGCTAATTAACAGATAGGCTATAGAGTGATCAGCCTAGCGGAAAAAGCAGCCAGTCGCATCGGTCTCATGGTAACCAAGACACTTTTATGACCTATTGGATGTAGTTTTGAATGTGTAAATGACCCATGAATGTTTGTGTATTACAATTTCTACATCTTTGACTGACTATAAGTCGTTTTGGACCGAAATTACCAAAAAAATTTGAAAATTTTGGACAGATTTTTTTTTACACTTTTTGAAACTGAAATCGGTCTGGCTTGGTCAAAATCGGTCCAGACCGGCAAATTGCCGGTTTTTAGAAGCCCTGCTTGGGAGCACAAGAGCAGTTTTGTAAAAAACTATAAAATGTAAATATACAACAACCAGTTTGAAATGCTTCAACAATTCTAAAAATTTGGAATATAATACTTACTGTCAATAAGTGCAATATCTATACTGCAAATCTATAATCCTGATTTTTCATTTAGACACTTCAGAGAATGCTGATAAAATCATCTGAGTAAATCCAGTTTATCATCATACAAAACATCTCCACATCCATGAAAATGTTTTCATATTGAGAAACAGCAATGACTCCCTGTACATTGACCTATAACTTACACCATAGTTTTATCTGGTGAATACCTCACCTAATGATATTGCCCACTTGTTCATACAAGGAACTTCCAAAAATATCTAAAAACAGTAAGCATTAAATCCATATACTAATCAAAAAGAACTGCATACTGTACCTTACATGTACATAGGTGCAAACAGATGTAAGAGGATGAAGCAATTTAGCTCTAGGTGCATTTTTTCCCATAGAGACTCTCATATATTTTTTTATCCTACTACATGTTACTAGGTCACTGATGTTATCTTTTAAAGCATACACAAATCATTGATAAGTGCCTTTGATATTCGTAAATTTCGGAAAAAATATTTTTTTAGTTTGATCACTATAGAAACTAAACATAAGGATGTGTGACACACAACCTTCGACTTATACACGGTCAGATTGTGACATTCCAAACAAGACACAAAAGTTGGTTTTATGGGTTTACTGTGTTACTTCACTGTGAGCTGGATAATTTACTCAATGAATGTATGCAAGACAGTCCTGCATGAACTTGACTTGTCCTCAACTGACCCACTAAACATCCCAATGAGAAATATGGCCTAGTTTCTGAGCATGTTTACTCTCCCAACTTGATATATTGGAAAAAAGCTGACAGATCAGGTCAGACAATTAAAAGCAGAAAAGATATGAATAATTGGATAAAACTTATCAATGTTAAAACAATTGTAACTCATTTACTAACACAGTAGAACTACATACTATGTATGAATGTTATATTCAGTAACTTCATTAATTGGTTTTGAACAGTTTGTCCTTGTTTACTATTTTCCCCCAGATAAGGCTACTAGCCTAGTTTGTAACCTGAGTTCATTCTGGGGTCACATACGATGTATGGTATGTCTCAGTTAACTGACTTACATATATAATCTGAGCAACTCAATCTCCTAATGCCTTTGTGAGCTTTTCAGTTATTTAAATATTCATTACAGAAATGTAACTAAAACAAGTACTGTCACAGCCACCAGAGAAATGCCCCCTGATTTGGTCTTCATTATTCGAGCTCAATCATGTATGCTCCCCTGATGGCAGCCAATTAGCCACTGCGCATTAAATGTTGGTGGGGTAATTTAAGGATATATGACCAACATCCCTTACAAGTTTGAGGAAAGTAGGTTTAGTTATTCAAATTCAAAATGTTGCTTTTAGAGTTGATGAGGTATTGTTTTCACTAAAACATGTAACTATTCTCAAGACAGCAGTGAAGCAATGAATAATATCAAGTTATGGGCAATGCAATTTAAGACAAAAATTAAGAAAGCTGCATAAAGGTCAATTAAAGTGGTTACCTGTCTGAGGTAGGTAGGTGCAAACATTTTCTTTATATTGATGGGACAAGGTTTTTGCGGTCAAGGTTAATATAACCTTGACCTGACCAATGGTGGTCATTTTCTTGACATAAACAAGCACCCCACAAAGTTGGAGGACAGTAGGGCCAAGCATACTCAATCTATCTATCAATCGGACAAGCTTTAATTGTTCAATGTCAGTGTGACTGTGACCTACTGACCTCCCTACAGAGCTTGAAGACAGTAGGCCAAATATACTCTAGTTATCAATTAAACAAGCTTTTTAAGGTCAAAGTGACCATGACCTTTGACCTACTTCCTTCAAAATCATTAGGGTCATCTGCTGGCATGACCAACATCCCAACCATGTTTGAGCACTTACGACCTAAGCATTCCCTTGTTTTTCTTCGACAATGTTTGGTATTCTGACACTAGTGACAGACAAACATTAAATATATAACCCTGCTTCTTCAAAGGGGGAATGGTAAGAAAAAAAGAATCTTAACTGTTTATCTCCAATCATTTAATTGATATACTTTAGACATGTTCCAGGGATGCCAAATGCAAATTTGTATAAAACAAGAGATGTTTGTCAAACATTATGCCCCCTGAGCGCCAAGTTGCCAGAAATATTTGGACAATTGAATGAAATATGCATGGACTGAAATGACAGCTGATTTGTCATTGGATGCATATGAGGCAGGTCATCTACTTATGATAACTTAAGAAGGCAAATAAATGCCCAACTAAAATAGTAACATAAAAGAAAATCATTTCTATACAAACATTTATACATCAATCCCAATCATCTGTGCATGCATTAAAAAAATATGGACAATCAGAAAACCTTTTTTCAGCTTACAGTCACACTGACCTTGACCTTTGACCCACTGACCTCAAAATCAATAGGGTTCATCTGCTGGTCATGACCAATAAGCCTACCTAGTATGAGGTCCCTGGGTCAAAGCGTTCTCAAGTTATTGATCGGAAACCGTTTTTCATGTTAAGGTCACACTGACCTTGACCTTTGACCCACTGACCTCAAAATCAATAGGGTTCATCTGCTGGTCATGACCAATACACCTACCAAGTATGAGGTCCCTGGGTCAAAGCGTTCTCAAGTTATTGATCGGAAACCGTTTTTCATGTAAAGGTCACACTGACCTTGACCTTTGACCCACTGACCTCAAAATCAATAGGGTTCATCTGCTGGTCATGACCAATAAGCCTACCTAGTATGAGGTCCCTGGGTCAAAGCGTTCTCAAGTTATTGATCGGAAACCGTTTTTCATGTTAAGGTCACACTGACCTTGACCTTTGACCCACTGACCTCAAAATCAATAGGGTTCATCTGCTGGTCATGACCAATACACCTACCAAGTATGAGGTCCCTGGGTCAAAGCGTTCTCAAGTTATTGATCGGAAACCGTTTTTCATGTAAAGGTCACACTGACCTTGACCTTTGACCCACTGACCTCAAAATCAATAGGGTTCATCTGCTGGTGATGACCAATACACATACCAAGTATGAGGTCCCTCGGTCAAAGCGTTCTCAAGTTATTGATCGGAAACCATTTGGTATTCCTACCGACCGACCGACCGACCGACCGACAGACAGACCGACCGACCGACCGACCGACCGACATGTGCAAAACAATATACCCCACTTTTTTCAAAAGGGGGCATAAAAAAGAGGAAACCATTATCAAACAAGAGATGTTTGTCAAACATTATGCCCCCCCCCCCCCCCCCCCTGAGCGCCATGTTGTCAGGATTATATGGACAATTGAATGAACTATGCATGGACCGAAATGACAGCTGATTTGTCACTGACATTGGATGCCGTTGAGGCAGTTTTAAGATAATGACCATTCAAAGTTTGAGGATAGAGTGTGTTATGACCATGACCTTTGACCTCAAAATCCAAAGGCGTCATCAACTGGTCAACAAAAATCTAAATGTCAAGTTTGAGGGCCATGGGTGCAGGCATTGACAAGTTATCACACAGACAAGCTTTTTTCGTTCAAGGTCACTGTAACCTTGACATTTGACCCGATGACCCCTAAAATCATAAGGGGTCATCTACAGGTCAGACACATCACCAAGTCAAGTTTGAGGACCATGGGTGCAGGCATTGTCGAATTATCACTTGAAACATTTTCACATTCAAGGTCACTGTGAACTTGACCTTTGACCCAATCACTCCTAAAATCAATAAGTGTCATCTCCTGGTTAGGCCCAACTTCCATGTCAAGTTTGATGATCATAGGTTCAGGCATTGTTGAGATATCACTGGGAGAAGATTGTTAACTTTTTTGTGTTTTAAGTTACTGTGGTGGTCAAGGGGGGTCATCTACTGGTCAGGCCGAACCTTCATGTCAAGTTTGATGACAATAGGTCCAGGAATTGTCAAGTTTGCTTTCAAGGTTACTGTGACCTTGACCCCTAAGATCAATAGGGGTCATCTACTGGTCAGGCCCAACCTCCAAGTCATGTTTGTGGGCCATAGGTGCAGGCATTGTCGAGTTATCACTCGGACAACCTTTGACCATTCAAGGTCACTGTGACCTTTGACCCGATGAGCCCCCAAAACAATAAGGGTCATCTACTGGTCAGGCCCAACCTCCGAGTCAAGTTTGAATGCCATGGGTGCAGGCATTGTCGAGTTATTACTCTGACAAATTTCTACCAGTTCAAAGTCACTGTGACCTTGACCTTTGGCCCGATGACCCCCCAAAACAATAGGGGTCATCTACTGATCAGGCCCAACCTCCAATTCAATTATGAGGGCCATGGGTGCAGGCATTGTCGAGTCATCACTCGGACAACCTTTTACCATTCAAGGTCACTGTGACCTTGACCTTTGACCCGATGAGCCCCAAAAACAATAAGGGTCAGCTACTGGTCAGGCCCAACCTCCATGTCAAGTTTGAGGGCCATGGGAGCAGGCATTGTCGAGTTATCACTCGGACAACCTTTTACCATTCCAGGTCCCTGTGACCTTGACCTTTGGCCCAATGACCCCCAAAACAATAGGGGTCATCTAATGGTCAGGCCCAACTCCCATATCAACTTTGATGACCATAGGTCTAGGCATTGTTGAGTTATCACATGGACAAGCTTTAAAATTATTTTACCATTAAAGGTCACTGTGACCTTGACCTTTGACCCGATGAGCCCTTAAATCAATAGGGGTCATCTACTGGTCAGGCCCAACCTTCATGTGAAGTTTGATGACCATACGTCCAGGAATTGTTGAGTTATCACTCGAACAAGCTTTGGTCTACCGACGGACCGACCGACCGACATACCGACATGCCTGTGCAAAGCAATATACCCCTCTTCTTCGAAGGGGGGCATAATAAGAGGATCCCTACCACACTTTATCCCAAAAA
The DNA here is from genome assembly GCF_026914265.1 of Mya arenaria. Classification (NCBI taxonomy): domain Eukaryota; kingdom Metazoa; phylum Mollusca; class Bivalvia; order Myida; family Myidae; genus Mya; species Mya arenaria. The sequence continues at coordinate 52,352,753 of NC_069125.1, read as the reverse complement.
ATATGTATTTATTTAAAAAGTTACAAAGGGCCATTACTCTTACAATATTTAATTTGGAGATCTATAACTCACAAAACAGCACATGGGTATTGTTAAGTTTGAAGTTGATATCTACAATGACTGTAAAACAATAAAATAATTTAAAATAAATAAATGAATTAAAAAAAAATAAAAATAAAGGGTAAACCTAAGAAACATTTCTGTGATAATATTTTGAAATTGCGCCAATGATTTCTGAACAGTAGATTAGGCCACACCAAATTGATATTTCGTTCCTCAGATTTACTGCTCCTATTTTTTTGAAAATGTAAAAAAAAAAAAATTTTTTTTTTTGTGCGCCCGAACCTCCATTTTGATCGCCAAGCAGATTTTTTTCAGGTAATAATTTATTAAAAGGCTAAAAATAATCAACTATAATTTTTCTACGCTAGTTTTTGTGTTTTTGTAACGATCGGTTTAGCATGGGTTTCAATAAATTCCATCAAAATGGCGGCTTCCGGTATAAACAATGTGGCTCGAAGTTTGGAAATTAAATCTTATTTTTGACAATAAATATGTTTTGAGCATGCTTGAAGTCATTGTTGATCATCTCATGCACTAAAGGATCATTATTTAAAGAAATCATTATGCAATAAAGCATGTGTATCTGAGACTTGTAGCGATTATATTGCGTAATTAGTGACTCGTTTTGAATGGAAATGGGAATGATCAACTTAGTACTATTTTATTCAAGTCATAATACAAGGGACCAAAATTTTACCTCGTTACGAAGATGCTGAAGATGATATGGAACATGAGTCATTGTTTGGTCCAAATTGATGTATCAAGCTCATTTTTGATCAAATTCTGACATAACAACAGTTTTGAACAAGTATCTTTTCACAAATAGCGATATAAACACTGGTCTGGATATAACTCAACATTTAAGTAAGCGTAAGTTTATCACCTTATATTTTGTTTTTATTTGCAGCATAATCCGGGATTGTAATGCACTAGTCAATTGTAACCACTGCCCCGCCCACCCCTCGCCCTTGTTCCAGGGGTATACCAGGGACAGCAGAGGCAATGGGCTGTGTTTTTACCTTACAGGTGGCCCCGCAGTGCCTAGTGAATGTGGTTTTGTCTTCATATTGAAAATAGTCAGGAATGGGCCTCACATAGGTATTCGGGGTTGCGGGGCCATTTAGCAGGGATTTTACCAGCAGTGTGTCCTTGCAGGTCGGGTATTTTACCCGGGTTTTGAGAGACCGGAAGTCAAAGTCCCCGCTATTCCAGACTTAGGGGGCGGGGGGAGGGGGCATATACAATTGGCTGGTGCATAAAAACATCTAAATTACCAAAAAAAGTACTCTAAAAAATATCCTTCTTTTTGTTTTAATAAGCACATGTCATTGCATTTCCTGTGATAATAAAAACAAAATTCAGTCTATGTTAAATGGAGTCTGATGTTTGATGATGCCTGTGTAAGTGATCATTTTTTACAAATACAAAATCAAAGTTATGTCTAAATACAGTTGCATATGATGTTAAACTGATTCAGGTAGATGTATATAAGTTGTTTCAAACTTTTTACTAAAAGCAGGGTTATTTATTATTATGAATGATCGTCATATTAAAGTACGTTTTAATTATATAAGAAATTAGATTTATCCATATAATGTTTGTACTAAACACGGATGAATAAATAGTGTGTATTCCGACATTTTCCCCATGTCCATTAGAGGTTCAGTTCAAGATGGCATTAAAATGGGTTTAAGGGCAATTATTTTGAACAATCCTTCTTATTTATATTGAATATAAGGAAAAATATATTTTTCGCTCTTCGCTCGCTTCGGTTTAAATGAAAACTGACAAAAAAATTTTTTTCGCTCGCTCGCTCCAATTTTTGGGGCAAAAATCCGAGGAACTAAACATTAATTTGGTGTGGCCTTATAGACATATAGTGATTAGTAGAACTGCCCATGGAGGCTATGAATCACAATGGGGTGAAGGTATTTGATATGTGGTTTTTAAACTATTTTAAAATAAGTTCAATCGCTTCTGAAGAGAAGATTTTCCAAGTTGTCCAATAATTCGGACAAGCCAAAATAGGACGGACGAACACGCACACACATATGGACACACATGGAGCTATGTTGCCTAATTGTATGATGTCAACAATTGTGTGAAGTATGATGTCAATTAAAGGAAGGGTAGAAGTTGTAAAAAATCCGAACTTTAAAGGGACTCACTCATGTTTTTGTAGATTGCATTGACAATTTTTTTAGGGCAACTCAATATGAGTGTTGAAACTAAGATACTGACGGCTGGAACAAATGTTGATTTATGCTCAAATATTGTCTTTATAGTCCACGATTTTGAATAGCATTAGACACAAATTTAAATAAAAAGCTTAAAGATAAGTTATCTTTACGTTTCTGTATGAATCCTTGTGGGCATGTGGTTTTGTTGACAGTTTTCTAATGTTTACTTGACTGTACCAGGGTGGGTTTGCTGCCCACTAAAAAAATTGTTATAAGTCTTTTCAGATGCATTGCCAGGTAAAAAAATGTTTGTGCCAAAACACAAGCAAGTCCCTTTAAACTTTAACTGGACACAATATGCCCTAAAACTATCCTTAGTCAATCAGGAGCCATAACTCATATAACGTATTTTGGATTCTGCTCCCTCCCCCCTCCCTACTCACCCTCTATAAGGTATAAAATCACCAGACAACGCGAAAACCTTTTCTCCTTCACAGGACATTGCGACAGGTAAACACTTAAAGTTTACCTGTCGCAACAAATTTTTACCTGTCGCAATGTTACAAACAGTATTCGGTTACATCAGCCTAAACCTTGATTTTAAGCCTCTTTTTTAAATAAGTTTTTTAATTCCCCATTATAACAGGTTTAGATCTTTTTTGGTTAGATTTGTCCTACAGTACTATAATAAATTACAAAAAAAGCTAAACATCATGTAAAAAAAATCAATATTCGAATCTTATGTCATAATTTTTTTCTTCCCTTGCCTCCCAAAAAAACTCATATCTGAATATCTGGTTCGCCTGCCCATGGAACAGCTAGATCTTACTCTTTTAATTCATCTTTAACTTAAAGATACAGTACAGTTATAAAATGTAACGAATTGTACTACAAGTCAAACGCAGGCACAACATTTATGCAAAAACGAAAGTAGATTTCTTGTTATTGGCAATGTTAAACAGAGCGGAAAGAAAGTCAGCTCGGTATATTAATCATCATATTTAAATTAACACGATTGCCGGGAACCACTTCGCCGAAAATAAATACATTTTGTAATTTCCGAACATTTCCGTAAAATAAAAGTATTATGGTACGAGCTGAGATCGGAACCTTACGCGTTTTATCGGCTTTTACGGAAACATGTCGAAACGGGGTTTACAAATAGTGATACACGGATTAACACGCTGAATAATCATGATATAATAGTTAAAAATAACTCTGAACATTTATTTAGACACTGAAAGTAAATTTTCCGAAAATTAAACGGTGCTGAGCAGCTAACTGTAATTTTTCACCGGACATTGTGACCGACCAAAACAAAAGTTTCGTCGGTCAAACTGGAAATATACCGGACATGTCCGACTGTCCGACGGACATTCGCATTGTCTGAAATCACTCCAAGGATTCTTGAAGAAACTGCTCCCCAACCCCTCTCTTAGGTATGAAATCACTCCAAGGATTCTTGAAGAAACTGCTCCCCAACCCCTCTCTTCGGTATGAAATCACTCCAAGGATTCTTGAAGAAACTGCTCCCCACCCTCCCCCTCTTAGGTATGAAATAACTCCAAGGATTCTTGAAGAAACTGCTCCCCACCCTCCCCCTCTTAGGTATGAAATAACTCCAAGGATTCTTGATGAAACTGCTCCCAACCCTCCCCCTCTTAGGTATGAAATCACTCCAAGGATTCTTGATGAAACTGCTCCCCACCCTCCCCCACTTAGGTATGAAATCACTCCAAGGATTCTTGAAGAAACTGCTCCCAACCCTCCCCCACTTAGGTATGAAATCACTCCAAGGATTCTTGATGAAACTGCTCCCCACCCTCCCCCTCTTAGGTATGAAATAACTCCAAGGATTCTTAAAGGAACTCCAAGGATTTTTGAGAAATTGCTCCCCACCCTCCCCCACTTAGGTATGAAATCACTCCTAGAATTCTTGAAGAAACTGCTCCCCACCCTCCCCCTCTAAGGTATGAAATCACTCCTAGAATTCTTAAAGAAACTGCTCCCCACCCTCTCCCTCTAAGGTATGAAATCACTCCAAGGGTTCTTGAAGAAACTGCCCCCCCCCCTCTCTTAGGTATGAAATCACTCCAAGGATTCTTAAAGGAACTCCAAGGATTTTTGAGAAATTGCTCCCCTCCCTCCCCCTCTTAGGTATGAAAACACTCCAAGGATTTTTAAAGAAACTGCTCCACTCTCCCCCCCCCCACTCTCTCAGGTATGAAATCACTCCAAGGATTCTTGAAGAAACTGCTCCCCACCCTCCCCCTCTCAGGTATGAAAACACTCCAAGGATTTTTAAAGAAACTGCTCCACTCCCCCCCCCCCCCCTCTCTTAGGTATGAAATCACTCCAAGGATTCTTAAAGAAACTGCTCCCTCCCCACCCCGCTTTCAGGTATGAAATAACTCCCAAGAAATCTTGAAGAAACTGCTCCCTTCCCACTCCCCCCTCTTTAAAGTATGAAATAATTCCAAGGATTCTTGAATAAACTACTCCCTTCCCACCCTGCTCTTAGGTATGAAATCACTCCAAGGATTCTTGAAGAAACTGCTCCCCACCCTCCCCCTCTTAGGTATGAAATAACTCCAAGGATTCTTGAAGAAACTGCTCCCCACCCTCCCCCTCTAAGGTATGAAATCACTCCTAGAATTCTTAAAGAAACTGCTCCCCACCCTCTCCCTCTAAGGTATGAAATCACGCCAAGGGTTCTTGAAGAAACTGCCCCCCCCCCCTCTCTTAGGTATGAAATCACTCCAAGGATTCTTAAAGGAACTCCAAGGATTTTTGAGAAATTGCTCCCCTCCCTCCCCCTCTTAGGTATGAAAACACTCCAAGGATTTTTAAAGAAACTGCTCCACTCTCCCCCCCCCCCACTCTCTCAGGTATGAAATCACTCCAAGGATTCTTGAAGAAACTGCTCCCCACCCTCCCCCTCTTAGGTATGAAAACACTCCAAGGATTTTTAAAGAAACTGCTCCACCCCCCCCCCCCCCTCTCTCTCTTAGGTATGAAATCACTCCAAGGATTCTTAAAGAAACTGCTCCCTCCCCACCCCGCTTTCAGGTATGAAATAACTCCCAAGAATTCTTGAAGAAACTGCTCCCTTCCCACTCCCCCCTCTTTAAAGTATGAAATAATTCCAAGGATTCTTGAATAAACTGCTCCCTTCCCACCCTGCTCTTAGGTATGAAATCACTCCAAGGATTCTTGAAGAAACTGCTCCCCTCACCCTCTCTCTTAGGTATGAAATCACTCCAAGAATTCTTGAAGAAACTGCTCCCCACCCTACCCCACTTAGGTATGAAATCACTCCAAGGATTTTTGGAGAAACTGCTCCCAACCCTCCCCCACTTAGGTATGAAATCACTCCAAGAATTCTTGAAGAAACTGCCCCAACCTCCCCACTCACCCCCTCTTAGGTATAACATCACCTCAAGGATTGCTCCAACCTCCCCACTCATCTGCTCTTAGGTATGAAAGCACTCCATGAATTCTTTAAGAAACTGTTCCCCACCCCCCTCTCTTAGGTATGAAATCACTCCAAGGATTCTTGCCTTCCCCCTATCCCAGAACAGCAAGCTTTGCAGATGTGATAATACAAACTATAGCATATTTTTTTTTCATAAAATTAATACATACCGGCTGAAATGGATCCCTGTAGATGTTAGAAAACCCTCCTGCAACTGCTGCCACCGTCATCCCATACCGTGGGTCCTGGTAGTAGGCTGCGCTCTGACGCTGCAGCATCGAGGTCTGGGGAGGGCTTGGGGGTCGTGCCCTTTTGTAGGGTGAGGCAGCGTCATGAGGTGGGCCCCCTGGCGCCCTGGAACAAAGAATAGAACTTTAAACAGAAATAGCAAGCATTATTTGAGAATGCGTTAAGCACATGTACAACAATAACAACGAATTTCATCTTAATAACTAGCAGAAGCCTTCTCTGGCCATACTCTAACCACTGTGAAACATATTGATTCAATGAACTGACCTTGCCATCATTCCGTGCTTCCAATACATCAGATCATTCCATGCAAGTGCAGATTTTCCACCATTCATTATAACTGTTTTTCCTTACAATTTAGATAACATTCAAGACCTGAGAAAACTATTAAAACCCCACTATTGTGTTTTCAGTTATGATACAGTAAATTATGTTTTCACATTGAAACATTCACTCATCATAATGAAATAAACAAAGCATCTCAGAAAAACATATTAAAATATAACTTCATGATTTCTAAGAACTATCTATTTTTATCTTTCCTAACATAGCCATTTAAGATGTGTGTATCACTGCTGAATCAATAGTGGACTGCAGAAACAATGGGTTGTCAAATACACTAATATACATTGTCAACTGCACCTCACGGGTTCATTTGTGACCTCGAGAACAGATACTTATGTCAAAGGACTGGCTTTCTACACAATAATGAAATACTAACATACTACCATTGGCATCATGTGAATGGCAGGAACATCAAAAACTTAGTAGGGTAGCAGATTCCATACAGAGCATGGTCAGTGCTCAACAAGAAGATTCTTTTGTTTCCCATCATTACAGTGTCATTCTACTTTGACACATTTAGCCTCCAGAGCTGGGCACATGTAAGGGTCATGATTGGAACATAATTTAGGCTATGCATCTAAACATACCAAACTAAATCTGTATCAGGAATGTGACAAATGCCCCCAAAAGGCCATGGACAATTGCCATTATTATTTGGGTCTATATGGACAGATAGCCTATAGTATATTATATAACATATTTTTATGGTGACCTTCCCATGCATTTAGCAAATATTGATTGCTAACATTTGTAAAGAGAGAAGTATGAACACAAAGATGGTATGTCACTGCAAGGTGGAGTTGATGTTTAACAGGATTTAATTTTTTAATCAATACCTAGACAAGAGAGGAAAGTTGTGAATATTTTTTTAAAGACAATATTTTTTTTATATCTAGACTGGATAAATTTTAAGTGAATGATGCAGGTGAATGGCTTCATCATATTTACTGTTTATTAAAATCCTGGTATCAACTATCAATACGGGTCATGTGCTGGTAGTGCTTAAGCTGCCAAAGTATGAGATTCCTAGACCAAATTGTTTATTAGTTATTGACCTTAACCTTTGACCCACTGACCTTAATATTATTAGAGTTTATCTGCTGGTCATGACCAACCTGTCTACCAGGTTTGAGGTCCCTGGGACTAAGTGTTCTTCAGTTATTGAATGAAAACAGTTTTTTCAGCTCAAAGTCACCACAACCTTGACCTTTGACCGACAGCCCTCAAAATAAATAGGGTTCATCTACTGTAAAAAGTTTGAGGTTGTCTGAACTGAGCATTCTTAAGTCATTAATTATAAGCGGAGATTGACTTTGACTTGAACTTAGACCTTGCCCAAATGTGACTGACATGACAGTTCTGCACATCCTCTTGATGTGGAAAATATTTTACCCAAGTTTCATGAAAATCCTCATGGTTTAGGAAATACAGTGTGGACGTGAATATTTGAGTTATTTTGTACAATTCACATTGCTGCCGAGCGAGAGTTTAATTCATCCCGGTAAATCGTGGAGATATTTTGGAACTAGCCAACAAAGTGGTATGCCACTACCACGTAATATTTTTGATTTTATGAGCCTGAGGTGGAACTCCGCGTCTGATGAGATAAGCGAAATATTATTATTTGTTGAAAAAATATTCGTTTTAATCCTAATATGCATATTAGAAGTTCTTTCTAGCAATTGATCTCAATTTGTGTATTTAATTGCCAAATGAATATTGTCTTGTTAATAATAAATATTGAATCCGTATATATTGCCTTTGTATTCTATCATTATACAGTGAACATTTTACACCAATCCAAACCACGCGCGTGATCAATACAATGTAGTGGATAATTATATGATATTAATTTGATATCATATAATTATACACTATTATTAATTAATGGTGGTTAAAAGTGGCTAGTGACCTTTTGGGGAATTTTCCACAGTTAACGAGACCAGAAAGCCTTAAACTTAGTCCTGTTTACTTTGAGATGCATGTTTGACTGCAGTCACTTCAAATTGTGAATTTTCCAAACTCTTTAAGTAGTAAAATAATCTGTTTTGGGTGTATGTATTTATCAATGTTTATGCCTATCATATTGTGAAGTAAAATTGTACTGGATACTGGGTAAGTCAAGTATATGGCATTCAGAAAACAGCTACCTTAATTTACCGTTAATTGACATTTTGCAAGGTCGTGAAAACGATTACTCAACACGGGGGGACACGGGCCAAATTAAAGAAAAGAATGCGGCTCATGAAATCATGGGTATAGTGAAAAACAGATAATGTCCGCGGTAAGCAAAAATCACTGTGCATAGAAAATCTGCAAAATTGAACAGGTCTTGTTGAGACAGTTCATTCATTTGATTTAAGTCATACGACAAGTTGTGAAGGCACCTACAAATGTACAGATTGTTTATTGACACAGTCTGACATCATCTGCTGATGCTCTTCACTCAGTCATGTATAGTGATATAACGTATAGACTTCTAGTCTAGCTGGAAATTCTGAGCATCATTACACCAACATTTTCACCTGACAAGGTACCTGGTACTTAAAAACCAAACATCATTTGTTTCCTAGAACATTTTAAGGGGTTGTTGCCACTGCGCATATATCTTAGGCATCAGTTTTCTAAAGATCACACAGGACACAATGAGTTTTGCAGTTTTGCAAATTTATAAAATATTTAAAAACTTGAAACATTCATGAAACAAGAGATAAACTACCATAATAAATGTTCAATATGAATAAAAAAAACATTCATTACACAAACTTTTTGAATTGATGGTCTTATACAACCAAGATTCCTCATTAAAACAAATGTTTTTTCTTACTTAAAACAAGAGTGGTCACAGACAGCTATATCCCCCGCCTCATTGGGGCATTTTTTGAAACGAAAGCCAATCAATGGTAAGGGTTGTTTCTCAGGAACATAAGAAATGCGTAAAATTAAGAAAGGGAAATAACTCTTTCAAATAAGGTCAAATTGCAAAAGCCTGACAATATGCGCTGCGTCACTATATAGTCATAAACGTAAGAAACCAATTTTAAATGTAAAATAATGAAAGGGCAATAACTCTTTCAAAAATAGTCGAATCACGAAAGCCCGACAATATGCTCTGCGTCACTTTATAGTCATCAATCTGTGAAAGTTTGGTAGAAATTGCATGAAAAACGTTAGAGGAGTTGCGAAGAAACCAATTTTAAATGTAAACAAAAAAGGGCAATAACTCATTCAAAAATGGCCGAATCGCGAAAGCCCGACAATATGTCCTGCGTAACTATATAGTCATCAATCTGTGAAAATTTGGTAGAAATCGCATGAAAAACATAAGAGGAGTTGCGAAGAAACCAATTTTAAATGTAAAATAAGCAAAGGGCAATAACTCTTTCAAAAATGGGCGAATCGCGAAAGCCGGACAATATGCGCTGCTTCACTTTATGATCATCAATCTGTGAAAGTTTGGTAGAAATCGCATGAAAACGTAAGAGGAGTTGTGAAGAAACCAATTTTAAAAGTAAAATAAGCAAAGGGCAATAACTCTTCCAGAAAAGGTCAAATCAGGAAAGCCCGACAACATGCCCTGCTTCACTTTATGATCATCAATCTGTGAAAGTTTGGTAGAAATCGCATGAAAAATGTAAGAGGAGTTGCGAAGAAACCAATTTTAAATGTAAAATAAGCAAAGGACAATAACTCTTTCAAAAATAGTTGAATCAGGAAAGCCTGATAATTTGAGCTGCTTCACTTTATGATAATCAATCTGTGAAAGTTTGGTGTGTGCTTACACGCAAAACCTTAACCAGAATTTCTATGTCGAATAATAAAGGGCAATTATTTGTATTAAATGAAACTTGAGTTATCTTACATGGTTAATTAAGTAGGTTGGATGGTTGAGTTCCATTGTATCAAGTCTCAATGCAATACATCAAGCAGTTGCTTTGATATTAAAATAATTTGTGCATGCACACAAAACCTTAACAAGAATTTCTAAGTGGAATAATAAAGGGCAATTATTTGCATTAAATGCAAACTAGAGTTATCTAACTTGGTTAATTAAGTAGGTTGGATGGTTGAGTACCATTGTATCAAATCTGAATGAAATACTTCAAGTAGTTGCTGAGATATTAACCTATTTGTGCTTGCACGCAAAACCTTAACCAGAATAATCTAAGTAGGATAATAAAGGCCTATTATTTGCATTAAATGCAAAATAGATTATCTAACTTGGTTAATTAATTATGTTGGATGGTTGAGTACCATTTTATCAAGTCTCAATGCAATACCACAAGTAGTTGCTGAGACATTAACCTATGTGTGCTTGCACGCAAAACCTTAACCAAGGTGTGACGCCGACCCCGACGCTTAGGTGAGTAGTATCGCTCTCCATATTCTTCGAATAGTCAAGCTAAAAATGGTCAAATCAGGAAAGCCCGACAATATGCGCTGCTTCACTTTATGATCATCAATCTGTGATAGTTTGGTAATAATCGCATGAAAAACGTAAGAGGAGTTGCGAAGAAACCAATTTTATATGTAAAATAAGCAAAGGGCTATAACTCTTTCAAAAATGGTCGAATCGGGAAAGCCCGACAATATGCCCTGCTTCACTTTATGATCATCAATCTGTGAAAGTTTGGTAGAAATTGCTTGAGAAAAGTAAGAGGAGATGCAAAGAAATGAATGAGGGACGGACGGACGCACACACACAGGCACGCACGGAAGCGCACCTATCATTACTATAACCCCTCGCCTTTTCAAGGCGGAGGATAATAAATTGATATCTGACGCCAAGACAATCCAAAGGTATGTTTCAGAATATAGAGAAAATTAAAATTAGATTAAAAAAAGTTTTAACGTCATTTCAATTCTTGTCATTTCAATTCTTTCGTTGCATAAAACGTTGCCAGTGCTATAGAATGACAGCCATGTCCTTTAAGATAATGTCAGTGATTGACAGCGCAAAACCTCTTCTGTAAGCGGCAATTTAACAAGAGCGGTCACAAGTCAGCGTGCTCTTCTATTCACCGCTTTGTCTATGAGATTACATAATATAACTGAATAGCACACATTAATGATGAAATCTGTGCATGTCAAAAACAAGTTATAGTGCCTAAGTGCCAAAAAATCAGGGGCCATAATTTGTTTTTAGCAAAATGAAGAGTAATAAAACTTAACTGTCTGATGGCCATTAACAAAATGCAATATCAAGTTAACTGACCGATTGGTTTTCTGCAATAAATTAACAAAGTGATAAGAAAGCACTAAAAGCGGGCACTACTGGGATAAAAGACTGAAGGGTAGTAAGAAAAGGGGCTTGCGCGGACTGCCCACAAAAATGAGCGAACTGGAGCATTGTAAGCTGATATAATGTTGCAAAAGGAATGAAATTTTAGGCCAATAACTCCAAACTTAATATTGTAATGCAATTATGAAGAGTGAAGTGTGACCAAATTTTCAAGGAAGCATTTACTAACCAAAACTTCCTAGTTAAATCGCAACCACTCACAGTTGCTGTTAGAAACAGAGCGCTCAAACCGCTTGCATTTTAAATGCACCTCTGATCAATTATAAAGGGAGGTAACTGCATAAGAGATATGACATAGTTTTGAAAACTTATTTGGCACCTAGGCTACTTAAGAAATGATATAAAAACAAGACTTCATTTCTTTGGATGCTCTCTGTTAAAATGTTTCACTTCTTACCATAAATTAATACTCTCTGCCAACCTATGAATACCATTATTGAAATTTTCGCCTAATATTTGAAGTTACATACCAAATGCCTGGTGAATATCAATCAGATACTCCACAATAACATGAGTAATACACAAAAGATACCCATAAATGACATTTTATTAAGATCAGCTTCTGTCAATAAAACATTGCCATGGGAAAAGCCGAGACCTATTATCAGAAAAACCAGAACTATTAACATCGATCATGAGTCAGGACCATCAAAGCCTTGATATCAGGATAGGTGTTGAAGGGATGGAAGTTATAATTTGTAATTAATTTAAATTAATTATAATACTAAAATGTCCAATAACTGAATATTATTTTTAATAAGTGCAAACTCATTAAAAGGCATGAAATCCCTTTCGCAGGTACATTTGAGTATCAATTAACTTATTAAGAAACACTCAATATTCTAGCAACCTTATTATCAAGTGTGGGGGTTGAGATTGTTTACCCTCACAATCGAGTGAAAGCCATTCTGCAATTACAGTACAATTTACAATCTTCTTTTTGTACCTGGCCGGCACAAATACCTGCATGTCGCGGTAAGAGGCATTGTGGCGACATTCCACGACTTATCACAATGACGCAATCTCTCATGTAAAAAACATGTAGTTGGTAGCAGTCATCGAAATTAGACTTTTGGATGAACAAGCCCGAATTCTTATACTATTGCATGGAATCATATTTTTAAACAAGCCCCGCTATATAATATTCAGAACTTGAGCAAGCCCGGAAGACATTGTACCAGTGCAGGGCTTGCGGGCTTGTGCTAATTTCGACCACTGTGGTAGAGTAGGCTTAATTAAATAATAGATGAAAAAGTTTAAAAATTAAATGCAAAAAAAAAAAATATATCTCATTATTAACATTATTAACATATTACTTTAAACACTTAAATCTTTTTCATATGTGTTTATTACATACTTAGTTTAAAAATCATTTGTGTTTTTATAATATGTTTATTAACAGGATTTTTCCATTTCAAATCATTTGTAGCCTGTGTGTATCATCTATCGGTGTACTAAGACTTCTGTTGCTTACTGTTAAATCGAAGTTCATATAAATGTTTAATTTTTAAAACATATATGTTGAGGATTTAATTATCTTTCAAATTATGTGGCCATAAAAAGTATTTCTATAGGATATGTCCGACACCTGACCTATTTGTTGACATAGGTGTCAGCCATTTTGTTTTGTGATGTATGTACAATCAATCGGTGTATATGACATTTTCAGTAGATAACAATACCAAACATGAAGGTAACGTGACCGCGAATATGCACGTTGTTAAGAAGCACCTGTCAGTAACGTCATAAGCATATATAAATAGATGAAATCGGGGAAAATCTGATCTGGGTTTTGCGAGATTCTAACAATAGCAATGGCTTACATTTAGAAAGTTGAATTAGAATAAAGAAAAAAATGTAACTAGGTATATGTTTTAATTTCTGGGGAATTCTTACGCGTAAAAACGACATGATCTTCAAATGTTTGTAGCTGACAGTTCTCTCGAATGAATATAAACAATCCGAAGTGCAGGTACCCGTTCACGTGATCGTTATTTGGCATGTTTTGGATAACGTCGATAGACAGTATACACCGATAGATGATACATTGAGTATACTAATTCGGACATAAATGATAAATCTGATATCCTAATTTCGGTCCCGGCAGTTCCAGGTCCCTACAGATAAACACAGTATTTTCTTTATTCTATGCTAAGCCCTAGGATCTTGACTAGGAAAACACAAAGTGGTGTATGGCCACTTGGGGTCACCAAAACAAAAACTGTCGAACACTCTGAAGCTGAGATTTATATGGACTAATGAGAAGCACAGCAGTGAACCACATTGCCGTTGTTCAGAAAATATGCCAGACGCAGGGTCCTTCTGACACATACGAAGAGGCAATTTGCCTTGTTCAATATCTTATTGATAAAAGGGTATGATGATGCGATTTTTAAGAATAACTGCATTAGAATTAAGATCTTAATTAGGTCTTAGGATCCTAATTCGGTCTTAATTCTCAGTTTGTTGACATATTAAACTCAGATTATTTCATAAAAACACATCTTTGAGCTATATCAGCGATGCAGTACGAAATATGAATAACTAAGTTTACAAGAAGTACATTTTCCATGTTGACATATAGATGTAGTTGACTTTTACCTGTCATTTTGTTGGCGATTTGACATTATTTTGCTTTGGACGCCATTGTGTATGTATAAAATGCTTCCGTAGTCGTTGTCATCCATAGTATATCGAATTTTTATGTTGTTTTCGTCTTCAACAATACATCGATCATCATCATCATCATCATCATCATCATCATCATCACTTTAGGTTTCATTGATAATATATTTTTAAGGTGGTCCCGAGTTGTATAGACGTTTTAGGCTGACTTGTTCATTGGTTTCTTGGTCTTGAGCTAGTTCCTGACGCCGACTGATTTTCTTTTCACTCAAAATAGGCTAGTCTTGTAATTTAGATTGTGTCAAGACAAGTTGTGCTGTTATAAAGACAGCTCTGCGAGTACTTAAGAAAGATAATGACAAAATTACTGTTGAAACTCACCAATGTTGATTTGTTTATTTAATTGTTTATTACATTCAATCATTGGATTTGAATGAAAATTAATTGAGTTATTGTGGCAATAGTAGAGCATCTGCCTTTGGAGCAGCAGTTTCCTCATGGGACTGAAACCAAGTTTTCCATATGGACATAAGTTTTGGGTGTTTTGTTGGAACACATTGTGTAATATCAACAACAAAGTTTTTAACTAAAATAAAGCTAGAACCCATATCAGGGACCTGTGTTTGAATAAAACGCATACGAAATAGGAAAAATATCCCCAGTGACACATTCTTTACTGAAGTTGTTTAGAAAAAAACAATGACTTTGACAGTAACTTACCCAAAGGACTGTTCCAAGATATGTTTCTTCATACCAGGGCATCACTTCACACATGTTATTGTAAGGTAGATGCCAAATTCCATCCTTTGACATAATTTTTAGTAATAATGACCTTGACCCCACATACCCTAAATAAAACACAATAACATACAGGTAGGCTTGCTATGTACCAAGTATCATCACTATGTTAAGTTAATGAGCTGAAATCATTTCTCTAATTTGCAGTGACCTTGACACTTCATACCCCAAATGCATTCAACAGGTACTCATCCAAATGAGCTTGCTGCATACCGAGTTCCATCACTTTAGGTCAAAGGTAAATGAAGTTACCTGGCAAATTTTATATTTTTAGTAACAGTGTTTTTGACCTTGACCAAAATCAAGTCCTCATTTGAATAACAAGAGTTCCATAAGCAAACACCAATGCTTGTCTGATTTTTTTTTAAGTCCGTTAAGGGTCATAACTCGACAATAAATTAAAGGTGGAGTTACGGACCTTGTTACACATGCCTGTATTGTCCCCTGATACATGTGTACTAAGTATCATATGAATGTCTAATTTTTAAAAATAAAATTGTAATGGCAAGGTTAAAGTTTTTGCTAGACTAAAATGATACAAAGACTACAATTCATATATTTAATTGTCAGCAGAAAACCAGATGAGGCACAAATGGCAACAGTGACTCCCAAGCATGGGCCTAGGCACTCAATGATTGCATTGGAAAACATTAAGGATAAGGGAATTGTACTGTTCAAGTGCCTTAATCTGAGCACTAGTTGACATGTGCTTTATCTGTTCATTGCACCCCTTACACCTGTCCCTATACCTTAAACTATCTTGTCATCTTTCCAATAAAACCTGGCCTCAAATTAGTAAATTGCACTTTGGTGGTTTATTCCAGCAAACCTTCATTCTGCCACTCAACTAGTCTTTCAACATGTATTCCTCAATAACAGTTGGTTTATAAATCTCATATAAAGTCTTACATCAACCCTTGAACAACTATAAATCCACTTATTTATGGTATGAGGTATGAAAGGGCATTGCTTTTGGTAATGCAAGTAGAAACAATACAGACAATCTTTAAATATGATTTTATTGAGATTCAAATGAATAAGAGCTTACAAAAGAAAAAAAGGACAATACAAACAGACTGATAAAATATTTCTCCTTGATTAAAATTTACAAAAGGCATTAACAATATGTACTAAAACATTGTTGTAATAGGGTCATCATGTTCGTGCACTATAATGTATATAATTACCCTGATACATTTTGTTGTAAACTGCACCATTATAAAATAATGTTTCTATAAAATATTCCAAGCACCAAATTTGCAATGGTTAAACAAAATCTGATTTATAATTATATCTTTTCTTTTTGAAAAATAAATGAAGGTGTTCCTAAACAAATTCTGAGAAGAAAAATAAAAGTTAATAAAAAAATAAATGAATTTGACATATCACTGTATTGTTTTAATTTCCAAAGGGTTTATTTTTCTCCATATCAATAAGGTTGTGAATTTAAAACCCAGCAAAATGGTCAATATAACATTGCTATCCAATTAAAACCCTAATGAATTGGCCATCACCAGAAATAAAAATGACGATGCGAGAGAAAGCAATCTACAGATCCAGTATTGGAACTAATTTCTTCATTCTTCTATAAATGGTTTCAGACAAGTTATTGAAAAAGGAGATCTCATAAGAGATATATGCAATACATCAACAAGCAAGTACAAACATGAACATGTAAATATAATGCCAATCAAAAGCTATGCAAAAAGTTGTTTTGCGAGTTTTAAATAACTTATAATTGTGTCCAAAATTTAATAAATATACCGTGTATGAAATATCATGGATCATGTTTAATGCCCTGTGTTATAAAAACCAAAAGAAAATCAAACACTGATGAGTAATGATACCAATCTACCACAATTCTGTAAAAAAAATCTAACATCATTGATAAAACCGCTAACTGGTATCAACAAAAAACAAACAAGCAAACAATGCACTTGAGGTCATTCAATGTTGTTTATCCATGTCAAATAAGATATTTTGGTAGAATCAAACTTAAGATCTAAGTTAATACTTTTAAAATATAAAATAGGTTCTGGGAGAAGTTTGAAACCACATCCAAGCCATTATAAAATGTTTAGCTACCTACTTCTAAATTAGGCATTGTATAAAGTTTACCTGTAAAATAGCAAGTATTGATACATTTCTACCAAATAAAGCAATAGAAAAACAAAAGCTTCAACTTTCTTAGCTACTGCAGAAAATACCAAATGAGAGGGCTGTGAAACAGAGAATTATACTTTGACAATGAAAAAAGCCATCAGTTCAAATTAAGCAAGTTACTCCTGAATGTCTGAGATGGTTTCAATGAGTATTCAAATGATCAGGGATATAATGCCCCTAATCATTTCAACCATATTTGCTATGCCCATAACATTGCTAAATAAAGAGAACTGACCAGGTCCATTTAGTCTAAAAAATTACAAACTCAATTTTAGGACTTACTACAGGATCTGGCCTCATGCGAGACAGTATACCCTATA
This sequence comes from Mya arenaria, assembly GCF_026914265.1. Taxonomy (NCBI): domain Eukaryota; kingdom Metazoa; phylum Mollusca; class Bivalvia; order Myida; family Myidae; genus Mya; species Mya arenaria. The sequence continues at coordinate 52,335,233 of NC_069125.1, read as the reverse complement.
AATGTGTGTTATTGTTTGGAAAGGACTGGATATGAAATTCTTAAATTAGTGAGCTAACAACTTTGTGATTGCTGCCAATGTGACCTCATGTTCGGCCGAAAGATGGGCATATCAAACTACTGACAAAGGAGAAAAATACGAAAAATATATGCCTTTGATTCAAATGTCATACAAAGGCATCTACCTTTTACTACAGTTATACAATAAGAAAATAAAGTGATTTACAGACTAGAATATACCTAAATATCCAGCACTATGGATACATACTGTGTACATGTATTTACATTTGTATATAAATGTTAGAATTTAACACAAACACTGTGTACTTGCAACAGTATAATAACAAACATATTACAATTCAAAATATATACAAGTAAATAATTCTGCAATGTTGTCATCTTTTCTTTCTGACAGTTTAAAATAAATTTTCGCCCCTTAAAACAGAAGTACAATTCCTTTATTACAAATATAAAGACAAAAATATACAACCTCTTTTAGACTTCACAACAGTTAAAAATAATTTTTTCTCCTTTTAAAATAGAAATACAATTCCGCTATTAAGACTTTACAGTAAGCATCTTGTAAGCATGCTATGCGTAAATAAGCATTTTTTAAGATGACAAGATATAGAACATTGGCAATGTAACTTTGGCAAGAACATTCCTTCACGGAAATGTGTGTACACATGCAAGACAGAATTATTCTACAGCTTGAGAAGTTGATAGTAAGAATACAAGAGATAAAGTACATGGAAACAAGAAGATAACATGTATGAACTTGAATATGGACACACACAAAGGCAAGTAAAACTGTGAACATGTTCATAGGTAGTTGGAAATGCTATACAAGATGAAATGTACCTGTAGTTTCAACAATTATAAGATCTTGCTTTCAGTGACTGTTTTTGTATTTAATATATATTGTGAATCTACTCAGTCACAACACCCAGAAATATAAATTGTAAGTCATGTGCTTTTTTTACCGCTAAATTCAGATCTAATTAAATTGAGGTTTGAATATCACTTATGAAAAAAATAAACAATACACTATAAATGTAATACAGAGACCATGAAAGCTATAATATGATATAAATACAATATTGAGATGCATTTGTAGGTAAACAAAGCATACATGTGGGTACATTTAAGACATGACAAAACAGTGTGTACAAGGGATGAACAAATGACAGCTGACAAGACGAGCCAATCGTACATCCAGCATTTCCTTGACTGGAAACTGGATAGTGGTAGGACCCAGCTACACATCTGTCTCGATGTTCCTGCGGACTGCTGTCACCCGAACTTTCCTTGATGAACTAGTCTCGGGCTTCGAACTGATGGTCTGGGGAGAATTCTTCTGATGCAAGGACCTATGATAGAGGTAGAGACACAACTGACATTACATGCATGATGATATAATAGTCTTGTGAAATGCGACATATACATGACCATAATAACAAGAGCTGTTTGAGGAAGACAGAACACTCTCCTTAGTTGTTGATTGTAAATCTTTGACCAGAATACTTATATCCCATGTGCTCAAAATTTGAACCATATTGTGTGGTGAACAAAAGCAACAAATATAATCAATTTTTATTTGCAAAAATGTTTCTTGAAAATTAAACTGTTATCTATGTTAATGAAATGATTAAAGCAGCATAATCATAGTTACAAGTTTATATAGATCCTGAAAGACTTCCAGAGATCAGTATTACAATGTCCATAGCAAGACATTTTGCATCACATACCTGCAAGATGCTAGTAACAAGAGGGTGCTGAGCTCAGAACACTGGTAATCCAACATTGCATCTATGACTAACACTTAAATTGTGCCTATGCTCAACATTATTTTTCAATTATAATCAAATATCACAAAAAGGGCTTAAATAAATAGTGACCTGTATTTTGCAGGTACATGCAACACACATTATTGGAGGATGTCTGAACATACATGCCATATTTTCTGGAGACCATTCAGGGGGATTTGTTCAAAAGGCTGAAAATTCAGGGGGATTTTGGTTGTATTCAGGGGGATTTTTTTAGCAGGTCTAAGTTGGCGAAATTTTAAAGTATTTTTAGACGCAAGTACGAAAAAATGTATTCACATATAGTTTGCTTTGAAAACCTCTTAACTTTTTCATTATACAGAATCATTTTATGTCATGATTTATCATATAGTTATGATACACTGTCATGTTATACTGTAATGCACTTGCAGAACAAAATATGTCATTGGAAAAATATGTTTTCGAGACAATTAAATTAAATTTACCTTCCTCTAAAGTCTTTTAAAAAATTGTGCTTAATTCTATCAGCTTGATGACTTTCAGACAATTATAGAATAGAATAAATATTATTAATTTCTTCCTTCCAAAATAGTAATATTTCTTTGCCTTTGATAATTACTAGAAATTAATTGATCACTTGTTGTAAAAGTTTCCTTTTGGCATTTCACCCTTGTGGAGTTGTTTCTTTACATTCAGTTTCACTCACATACTGTGGTTTCACTTACTTTGTCATTATTGCCTGATGTAAAATTTCTAAATTTTTTTTTATTTTTTTTTAAATTCCAGGGGATTTTTCCCCCCGCCAGGAGATATGGCATGTATGTCTGAACTCAGCAATAATAATCTGACATTACAGTTAGACCTATAGTTAGATTGATTTTGTGGTTAAATACCTTCGTGATGCTCTTGACTTAAGTGTGTTTGGGGTGAGGCTGACCAGGGCCTGCATGTTGGCTGTCAGGTCTTCAACTTCCTTCCTCAACCGCGTCGGAGTCTCAACATCAACCCTAAATACACAATTTATGAAATACACAGAATGAAGGTTGTATCTAAAAGGAGGCTATTGTTAGTAGTGGCAACATTTTTCTATAAGCCTATCCCTATTCTGCATGTTTTCCCGATGCACAGGTTTTTAATGTGATTCAAACAATGTAAAGACAACATAAAGGTACCATTTCATACTGAAATATGGCTAAGTTGAGCATACTATGTATTAAAAGATTTGCTGCTTACTGGGTTAGAAGTTAAAACAGATCTAGAAGTCTCATAGACAATGTGTATGGGGTAGGCTCTTCTGTACCATTCTTTTGCAAGATAGGTATCTTTGTTATAGAAAATAGCAAAATGCTGGTGGGTAAAAATAACGAGGGTCCTGTGACTGCCAGGTACATCCGGAGTATTGAAATTCCGTTCTCACTGCTGTAAGGAACCACTAACAAATTATGAAATATACAATTGAGGCTTCCTCATACTGGGGTGCATTGTCAAGCTGCTGCATGATAATGAACTTGTGCATTGCTGGTTACAAAACATTTGCAACAGAACAGCAAGTTTTGCCTCGTCCATCATTTACAAATTCATTTTTTGACTGGATTGTACAACTCAAAGAGTGTTTTGGTGCCAAAGAGGAATACTTCAACAGACTAAAATAGACATGTCTGCCAAGACTCAAACTATACAAGCTGCTGTTGCCACTACTAATAAAATGCTCCCTGTATTTATATATATCAAATTAAGACATACAAGTAGCTCACACAGTATAACTAAAGTTGTCAAAATAAAAAAAATGAACTGACCTTGAAAACCTGCAAACTTTGGAGTAAATATTAGATTTTGAAAAATATTTATCTGCACTTATATCTGCATCATTAATCAATAATATACATGTATTATGAAACATACTGGTAAGTTATCGGTTGACAGCTGGCTGACTTTTGTTTAAAGTAGATAAATAATTATAATTTTATGCACTGTAAATTTTGATTATGTCAGATGTTACTAACCACTTGGCCCTCCGTGCCTCTCGGAAACCTAGTGGGGAGGATTCTGGTGTCTCAAAGCTGAACGGCGAGTACATCTTTACTTCCCTGTAGCCTGTAATGGAAGTATCTCATGTTAATGCATATCAGCAACCATAGTAATTTCATCCGTAACATTTCATACGTACAGTGGGAAAATTGACTGAAAAAGCTTGCTTATATGGATATGCATGAGGCAGAGGAGAAAACTCTTCTTCCAATGAAATCGCATGTTACAATTAAATACTCTTCAATAACCCTGCATAGTCAGTTGTCTTCACAGGCGAATGGTCTAAATAGTTGTTTTATAATGTTTAATGATCTGACGAAGTTCAATTCAAGCTTCCATCAAAATCCTTTTTCTACAGGAAAACATTAGTATGAATGACTGTGCATATTTTCACATTGGATTCTTGCTGAACCAGTGAAAGCGCATTTATTATTCATGAAAAGGTAATGAGATTTTCCTAGCCAAATCATCATGGAACACAAAGAAACATGACACACCAGTATATTGTGGGTATCAGATGATGATGCTATATGATTTAAAGAATCAAATTAACATATAAACTTACCTCCTCTTCTTGTTGGAGTTTTCTTTGAGGTCTTGGACTTTCCATTAACAGGTGTACATGGTGAACTCAGGCTGTGCTGAAGTCTTTTTCTCTGCCTAGTTGACTTCCTTATTTTCTACAAAAAGACATATATCTGTAATTTAACTTCTGTAATAATCTACAGACTAGTAAATGAGTACTAGTAAGTAGTGATGTTCTGATGATCGATTATAATTGGAAAATAAATTGGCTGGGCCTGGCAATCAATTGTATTTTGTCATTGATCATTGATTTAACTGGTGAGTTGTTTTTCTTCTTTTCTCTCATTATTTGCGTACAGTTAATTTGTGACAAATTTCTCCTTTAAGTTCATTTTTTATCATAAACAATATCGCCACAAGGAAAAAGCAACACAAAATCACTTCAAACACAGACCTAACATTAGCATAGAAAAGGATTAATAATTGTACAAGAATAAACTTACAATTTAGGTATTGTCAGGAACCACTTGTATTATCAATTATCAGTTACTTGAGTGAAACCGATTATCTGTTATCAGACTGGATCCAATTCCCAACACTTATAGTCAGTGACTCAGTGTCACAGTTATGATGAACCATTCACTCATTCACAACAGCATAGAAAACATACAGTTTAGCTAGTAATAAATATGAAATTGTAATATATATAATTATTTATGAAGCATGTTGCTACAACAGTGGTAGCACCTGTCTTAAGTTAAATCATTTAAACATAATAGATAATAAAGCGGTCTCACTTCTCCCTAAATTCAGCTGAGGGAGAACTTCAAACATCACTTTCAGTTGAATCGTCTCAAAGAGTGAAGTACATGTAACCGACAAGCTAAGAACTACTGGGTGTGGTCATGGATATTACAGAACATGGACATTACGGATCATGGACATTATGGACCAGATTTGACACAAGGCAGAATCATGAAGCTTTGGGCAGAGTATTCTGCAAACAAACTGTCCGCTAGCAGTCTTCTGAAAGCATGTGCGAGACGTTGTGGGCCAGTATAAATACAAATTGTGACATTGCTGTATGTGTTATTTATTGTTGTATTACATTCGTCACGGACCTATAAACCATGGTTTATAGGTCCGTGCATTCGTGAATCATGTGTATTTTATATGTTCTTATATGTGCTCGATTGATTTTTGGGAAATAAACTGTTTTGGAATTTATTTGTTTTGTTTATTTTATCTATTTTAACTGCCAATCTTTAAAAAAATTGTTCATTATTCACATAATTATATTACACTACATATTATTTTTTTATTAACACCTATTTGAATTTTACAAGAATTATATATCAATATTTGAACCGGCCCAATTGGCATTTGATCTACCATTTTGACTGACAGTTGGTTTTTATTGACAACACTGCTTACCTCTAATATTTGACCCTTAGGATGACCGCTAACTAATCAAGCAAAATATAGGGTAGTTAAGCTTGTTCTTTTATCTTTTTTAGAAATAATTTATGCTTTATTACAGAATCAAAGTCCGAATGAATGTCCCCAAATGGAGAAAAAAATCTATTTGTAGGTTTAGTTGGTAATATATAAAAAAATCGTAAAAAAAAACAGTGCACATACAATTATTTGGACTAGTGGACTACAGTACTGTACAACAGTCTACAGCACTCAACAGAGACAACTTATTAAACAGATTACTGGCATTTACTGCCTACACTGATAGCTACAATAATGAGCGATCAGGGATACTTTTTTTTATTATTTTGACATTTCTTATGTATCCCTGTAACGCTACAACTCTCTACCATTTAACAACGGGCGAAATGATATACTGAAATAATATGCATTGATGTTATCCGACAGTGATCTGAAATGGATTAAATTTGTCATTAGAGTTGTTATTTTCACATTAATATATTATGGGTCACAAATACCGTTATACATGTACACAACCAGTCAGATTTGTCCCAGATTTACCGATATCGGGATACTTGATAAACAATTGACACTTGTAAGTGTTTTATGATAACTTAACATGTTTTTGGGCATACTGACATAACTTAATATGTGTTTAATAGTAGGCAATAATATTTTCGTAGAAATTTGAATTCGTAACGGTGATAATTTCAAAATTGTGGCCGCGCGGATTCTCTGCGCAAGGACCGCTTGCTACTTTTTGCTGGGATGATGGACGTCACGAGTCTGCCATATTAAAAAAATCGTCAAAAGACTCGTTGACGGCCATTTAGGTGGACTACCTACACTGATTGATGCCTGCAAAACAATAAACAATATTGATGCTTTAAGTAAAACTTACTTGTCTGAATGTTCCAACAACATCCCTGACTGACTGTGTAACGCTTGTATTTCGCCTTAAAAACCTCTCTTGTCGTGGCTGATCATTTTGAACCCGATTGTTTTGTTTTGGGCCTGGTGTCCCGGCATAACCGTGATTTTCCTTCCCTTCCATACCAATGGCGGAATATCGCTTGGCGGTTAGGGACTTTTGTATTATTTGCTTAAAAGAAGCCATTTTTATGGAAATTGGATTAATCAGTGGCTTCTTTGATAATCAGTATATTTTCACACTTCAAACGTACCGCCAACTGATGACTAATAGATAAAAAATACAGTTGTAATATTTGCAAACCGACGTGCAGAGTTCATGCTGATAAAAGCCGGTTTTCGGCCACGAATACACAGCCTCCCTTTTTCTACCTCTTTGAAATTTTAAATGATATGTAAAATTATCCGTTTTCTTGTATAAACAAACTTTTTAGTCACAGTACGATAGGAGCATGCTAAATGAATAGCGCATTAATTAGAGTTTTACCTGACGACATGCTGACAGCTAAAAAGCCGGGAGCAGGATTTTTCAATACTAGAGCAAAATCCAAAGGCTAGGGCCCTTTTCAATGTAAACATGTCAAAAAGGTTGTTTTGGTGAGAGAAATGCATTATTTCTATTACATGCTGTTGCAGTAGAGTCTTCTGAGAACTAGAGAACTGTAAATATTATATGCAATTCATTTTGGTTGGCTGAAGGAGTTGGAAGAAGAGTGCTTTATGAGAGCAGACATGAATGCAAATGTTGTAAACATTGTTTCTAAATCTGTGGAAGATTCCCCATGTAACGATAGTATGAATATGAAACTGGTCAAAGACTAGTGTCTGGTACTTCTAGCAAAAAATCAGGTTGGCGTCTCTGTTGCCTTCATAACAATTGGAAATGAACTGTTTTTTATTCATCGATGTGTGTTATAAATATCCACAAACGGAAGCTTCTGCGCATGTTTTGTTACATAGTCCAGTTGAAATATGTGTAACCGAAGATCGTGGATCCTTAATTATTTGAGTTGTCTTTGGCGTTTACCATGTGCCATCAAACGGTGTTTATGTTTAAACTTCCGGCTACTGAGCTTGTTTCTGTAGTTTTTCATATACATATAGTATTAAAGTTGCATAGTTCAGGAGAGTGCATGTTCATTTTGTATAACTCTGGACGAATCTTTGCATCGTGGGTTAAGTCTTTGCTTAGTGTGCAAAGCAGAACTAGGATGGTACAACATACATGAAGATATCTTCTGAAATTAGGACCATTTTACGAAATTGTTTAGTCCGTTTACAACATGACACGCCAAAGCGCATACCTGCATGCTTAAGATTTTTGCAAGGTTTTCTCATAAGCTCACCACGTTTTATTGACAGTTTTGTAATATCGTAGAGGGATTGTTAAGTGTTAATATTTTATTTTTTTACTTTTAAGGTCTGGTAGTAACTGTATTATAATGATAGCCTTAACACGGCGTTGGGATAGAAAACAAAATACCACCAATTTGTTTAGTTGGAACTATGTTTTCTTTAGGTTGTTCAGTCAGATAAACGTTCAGGTATGTGTTCAAACAGAGTTGCAGGGATCACTTCCTAATCGTGATGAAGTGTGTTAATTACTTCAATGAATATGTCCGGATGGTGTTAATGTACTGTTGTGAGCGTTATTATACGTTTTAAGTTTCACCTGCGGCGGGTGGGCGGTGTCCAGAAAGTTGTCGGATCAACAGAAGCGCGCGTCCAATCATCACCAAAGTTTGTCAGAATGTGTTTGCTCTGTGAATTCACAATATCGAAACATGTTTGAACATAATGATAACGTAGCCTTTGTTTAAGCAATTGGGAAAGAATTACTTTCGTAGTTAAAATTTAAGAAAATATTAATTAGACCCAAGTTCATAAGTAGATGTTCAACAGCTTTAAAGCTGCACTCTCACAGATATACCATTCTTACAACTTTTTTTTATTTTTTGACTTGGAAAGAGCAATGTTTTGCAGTAAGTTTTGCAAACCAATGATATAAGATTGCTGACAAAAAATCAGATCGTAGGTTTACATATTTTCTTTCGAAAATTAATGTTTTATGGCTTTAACTGTTACTAACGGTTTAAGAAAAATGCATAAAACATCAATTTTTGATAAAAATCTGCGATCGCAAAAATTGACTCGTTCGAAGACAAAAAAAAAAGTTGTCAAAACGGTAAATCTGTGAGAGTGCAGCTTTAACCCAACTAAGTTAAATATTCATAATTATGTACAAATATAATGCCTCTAAAATTATTATCATAAACAGCAGTATCACTATTGTAATATTAGAAAAAAGCTTCACATAACCACGCTACTTGATGGTCTCAGAGATACTGACAAACGAGTGGTCACATAATTTATACTCAATTCTGGTCCATTCTTGTCACTACACTATGCTCTTAGTATAACCGCGGTGCATCAGCATCTCATTAAATTTGAAGGCCGGGCTTTAAAAGATGGCACAACTCCTTAAATCCATACACTTGTTACTCACTAACTTAATAAACAACATAAATCTGATCAGATGACGGCCTCAAAACTCGAATTTAGGTTGAAACTTCGAAACTATCCAAGGTAACGTGTGTAACAAATGTTACATAACGCGTAACCCGATATTCCACAGGAAAAAAACACACAACTTTTTTCGATATTTTTAAAGACACTCTTATAACTAATTCATGTAACTATTACAACCGAGTACCTCTGATTTGTTGGCGGCCTCAAAACTCGATATTTCAGTTAGGACAACTGCCCCCGAGAGGCCTTTTTTCAAAATTTTCAAAAACACTCTTGAAACTATTGTAACCGCGTAACGCCGATCAGATGGCGGTTTCAAAACTCGATTTTTTACTTTGATCTGAAATCATTGGTTGTAGCCAAAGGGACCGCGTTACCTCATATTCCACAGCAGAACAAGAGCTGCCACAGGAACATGACAACTGCCCCCGAGAGGCCTTTTTTCAAAATTTTCAAAAGCACTCTTGAAACTATTGTAACCGCGTAACGCCATTCAGATGGCGGTTTCAAAACTCGATTTTTTAGTTTGAACTGAAAACATTGGTTGTAACCAAAGGGACCGCGTTACCTCATATTCCACAGCAGAACAAGAGCTGCCACAAAAACATGACAACTGCCCCAAAGAGGCCTTTTTTCAAAATTTTCAAAAACACTCTTGTAACTATTGTAACCGCGTAACGCTGATCTGATGACGGTTTCAAAACTCGATGTTTTAGTTTGAACTTTGATTTTTTAAGTAACCAATGTACCCGCGTAACCGGAGAGTCCACAGAGAAAACCCCCAAAACGTTTTTGAAAATATTCATTGTAACCAATGTAACCGCGATACCCGATACTCCATAGCGAACCCAGTGTTACTATTATAACCGCGTAACTCGGATGAAATGGCGGCCTCAAAACTCGACTTTGAAATGGAACTTTGAATTTGTTCGATGTAACAGTGTAACATCCTTCACAACACACGCGGCCTACAATTAACCAGTGTAACCAATGTAACTAAAGTCTCGGTTCCATATCTCCCAGTTCTTATCCAAAAGGAAATGTTTTTGTATACAGGCTATGCAGATTTATATATGCCAATATACTGGTGACAAGGTATTCATTAATAAACTTTGATAATTTATAATTTGATATTAACAATAGATCATGTTAACAAAACTATACTAATCATAGAAATATTTGTTTCATACAATTCATCATACTAAATGAATTAGTGGATTTGTGTGCTACAATTCCAATACAAGTTATAAGATGAATTCAGGTTAACACTCTGTTGATAACTGTGTGGGCAAATGTGAGGTTGAGTGGTTTACAAAGCGGTTTTAATCCAAGTGAGTTCTTATTAAGATTTAACAGACCGTTTCAAGGCGATATTTTGATAGTTGTGTAATGCTAGTTGTTGACTATTGTTTGGTGTTTGTTTGTTCTTGGTCGTTATTACTTTCAGTAGGATCTTGGTTAAATTTAGGCTATTGGGCTTGTCCATGTAGTTTCGATTGGTTTACTGTAGAATATCGAAAGTATTAACTTCGAAGATACAAATCAACAATATCAACAAACAAAGTTAACATGTACAAGTAGAGGGATTGTATAGTGTATAAAGAGAGACGGGCAACTAGAATACTAACCCCCAACCCATTTTCTTGAAATGAATACAACACATGTTTAAAATCGAGCTGTTTAAAAACATGTGTTGCATGCAAAAATACAATATTAACGCTTACACCGTTCACATATTGCTCTGCGTGATTGTATAATAATTGTTTTCATGGCGAAATGATTAGGATGGAATAGATACATCCACAAAATGTGTTGACGTTATGCAACTCTATCGAACCAAACACTGGACACACACACACACACACACACACACACACACACACACACATACATACATACATACATCATCTAAATTCAACTTATAGTATTACAAAACCCTTAACTCAAATAGTTATGTATGCGAGCAAAAAACTTAGCAAAGGAGACATGCCGTCGATTACAATTAAGTTTCAAAATTAACTTGCCTGTTGTTAACTACACAGTATATTTTGCATTCTAAATCTTCACATACATGACGACACAGTCGCTTTCCACACATACACGTGTTTATTTATATTTGAAGTGTATCTTATCATTTCAGTCACCCTGCATTCAGATACACACAACCATTGAACTTTTCAAATTATACATTCCAACGTTCACATAAAATAACTCCAGGCGTTATCATTGTCCAAGTTCAACTTCTAAGATGACGATTGGTTGCCAGTGGCCATCCTTTCGGAACTTCCAAAGCACCCGTGTCCATCGACGATCCGGCTGAATCTGATCACAAATATTTTCAAATATATCTTTGTTGTCTAATAAGAAAATCTAACAAAATGAGTAAAACTAAAGTAATGCAAGGGTTTCTGTCAATATTTTAATAAGAACACATGAATGGTTTTAGTAGTAAAAAGAGCGATCAAGTTGAAAAGTTTCTTCAAAAAACTTCTTTGGTGGCGATTGTCTAGTTTTCATTTAAATATCTAGCATACACGTTAGCCGTAATAGTAATACGTTCTTTAGATAAATACTTCAAGAAAAGACAAAAATTTACCTCACAAATTGTCTTTATCGCTTTAAAGAAAGCTTCAGAGTCAGATGGCAATGTATTCATCAATTCTTTTACATCCTCACCATTGACCGCGAAACTAGTCCAGTGTTCTGACATCTCATCGAAGTGCTGGAATCAGTGAATTAACAAGTTTTGCAAAAATTCTCATTTAAACTGTAGTAATTTGAAAAGGGATAGATGATATTATGAAAAGCTGTAATGTTAAGAACTAAAGATTAGATTTAGATTTAATACAATTTATTTCACAGAGGAGTAGTCATGTTATGTGTTTGTTGAATCAACGCTTTCTGGCGGGGTGGATGTCGTTTTCTTATTCACAAATATTGCTTCATTGAGTTTTAAATAGCATGACATAATTGTTCAGAAGCTAGTCAACATTATTGAAGTAAAATCAAATATTGGAACATACCGCTTTCAGTCTGTTCTCCTTTACCAATCGAATTAAATTATCCCTCAGTGATCCTCCATTATGCACAACAACGCCAACAGGTTTATCAGGAGCGATGTCTTCAATGCTCCTCGGTATCACTTCAAGTTGCCTTTTACCATTCCACGCAGCCAGAAGTTGTTCCACGGTACACACTTCTTCTTTCTGTGTACGTCTTGGTCCCATCGATATTTCGATACTTAGCAAGTCTGGAATTACTTCCTTCAGCGTCAATTCGCTCGTTAACACTTCTGTCGATGTGTTCATATATTTCCCTGTTCATATAGTACAAAAAATAAGTGAATTATATATAAGCTATATATCATCCATAAACATGTACATGTATATAAGTAGAAATATCACATGCATTTTCGTAAATGCCGTCTAGATGATGGAGTAATTGTTCTAATACTAAATATGATATTACTATGTCAAAAAAATAATTCTTGTTCATTTAATTTTATTGGCAAAACACAACAAACCGTAAAACGAAGGAGCAAGTTTTTTCTTTACATCTTCCATGGTTTCAAAGTCGTCTGGACTTAATGTTACTGTCTTTAGAGTACTCCTTTGTCCATGAATATCAACGTGATACGGTGTAAATGCAAATTCCATCTTGAAGTCGTAGTTGTAGCCAATGATAACGTCTTTCGAATCCAGCGCTCGTTTACATATGACGTGAGGGCATGATCCACTCTGAACAACGTTATAAGATATGTGTGTGTCCACATATCGCAGCAGAGCATCCATCGTTACAAAACTGCCATTGATTCCACACTCTTCGCGCTTTTGACATTTTTCGCTCTTGCACATTTTTGAGGAGGCTTTCTTTGTAAAAGCCTGGATGACAAACTTGGTGAAAATACTCTCTTTCTTTTCAACTATTGCTTCTTCCGTATCCGCACAGGCATTAAACTGAATAATTTTGATATTCTGGTTGTCTTTAATGTCCAATTCGCGTGGCATGCAGCAGTCTAAAAACAACAACACTCTTAGCGTCATCTCGTTGTTTTCCACTTTCCTTCCCTTTCTTGACTTTTGACGTTCATTAAATATGTCTGAAATTGCATTACCAATGTCCACAATATGCATTGTCGTTCTATTATTCAAACAAAAGCCGTCTTTTCCATGATGACCCGAATAGTAGAATACCAATGTCTCAATGTCTTGAGCGACAATTCTTTTTAGAGCAGCTTTGATTGTTGCTTTTTCGTCATTCCCACAAGTGCTGGGTTCGATAACTTCAGTTTTTTCTTCGCTAGAAATGATATATTCAATATGAATTCCGGTTGCAAGTGTAATATCGTCTTTTCAAAGTACTTAAGCAGTGGGAAATAAGGAGAATCAATTGGCATGACATGACTTTCAACGATTGCGGTCCGACTTTCGTAAATAAAACAAGGACAGCCGCTTTAACAAGTCACATTCAAAGATGCTAGGTTTGAGGTAGTCACTGTTGAATGTGGGAAAATCTCCTAATGCACTCCCCATACAATAAATTGAATGGATAATTTATTAATATATGGCACCGCCTCTGATGACAGTTACATTATGCCAAATCTTATGTTATTTTCCTCTGCTTTAGTATTAGAAGAGAGACTCAGAAAATTCTCTGGTTACTCCTCAATTCTGTAGAATGTATCTTATTGTTAGTATTGTTCTTGATCATATTTGAATTACCTATATATTATTTTCCTTCAGTTTCAATGTTTATGATTTATGTATAACTATTTGAAATAAATACTTGTTAAACCAAACAATATCTAAATATGCCAAAGTTCTTAAACCGAGGAAAATAACTTACAGGTTAATGTTTGGGCTAGTAAACACCGACCTTTCCAGTCATGTTATTAATAGCACACGGACTATTTTTCTCTTCTTACACACTTATAATGATGATAAAGCAGTTAAATAACAAAATAATATTAAACCTTGTTCAACATCTTTTTATATAACAACAACAGATTGGTATACAGTCAGATAACAAGAAACTAAAGTTGTAAAACCTTGTTGTTGAAATCCTGTTTTTTCCTTACAATATCTTGAAGAAAAAATCATGTAAGAATACGTCATAAAAACTTTATTGTTTCAAATGACATAATTATATCAGTATGGGATAATCCTCCATACACAGTGATACAACTCAGTGGTTATAGACTGAATAAACTGTAATACGACGTTCAACATGGCGTATACATCCAGTAAAAAACGACAATTGAATGAATTCAAAATACGATTTTTCATTTGTATATAATTATATTATGTAACTTCAATTAAACCATTTTCACCTTTTTTCAAACCTGCACAACAACTTGTATAAGGTTAAAAAATTCTAAAGTATATTTGCATCGCCAAAAAGAATAAATCAACTAACCGTTCTACATAGCTTTACCCATGATACTTAATCGAATTTATACGAAAGGTCAGTGTACCAAAATGAAATATTACATTTAGAAAATAATCTATAACAAGTTAAATTCTTATAAATCAATAAATATTGGAAAGGATAAATTATATTTTTCGAATTTACTCATTTATTTATACAACAAATAATAATAATAATAATAATAATAATAATAATAATGTTTGTTCTTATGTTCGACGCAAATGACACATACCTTATGCACGTAAATGACACATACGTTATGCACGTAAAAGACACATACATGTACCGTATGCACGTGAATGACACATACATGTTGCACGAAAATGACACATACCTAATGCATGTAAATAACACACACTTAATGCACGTAAATGACACACACCTTATGCACGTAAATGACACATACATTATGCACGTAAAAGACACATTCATTATGCACGTAAGTTACACATACCTTATGCACGTAAATGACATTTACCTTATGCAGGTAAATGACACATACCTTATGCACGTAAATGACACATACCTTATGCAATACCTTGTGCACGTTAATGACTCTCACCTTATGCACGTAAATGACACATACCTTATGCACGTAAATGACACACAACTTATGCACGTAAATGACACAAACATTATGCACGTAAATGACACACACCTTATGCAATACCTTGTGCACGTAAATGACACAAACCTTATGCACGTAAATGACACATACCGTATGCACGTAAAGGACTCTCACCTTATGCACGTAGATGAAACTATCTTATGCACGTAAATGAAACATACCTTTGCACGTAAATGACACACACCTTATGCACGTAAATGACACAAACATTATGCACGTAAATGACACACACCTTATGCACATGACCGGTAGACTAACAGATGTCATGCAAGATCGCATATCCTCGACATCTTTTTTAAAAGCTTCCGCAATTTCCGGATTGCTGTCATACCCTGCGACGAACACAGCACCCCAGCCTACACCTGAAATTGATTACAGTCATATGCTTTTACCAAGGATAAACAGATAATTGAAATTTGGAAAAAAAAATAATTGAGTTAAAAAATGAATCATGTTCAGAGGTAGAATCGGTCGCCTTTAATAACCAAGATAGGCATAGTTTTATGAAAAAGAACTACTTCAGTGTACTATTTACCGATGAACGGATCGATCCTTTCTTTATCGCAGGAATGACACTTGATCGGGTTGAAGTACGAGTTCCGCATACACGCAATGCAAACATTGATATGTTCCCTGCAGGATTTGGAATGTTTCAAGTACCTGCATCCCGATTCTATTTAAAAAGAAACACGGCGGCCATACAACTATGCATGCGAGCATCTTAAGTAGATACCAATATTTCAAGTTGGTAATTATATAGTATATGCTATTTCATTTACATGTCTTACAACATTGTAGTAATATTTCACATGAATTAGTCAAGCTATACGAGCGTATGTTTACCCACAAAATTTAACGTACGAACTTAACGAGTTAAAGGTCAGAAATGTGACACGTTTCCTTGTAAAACAAGAAATCCGGACTACAGTCCCATTGCATAAAAATGAAGCTTTGAAAGTTATATAGAACTTTGATATAATGTATAAACACCCCACCTTCGAACGGATTCACTAGACAGATTTCACACTTTGGTGACTGCGTCTCGGCTGGACTCCATCGTTTGAAAGATCCCCAATGCTGTTGTATTATGCACTAAAAATACCGATAATTTGCAATGTATAATACAAAGGTAACTAGGCAGATTTCACACTTTGGTGACTGCGTCTCGGCTGGACTCCATCGTTTGAAAGATCCACAATGCTGTTGTATTATGCACTAAAATACCGATAATTTGCAATGTACGATATTTGAATTATTAATAAAGTCCACGCAATTCTGGATCAACCCTCGTATAATACAAAGATAACAGCAGGCATTACGGCAACATTCAAAATATCTACTACAATCCTATTCAAACATGTTTAAAGGCGCAAGGTCAGGCATATAATAACAGAGACTCAAAACACTATTCATAAATACTAAAATATGTTTATCTTTAAATGTTCGGAAGACTTTATTGTTAAGAACATTTAGAGAAATAAAAATTTAAAACCCGTTTTTTCAGCAAGTTCTACTCAACACTGCAACAATGAAATTGTATTCCATATCTTGATGCATCTTTAACCGGAAGTACCTACTTGTACGTAATCAATGCATATGTGAACACATAATTATACATACTAACCTTATGTACGAGTATACTCGTATATATAAACAAATTCATAATATATATATATATATATATATATATATATATATATATATATATATATATATATGTTTCCACCAGCGTTTCATATGTTTGCAGCCAAGCAGTTAAGGGTTAATAAATTAATGCATTATACGAGGGTCAGTCGTTAAGTTCCCGAACTCTGCTTATGACACCGAAACTGTTTATTTTAAAACCAAAAGAATACAACAGTACAACAGACACATGTATTACGAAGTGGTGTTGCAAATTTTACAGGAAATAAACAACATACAATAAAATAGCATCACCCTATTACACATTACCATGAACAACACGGAGCACTTTGCAAAGCAAAAATAACGCGACGTCCCGTTTAACGTTAAGCCTAAGGCCCCATTCGGAACTCCTCGGCCATTTTTTCAAAAACAACCTCGGATGTATGCCGGTACATCTGTTGAAGTAGTCCGTATTTTTTTTTAATAAAAGCATTAATTAAATGTAGTGTTTAAGAGTTGTATTCATTGCTCTCAGTTTAAATTGATTGCCAGTGAAGTGTATTATTGCAAACATAATTACGATTCCCAAGAGTTAAGTCATAAATTTTAACTACTAAATAAGATTACTACGCGATCTATTTGCAGCGGACTTAAACGTACCACTTTTTAAGTATGTAAACCGTCCATATACATCCGAGGTTGTTTTTGAAAAAATAGCCGAGGAGTTCCGAATGCTAAGGCCCTTTTCAAAATTTTCGCAGCAAGCACGAACACATTGTCGGTGTCTCTCTACCCACTTATCAAAAACATTGGATATGCGTCCCTGCTGCAATCGCCAGTTCCGGTAGTGATTCAAACTGTATTTAGAACATGAATGACTTGATGGAACCGAACGCAAAGTATGCTGTAAGAAAATCATTGTCTTCGATTACCTCCATTCTTTTATGAATTTCTTCTGATGACCTGAATTCCTCTTTTATGCATTCTTCTGAAACCTTCCAAATGTATCTGGCTATATTTGGTACTTTATCATCTTTTAGCAAGAACTGAAAACATAAAAGAATGCAATCCTTATTAAGAGTATTGGTTTTTTTGTATTATTCGGTAGTTATATATCGTATTATATATATATTATCCGATATTATTCGGTTTTATTCGGTATTATCCGGTATTATTCGGTTTTATTCGGTTTTATCCCGTATTATTCGGTTTTATTCGGTATCATTTGGTTTTATTCGGTATTATCCGGTATTCAGAGTAACTGGTATTTTTAAAATCGATAATTACCATATATATGCAGTTTTATGATTTATTTCAAATATTCTTTTGGTCAAGAAACCATGAACAACACGGCAGTAAATAAAGTCGATTTAATATAACACATGATCTGACGCAAAGAGTTTTAGCTGTTTGTGAAAATTCACAAGCAGTACATTTATGACATATTTGCGCATTGCTTGTCAACAAAATTACCGTTGTCAATAACAAGGGCAGTGCCTTTTACTTATGTTGGAATAAAGTGAAGCCCTATAAAATTGTAAATGTCTATCACATGGAACGTAATATCTACTTTTAAGCGAATACTACACCGTTTTCAAAGAATGATGGTTAAACCTGAACTGTCTGTCTTTAAAGAAACTTGGATAAAACATAGGTACACATATCATTTTAAATGTCCATTACCTCAAAAATACTACTGCTAAATTCAGACAGTGTTCGAAGCGTATGCGTCGTTTTTTCCCCTGGCAACGGTAGTGGGGGCAGTGCTGTCACGACTTCACGAATAACTTTAAAATAAAACAAAACATATGGAACGACCAGAGCTGTAAATAAAGTCGATTTAATATAACACATGATCTGACGCAAAGAGTTTTAGCTGTTAAGTACTCTATGTTAACTAAAAATGGGTTGGTATGCTTTTGTTGCCTCCACTTCCTTTTCATCTAAATAAGGTTGAATAAAAAAGGTTATTAGTTTTCTAGCCGCTCAACCCCTTAAGTGTGTTCAGAAGTATGAACAAATGAGCCACAAAACGATGACATTAAAGCACGAACAACACGAGAAACCAAATCATAGTTAATTTCATTATATGTTAAAGAAGGCCCGTATATAGAACGATGAAAACCACAGCGAAAAGAAAATTATAGTCGTGTCCTGTCTTGATGTTATAAATCACCCTGAAAGTGTGTTTGGATTCTAATAATACTTTGATGCTTCCCTGTAGCCTAAATAGTGTTAGTGTTTATATTTCGAACATTGATTCTGATGTCTGCCTCTAGTGTGATGATATGATATATGTGTAACAATTTAATGTTGTCCCATTTAGTGGTCATGCAGCCATGGCCATATAACTAGAGAGAAGAAAAAGTTTTGTTTACGGGCTCGTCCAAAATCGAGTCTTTCTTCCATACAAATAAAAGAAATGATTAGGCAGGGCGTTTTTGTAAAACAACAACTTCATTATAAATATTCTAAATATCTGACCAACTCCAAAGTTGTAGACATCGTGACGCATTGTGGGTATCGTGATTTTTTCTTTAGGGAAATACCCATCGCTGAAGTTGTACACCCTGGTTTCCATTGATGTTGTTCCTTCTTTCAGTTCTCTGGCAAAGCCGAAGTCGACAAGCCGTGCATTGCACTCGCCGTCAAGAACAATGTTATTTGACTTGATATCCATATGCAGAACTGGTCCCCTGGAAACATTGAGAGGTTAGCCATAGTTCCACTTAAAGGGACTTGACACCAGATGGGCCCACCGTCGGCAAATGCAGTATTTCCTCAACATACGAATTGTCAATATAAGCTAGTATGATGCTGATAATACATCAATTTACATAATTGAAATAATATTTCGACGCAGGCTTAACTGAGTAACCCGTTTAAAAATAGCGCATCAAGGTTTCTCAGTTTATAGTGCGTATATTTAGCATACGGAAGTTACTTGTTAAGTACAGATAAATATTCCGCCGTAATTCTTAACTGTACTGGGATATACGTGGTAGACATACCCAGTATTTTCGAATTGGAAGAATACGCAAAAGCTGCGAAAGAAACATGTGTTGTAAGCGATGTGATACATCAGTAAGTAAGGTACAATGCGTTGTACATAACCCTATCAATTGTATGTTTATTTTTGATTTTTTTTCTTTCAATGGTATCATCTGGTGTCTAGTTTCTTAAAAGAGAAACTTGATGAAGGTACGACTTGAATATTAAAGGAAAATTATTCCTTTCTGGACGACAAACTTACCTCAAATTCTTTACTTCCGAATGAAGGTATGCAATAGCTGAAGCAATTTGTAACAGAACTTTTACTCTGTTACCTTCCTCCGACAGTTTGGTAACTTCCTCGGATCTTATGTGTTTGAGGGCGTCAAACAAGCTACCCATGTTCATGTATGGCGATAGAAAATAGGACAGCCTGGAATGAAAACAATGTAATATATAAGAATATACCTTATGAAAAAAATAGATCCCTCAAACCGATATACATCCAAAGAATAAACATGGCAGTTTTGATTTCTTCAGAATGTTTATTGACAAAAAAGGTCAGTGCAACGCTATAGCCACCCTATCATTGGCTTCAACGGTATCTTTTTTAACTCTGGACTCCCGCAGAATGAACGTTTTGACAACATTTATATTTTTGTCTTAGAACGATCTGATTTTTGCGAAAATGCATGGAAACCGGTGATTTAAGACTGCTTACATAAAAATCAGATCGCAGGTTTTCATATTTATGATAAAAAAAGTGTTGTTTTATGCATTTTTCTTAAAGCATTAGTAACGTTTTTAGCCTTAAATCATTACCTTTCGAACGTAGATATAAAAACCTGCGATCTGATCTTTTGTTAGCAGTCATATTTGTCTGGTTTTCAGATGTCTACGCCAAATTTGCCTCATTTCAAAATAATAAAAAAGAATAGTTGTCAAAGCGGTATATCTGTGAGAGTGCAACTTTAAGATATCAAGTGAAAAGAAGATATACTAATACAATGTGAAACTGTATTTCAGTCAAATGTTAAAATAATAATTTCATCAAGTATAAACACGAAGACAATAAGATTATAGATTATAAATTATTGATTTCGAGTTAAGCGTTAAGAAATAAATAGTTTTTACCTCATTCTGCTGTCTTCAAAATGTGCAATCAATGGGACAATAGCGAAGTGCATCAATCTGGATGCAATCTTTTCCTAAAACAGAAAAGGTATATGGAAACGACAACAATCTATATTTCACTGCTGCTTTTTAATTTGCAAACAGCTTGTCACAATTATGTTCTTGGCATAGCGAAGAGCAAATTCTGGATGCGACATTTTCCAAAAACAAGAACAGGTATATGTTTACAAGAACAATCTACACTTTACGGCAGCTGTTTGATTTCCCATCAGCCTATCATAACTATTGCCCTAGCATAGCTTAGTACATCAGTCTGATTGCAATCTTTTTATTTACTGGAAAAAGATGAACAGACATATAGTGCTTTCTTTAAGTTTTAAAACATAAACAATATAATTCAATATTGAAAAAAACAAAACGTTTTCTAGACTTTCAGATTTAAAACAGATTTGAATAACATCAAAAATGGATGTACAACTTCGCCGAATCTATTTATTTCACCTTATCATTTAAGGTGTTTTTTTTCTTTAGAATTAATGACCATCGGATGACTGTATATACTTATTTCGCTGTAATTTCCCTGATTATTATAAAATATGTAACATACGTGAGTTTGTATAATGTAAATTTAACAGTTAAAAGGTTTTACTCTATGTTGAATAAGAACATAAATTTGCATGTTTTGGAGAACGCAAATTGGGTAAAACTTACATTCGCAATAGATCTGGTAGCTAATTCCCCATATTTCTCCGAATAGATGATTTCTTTCAAAGCAAACTGCGAATGATTAACACCTATGCATTCTCCATTACCTTTAAAAGTATAATACACCAAAATACTACAATCGATACGAAATATAAACACAGTTAAAACATTATTAAAGTATTGCAAACCGTATACTTCAAATGATTAACGTAATCAGATACTACGATATCCCTTTTTACTTACAAATATACACCTTTCCAAAACCTCCTATGAAGGTCTTAGAACGGTTGGACTTCAGGGCATCGATGTGTGCCTGTGTCATCTCCAACAACCGACCGTCATGAAGACATTTCGTAACTGACGCCTTTTCATCGGTCGATAACCGGACAACTGAAAGAAAGATAGCGAACTTAAATAATGTAGCGTAAGGCAAGGATTTAAATTTCACAAAAAGGCATATGAAAGCAGTTCGGGAACAAAATAATGACATTAATTTCGTTTACTTCAGATATCAGATCCTTATAGCTATGAAAAAAGTCATTGTGTTTTCCTTTAAAAACTCAAAAGCTTCAAAATAAGCGAGTTCACCAGCAAACGTGAGCATTGGGATGCCATGACAGATTTAAAGCTGATCCAACTCTGTAAACGTTAAAGTGATGCAATAAAAACTATTTAAAGGATATGGAAAGGATCCCATTGCATAGCTTTCACGCAATCAGAAATAAGAATCACGCAAAATATTTTTTTAAATAGGAATGCATGTATATTTTACGAGATATCCCGCCGGTCCAACGGAAGTCGGCCTAAATTAAAGGTTCAGTTTTGTTAGGGGTTTGGGCTTAGAATGTAAGCATACTTGCCCTCTGTTTTACGCAGGCCAAACGATTTTGTCAGTAGCTCCCTCTCCTTTTCCTCCATCAACTCAGCACACTGGGCGTGCCCCGTGTCTTTTAGACACGCTTTTAACAGGTCATACCCGCCCTCGCCACCCTTCTCCTGCTTGGACACTTTACTCAGCAATATACGGTTCCGCATTCCCTCTGTTTGCAAATCCTGTATGAAAATAATATGATATGATTGAGGTCATTGAACAACATGTGGGTAATGGTTTGAACAATAAATTTGACTTGTTTAAATCCATTGGATACTTTATATTACTTAACCTATTTTGAGGTATATGTATTTATAAACCAGTAACTTCATTAGAACTGACCGAAATGTCCTTGTGGTCATTTTCTGTAATGAGTCCTTTGTCACGCATGTGTGTAAGAACCTCTGCTGTCAGCGAAATGTTTTCAACCAGGTATTTATGTGCTCGGTTAAGCACCCGGCGCTTATCATCTTGATCTGAAAAGTGAACCGCAACTGTTCT
This sequence comes from Mya arenaria, assembly GCF_026914265.1. Classification (NCBI taxonomy): domain Eukaryota; kingdom Metazoa; phylum Mollusca; class Bivalvia; order Myida; family Myidae; genus Mya; species Mya arenaria. Next base: position 52,312,115 of record NC_069125.1, on the reverse strand, counting down.
GGATTTTTTATATACTTGAACTAAGTAAAACAGGGTATATGTTTTTTTTTTTATTAATTTAACATTGTTATGCATTTCAAAACTTATGTCTTGAATTATGTGCGCAGTTATAAAAGTAATATAATCAATTTCCTAATGAAGACTATATGTTGTTTGTAATGGCAAAATTACTAACATACATGGTTGTTACTTACTCAATTGTCTCGCCATCTTGATTGTGTTTTTATGGTCCGGTTGTTCCCACGACTATCTGAAGTTGAAAACAATAAAGGTGACTGAAACTATATGAAAAGAAATGCAATTAATGGTTTCACCTGCATGCAGTGGGAGTGATACGAGGGTTAACCTGTGTGAAATGCAATTAAACCGATAGCCTTTTATTGTGTACATTAAATCAGCAGAGCAACCATTCAGCGATCGGCCCCTACGACCAACCCGCAGTAAGGGACGCATCATTTAACAACTTATTTTTTTTACGCTGGAATGTGCAAGAAATGTGAACGGTGGTCTCAGTGCCCGTAATGAGTCAGATTTATTCACCTGTTAGAAATAGAGTTAGTGCTAGCGTTGTTGACTATGTGTTAGCTGATTATGAATTATGTTCATTATTTGACAATATGCTGGTATATGATCTGTCCGATTTTTCGCACCATTCTTGGTTGAATACAGCTTGTCCTTCAATAAAATCATGTATTAGATTTAACTGCAATGGTCCTTTCAATGATATAATACAATTGCTAAATGATCACTATTTATGCAAAAAGCTACAGAAACAAGCTCAGTAGCAAAAAGTTAAAACATAATCCCGGTTTAGTGACACTGGGCAGACGCCAAAGACATAGAACACAAAATCACAAACAAGAAACATAGAAGAACAGCACACAACTCCACACAAACAGCACAGTACATACATACTATAATATATAAATGATAAGTTTGGAGGACAAAAACTCTGGACGAATTACTGAAATTCAAGTCGAAAGCTATCTTAATATCGATTTCGGGATTTTTTTCATCTTTACTTAATGTTTCAAGTAACAAAATCCTGCACCGAATATTAATGGACACGATATACCATCCAATAAAAAAAGAGTTTATCAACATTAATTACAGATGATGCCTCTTTTCGTGATATTGATTTTGATTCTATACATATTTAAACATATACATAAAACACATGAAGTTGTCAGCTAAACCAACTCATTAAGTTAATTGATGGCTTTTTTAACATTTCTTCGATAGTTATAGAATTTACTCTGTCTAATGAAAAAACGATGAAACAATCATCACGTACGACATTTCGAGCAACGTTATGTCTGTTAGTTTGTTGACCGTGACAACCTACCAAATATGCGCAAATGAAACGAATCGGATCCTTTAAGTGTATATCTTTGAAAATCTAACGTACGTGTACCATGAATTGAGTGATAATATAATTGATTTTACAAAATGGTTTTATAATAAATTAAAACTCCTCGGCCCGTGTCATGATTTAAATTTGTATATCTACGTTTAATTGATTTTCAGTGAAGTGTTTCATTGCATAAATAATTAAGAGTAAAGTCATAACGTCTAACTGCTAAATTGAAATTACTACGCGATCTACTTGCAGCGTAGTGACATGTAAAGAAGTCTGACATTATAAACCGTCCATGTACATCCGATGTTTGTTTCGATGCAAATAGCCGAGGTGTTCCAAATGTGATAATGTTAAAATCATGAGATCCCAGCACATATCGCTCCGCCTCTTAGCGTAGCGATATATTTTAACAAATCAGACATCTTAACGATTGGAATTGTAGCAAAATTGCCATACATTCGGAACTCCTCGGCCTTTTTTATCGAAAACAACCTCGGATGTATTTGGACGGTTTACATACTCAAAAAGTGGCACGTTTAATTCCGCTGCAAGTAGATCGCGTAGTAATTTTATTTAGTAGTTAAACTTTATGACTTTACTCGTGGGAATCTTCATGATGTTTACAATAATTCACTTCACTGGCAATCAATTTAAACTGAGATCAATAAATACAACTCTAAAACAATACTTTTTATTAATGATATAATTCAAAATTTTACGAACTACTTCAACTGATGTACCAGCATACATCCGAGGTTGTTACGATAAAATGGCCGATGAGTTCCGAATGAATTGCCATAGACATTTTACAGATATCCATTTAAAATAATGCAGTATATCTTTAACATCAAATATACAATCAAGGTGAAAAGTTTACATAAATATAATGTTACAATTTTAAAAATAGCTGTCCTATTGAAAGCAATGTTCTTAAAATAACAAAAACAAGATCCCACTGCATATCGAGTCCCGTACTTTTCTCACATCTAACTATATTGCATTTTAATTTTGAGGAAGTATCAATTTCCTGTTCATTAACATACACCTTTTAGTTATTATTATGCATTTAAACGTACGTTAATAATTAATGATAACTTATCACGGATTTCTCTGCCTTCACTGACCATAATTTAAGACATATCCTCACACAAATATAACTTTTAATACATGCATGTATAATAGCCATGAATTTCTAAGTATCTCTAGCATTATAAATATACAAAATATGATAAGAAATTATTTTTCAACTTACATGTTTATGCCATTATAAATGACAATTTCTGAAATTCAAATCGAAAGCATAAGTCGAACTATGGTTTAAAAGGTTTTTCTTCTGTCCCAAATATAGTAAATAATGTCCAATTACAAAAGCCTTCACCGAATATTTATGGACACACTACACTATAATTATAGTAGTATATGAACATTTAAAATGATTATGCCTTTTATGAATGTCTTAAGACTCAACTGCATGACTCAATGCGCGCACTCCTTCAATCGTGAATATTAACCGGAAATCCTTTCTCAAATTGTAATGTTTGAATTTCGTGCTGGCTAGAATAAAATGCATCATCAAGTAACTAGTATTACAGAAACATATTGTTGACTTACCACGGAAATGTCTCTCTACACTTTACAAAAGAAATTAAGAGACTTATTCATAAAAGAGATAAACTCTATACAAAATTGAAAAAGAATCGCACTGATTCAAACATTAGTGACAAATTCAAATCATTAAAGGCAACCATCAAAAGTAAAATAAAAACGTCTCATTTAACCTACATTGAAAACATCCTTGATATAGCTAATAATGAGCAATCGGTTGAAAAACCAAGCAAGTTCTACTGATATTATAACAGTCCTCTTTCAAAAGTCACTAACCACAAACTCAATCCCTGTTGCCTGGACGAAGGCTTTTGTATGCCCACTATTTAAAAAGGGTGATTCCAGCAACCCAGCAAACTATCGACCTATCTCACGTACATGTATTTTATGTAAATCATTAGAACACATTATTGCCTCAAATCTCTCTGCACATCTGACCGAACAAAATATATTCTCTATGACCTACAACATGGCTTTCGAGAAAAGCGCTCATGCGAAACTCAACTTATTGAGCTGACCGACGATCTTGAAAGAATCACTTCATCAGGTAATCAAACTGACTTAATTCTTTTGGACTTCAGCAAAGCTTTTGATAAGGTAAATCATCTCAAACTTCTATTCAAACTACAGGATTATGGTGTTTGTCCACAGGTTCTCAAGTGGTCTGAGGCATTTCTCCTTCAGAAGTCAGACAGTAGTCTTGGATGGCGATCATTCTGAAGAAGTACCCGTAACATCTGGTGTACCTCAGGGCTCTGTACTGGGTCCCTTGTTTTTCTTGATTTACATAAATAACCTCCCTTCTAGTATCAAATCACAAGTTCGACTTTTTGCAGATGATACTGCTGTTTACCTTACCATCAATTCTCCCTCTGACTGGGCTATCCTTCAAAATGATCTCAATCAACTGGAATTATGGGAAAATGATTGGGATATGGAGTTTAATCCCTCCATGTGTCAAGTTTTGCACATAACAAAGAATAAGCATATCATCAGAAATCGATACATTCTCCATGGCCAGATCTTAGAGCTAGTCAGAAGTGCTAAATATCTTGGTGTTGACATATCAGCAGACCTCACCTGGAACACTCATATCTCGAGAATTACCACCAATGGAAATAATACTCTCAACTTCATTAAAAGAAATATAAAAACAAAACCAGAAAGTGTCAGGACTTTAGCTTACAAAACCCTTGTCCGTCCACAGTTAGAATATGCAAGCACAATTTGGCACCCACACACAAAATCAAACACCAATAAAATTGAAATGGTTCAACGTCGGGCTATCCGTTGGGTTAAACATGACTTCTCTCCTCTCTCCAGTGTTACAAACATGCAGGAAAGTCTTGGTTGGCGCTCACTTGAACAACGTAGACTAGATTCCCGATAAGATTTACCAGACTAATGCACCCACTATGTTTCAGACAAATTCAAGTAAAAACTGACTATCACAAATTTTCATTCTACCCTCACTCGGTTGTACTTTGGAACAATTTGCCAAATCATATTGTCACTATCCCCACCCCTAACACATTCAAGGTGGCTGTGGCAACCATTAAGCATTAGATAAGCGAGCAGTGTTTTATATCCTTTTACCAGTTCACCAATCACTTTTTATCATGTTACCTAAATTGTGTTCTCTTTATACCCTAGTTCTCACTTTTCTGATGTGATTTGCCTCATCAGTGTTTTATTTTTTCACTAACAAGCCGGCGCGCACCGTTCATGTCAGTAACACTCGGAAGAGGAGTTGACATTAAACAGAGATAGATAGACTTACCATAATTCAAGTCGTAATCGCAAAGGGAGCAAGACAAATCGGCCCCTTACCAAATCGGCCTACTACCAAATCGACCCCTAAGACGTTTCGGCCCTGCCATTTCGTCCCCTTAATTAAAATGACTCGAGACGTTTCGGCCCCTTAGTGATTTTCAATAGAGACATTTCGGCCCCTTAATTTTATTTTATTTTTTATCTTGAGTATAAAGAAAAACATTGTAGGTCGTCTTATAAATGTCAATGAGATCTGTAAATAAGTTGTAAATAAAATCTTTAAATTTAAAAATAGACAGATATGCATGAAAAACATTGATATGACTGATATAAAAATATGATTAAAATCTAAATAACTATTAACCCTGATTTTTAATATAAAATGTTAGAAAATCTAAGAAATTTTATTTGTTATAACTGTTAATTATTAATTGATCATTAAAGACTTCAAAGAAAATTTGTCTTTGAACCATGCGTTCTTTTTTGCAAGGCAAACTGTTAGTGTTGTGGGTGTGAAAAAGACATTCAAAGACGTGTGAATGAATAATTGTCTTTAATTTGTTAATGTTATTTAGAGTTGATTGAAGAAGATTTGAGTAATATAACCACGTAAGTATACATATTAAATCGTTTCTAAAAGTGGGTACCATTTGTTTTAAACGTGTTGCGTTTTTTAAAAATGCCTTTACATTTCAACCATTAATTTGTTATCTATGTGGTATACTATTGCTCCAGAATAATTATTAATTATTATTTTTGACAATTAGTGTTTTATCTAAACATAATTAGGAAATAATGTTTGTTTTATAGATATGAATTGCAAACAAGATACAACTTGATAGTTCAAATGCATTTTAACAAGAGTAAAACAATATATACGTAATAAAAAGTGAAATAATATTCTGTTTGAGGTGCGAAGAGATATTTGGTATTAATCTAAGTGTGAGAATTAGCGGTTGGGAAAGTCGGAACAAACCTTGTAGACGTATTTATAAGCTTGTAAACACAAAGTGTCACAATTTCAATGCCTGATACCTCTGTGGAATGTGACAATTCGCCATAAGACCGTCTGTCTAAAATCACCGTTTAAGCCAGTATGGTTTTGCATACGTATTCAATATAAGATTAATAATAGTTTTTTTTTCATCCTTATATATACCTGATTTGAATATAAATAACTGAATTTCATAAAATTTATAACTTGTATCGAGAGCGTTACAGGAACATCAACGCCAGGATCATGGATGAGTGGGACTCATACGATTCGCATAAGGTCACCTGCGAGGAGTTCCTGAAAAATGTTGGTGCCATCTACGGCGGGCGATAGGTGTTTGGTCAAGACTGATGTTAGACAATGGACATGTCATTATACATAATATTAGCAACATAGTTATGTAAAATATTTAAAGATTATTTAAAAAAAATGAAGTTTAAACATTTCTTCTTCAACTCTATTTCGTCTTATAAAAATATCTCGTGAATAAATCTTTACATGTTTTCAAGTGTACAGATATTTTCTTTAAATCTATTTTTATCTATATCTTTGTATGCATGTATATAGCTTTGTCTCTTAAAATAAAAAAAAATGAAATTACATGTTTTTTTACTTATATCTAGAAATAAAATAAAAATATGTTTTCAAGTGTACAGATATTTTCTTTAAATCTATTTTTATCTATACCTTTGTATGCATGTATATAGCTTTGTCTATTAAAAAAATAAAATGAAATTACATGTTTTTTACTTAAACAATGTATTTAGATATAAAAAATAAAATAAAAATAAGGGCCGAAACGTCTCGGTAATCAGGGGCCGAAACGTCTACGGGATGGGGACGATTTGGTAAGGGGCCGAAAAGGTAACCGTTTGAGCTAGGGGCCGATTTGGTAAGGGGCCGATTTGTCTGGTAGCCATCGCAAACAATACAACTTATTATATACATTTAAATATGAGTTTCTAAGGGTTATTATGATTAATAAATATAATAGAATATCCACTACGGGCTTGCGATTGTTGCTGCTCTGCTTCTGATCTTAAGTATACCAATAATTAATAATAATAAGTTATCCCTTTAAGGATAGCTTTCGTTATTTGTATCTTTGTAATGCATTTAATTAATAGTGCTCTATAACCATATCGCGAGCTATTGCATGACGTAACTTATTATACTGATCTGATTGGCCGCGGTGCGCCCCCTCTTCAAAGCACGTGGTTATTCAGGCCTCTTTTGCTCCGACCATCGTAAGAGAAAGGTCAGCCTTTTGCAGTTCTATTATATTCTGGTTTATTTTTCCCACCCACCCAAAACCCCAAATTCGTCTACATACAGGCATTTACTTAATGAATGATAATTGTTTCGATTCATGAATTCTGCTTGCTTCCTATATATTATATTTTCAGTAAATCCGGAGATTGACTCGAGGTTACAATCCAATCGTTCTGCACATCTCACAAACCATTTGGCTTCCTACCTCACGCCGAGGTCCAGCTGATGATTTCAATACCAGATGTGCTGCAAATCTATTGTGTTTCTTTGCTATTTTACCATTTCATTATTTTGATGTTGCTTTGTGTTGTTGTTGTTTTTTACTGGTAAGGCTCTGACGATTACAATATCAATCATACCTAGCAGCTAAGTATTCAGAGGGAGTAGTATACCGCTTTCTCAGCATATTCTATTGCTTGGCGATTGGCAACTCTCAAATAACATTTTATGGACATTTTGTGCTATTTAAATAGATTAGTCGGATCTGATCATACATATACCATGACATAACCGTTGATATTTTACCGACATTAAGTCCGAGCCTTGCCCATTATTATCCAAACATAAGATAAAGAAAATGAAAATGAAATAAATATTGAAAAGGCTATGCTTTTCTTGAATGTTATGATGGGTAATAGAATTATCCACTACGGGTTTGCCCTTGTTGCTGCTCTGCTTCTGATCCTAAGTATACCAATAACGAATGTAAGCCGTTAATTTGATGTTACTAAACATAACAAAACTTGTTAAGCTTTTAAACAGTAATATAAGTATTTTTATTGATGCCATATTGAATGAGTATTGGACATTTCGTAGTTATCCAGGTTTGTCAATTGATCAATTTATTTTAGAAGTTAAGGCATATTGCCTGAAGTGTGCTTTAATTGTATCATCTTAGAAACGAAAAAAAATATATTTTAAACTGCAAAAATGAGGGCTGTCGCCAAATACTAAATTATGTCAACGAAAATTACATGTTTTGAAATCCAAGGCAAAAAGGGTAACAATTACAGAAAATGGACATTTCTGTGAAAGTTGATGTTAATTTGGGCCAAAGGCACGTATTTGCTAATATTAAAAGTAAACTGAAACTAAACTAAACTACATTCCGTTAAAGCTGCATCGTGGAGACAATTTTGTTAAACAAATTCAAAAATTAAGAAATAATTTAAATTAAACAACAGTCTGTAATATAGATAAAGTTTTTACTTTTATTTCGGTCTATGAAAATCAGTGTTAAATTTCCCATGTTTGTAAATAAAAACAAGATGTAGATACTGAAGGTTAAATTGTCTAGGGTGTTAAAACATTATGATCGTCTTTAATTTAAATATTTGAGTAGTATAATAATTGGTATTTCGCGGCCATTTTGTTTGGTGGTTTGGTGGTTTTGTCGGTGGTTTCATTGTTTGCGCATGCGCAAGTTTGAAATTGACTTTCGCGGCCATTTTGTTTGGTGGTGCGGTGGTTCTGTCGGTGGTTCCATTGTTTACGCATGCGCAAGTTTGAAATTGACTTTCGCGGCCATATTTAGCGATTTCGCGCGTTAGCGGTCATATTTGGCGATTTCCCGCTTTTAGCGGTTATGTTTAACCATTGTTTAAAATCCAAGACAAAGGGTCATTGTTAACAGTGAAAGACATTCAAATTTAATGAACGGTGATATGAACTTTTCACCTTGCAAAACCATACTCATTTTTCCGTTAACATAACATTAGCCAAGATGAGTTCCGTTATCACCATCAATACAATATTTTTATATATCAATTCAACTCCCAAAAGGAGCGATAGGGAGAACAATCTTAACATGTTAACAATAACATTTATCATAGAAATGGTCACGATTGTTATAATGATTGTACTTGATACCTTTTAAAAGGGGCTCATGATCATTTTACATAAAATATTGATAAAGGTTATATTGAGCTGACCTAACAGTTGAGAGGTTATGATAATAACTATTGTTTTCTACAATCATCAAATTTTTCAAAAGTTTTTTTTTCAATCCCTTTTACAAGTAATAAACAAAATTTGATCTCACTAGTTAGGAAAATTACAACGTTTTTTTTTTCCCTTTAATGATTTTATATGATTTCTTTGTTTCAAAGAATAACGATTCATACACGAATGTTTTGGAAGAAAGTTTAAGACAAAGGTTTCAAAATGTTCATTTTAAAACTTTGAAAAGACGTTTGTTGTCCTTGTTCATCAGCAGATACAGTTTTTTCATTACCACAAAGATTTATAATGTCTCTGTTCAAAAAAATAATAATGTTTTCCATTTTTACAAAGGAAAAAACCCATAGTTATCACTAGGTTATAGGGTAAAAGAAGGTAACTCGCGGTCATCTTTGACGAATCTGGCGGGTCCCATCACAGGCAGGTCCGCGGAATGTTGACGGGTGCATTGTTTGATTGAGAGTATTCATTTCAATGTAGTTTATGGTACGACACGAAGATAGCACTATCGTCTTTATCAGATCAGGGTTATGTATGCCAAAGGACAACGCTCCAAAGTTTCTAACAATGATTAACGCATCATTTGTTTAATAGTATTGCCTTTAATTGTTGTCCCCTTATCACACGATGTACTAATTATAACCCCCTCTATCTTTTTAAGTGATCAAACTTCTGATTATTTAAGGTGAAAAAGCACATGTCATTGACGCATTGTAATACCATTAAAGTGAAAAGTCGGTTAAATGATGTGTTGAAAGTCCAAAAGACGGGACTGTCACTATTATCGTTATCATACATTTAGTTTATCATCCAGGCTAACTAAATCTAGTACAATGAGGTGATCTATCACAGAAGGTCACTAATTAAACCGTTGTCCAACGCTCGATTTATTACACACTCCTTTGTGTGAGAAGATAATGATAATTTTCCTCTTTAAAAATCTCTTTTTGAGATCAATATTAGTCATTACTGTGTTGTTTTAATCTTTGGTTAGAATCAGAAAGCCCCATGCGATATTTTGTTTTGTATGTTATTAAACTAGTTTGTAATTAATCATTGTTATTGTATATAGTTTAATTAACTGTCACCAAGCAATCCTGTACATATTGATATTAAACAGATTTATAACATCATCTTTTTCACAGGTTTGATTTCATGAAACTTTTGCAGTATTATATACTTTATATTAAATGTTTACTTGTAATCATGATTGGTTGATCCAATAATTTACAAAGAGGTACCTTAATAACCTTCGTATTACTAGTACTTGATTTTGTACCCTGGTTTTGACAGATTTATGACGAATGATATATTGGCTAAAGAGGAGAAAGGGGGAAATGACTTTCCTTCAGCAGGTGTTCAAATTGTTCCATGTAATATTTGCTTCTTGAGAAAAACATTTAACAACTATGTTATTGTAATGTGAGTACCTATAGTCTTGTGCATTCAACGAACATTGAAAATTGTACTTATGCCCGTTCTAGAAAAAAAAAGCAATTATTCACTTGCAAATGATTTTATCCGCGATGGCATTAATGACAAATTCTAGTCCCTGAAATAGGTATAGCAAGACATACTCTAATTTAAAACATACAGCAGATATTTGATATGAAAGCTATACTTTCAGCAATTACAAGTCAAACTCATCTAATTTAACAACATTGTTATACATTTTAGCAAGTGTGGTGATAAAATTCAGTATTGCTACTGTACATTAGGTGGATAGGACAATTGGATCCTGTCAGATGTACGCTCCAGACAGACAAGGAGGTGGAGGACGAACTGATCACACATTAATATACATCATTAAACTTATAAATTTAGCATGTGTCTTTTAATTGGATGTGCGTTTGAAATTGACTCTCGCGGCCATCTGTGGCGGTTTCCCGCGTTAGCGGCCATATTTAACCATTGTTTGAAATCCAAGACAAAGGGTCATTGTTTAACTGGGTCTCAATTGATTAACAGTATTCATTTCAATAGAAGGGATATAAACAATAGCATTGTCACACTAACCACATCAGTGTATTGTATGTCAAAGGACAACTCATCCAACGTTTCTAACATAGGGTCATCGACCTAGGATCTATTTAATGGTATTGTTTTCCCTCATCAGACGATGGACTTATCATAACCTCCACCATCTTTATATGTGATCAAACGGATTCTTTTATATGTAAGATCACAGGTCATTGACAAACAAAAGTTCATCAGAACCCAGCCATCGCGTGATCGAAAGTGATTTCAAGAAATTGAATGACTAAAACCTGACCGTTTAGTGTCAATTCGTACAACAACACCATATCTAATAGCCACTCAATTACTCTCCGACGTACCCATTGTAATAACTTAAAAGTGAAGACAGTTAAATGAGCTGCTGATGGCTCAAAAGACGAGATTGTCGTTATCATATATCTAGTTTATCATTCAGGGTGACTAAAGCTCTTCCACTGTGGTGAGCTATCACAATAAATCACTTATTAAACCATTGTCAAATGCCAGCGCTCGATTCACTGGACTCTGTTTATCATTATGAACACCTCCGTTGAACCTTACAATGACATGAAAGTTTTTCAAACAACTTACTAAATAATCTTTTATTTTGACCACCAAAAGTAGGTTTTGAAGATATAACAGTTTTGTCCTCTCTTAGCTTCTTTTGAGTTTCACTATTTTTATTAAATCGGTAAAGGATTCACACAATTTCTTTATCAAATAACCTCATACCTTAAAGGTATGATGTATCGTTTACATTTCATTAAATCAACCCTACAGAAATGTTAAAATGTGTTCGATCTTATTGTAATGAAAACGTGAATGATTTTTATTATTTATTTTTGTGTATAACTATTTCATTCCATTAATACAATATTTTAAAATTTAACAAGACCAAATTGAGATTTATAAGTTGAGGACATGTCTGACGAGCTATTTTATACCATTCCGGTATGTTGTATCAATAAATAAAATATCAGACAAGATTTTAATATTTATTTTCTTATAAATACAATACAATGCAAATACAAATAAAGTTGATTATAATTTAATTCAAACAATTTGTTTAACAAAGATCATACATTTTTATTTATTTTTTTTATTTATTTTAGGTTACATTTTAACAGTAGAGCAGTAGATAACATCACATGAAATTACATGAAATTAGATGTAATTTGGTATAAAACATAGAAATTATATCTCTTGTATCTTATAATGTCCATAAGCATATGATTTAATTCCATCTTCTAATAAAAATCTTTTGTCATCAAAACTAGATAATCCTACTTTGCTGATTGTTTCCAGATAAATTTTATGGTTATGACTTAATGAATGCATTGTTGAGTGCATTTGAGAATTATTAAATAATACATGTTTATAATCATTAAGAGTCAATGATTTTTTAACAACCGCTTTTGATATCCCTTTTGCTCTTTTCTCGTCTATATCATCACACTTAAATGCATACATTTTCGATCGCAAACCGCAATATTCACTAATACATTTCTCATTTGTTTCACTTTTCATTTTTCCCATTACTTTTTTGTTGAAGTCACTATATAAAAAATGATCTTTAGGGAAATCTGAAGTGTCAAACAAATGTGAATAGGCCAACATATCTTGGAAAATGTCCGGTGTTGTACATGATACTAAAAATGAATCTGTGTCCGTTAATTCTAGCTCAACGTTGCTACCATACACATTTTTCAAATGATTATAATAAAAATCGTACATGGTATATTTTGACAAATCAAGGATACTCATTCCAACAAAAATTGGTTTATTTAATTTAATTTTTTTTGCGACTTAATTCAACACCAACAAGGTCTTCAGAAAAAATCCGGTGCATCTTATAAGTGGGTTTGGATGACACCTTCTGTAGTCGTTTTTCTGTATGAACAAGTTCTACGGACCGATGCTTCCGAAGATTTTCCATGGTTTTTCCTGAAAGTAAACAAAATTTTTGGTAAGTAACTTTTCATCATGTTAATCTTTACTCTGAACTGCTCAATATATGTTTTTATGATGGTATCCGTCGTTATCTTAGATACCTGTGTTTTGGATGAGGGATATGAAAATGGGACCGAAAAATACACTTTTTACTTGCCGGTAGTTAGTTTTGGTCAGTTTTACTTTAGGTTCCTAATTGTACATGAGCACTTGTAAGCGTTTGATTGAAGATGAATGAAATACCAAAAAGTGAAACTACGCCTGACAATTATTGAACAGTTGTTTTTGTAGATAAGTATTAGTGGTATGGAAGTGACAATAAATTGTATAAATTACATACGGGCAGATCATACAAAAATGATAACAATGTTATAAATTAACACGAACCCCCCCAAAAAACAAAAAAACAACAACAACCTTACCGAAGACCGAGTTGTTCATGAGTTTGAAGAAGTTCTTCTCGTAAGCAGTCTTGGCTTGTTGTCGCATTTTGGTGTTGAACTCAACGTAGGGTTTCATGAAAGCCTCTTGTTGGAACTCTAATACTTTATGTATTTTTTTCAATTTTAGACCGAGTTGGAGATACAGTTGCAGGTTGCGATAGTGAAGTACATAATTCTGTTTGTTTTCTAAAGTGGTGAGTAATTTTTCCACCTTTGCTCTGGGTGGAAGTTCCTCACTGTTGTGTAAATGTTTCAACACATGTTGAGCATAAGGAGATAATTTTTCATTGGGTGTGAATTTACGTTCCGGAGCTAATGGGTAGTCGTTATGACTGTCATGTAAATGTTTTGGATATTCTAGATCTACTTCTAGAATATACCCCTTAGATCCATCCTCTGGTATTTTTTCAGGTTCAAAAGTATCAATTTCTTCCTTCTGTAAAAACTTAAAGAATGTTACTAACTCGGAAACTCAATAGTAAATGAACTAGTTTGTCAAATGTTTTGGTGGGAAAATATTCCACCAAAATGTGAATTTGGAGGGAAAAAAGTTCGCCAAACATTTGAATTTTAAACATTTGAATTTCAAATACTATAGGGAATCCATTTCAATTTGTTAATTATCTTTGTTTTTCCCCTTTTGTTTTGTTTTGACTTTATTTCTTTGAGATTCTCATTTTTTTTCTTATTTTTTTTTTTAGGTTTTTCAAAAAACTTGTTTAAACGTTTCACGACTAGTCTTTTCTGTAAATTTCCGTCATTTTGAATTGATTTTTTCTGTAACTTCCCGCCATTTTGAGTCAACCTTTTCTGTGAATTCTTACCATTTTGTTGTAATACCATGTTATTGTTTTTAGAAGGTTGACTGTTTTGTAAACTTCCATCACATTTAGAGAGTAAGTATTCATACTTTGATTTAGGAATTAACACTAATTCTTGAGCCATGATTCACTGGGTTTAATTAACGCTAAAAACTGTTTGAAATATTTTAACAGAATGGCTTTCCTCGTTTTTGAGAGAGTCTTTTGGATATTACTTTACGTATGACATGTCTATATCGTTTCAAGTTCTTTTTATCCTTTTCTGGAATGACAAGATTTCCCCTGATAGCATTGTAAATCACCTCTATAAGTGCAGCCAATTGAGATTTTGTTAAGTTTTTTATCAACATTTTTTGTTGTTTTTCATTGGTGTTGATCATAAATTTTAAAAAATGTCTCTCCTTCTGTAGTTTATCTTCCATTTTTCTCCTTTTCAGGTAGAAATACAATGGGGGTTTGATGTGGAAAGATGTCTGTACGAAGTTTATATAACGGGTTAGAATGTGGACTTACATCCACCAGAAGGTAACTATATTTCTTGTTTGTGGCTTTTCTATAGGCATCCATAAAATAATGCGTTTCACCGGGAAACATTTGTTTGGCTAATGCTTGAATTTGTAATTTATCTCTCTGATTGTTAAACAACACAAAATAATGACTGTTTAGACTAATAGTTCGAAAATATTTTCCTCCTGTAAATAAATTTTGCACTACGAAAAAGACTGAAAAATTATGGTGATGACTATAAATGGTGAATAAGTTGACAATATCTACACTTTGTGAAGCTTTTTGTGCTAAATCATCAATCACTAATATTTTGAAGTCAGTTTCCATAGTCCACATGTCCATATCGTCTTTAGTTGGTAAACCTTCAAAAAATTCAATATTTTCCACATGTTCTTTCATATCATCAAATAAGGATTGATAGGTAGAATAACAATATATAATCTTTTTCGGAATCATGGTAAACATAGAGTTTGCATTTTTAAACAACTCAAATAGAAAGGTTGACTTTCCACTTCCACTTGTTCCTGCCACAATACAAGTGGCAGGGCATTCAAATTTAATTAATGCATCCAACATGATCTACACTTGTTGATAACAGAGAACACAATAAATAGAATACAAACAAAAACCATTTAAATACACTACTTTATTAGTGATCTACATGTTTGGTTTTTGAAACAACCATTTTGCAAACAATATGGAAACATATTTCTAACGAAGTTATATACAAGTAAATCATTACAGTCATAATCATTGAAAAAACTATGTACAATGTCATAAAAAGATACACCATTTGTTCGTTGTAGTAAGAAAAACAAACAATACATCCCACAAACATCACTGTAATTACTTTGTAGCTGTCTCGAATTTGTGATAACAGTTGAAAAATAAGAAGCATATTTCAGAAAATAAGTGTTAAAATAGTCAATTGGTTTCCCATAACTGTCAAAATATTCGATAGTGGTTGAATTTGGGAAGTAAAATGTACACCAATGTCTTCCTTCCATGAAATGATTGTCTGTATTGGCAATAAAACCACATGGAAATACCAAGTCGTTTGGTAGTTGATCAGCCGCAAACACCCCCAAAATTGTTTTTTGCAACATTGGATCACAGTCTATACAACACTGAAGCTGTGATGTATTCATTCTGTTATTATGTCTCTCTGAGCGTTAATTTGAAAAAATCCAGGAGAACTATTATACACAATACAGCTTGTTGCGGTAGATAAAGCCGTTCCAAATTGAACCTCTAATCGCACATTTCCTGTTTTTATTAGAGATAGAAATGCTTCATCAGAAAACTTTGGCTCTAATTGAAATGTAAAAATACAGGATGTGCGTGCAAAGTCTTCTCTGTTTATATCAAGTCCAGCATCTTTATTCCACATTCCATTTGTTAGAAACATATTTGCGTATACTCTCATAAAACTTTCTCCATTTAAATTATTAAAATTTGTTTTTAGTGGATTACCCCACACTGGAACCCCATCAGCATAAAGGCAAATACTCCTAATGTCACAGTTTAGGAAATAAAATGGATTTGATTTATAATCTCCCGAAATTGCTGCTGATCTGACAAAGGCTACGACAATTGTATTTGGTTTTTGTCCTTGAAATAAGTTATCCCACGTAAACACCGTACTACCTGCAGCAATGGTTTGTAACCGACATTCAAGTCTATCAAATGGATACTTTGCTGTGTTGATCTTTAACATCTCAGAGTGAGCAACAATGAGAGCTGGATTGACTCTAACTTTTTTTACTAAAAGATAACTATCTGCAGGGTTCCCCCTGGGTTCTAAAAAGTTGTCGCCACTTTTTCGCGGGGGTTAAGGGGGCCGCGATAGGCCCCCTTACGGGTCCAGGGCAGCGCCCTTGTGGGGGCCAAGGGGGCGAAGCCCCCTGAAGCTCATGGGGTTTAAGCATTTTAAGAGCCTTAAATTGCATTTAATTAGCACATTGTCGTGCAAATCATAACATTTTGTTGTACATGAAGCACAAGATATTAATAGCAAATTGTTATTCTGTTGACAAAATTCATTGTATATGGACTAGTATATTAATAAAAAAAATATTGCAAAAAATGTGACATAAACATCAATATGTTGATTTCAGTCTAATGCCTGCATACAATAAAAGAATACATTTGTGAAATTATGAGATATTTTTAGAATAAATGGAAACTCAAAAAAATATACATTGTCAAACTAGGGCCATAACTTTCCTAATAGAAATTTGTCTACCTACTCTTTACTCCAGCCAACATATTAGAAGCCTTATCAAATGGGGTTTAATCCTATTTATTTGATTTCTGTTAATCTTTTTGACACTTTTTGAACTCTAAGAATGCTGCATTTATAGCAATTACAAATTGCGACAAAACCGAAAGCAAGTCTATTTTTAGCGCGTAAACGTCATTACGAAATTTGCATATATCAAGTGACTTTCCGACAACATAAAATTCTACGATTTGCATATTTAAAACTAACACGATAATTACGCAGCAACAAGGCTGTTGAGCTACATATTAAAATTGTTTGCTAATAAGAGACATAACAGTTAAAGGATGTCATTGTTTATCCGTGAAAGCAATAAAATTCTGCAATAATTAGCGAGGTGTTGACTGGGCCGTGACTGCTTGCTTTAATTATCGGATTAATTTTTGTTGTCGCACCAGCAGATGCGCTTGATTTATGACAGTGACAGAATCGATTATCATGCAGGCCGCATGGTCACCACTTACGTCATTTTAAAAAAATATTTTAGAAAAAAATCGTTGTCGCCATAAATTCGCCAAATTTGAAAAGTTGTCGCCACTTTTGCGATTTTGTCGCAAATGGCGACA
The DNA here is from genome assembly GCF_026914265.1 of Mya arenaria. Lineage (NCBI taxonomy): Eukaryota > Metazoa > Mollusca > Bivalvia > Myida > Myidae > Mya > Mya arenaria. The sequence continues at coordinate 52,294,589 of NC_069125.1, read as the reverse complement.
ATGGCGATCGCCAGCGGGAACCCTGCATCTGTAATGTTTACTTTATAGCTTGGGGATGTCTCGCCAGAACTTAGACAGAATGCTGGAGAACTACGATACAACTTCACATTAACATCCACTTGGTTTAACAGGTACCGTTTAATAGTAAATAAACTGTGATATATAGGCCCTTGCAACTCTAAAGTTTTTGATTTTGTTATATATTTTGCCCGTAAAAACAATCCATTGTTTGCTCCACTAGGATCACAGTCTTCTGGGTGATCATTGTCATCTTTTATGAATAGTTGAGAAGACAATTGAGAAAATGAAGCATCTTTTCCATTACATAGTAAAGTATTAAACATGGCTATATATGGATTGTAATTAGATGATATAACCGCCTTGTTTTGTAGAGTCACTTCTATAATTGAAAATAATGCCTGCAAGAACAAATTCACAGGTCCCACCTTCTCACCCGATTTTAAGTTAGATCCATCTGGATTAGTTACTTTTAGTTTCACACATAACTGTGTATCTTTCAGATCGAGATAGTCCATCGAATTCTGACCACTGATTTGAAACTCAATGGGAGTATCATCCGACACTTGGGATATTGGACGAATCTCTTGATAATGGACATCATTCACCGCAACTTGTGTAGGAGGTAAGTCAAATAGTAGTAATTCATTCGGAACACCTTCAGAAAATCCGTCTTTTGTGAAATAAGACATTTTATGAACCAAATATATCCCACGTTGTTATAGATTTCTTCGAATTATTTCTCGCTTTCTTATCAATTTTCCATTTATTGTCCACTTTTTTGCTTGCTTTTACACCTTTTCTTGATTTTTGATTGTTTTTTACAGGTTTATTTTCAGTTTGTTTATTTTTTCTTGTAGACTTCTGTCCTTTTTTCGGTTTAGTTTGTTTACTCCTGTTTCTGAACTGTTTTTTTCTCGCGCTGTTTACACGATGTGTTACTTCTGAAGGTTTGGATAATTTATGAACAAGGGTTGACATTTCTGAAGTATTTAAACCATCTCGTTTCAGCTCACTTTTCGCCTGGTTTACTGTCTGTTCCGATGGGGAAACTGTGCTGATTGTCATACCATTACTTCCCATCTTCGACTTGTGTGGAATGGCAAATCCCCTCCCAACTTGAGGTTTGTTATTTTTGAAATAGTCTATCCACATTTGTGGGTTCGGTACATACAACTTAGATTGATTCATATTTGGGGTAAAATGGATATCGCTTAAAATGAAGTGTGAGATGCACTGGTGAACTTACGAATGAAGCATACTCGTTTTCCACAGTTTTTATACTGAAATCAATCTCTTGGAATTCTGATCGGTTTAAGGGTAAATATTGTTCTTGAACTTGATCTGCATCAATCCAGCTATCAAATGATTTTGGAAATCCTTCCCATCGAACAAAATACTCTAATTTCCCTTTGACTTTTCTCTTTTTTAAAACTTTATCAACATACCAAAGACTGTCTGCATCTTTATCAACAGGAATTATTTCATTTTGATTCACATAACCTGATATTGGTTCTTTATTCAAGTCTATGATCTTATACAATGGAAAACCTTGTTTGAAAATCTTGCTCTTTATTTTAAAAACTTCTGTAGTATATTGTTGTTGATAAGCTCTTCTAAAGGGATGTTTCGTGTAACTTAATCTAACCAAATCACCAATTTTATATTTAAAGCGAGGAGGCGTTTTGGGGAATTTTTTAGGTTTTAGATACATTTTACTCCAAAGTTGTGTCTCGTTTTTCTTTGTAACATCACTTGGTGCTAATCCATCCAAACTCCGATGAGGGGAATTATTGTAACTATTTACAATATCTTGAAGGTGATCTATATATCTATAATTTCGCTGATATCTTAACATTCTAAATATCATACCACGAAGGGTACGAATGACTCGCTCTGCATAGTTTGCTTTAGCGGTGCTTTGTGTATTAAACAAGTAAACTCTCTTCTTTTGCATAAACGCTTTTAATTCACGATTGATAAATTCAGAACCTCGGTCCGTTCTTAACTTTTTAAACTTATGAACACTAAGAATATCCTTGATTGCTAACAATACCGTGTTAGATTTTTTATTAACTAAGGGTCGAACGGATAGAAAACGTGAAAATATATCTATAACAATGAGTAGGTATTTAACTCCATCATTGTATTTAGCAATGTTATCAACTGCCATTAAATCCATATCACCCTGATCGTTCATACCCGCCACTTCAACACGTGGTCTTTTATATGTATGTCTCGCCTGACGTTGAATGGCATACGAATCTTGATTGTTGAGCCATTTCTGTATGAAATAAGTAGTAAATACTCTTGGATAGTTTTGGTTTAATATCCTGTGTAACTTTTTTGCACCCAAAAAGCTGCCTGCGTTTTTAGAATCGAAATAATATTGTGATAGGATATGTTCCTTCTGCGTTTTTTCCATGATTAAACATGATCATCGTTGTTAGTAGTTTATATTATGGGGCACATGGGTTGTTAATTAAACTAAAGCAAGGAAATGAAAACATGTATAGATATAAATACATTTATTTGAAACTAAACATGTATAAAATAAGTCAGCATATGATCATACAAGCATATACATACAATGACATACATGTACATAAAGTGAATTAAATATTTATTTGAAACATGCAAAAAAGGAAATTCGTGAAGTAATAAATATAACAAATCATTTTACGCCACACAATGCCAGAGTTCTTAATTTCTCATGAATTCTTTTTTTGAAGAAAAATGCAGTAAAACACATACAACATTGCATAATATGTCCATTTTGTTGTGTTGTAAATATTCTTTTGCTCAACGTGATGGACGAAACAGTCGATCTTCAATGCGATTGATTGTCAACACCATTCTTTTCATTTTTTCACACCACCGCTCGGTTTTCATTATCTGCAGATAGTCATTGCTCTCTAGCAAATGTTTGTGTAAATCAATCATTTCAGAGGAAATGTTTGAAATGCGCACAATTTCTTCCCAACTTTGTAGTATATTTTTTTCATTAACTGCGTTTAGCATGTCACTAAAGTAACGTTCTATTTTATACTCATCATCATCAGGGTCTGTATCCATGATACAATCGTGATCTTTTTGAGATGGGAGATCCATCTGGCAACCATAGCAAAGTTGTCTAGTCACCATACCCATAACCTCACACAGTGCCTTCGCATATACAAAGTCAAAGTATGAATTCATTAGCGCGACACTTGTAGAAACTGGAGTATAAATGTCTGTAGTGTCCATAACATTCGTTTTGGAGTCACAATGTTCATTTTCATAAATATCTTGAGATAGTTCACTGCAATCCATGTTAAGTTTTTCTGCTGCGATATGATCACACCAAATGTCGATGAAACACTGAATGTTTGTGCTGTGTTGTATGTCTTTTATAGTTACATATGATAACGGAAAAATTCAAATTTGAATTTTCAGATCATCCGGGGATATCGCCATATTGAAAACCCGCCAGAGGTTCGGTCCACGTCCATGGTGCTCGGGATGAGTCATTGGAGGACGAAGATCGGGTGTCCTTATGCTGCCATGAAATGTCGTTTTTATGATGTCCAATTATGTTCAAAAATAAACAACTTGGAGAATGTGTTTTATGTTCTAACAACGACTCGTCTCCTTTCTGCCACTGATGTAATCGCAAACCGCAAGAAAAACACTCTACTGTGTCATTTCTGCCAGTATAATAAAATCCTGCTGAAGATAATTGGAACTTGTTTGGTTCTATTTGAGGTGGCCACTTGTCGAACGTTTTAAGTCTGTCTTGAAAGAATAGCATGCTTGGAGAACTATATTCAAACTCTAATAGTTTTGAAGTTGTCATTTCGACTGTCCGTGTAAGAATAAAGCCAATAACTGAACACTTTCCTTCATATCGCAGAGAGTTTCAAAAATATCAAATGGTAATTGAAAACTTTGGTGACCCTTTTTAAATATTATTTTAATGCGTCGCTGTCTCTCTTTCACAACTATGACAAATTTGTCACCAAGTGTGCATGTAATTTCCCTTCTTATTGGTGACCAAGAGACATTTTCAAAACCAAAACCTCTCAAATATGTCTGCAACTCGTTAGAAAAACGTATCTGAGCTTGAGCCATTTTTTGTATTTTTTAAACACTTTAGACAACTGTTAAAGCACAGACTTACAATATCCAATTTGTTCGGTTTGTTATATACCACTATTGACAATCCAAAAAAAAAAAAAAAAAAAAAAAAAAAAATGTCTTGGACGTTGATTATTCTCGTACTATGGGCTCGTCTTTAAGTCCTGTATATGCGGTTAAAAAGGGAATGAATTTACATCTATCCGGATATTCTTCAATCTCTTGATGGCTATTGTACTGATCAACTATGGTTTGAAAATTGTTAGTTTGTCTTAAAAGAGTTACCATTTTCTGATGACTCTCCTTAACCCACAAATATATACAACGAGCTTCACTATCGTTCCAGGGTAACATATTACCATTCTCATCCCAAAAGGAATCAAACATTCTCCTGTTTGAGTCATATGGTGTCAAATTATAACTCATATTAGCCGGTAAAACAATGGCTGCCAACTTCAATCGCAAAAAGATTAATACTGATAATCAATGGAGACCCAGTTAAACAATGACCCTTTGTCTTGGATTTTAAACAATGGTTAAACATAACCGCTAAAAGCGGGAAATCGCCAAATATGACCGCTAACGCGCGAAATCGCTAAATATGGCCGCGAAAGTCAATTTCAAACTTGCGCATGCGTAAACAATGGAACCACCGACAGAACCACCGCACCACCAAACAAAATGGCCGCGAAAGTCAATTTCAAACTTGCGCATGCGCAAACAATGAAACCACCGACAAAACCACCAAACAAAATGGCCGCGAAATACCAATTATTATACTACTTATTTGATTTTAATAAATCAAATTATTTTCAAGAAGAAAGTATGTCTTGTAAGATATTTTCGAAGCAAACCGGCGCTTATCAAAGTCTTTTAATGTGGTAAGATTTTAACTAGTACATCTCACAAAATGTCAAAAATGTTAAGAAACAAACATGCTATACCAGACTTACTGTATGTTGTCAGAGAAACTGTTTTAACCCTCTATTTGATTGATTCAATATTTCAATGAACATAATTACACTAGAAATTAATATAAATAGTTCATGAGACATGGACATTGGAAGTAAAAGACTATGATAAGGTTTACTATTCATCGAAAACATAAGCTCTTTCCCAAAAAATGTTTTGGTGGTTCAATTTTCAGCTAATTTTTATTTTCAACTGATGATTTTTTTGCGAATTTCTTTATCATTTTGAGAAAAGGTTGATATATAAGCACTATGAATGGTGCTTCGGCCTCATTGAAAGGAATGGACGCTGCTGTACTATCTGTTAAAGTATGTCACACAAGTTTTGCAGCGGCATTTTGGTGGATATAAATGGTGCCAGCAAAAAAAATCGGAAAAGGACTGAACATTTATTATTTTTATAAAGTATTATTTTTATTCAAACTTAAATATGAAGCTATTTGTAAACAGTATCTCATAATAATCATAGTAGCGCTACAATTGTGTTTCATACTAAATGCCCGTGTAAACGAGGTGATTATCTTTTATGGACTGATTTGATGAAGTCAATAAAATATAACTTGGTCTTGACCAGAATACCAGAGAAATGCAACTAAAGAAAGTAATAGCGAATGTAAGATATGTAATGTAAGATGTGACACTACAAAACATACAAAAAGTCAATATTAAATATTAATATGATGCTAGCATTTTACTATTGACATAATTCAATTATCTTTAAATAGTCAACAACGAAACCCACTGCATATCGCACACTTTGCGAATATAAACCGATCGCACACTTTGCGAATATAAACCGGAAATCCTTTTCACACATAGTTATCAAGATTGAATTTCGATTATGTATCAGTATGAACATACACTTCAAAAATCATTTAATGTGTTGACAAGAATACATTTCACCGTTCACACCAGAATATATATTATTAATAATATATTCAACTTATCACGGAATTGTCCATCTTAGCTGACAAATTCTTAGCTGATAATTAAAGAAAAACCCGCATACACATATAATTTTACTCTTCATATATGTGTGTTTACGCATACGACAATATAGTGAACAACTGTTTAAATGATTTATGGTACAAAGTGCGCGATGCGGAATTCGACAGGTTTTATAGTGCCCCTGTTTACGCATACAACAATATAGTAAGTAATACTTCATGCTGAAATACTGACATTTGCTGACAGATGTTTTATTTTTGGATATTTTAGACATTGTGATCTTATTAGTGGCGCAAACAGATATCCTTAATTGTCTAAATCGATAGTTTCCCTCGAAACGTCATGAGATGAGAATTCGTCGAAATGTTCCGATATACGCTGTTGTCAGTCGCCGTTATCGTCTGCGCATGCGCCGCGCCATAAAACATCGCGATATTTAAACTCGGGGTCGCTGACGTCATCTGTCGACAATTTGTAGCGGAGCCGTTGTCTAGTGGTAACATACTTGACTGTCAATCCAAGGGTCACAGGTTCGATTCCTGCCGCACAACTAATGAAATCACTAATCGTCTTCCTGGAGGGACGTTAAATGGGAGTACCCGTGTGACAGTGCTATTTATTGGTGCACGTTAAAGAACCATGATAGCTCTAACCAGGATTACATACTGTCTGTGCACTAAGCTCCAAAAACATTAAATAACTAATAATCTTATCGGAGCACTCGTCGAATGGGCTTGCCCTAGTGCGAGTATAATTAAGCACGCATGCAAATTCTTTACAAATGCGACAAAGCATGCCATTGTCTAAAATTATCAAGGTTTTTAAATCCAATAAAGCAATTCCCACTCGAAAAATCAACCTGAGTACTCATTTTTTTTTATAAATTTTGATTTATTTTCGCTTAATAAAAAGTTTCGTGACCTTTAAAGGAAAGCATTTTAAAGATACTCTCGACTAGGGGTGTTTATCAACGCCTTTTCATAAACATGTATTGTTATTCGCATACACGTAGCTCATATGGTCTCTACACTTCCTCACTCTTTACAGTGAAAGCATATAACGTCACCAAACGAATGCAGAACTTTGTTTTCTTCTCAAAACCATGGCAATCTTTGAAGCGCAGTCGTAGAGCGATGCCAACCTGGGTCAAAGTAAGTTAGTAATACTATAAAACAACCTGTTATTTTAAGTGTGTGTTTTTTGTAAGTATTAGGCAATTATAGTTACATACTGATAATCGATAACACAATTATGCAATCGATTATCGGCGATCCAAGTCTTAAACGATCATTTTTGACAACACTCGATCATCGTTTTATCCATAATATCTGCCAGCTACGTATAAGCGAGTCTATTTTAACATCATTTTCACCAATGCTGAGCCATTAAAGTGGACTCGTTAGCGGGAAATAACGGTGTAGAGGAAATTCTTTAATTAAATCATATTTTGTTCATGTCACTTATAATGGAGAACCTTTGCGCAGTCAGTATCTAATGCATGCATATAAGTGTTGGTTTGTTACATGTTTGTCGACAGCAGCGTTACGGAGGAATAACAAAAAACAAAGGACAGAGAGATATGTGTTTTATCAACTAATTATAAAAACAAATTGTCTTCTGTCAAGTTAAGGTATATTAATTTACATTCATTTTTGTGTCAATACTTGCAGTTCAAGGCCAAAGAGAACACCCAAATATTTCTTCTTTATTTCCAAAAAGACCTACAAAAATCGTACCAGAGAAATACCCATTGTGGTGACAATGAAACATCATCACATGTGATTTTAACAGCGATTATAAAATCTATCGATTGACGAATTTACAATATGGAACTAAGAATAGTACATTTACAAACAGTTCAGCCTAAGTATGATAGGAGCATGCTAAATAAATAGCGTATAATTTTAGATATATCAATTTGAAGTATATTAGTCTGTCAGACTATAAGTGTATTTACTTTTTCACCCCTAAACAAATGTATATGTATGCAGGCAATATTTCACAGATTTATGAACGGCAATATACTGGCAACAAGGTTTTCACACATGAACAACTTTATTCATATATTACTAGAGCTATCACAAAATGTGATTAATACCACCCCTCATCCAAGTGTGGGAAATACTGTGTGAATAAAACATTTAAAGAAATCAAGTGGAACGTGTTTCACTGAATGTAATTATGCCATATAATATTGAGGAAAATTTGAAAATATTTTTACTGTTATGTGACAAAAACTATCACCAATAAGACTTATATAGCACAACATACTAAGTTCTATAGGTTGCTTAACGTTGAACTCGAAGATAGGGAAACTGTTCGTGTGCGGGTGGCTGTGACCTTTACCTAGGATCCTAATGCTGTTGTGGTCGATTCTGACAAATACTTGTAAAAGCCAAACATAAAGGAGAAAATTATGGATTGGACACGAACTTTAATCAGTTAGACTTATATAGTAAAACATACTAAGTTCGAACGGTTGCTTTGACCTTAACATTAAGGGAAGGAACACGGGTCTTATGTGCGACACACCAACAAGCTATGGTGGTCACCTCTGCCAAACAGTAAAATCCAACCATGAATGAGAAAGAGATGGATCGAAAATGGGACGGACGAACGTGACGAGCGTGATTCCTATATAGCACCCATTTCACTTTGTGAAGCGGTGATATACTTAGATATATAATGCAGAATATACGAATACATGAACCAAGTATGTTAACTATATATCATAGTATGCTACTCATAGAAATGTTAACTTGATACAACTAATCATAATAAATGAATTACTGGATTGTTTTGCTGCAATTGCAATATAGTATATAAGATGATTTCAGGGGTTGAAGAACATCTTTACTGAAATTGACAAATCAGAAGCAAAAAAATATAACATGATTTATAAAGTGTTAATATAATGAAAATAAATTGTTTATAACAATACACCTATAACGATCGTTCATCTTCATCCAAAAGACAAATATGAAAACATTTTCGAATCCCGTCACGAGACAGTGCCGCTTTTGAGTGTTTGCAGTTTGTTTAAATGTTCACTAGTTCCCTGTTTTATCAAAACGGAAGAACGAACTGCATTTCTTAGAAAAAAAGATCCTCAGTTGTCCTTATTTAAATAACAAGGTACATGGTTGACATTTTATACACTGCAATGCAAACTACAGAGACGAGCAAATCATTTTAATACCGCGCAAGGATCGAAGCATTATAACATAATATACAATTTAAAGTGAATTCTAACTAAGTTTCTACTGACCGTCCAAGGCAGTTACTCAAACGTTTACCAATTTACGATATTCTGATAGTTGTGTATTTTTTAAGGTTGTCTCTTGTTTGGTGTGATTGTTCTTGATAATAATGCCTTTAAGGAGGCGATTGGTTGAATTTCATGCTACTGGGTTTGTCCTTATTATATAGTTTCTTTTGTTTTAATTTGAAATATCGAAAGAATTAACTTAGAAGATACAAATCAAGATTTCAGTAACAGTAAAACTACAGAAACACAGTAGACGAAAGTTTAAACATAAACCCCGTTTAATGGCAGAGAGTCAACGACATAGACAAGAACACAACAAAAACAAACAATCCCAAACCAAAAACATGAAACAATAGCACAAAACTCCACAAAAAACACAGTACATAGTTATATTATATAAAAACTAAAAAAAAACACTTCTTAGATTAACGAGCAAAGTAAACATGTACATATAGAGGTTATGTTTAAGTGTATAAAGAGAACCAAAAGCAAATCGAATACTAAACCGACCCTCACTCTAGAATTCTTGAAATGAATACAAAACATTTTTCTTGGAATTAAAATCGAGCTGTTTAAATAGCATATGATACATGTACAATATTTTTTTTTTTTAAAACGCCCGCACCATACACATATGCACTCGTGATTTTACAATAATTATGTTTATGAAGAAAAAATAAAGGATAGATAAACATACAAAATATTTTGACGTTACATAATTATTTAACTCTATCGAACCAAACACTACATACATACATACATACATACATACATACATACATATTTTAATTTAATTCAAATTTTATTTGTAAAGAAAGGTTTCCGGCCCATATTACAACACATACAATACAAAACATAAAATCTTTAGAGTTGTGATTCCTTAATGACATTCTTATATCCTTATCTTTTTGTTTCATTATTACATTTACAAAGAATGCTATATTTTTTATTCGGTCATCGTTTAGACTTTGCATAAGATTTATGAAGTTTTGGAAGTCTTGTCTACCCGTGTACCATTTATATATATATATATATATATATATATATATATATATATATATATATATATATATATATATATATATATATATATATATATATATATATAATTGCATTTCTTGCCTGAATTTGTTACATTGAAAGAATACATGAAATTCATCTTCTACACATCTGATATCAAAATTAATTAAGCAATATCTACACACTCTATTTTTCCGTTCGATACCCAAATGTCGACCAATCTCAATAAACAATTTATGGCTAGAACATCGGAATCTCGCTAACGATTTCCTCTAATAAAATGGTAGATTAATACATAAATATTTTTCTGGATTTAACAAAGTTTTAAAATGCTTATATGTGTCACATCGTGTTGAGTCTCCCACATTTTCGAACCAGTATTGTCTTTTACAATCAACCTATCTTTGCTTAAATGATACTAAAAATCGCCAACATTTCCAACTTCGTGACTTAGCCAAACCAAACCAAAACCATATTTGAATAATAAATGTTTTACAGATGTAACCCATTTTTTTCCAATATCATCATGTCGTTAAAGCATTATATAGCAATTTCTTGGATACATACAATGATCATCTAAATGCAACGTAAAGTATTACAAAACCTGAACTCAAATAGCTATGTCTGCTAGATAAACTTAAGACGGGTTTTCAAAAAGTAAACATGCCATCGATTACAGTTTCAGATTAATCATCAAGTTGACTGTTGCTAACACTGTATTTTGCATTCTGAACATTCACATTCATTTCGACACATTGGCTTGGCACAAATACACATTAGTGCATAATACGAATTTAGTCACCCTCCTATCATATAACAATTTCAATTCTAACGAACTGCACCCAACTACTGAACGATTCAAATTATACATTACAACGTTCACATACAATAACTCCAGGCGTTATCATTGTCGAAGTTCAACTTCTAAGATGACGATTGGTTGCCAGTGGCTATCCTTTCGGAACTTCCAAAGCACCCGTGTCCATCGACGATCCGGCTGAATCTGATCGCAAATATATTCAAATATATCTTTGTTGGTTGTCTAATAGGAAAATCTCACAGCATGATGAAAACTAAAGTAATGCAAGGTTTTCGGTAAATATTTTAATAAGAATATATGAATGGTTCTAGTAGCAAGATAAAACAAAGAGCGATCAAAGAGTATCTTCAAAAAGCTCCTTTGGTGACAAAAGAGTCTAGTTCTTATTTAATTCTCTAGCATATAAGTAACCCATTATAGTTATACGTTCTTTAGATGAACACTTCAAAAAAAGACAACAAAAAAATACCTCACAAATTTTCCTCATCGCTTGGAAGAAAGCTTCAAAGCCAGATGGCAATGTTTTCATCGATTCTTTTACATCCTCACCCTTGACCGCGAAACTAGTCCAGTTTTCTGGTGACGCAGCATCGATTTGCTGGAATCAGTGAATTAACAAGTTTTGCGTAAATTCTCAGTTTAACTGTAGTAGTTGGAATGCGGAATAAATTATATTAATAAATAAAAATGTAAAGAACGAATTCTTATGTTAAATTACAATTTATTACACAGATGATTAGACATGATCAACTCTTTCGGGCGAGGTGTCATTTTCTAATACACACGTATTGCTTCATAAACAATTGAATAACAATAAACAGTATTTTAGAACCTGATCAACATTTCTGCTGTAAAATCATTTATTGTAAAATACCTCAGAAATGGACGCTTTCAGTTTGTTCTCCTTTACCAATCGAATTAAATTATCCCTCAGTGATTCTCCATTCTGTACAACAACGCCAACAGGCTTATCAGGAGCGATGTCTTCAATGCCCCTCTGTATCACTTCAAGTTGCCTTTTACCATTCCACGCAGACAGAAGTTGTTCCATGGTACACACTTCTTCCTTCTGTGTACGTCTTGGTCCCGTCGATATTTCGATACTTAGCAAGTCGGGAATAACTTGCTTTAGCGTCAATTCTCTCGGAAACACATCTGTAGCTGTATATACATATTAGTTCACAAAGTACAAAAAATTAAGTCTGTATATAAGTTATATACCATTCAAAAGGAAAAAGGCAAATTTATTTAACTACGATTTAATTGTATCAAATACTACAATGTATGTTACAATTTCAAAAATATTGTTTTGTGCATTTATCTTTTTTTGATTTCGAAGAAGAAACTTACCATGGCGAGCAATTTTTTCCTTTGCTTCTGCAATGGTTTTGAAGTCGTCTGGTTTTAACGTAACTGTTTTCAGCTTCTTTCTCTCTCCACTAACATTACCGTATGGTGTAAAAGCAAATTCCATCTTGAAGTCGTAGTTGTAGCCAATGATAACGTCTTTCGGATCAAACGCTCCCCTTGCTATGACCTGAGTGCTTGATTTTCTCCCAACAACGGCATCAGAAACGTGTTTGTTCACATATTGCAGCAGAGCATCCATCGTTACAAAATTTCCCTCGATTCCGCACTCCATTTGGTTACTACATACTTCGTTCAAGCACTTTTTAGCTGAGGCTTTCTTTGTAAAAGCCTGGATGACAAACTTGGTGAAAATACTCTCTTTCTTTTCAACTATTGCTTCTTCCGTATCCGCACAGGCATTAAACTGAATAATATTGATATTCTGGTTGCCTTTAGTTTTCAATTCGCCTGGCATGCAGCAGTCTAAAAACAATAGTACTCTTAGCGTCCTTACGGTGTTTTCCTCTCTCTCTTTTGTCATTTGTTGTTCATTAAATATGTCTGAAATTGAATCACCGATTTCGTCAATTGTCATAGTCGTTTTATCATTCAAACGAAAGCCGCTGTCTCCATGATGGCCGGAGTAGTAAAATACCAATGTCTCAATGTCATTATCAACAATACGTTTGAGAGCATTTTCGATCGCTGTTCGTTCGAGACATTCATTTTCAGGTGTTGCATTTCCACCAGAATTGGGTTCGATAACTGCAGTATTTTCTTCGCTAGAAATGAAATATTTAAAATGTGTTACGGTTGCACGTGAAATATCGCCATTTTAAAGTACTAAAGCCGAATCAAATAAGTTGATTAAAATAGCATGACATAACTGTCAACGACAATCGGACTTACGTAAATAATGTCATTTTAATTATGAGAATTTCTTAAAACACAAACAAAGCTACACAAGAACGGCTGCTGTGCCAATTCATATTATCATAAAGCTGAATATCCCAAAGCATCTTCAACGTAAAAAAATCCTTGGCCTTGTATGGATATGTTATGGGTAAGATAACTCAACCGCTTTTGAAGACAGTTACATTACTTTAGGCCAATCCCTTTTAATTAGTTTCCTAGGCTTTAGTACTTTAGTACATGTTTAGATCATGTTTGAGCCGTAAAACATCATCATTTTCTTCCAAAACTAATATGAGCAAATTGATGAGTCAACAATTTTTCTAGCAATGAAATGCAACAGCGGTGCACGACATATCAAAATAGAGTATATGCATACATAGTAATGTTATGAATTATGCACGAACTTATATTTCTCTTCATAAACGCGTATCGTGGCAGTTTAGCACGTTAATGACACATACCAAATGCACGCACAAAAATGACACATACCTAATGCCCGTAAATGACACATACCCAATGCACGTAAATGAGACGTACCTTATGCACGTAATTGACACACACCTACTGCCCAAAACTTACACATACCGTATGCACGTAAATGACTCTCACCAAATGCCCGTAAATGACACATTCATTATGCATGTAAATGACACATACCTGATGCAAGTAAATGACTCTCACCTAATGCACGTTAATAACACACACCTACTGTCCGTAAATAACACATACCTAATGCACGTAAATGACACGTACCTTATGCACGTAATTGACACACACCTTCTGCCCGTAACTTACACATACCGTATGCACGTAAATGACTCTCACCTAATGTCCGTAAATGACACATTCATTATGCACGTAAATGACACATACCGTATGCACGCAAATGACTCTCACCTAATGCACATAAATGACACATACCTGATGCACGTTAGTGACTCTTACGTAATGCACGTACATGACACATATCCAATGCACGTAATTGACTCTCACCTAATGCCCATTAATGACACATACCGTATGCACGTAAATGACTCTCACCTAATGCACGTTAATGGCACACACTTGATACACGTAAATGACTCTCACCTAATGCATGTAGATGACACGTACCGTACGCACGTAAATGACTCTCATCTACTGCTCGTAAATGACACATACCTGATGCACGTACATGATTCTCACCTTATGCCCGTAAATGACACATACCTGATGCACATAAATGACTCTCACCTAATGCCCCTTAATGACACATACCTGATGCACGTAAATGACTCTCACCTAATGCCTCTTAATGACATATATCTGATGCACGTAAATGACCCTCACTTAATGCCCCTTAATGACTCAAACCGTATGCACGCAAATGACTCTCACCTAATGCACATAAATGACACATACCTGATGCACGTTAGTGACTCTTACGTAATGCACGTACATGACACATATCCAATGCACGTAATTGACTCTCACCTAATGCCCATTAATGACACATACCGTATGCACGTAAATGACTCTCACCTAATGCACGTTAATGGCACACACTTGATACACGTAAATGACTCTCACCTAATGCATGTAGATGACACGTACCGTACGCACGTAAATGACTCTCATCTACTGCTCGTAAATGACACATACCTGATGCACGTACATGATTCTCACCTTATGCCCGTAAATGACACATACCTGATGCACATAAATGACTCTCACCTAATGCCCCTTAATGACACATACCTGATGCACGTAAATGACTCTCACCTAATGCCTCTTAATGACATATATCTGATGCACGTAAATGACCCTCACTTAATGCCCCTTAATGACTCAAACCGTATGCACTTAAATGACTCTCACCTAATGCCCGTTAATGACACATACCGTATGCACGTAACTGACAGATACCTAATGCCCGTCAATGACACATACCTGATGCACGTAAATGACTCTCACCAAATGCCCCTTAATGACACAAACCGTATGCACGTAAATGACTCTCACCTAATGCCCGTTAATGACACATACCGTATGCACGTAACTGACAGATACCTAATGCCCGTCAATGACACATACCTGATGCACGTAAATGACTCTCACCAAATGCCCCTTAATGACACAAACCGTATGCACGTAAATGACTCTCACCTTATGCTCGTTAATGACACATACCTGACGCACGTAAATGACTCTCACCTAATGCCCGTTAATGACACATACCATATGCACGTAAATGACTCTCACCTAATTCTCGTAAATGTCACAAACTTGATGCACGTTAATGACACTCACCTAATGCCCGTTAATGACACAACCCGTATGCACGTAAATGACTCTCACATAATGCACGTAAATGACACATACCTGATGCACGTAAATGACTCTCACTTAATGCTCGTCAATGACACATATCTGATGCACGTAAATGACACATATCTGATGCACGTAAATGATAGATACCTTATGCACATGACCGGCAGGCTAACAGATGTCATACAAGAGCGCATTTCCTCAACATCTTTTTTAAAAACTTCAGCAATTTCTGGATTGCTGTCATACCCTGCGACGAAAACAGCACCCCAACCTACACCTGAAATTGATTATAACCATATGCCTTTACCAAAGATAAACAGATAATTGAAAATTTGGAACAACAACTCACCACATTTTGAGTTTAAATAAAAGACAAATGTAGAATCTGTCGCCTTAAATAAGTATGTTTAAATGTAAAATCGATTGCCTTAAATAAACCAAGATAGGCATAGTTTTATGAAAAAGAACTACTTCAGTGTATTATTTACCGATGAACGGATCGATCCTTTCTTTATCGCAGGAATGACACTTGATCGGGTTGAAGTACGAGTTCCGCATACACGCGATGCAAACCTTGATATTTTCCCTGCAGGATTTGGAATGTTTCAAGTACCTGCATCCCGATTCTATTAAAAAGATACACGGCGATTATACTTTAACAGCTATGCATGCGAGCATATGAGGTAGATTCCTTCACAGGGCAAATTGTGCAGTATATGTAATTGCATTTACATGTCTTGCATTAACGTAGAAATACTTCACATGAGTCAGTCAAAACTTATATTTTCGTTATATATATTTCCAACGTACAGCAATAAGTAAAAACAATGTACGAAATGAACAAGAGTTAAGCACTAAAAGACTAGTTTCAATCGTGACCATTTCCAAACAGAACCAGTATAATATGACATATTTATTGAATATGACGTGTTGAATTAAAAAAAAAACATATTTTTTTTATATATATTCATGTGTGTATATATATATATATATATATATATATATATATATATAAAGCACCCCACCTTCGAACGGATTGACAAGGCAGATTTCACACTTTGGTGGCCTAGTCTGTGCTGGACTCCATCTTTTGAAAGAGCTCATGTGCTGTCGTGTTATGTTCTAAAAATTCCGCCATTCGGCAGTAGATAATTCAATGTAAACTTCTGGCAACACACGGCATCATTCAAACAGGTAAATGTGCTTAAGTGCACAAGGTCAAGGCAAATGTTAACAGACAATCAACTAGAAACACTAAGAGTTGCTAGCTGCTAGGCAATGTCTGTAACATTAGATTACAAAATTAAAATATATTTTTAAATAAAGGTTTATAGGAAGACTGGCTTATCTTTTAAGAAAAATAAACATTATAAATCAATAATTTGAAAACCTGTTTTCAGCATGTTCTACACAACAAATGTTAATGCAATGTTAATATATCTTATCCCTGTAGATTTTATTGTATTATAAAAACATCTATTGTTGAATTCGTTTTCACGAACGTTACCTATTTTGTAGCCAGTTTAACGTTTAATAAATAACTGTTTTTGTCTACCTTTAAGAAAGAAACAGGAATAATTAAGGGGATGGTACCGAACCAAAGAATGGTATAAGCAAATCATCGGCATCGATTACCTCTAGTTTGATGTGAATTTCTTTTGATGGACTGAATTCATCACTTATGCATTTTTTTGAAACCTTCCAAATGTCTTTGGCTACATCATTGGGTTTTAACACGAACTGAATACAAGAAAGTATACATTCTTTATTTACGTGTTTTTTGTGAATTGAAAATTATATATGTATGCAGTATCATGAAACATGTCAAATGTCATTTGTCGAGAAACGATGCAGGTAGTAGTAGTAGTAGTAGTAGTAGTAGTAGTAGTAGTCAGGTAACGACAACAAAAAACAACAAACAATATGTCTGTCCATCTGTCTTTTCAGGAACTATCGGTTATTTGAATTATCATATCACAGTTCTCAGCCTATTTTTAATATATTTTTATGCAATTCACAATAAGTACATTTATCAATCATTTATGCATTGCTAGTCAACAAGACGAGCTTTTTGGCTAACAGTAGAAGGTTTTTTTTTGCTATTTGCTAATGTTGTAATAACTCTTGGCCCATTATAATTGTTTATTTTTATACCACATGAAACTTGATATCTATTTTTAACCGAATATTATATCGTGTTTCAATAAACTATGGTTTAATTTAAACAGACTTGTGACAAACATGGACGAAACAAAATATTGCTTTATATACATGGCTACATACGTTTATACCAATTTCATAGCGTTTACCTCAGAAATACTAAATTTAAGCTCGTCTCGAAGCGTAGGCGTGACTTTTTCTTCTCCAGACAGAAATAGTGGGGGGAGAGCTGTCACTACTTCTCGAATTACTAATAAATAAAACAAACCACATTGAACGATCAAAGCTAGAATAAAGTCCATGCTACTGAACATAGGATATTCTTATACATGAGCTGGTACTAATTACTATACAATTCAGTATGTTGATCTGTTTAAAAAACGAATATGATTGGGACCCCGCCCCCAACACTCCGGTTGGAAGAAAGACGACGCAGCCTGGTGCAATTTCATTCTTGCTGGCAAATTGGCCATTTTTAGAGAAGAATATTAGAATTCCTATAACGAAAGCTTTTTTTGCGATTAAAATATCATTTAAAATGCAATTGCTAAACAAGAGATTTACAGTGTGAGCGAATAATTTGAACGGGCGAAAACTTGAACCGGTGAAAAATTGGTCACCAACTTCAATATTAAATACCTGTACTGCTTTTATAAAGTAAGTAAATAACTTAAAAAAATAATTTGCATGCTGATTCTTCCGACCCTTCTCTGCAGTTAACATTGTATTATTGCTTATATTCCGAGAATCTATTTTGATGTCTGCATTTGGTGAGGTTCGATATGTGCGGAACAAGTTAAAGTTTTCCCTTTTCGTGGACAGAAAGCCATGGGCGTATAACTAGACATGAGAAGAAGGTTTGTAAGCAGGTTTGACCAAACTAGATTGCAACTAGTCATATTTTCATACGAAACGCTTCGAACTGATTGGGTGCGCCTGTTTTGGTAAAACACCAACAACTTTATTGTAAATTCTAAATATCTGACCAACTCCAAAGTTGTAGACATCGTGACGCATAGTGGGCTTCGTGCTGTCTTCTTTAGGGAAATGGGATGGGAAATACCCATCGCTGTAGTTGTACACCTTGGTTTCCAATGATGTTGTTCCTTCTTTCAGTTCTCTGGCAAAGCCGAAATCGATAAGCCGCGCATTGCACTCGCCATCAAGAACAATGTTATTTGACTTGATATCCATATGCAGAACTGAACTCCTGGAAATATTGAGAGTTAAGTACTACTTCTTCTAAAAAAAAGTTGTCGAAAGTACGACTTGTATTTTTTAAGGAAAATTATTCCTTTCTGGGCGACAAACTTACCTAAAATTCTTTACTTCCGAATGAAGGTATGCAATAGCTGAAGCAATGTGTAACAGAAC
This sequence comes from Mya arenaria, assembly GCF_026914265.1. Lineage (NCBI taxonomy): Eukaryota > Metazoa > Mollusca > Bivalvia > Myida > Myidae > Mya > Mya arenaria. Next base: position 52,275,319 of record NC_069125.1, on the reverse strand, counting down.
CTTTTTTCTGTTACCCTGCACAGACAGAATGGTATCCTTCTTGGACCTTATACATTTGAGAGCGTCAAACAAGCTACCATTGTTTAGATATGGTGAAAGAAAATAGGACCGCCTGAAATGAAAAACAACATATTAGATACAATATATACATTACTCAAAACAAAATACATCCTGAAATGAAAATGACAGTTTCGATTCATTGACATTGTATTGACAACAATAGTCAAAATTCGAAAAATGAAAAAAATAAATATGTTTTTTATTGCGCCCACACATTTTGGCCGCGCGGACTATTTTTTTTTTTTTTTTTTTATTTCTGAATTTCACCTTATATCTGAATTTCTTTTACTTAGAATTTAAACCTGCAACGTCGACTTCGCGTTTTTTAAGGATTCCATGCTTTACATTCTTCGCGAGCAATCTTTCCTCGTGTCTCGTATGTATAAACACGAAGAAGATTTTCGACTATAAACTATTGATTTCGAGTTGGGCGCTACGACAATAAATAGTTTAAAAATTTACCACATTCTGCTGTCTTCAAAATGTGCAATCAATGGGACAATAGCGAAGTGCATCAATCTGGATGCAATCTTCTCCTGAAATCTCGAACACTTTCATGGTTAAGAAAACAGTCTACATATTTTTTAAACATTCAACCTGTCATTAAAATATCATGGACCCTTTATTGTTTTAGTAAGCAAAGTAAATTCGCAACTTCTTTACGTTTAAGTACATCAATAATTCTCAGTAAATATTGAAAAATACAATAAATATTTAAAAATATATATATACTGACAAATGTATATCTTATTTGTGTAATATCTGATATACATTTAAGCCGAATCTATTTACATGTTTATGTCTTTCAATGAACACCAACGGATGCCTGCATACTCTCATCAAACGGTATAGTTTCACTGATTATTATAAATTTGTACATTAAACAGTATTTTTATACAATAATTTGATTTGACACGTTTTTATTTTAACAAGCATCAACTTTTGTAAAACTTACATTCGCAATAGATCTGGTAGCTAATTCCCCATATTTCTCCGAATAGACAATTTCTTTCAAAACAAACTGAGTCTTGTCAACACCTATGCATTCTCCGTTACCTTTAACAGTACAATACACCAAAATACTACAATCAATACGAAATATAAACATAGTTCAAAAAATATTCAAGTATTGCGAATATTATACTTAAAATGATTAACGTAATCAGATACTATGATATCCATTTTACTTACAAATATACACCTTTCCGAAACCTCCGCCAGTGGTCGTATTAAAACAGCTGAACTTCAGGACATCGATATGTGCCTGCGTCATCTCCAACAACCGACCGTCATGAAGACATTTCGTCACTGACGCCTTTTCATCGGTCGATAACCGGACAACTGAAAGAAAGATAGCAAACTTAAATAATGTAGCGTAAGGCATGGATTTAAATTTCACAAAAAGGCATATGAAAGCAGTTCGGGAACAAAATAATGACATTAATTTCGTTCACTTCAAATATCAGATCCTTATAGCTATGAAAAAAGTCATTGTGTTTCTCCTTTAAAAACTCAAAAGCTTCAACATAAGCGAGTTCACCAGCAAGCGTGAGCATTGGGATGCCATGACAGATTTGAAACTGCTCCATCTCTGTAAACTTTAAAGTGATGCAATAAAAACTATTTAAAGGATATGGAAAGGATATGCATAGCTTTCACGCAATCAGAAAAACAATCACGCAAAATGATTTTCAAATAGGAATGATGTATATTTTACGACATATCCCGCCGGTCAAACGCAAGTCGGCCTAAATTAAAGGTTCAGTTTTGTTAGGTTTTTGGGCTTAGAATATAAGCATACTTGCCCTCTGTTCTACGCAGGCCAAACGATTCTGTCAGTAGCTCCCTCTCCTTTTCCTCCATCAACTCAGCACACTGGGCGTGCCCCATTTCCCTTAGACACGATTTTAACAGGTCATACCCGCCCTCGCCACCCTTCTCCTGCTTGGACACTTTACTCAGCAATATACGGTTCCGCATTGTCTCTGTTTGAAAATCCTGTATGAAAAGAATATGATATGATAAGCTTGGCTTTTGGGGTCATTGAAAAACATGTAGGTAATGGTTTGAACTATAAATTTGACTTGTTTATATTCATTGAATACTTTATATTTCTTAACCTATTTCGAGGTACATGTAGTAACAAACCAGTAACTTCATTAGAACTGACCGAAATGTCCTTGTGGTCATTTTCTGTAATGAGTCCTTTGTCACGCATGTGTGTAAGAACCTCTGCTGTCAGCGACATGTTTTGAACCAGGTAACTATGTGCTCGGTTAAGCACCCGGCGCTTATCATCGTGATCTGAAAATTGAACCGCAACCGTTCTGGTTTTTTTACATACTTACTTGAACTAAGTCAAACAGGGTATGTTTTTTATTAATTTGACATTGCTATGCATTTCAAAACTTTCGTCTTGACCTATGTGGGCAGTTCAATGGAAACTACTGAGACAAGCCTAGTTGTCAAAAAAGTAATGTAATCAATTTCCTAATAAAGACTAACTGTTGTTTGTAATGACTATATTATTAACATACATTGTTGTTACTTACTCAATTGTCTCGCCATCTAGGTTGTGTCTTTATTTTCCGGTTGTTCCCATAACTATCTGAAGTTGAAAACAATGCAGGTGACTTAAACTATATGAAAAAAGCAATTAATGGTTTCACCTGCATGAAATGGGATTGATACGAGGGGTTACCTGTGTGATATGCAGTTAAAGCGATAACATTTCATTGCTGTACATTAAATCAGCAGAGGAACGAGAGACGCCCGCGCCGCAAAGAATCAGCGGTCGACTCGGCCCCTACGACCAACCCGCAGTTAGGGACGTAGCAATAAACAACTTATTTTTTTTTACTCTGAAATGTGCAATAATTAGAAACAAAATTATGTGATAATGACAGTTTGAACTTTCTTAACAGCTTTGATGTATTACTGTTATGTGAAACTTAGCATTCAAGATGCGTTAATATTATATATTTGATAAAAAAATTGAAAACTTCTCTTGTCCGAGACCAAAATTTAATATAAAAAACAAGCTAAGCGTTCGAGCAATGATCTTGTAATATATTACAACAAAAAGAAAATCGGTTCACATTGAAGTTCTGATTCGAATGAACTAGGATGTATTAGGTTAGGAGTTTTGTGGGGTTTGATGAGTGGTGACACAAACCCCTCTTAGAAGAATGTTTTGTAGATTGTTTCAATACTTATTTATTATTTGCTAAATGGAGCATGTCGCGATGTATTCGTTGTCTCACATTAGGAGAGTTAATCTGAGATACAATAGCGCGTGCTTCGTGCATGTAACGAATACAGGTTTCTTGCACATCTAAAAAGGTAAGCGAGGTTTTTCCCTGGACGGCCAGAATCCCGGAAATCTAATTTATATTCAGATGCATGTGGGGCCTTTATAAAATGTTGACTTGCTCATTTTGTGGGTGATGATTATGTGTGTTTATGTTTTAAATGGGGAATATCTATACTGAAATGTACAATATGGTGGAAATGCATTATATAAATTTATGCCAAACAAACAGTACTTAACATTCTTAGTCGTTGCCCATATTAACCCGCCTCGTCAGCGCATTTGTTTTTACTGAAATTCAAGTCGAAAGCATAATTATCTTTAAACTTAGATTTTAAGTCTGTCCTCTGTACTAAATATAGTTTTTAGTTAACCAAATGTCTATGCTGTGGCAATATTAACAACACTTCACAAAGCATTTAATTTTGTTGACTAGAACACAAACAGAATACATACTATTAACATTAATGATATGTTTTCTTATCACGGAATTCTGCAACTTTACTAACGATAATTAAATACAGACATACCGCATACACAAATAACTTTACTGTCCATATAATTAGGAATTTCTAAATGGTATTATAAATAATCAAAATATGATAGCATTTTCTTTATTTAATAAACTTACATTACTTTACAATCCAAGACATGGTATTACAGTCCAGAGAAATTGCCTCCCAAAGTCCTCATTTTGAGAAAAGGGCTTATTAGTCTATGAAATTAAACCAGTTAATAAATCACCACTTAATCCTGCTGGGCTATTTACTCAGTGTAATCCCAGTTGTTTGTATTGAGTTTGTCATGAATAAATTGCATGTATAATCAAAGCACTGAGAGTGCTGAACGGATTGAACAATGTTTCCTTTTATGTGATAATGAGAAATAAAACAAAAACATATGAATGATATCATGGCACTCGCTAGCTCACTCTCACGCCTGCCCTTCCATCCATCCAACTTGCCGACACACCGGCCTATCCACTCACTCACCACTCACAACCCAACCCACCCACCATACTTATTCGGTGTATTCCATGAGCTGTAGAATAAAATGGGCATCATAGCAAAAGGTTATATTCAGATTCAACTAAATCTTTATACTACTGTGATGATTATATTATGCCTATTAATTACAATTTTAAGAGAATGTGAACACAATTGTAGAATAGAAAATACTATTTCAATTTACATCACAGCTTAAAAAAGAAAGTATAACAAATTATTTAAAAATGTACATTAATTAAACCAACTATCCATAACAGCACTATATGGAAATAAGAATCATTAGAATGTTCAGAAGTATATGACTTACACGCGCAAGGCTAGATATTGTTTGAACTTACACACAAAAACATACATGTACAGAGGAAAATATACGTTTTCAAAATCTGAGTTATATATTAATGGATAATATAAAGGATAAATGTTCTCCCACCTTACAAACAATGTTACTTAGTATATTTATCTTGCTTCACTTCTAGAACAGTGCAGGGAGAATGGACAAAACCCGCACTGAATTAATTATGGATTGTACATCTCAGTGTCCTCCCATGTAGAATCTTATTTATATAATTATTATGCAATACAGTTACAATTAGCTTAACACCAGACCTTCAAGTAGTTTTTCAATTTATGGGAGTTTTCCCATTCATATCCGTGTGTATACATAGGTTTTACTGTTAATATACGCAAAATATTACATACTCGTACATGCACTTATTTTGTAAATCAAACATTATTTCAGGTATGTTTCAGAGACTGATTTTCATTGAAATTTGGTACATTCGAGTATGATTTTCAACTCCATATGGACTCAGTTGAATGTTTGTGGTCTATTATAAAAGTCTTGTAAGCCTTAAAGCAGGTACATACTTGCATACAAAAAGAATATACACAAACCCTTCAAGAGCATTTTACCACCTGATTTGTCTACACAAATTGGAGAATTAAAAGTTAATACATGAATTCACAATGTTTTCTTTTCGGTTTTTGAGTTTGATAAAGGGTGTATTATACATAACTTTGCTGCACTCTTTTGTTATGCTTATTTTGGTTTGCACTTTTTTACAAACCAATGCACCTAATTTGTTTACGTTATGGTCACAGAAAACTGTGTATTCATTATTTCCCGCTTCACGGTCAGGTGGGTATTATTTAGGAATCGCTCGCGTTATCACGTCCGTCCGTTCGACAGTCGGTCCCTCCGTCCTGTTATTGTCGATTCTATATCTTTCTCACTCATGTCCTGATTTTTTGCGGAAGTGAACGCCATAGCATGAGGATGTGCTCATGATCCGTGCCGATAACTTTAAGGTCATGCGTTTGTTTGGCTCTGAATGTGCTTTATTGTAGGCATAATGAAAATAATGGAGACCTGGACTGGCTTACGTTTATACCCTCTGGCCCCGATTTCTTGAAACTTCTTAAGCTTAACAGGCTTAAGTAGCTTATTTCAATTAGCTAAAATACAAACTTAAATTGAACTTTTATGAAAGGAAAATGGTTGATTGTGATAATAATAAATTTAATTCCTATCTAAAGTATAAAAAATCTTAATGAAGTTAATATTAACAAATATAACGAGCTTAGCTTAATCCTGTTATAATGGACTTAAGAAGTTTCGAGAAATTGGGTCCTGAAGTTTATCTAGACAAATGCTTGACTGTATTCATTATGTTGCTTAGGTGTTTGCTTGACACGTGATGGACTTAAATGTAGCTGCATTTGTGATTATTTGAACTGAGTTGAATGTGGAAGAGCCTTACTGTGGTATGTTTGAAACCAGATAAACTTCAATGCAGCAGAATTTAGTTTTTCAGGGCACTGAATTGACTTGATTTCTTTTCACTAAATGGTTTTTTTTTTTTTTTTTTTTTTTTTTTTTTTGGGGGGGGGGGGTTACCGCCATCATAACTCGTTTTTAGTCCAAAGAAAAATGTGTGCCAAGTAAACCAGCAAGCTGATAGTGTTGACGTAGTGGTAAGTCTCGTTTCAATTCCTTGATTAAGAGGTTATAGTGTATACATAACCAACAGACACACTTTAAAAGTGTTTTTTTTAATCGCGACCAATGGTTTATTGTGAACTTGACATTGGGGATACATTCAATGTAAATCTACCTTTTCATAAAAAAGGTAACGCATCTTACCGTTCAAAGATTGAAAGAAAAGGATTCCCTCTGATATTAAATGTAGCGCAGTTACCAGTGTTACTTTTAAGCAATACTTTCGTAGATAACTTTGATTTTCATACATTGTATTTGCATAACAATAACGCATATTTTGTCCATGTAAATATTTATTAACCCATTTGCTTTCTTTTGTCAAAAAACCGCAATCAGAAGTTCATAGTTTCAAAATCGTACCTATGAAGTCTACAATAATGTTGCCTTTCTTTTTCATAACAACAGCCAACTATTTAACAACAATAACACAAGGTGTATGTTCTCATATGAAGAGCGTTGATTTAAGATCCATGCAACCAGCTGTTTCGCTGATTTAAGTTGACGTGTACAATTTAATTGTGACGAAATTTTGCGTATCAATACAGTTGAACCCCGTTGGCTCGAACTCGCTTGGCTCGAATTCGTCGCTGGCTCGAATTGAATGTTAAGGACCGATCTCTTTACACTGAGCGTAAGTTTTCCCGCTTGGCTCGAATTTTCCGTGGCTCATTGTAGTTTCGCCGGTCCCAAGGAGTTCGAGCCATCGGGGTTCAACTGTATACCGTTTTTTTTAAATCACCGTTATCATGTGGGATTTGGGCCAAACAGCAACGCTATATGTTTTCACAACGTTTAGTCTCAAGTACTAGTATTACAAAACTATTGTCAATTGGGCACTTCATATATAGAGCTTCATAAAGCCCCTTTATTGTTTGTTTGGCACAAATTGTTTATTGGACACACAGTGGACTTAAGAACAGTCTGTCTGTGGTGACTGTATGGCAGATAGGGTTGATGGTAGCCATAATGAGATTGAATGAGCTCTGGCTTGACTTTTTAGAGCCCGTCTGGGGCAAGTTGTTTGATCATGAGTCGGCTTGTCTGTAACCAAAATAAGGATGCATATAGCTGCTGGAGACCTATTTTGTCTACAAGACACAATTCGATTAATGGTGTTTGAGGAATTCAGCGGACTTTTTTGCTCTCTAAATACTGTTTCGACCTAGGGAAAAAAGTTTATTTGGATATAATAATATATATATATATGGATATAAAAACTAGAATATTTACACATTAGGTTGGAAAAACACAATCTGGACTTAAAAGGTGAATCCGTCTGAATGGCCTTACATAAAACTCACACAAATATTATTATAAATGTATTATAAATGTAGCTTGTTTTACACTGGATGCGCTTAAATAGGGACAATGCATGGTTGACTTGACTTTTAATATGGAAAGAGATTAAATATGTTTATTAGCTGTTTTGTGATTGTATTTATGTTATGACTTCAAATAGAATGGATTTTATCAAAATAACGCTGTCGATATTATCATATTTGCAGTTTCACATTCATTTAATGATTTTGACCTGCACTTTGAAATGCGTAGTAATGTATGTCCGTATGAAGTACATTATGAAACAGTTATATCATCTTATCATCAAGATACGTTGCGTTTTTATGCCCTGTATGCAAATGTGCACCTGTGTTATGTTTTGGACGCGTTTATATGGTAATTGATAACATTGACTTTTGGAATGCGTAGTATTGTATGTCCGTATGAAGTACATTATGAAACAGTTATATCATCTAATCATCACGATATGTTGCGTTTTCATCCCCTGTATGCAAATGTGCACCTGTGGTATCACCTTTTGGACGCGTTTATATGGTAATTGATAACATTGACTTCTTTAATAAAATGCCATACGTTTGTGTTGAAAAGAATATGAGACATAATGATGAAGATAATTTTCTTCACGTAAGATATTAATATCAATATTTATTACAGCTCTTATTCACTAAGCGATATTATGTTGCAGTAATTTAAGGGAAATAAAAATGTTATCCTGTCAAAAAAAACATTTAAACTGCACGTGTTTACGTTGTTTTTAACTTTTCATGATAATTAAATGGAGTTGAAATTTTAGCAATCCATGTTTATAGCATATGAATCTAAGAAAGTACAAATAGATAAATAAACTTAAAAAGAAGAATACAATATTGAAAAAAATGGGGTATTTTTCATATTCTGGCCTTGAAATGATCATTCCATGTACCTTGAAGTGTTCAATGAGAATAAAAGAAATGGAATAAAATTAATTCTTCCACTTAAATAATTTAAGTATACTAAATCGGTTCGAAAATGTTCTGAACGACAAAATCAAGTGAAAATACGATGTACAGCTCAGTATTTATATCTCTGTGGCTTGCTTTAGATCATTATCACAGAGGTGTTCAGTGGCGGATCTACCGGGGGATACATAGGGCCCGTGTGTCCCCCCCAGCGGGCCGGCAAGTAATGTTTTTGGGGACACATCTATATTGATTTAACTGTACAAATAAGTTGTTTGTCACAATTAAAATTTTATGTCAGCATTTCAGCAAATAAACAACCTGATTATCGAGTATAATAAAGTACTAGTATTCGAAACGAAAAAGTCTTTTAAAAAATGACATTCGATAAAGAAAATTGGCGCCGCATTTTACACAGACAGCTGATCAAGTAAACAAATATGGCTGCAGTTATACGCATAAGTTTACTATTTATAGAATATATCATATTCCAGAAATATGAATTGTTTTAAACTGTTAACATGTGCACATTATATGTTCTTCATTGCTTTTAATAATGTCATTCTGTGCCAACAAGATATGTATGTGCATGACGTACATTAAACAAAAGTGTAAATTCCAAACGTTGCCGCTTTAAAACTTTTCATTTCGGCCTTAATTATTGTCTCGTTCTCTGAATTATGTTAGAGACTTTGTAAATTAATTCATTATGATTTATTCAAAACCTTTTTTGGAATGTATTGTTAATTTGTTTTGAATTTAGTTAACTTAAATTTATAACAATGACATCCTAAGTACCTACAGTATCGTGGAGTGCAACTAATAGCACTAATTTCAAGCATAAATATGTGTGTCCGAGGTGGACCAATGGTTAACTACTTAGCCTATTAATCCGTCGACCGTGGTTCGATTCCTCAAAACGGCTAGATATCTTTGTTGTTGTTTTTTTTGTTGAAAGGTTTACCTTAGTTAATGATATCTTTTTAATTCAATTTATCTGCCAAACAATATTGACAGTGAAGAAAAATGTTAATTCCATGGCATTACTAGTATATGATTAAATTAATGCATTCAAAAAAAGTTTGATATGTTTATAATCAGTTGTGCCCCTCCATTTAGAAAGTCCTGGATCCGCCGCTGGTGCTAATAAACACTAACCCTGGGTAACCTTTATCAAAATGTTAAGTTTGGAGGACAAACACTCTGGACGGATTACTAAAATTCAAGTCGAAAGCTATTATATTATCGATTTCGGGATTTTTTCATCTTTACTTAATGTTTCAAGTAACAAAAACCCGAATATTTATGGACACGATATACCATCCAATATGTCACGTAACGCCAACGCTCACTTAACTTTCGTGATAGTTCGTTCAGTAACCAACCAACAACTGTTCAAGTGTTCTAAGTCTTTATTGTTCCACGTTCTTTCTAAGTATAATAATCAGTATATAATACAGCATGGCATTTAAGGTAATCCCGCATCCTAACTGCCGTCCATTAAGGACCCAAGGCCGCGTTGCTTGCCTTGTCTAAGCCAACTGTCCTTTTACATACAAAATCATTTCTCTTATACTAATTTGTGGTCTGAATATGACAGGTTTACAACCCAAGGAATACACGTTTTTGTAATTAACATGACCATTTTGTACATTTGTACCAGGTCGGCTGTCAACCATTTTCATATTCAAATGTCAATCAAATATGCCCTACATTACTAAACATACAGTATGTAGACACATATCCATTTAATTAAATCTTAATTATATCTTAAATATAACGTATTACGTCACATTCTATTCTGTTATGTGACATTCGTCCTTTTTTTATCAAGATTTTTAAGAAAATCTTTGCGTCAACCCCAAACAATGGTTATAATTGAATAGATAAATAAAATCGTAAGTAAATATGTTTCTCAACCCCAAACAGGTAAATAATAAAAAAATAAAAAAAGTAATTCCGACAAAAAAAGATACGCAAAAGAAAATCTGTGCCTAAATCCCAAACAATGATGATCAAGTTGTATTTTCGACAAAAAATACGCAAAAGAAAATCTGTGCCTAAATCCCAAACAATGATATCAAATTGTATAGATACGTATAGATACCGTCCCTTTTTAATGCAAGATTTTCTTTTCGTAAGCAATAGAAAGTAAACTGACACGTTATTTGTCAAAATGTCTGACATAATATAGACTAATTGGTAATTAGCCCTCAGGTAATCAATAAACATAGTTAACAATTAGAAAATAACACTGCAGATTGAGTACAAGTAATTAACACTGACAGAACTGTTGTCAAATTTGGTATTTAGTCAATGTTTTATGTAGCACTGCTTTTCATGTTATCATTCTGAAGACAGGGAATCATCGTTGTTGTTGTTGCTGCTGCCTTGTTGTTGTAGATGTAGAGTTTATAGCCAAGGGGTTGTTTGATTGTAGAATGTCCCCACCGACTCGAAATGTTCTGCCATTATACGACTGCTAATTCTTGAAGTGTACTTAGATATATGTGTGCAAGTGTTCATGTTATTGAAGATGCTAACGATCTCAAGTTGGTGTTGTCCATCACACAGGAATCATCACGGTCCTAAAGACTTGATCATGTGACGTCAAGCCGAGCACAGGTCATACGAGAATGTGTGCTTAGCTCCTCTGGATATTCCGAAGTGTAACCAATTGGTTAGCACATCACATACGCAATACCAGAATATAGTTCGATCCTTTATGAAACACCGATGACCACTTAACACAATATCGCCACTAGGTATATTATCTCGATATCCGCTGAGAATAATGTTGATATTGACTGTTCGTATCACGTGACATATTACCTGTACTTTTACCTTTCATTGACATAGGTGTTGCTATTACCATGAAATTTTGTGTTGATATTTTCAAGCAGGCTTATATTTTGAAGGTGGCCCCATTTATAATTAATTACTGTATCTGTGCGTAAGTGTTCGTATGTTTGATTTAATGAATGTTTGACCTAAGTTGGGTTTTTTTGTGAAACGTTTGTTTTTCATGAACAACATTTTATTTTATTAAGAACCTTTCTTATGCAATATTTTACAAAGCTTATATGTTAGCTTTACCACACTAAAACACCCATTTATTCAACATGTGCATTACTTCCGTTCTGTCCTGCTTATCAGCAGATATCTTAACAGATATTTCGAACAAGATTGAAGATTCGGTATGTTTATCATTTGACAACTTTTAATCTCATAATTATTCCATTATTTTAAGAAAACTAATACATAAGTGATTCAATTAATTTATTAAATAACTCACACCCTAATGTGACTTCACAGGAGTACAACAATTTTGTTGAAATTCAATATCTTGAACGTATCATCTCCAATCACTTTTAAGAAACCTGGTCTTTCTTGACCACTATCTTTGTTTATCTTTGTACAACTTTGTACATCTTCATAGTTATAAGAAAGCTAAACTCTAGCTTAACATGTTACCATCATGCTTATCATCGGATAACTTACAACTTTATAATTGATTCATTAGTTTTACCAAACTAATCTGTGAGTTACTTAAATAATTTAATTAGATTACTTACTACCTAACAAACAATTTTATTAGTGATTTCGAAATTGAAAATTACTTGCCGTATTCAGGCGATACACTTTATTTAATGACATCTAAAAAAAAATACTTTTTATTTTGCATGCTTTCTCTCTCAGACCTTTCTATGATCCAAACAATGATTTATTTATATGATTTTTAAAACTTTAAAACCATCACCAATTTACTCAAAATTATATAGTATGATATATTGACAAAATACTACCATTATTTACACGACTATAAACTTACTTAATTTTAATGATTTCATATCATTTATGTCAAGTTAATTACAGGTAACATTGCATTCATTTACCTATCTGATGTGTTTGACAATTATTTACAGTTACATGACAACTGAAGTAAGGAAACCTGCCATTTGTCTCCTTCTTCGACATAAAAAATATCTCATTTTGTATTATCTTCAGTGTTTGCACTAAACCCTGAGTATAAGTCATTATTTTTTGTATTTATGCAACTTTCATTAATGTAACACCTGCTAAATAAGTTTACTCAAATTCTTTTTATTACATTTCTTTCCATGTTAATTATTCAATTAATGTCCTTAAATGACTTAGTTTTCTTTTTCATCTAGTTATTCAATAATGTACTTAAATGATTCTTCGTTTGCATTTAACAACGTTTTTTTCACACCTGTTTTACTTTTTTTTATCGAATTTCTCAATATTTTTATCTTTGTTACCTTAAATACTCATTCTTTAGTTTATTCTTATTTAAATCAAATGGTTTTATTGTACTTAATAATGTAGAACGTTGTTAAGTCAGAAATTAGATTACATAGGGGTTCTTTCAAAAAAACAGCTTTGCTCTGATTGCATTTATTATCCAAAACTTTAAAATTTTGCCCCGTTAAATATCCCAAAATTATAGCAACACATGTCATATCTAGGCAAGAAATACAAAGTAATAAAATGTCACTAACTTTTGTCCCGTGGCCTGGTCGCGCTGCAATGTCCATAGTCACTCGAACCGCAGTTGTCATCATGTACCTTTTTCTTTTACGTTTCAAATGTGATCCAATAGTTTTCAGTACTTCGCCGTTGTGTTCCACGTCAACCCTGTTCTTGAATATCTTCGGTCAGCAGGCGCCAAACTTTTACGTGTCACGTAACGCCAACGCTCACTTAACTTTCGTGATAGTTCGTTCAGTAACCAACCAACAACTGTTCAAGTGTTCTAAGTCTTTATTGTTCCACGTTCTTTCTAAGTATAATAATCAGTATATAATACAGCATGGCATTTAAGGTAATCCCGCATCCTAACTGCCGTCCATTAAGGACCCAAGGCCGCGTTGCTTGCCTTGTCTAAGCCAACTGTCCTTTTACATACAAAATCATTTCTCTTATACTAATTTGTGGTCTGAATATGACAGGTTTACAACCCAAGGAATACACGTTTTTGTAATTAACATGACCATTTTGTACATTTGTACCAGGTCGGCTGTCAACCATTTTCATATTCAAATGTCAATCAAATATGCCCTACATTACTAAACATACAGTATGTAGACACATATCCATTTAATTAAATCTTAATTATATCTTAAATATAACGTATTACGTCACATTCTATTCTGTTATGTGACAAATAACAAAGAGTTTATCAACATTAATTACAGATGATGCCTCTTTTCGTGATATTGATGTGGATTCTGTACATTTTTAAACATATACATAAACACATGAAGTTGTCAGCTAAACCAACTTATTAAATTAATTGATGGCTTTTTTAATATTTCTTCGATGGTTATAGAATTTACTCTATCTTGTACATACATCAAATGAAAATCGATGAAACAATCATCACGTACGACATTTCGAGCAACGTTATGTTTGTTAGTTTGTAGACCGTGACAACCTACCAGATATGCACAAATGAAACGAATCGGATCCGTTAAGTGTATATCTTTGGAAATCTAACGTACGCGTACCATGAATTGAGTGATAATATAATTGATTTTATAAAATGGTTTCATAATAAATTGGAACTCCTCGGCCCGTGTCATGATTTAAATTTGTATATCTACGTTTAATTGATTTCCAGTGAAGTGTTTTATTGCATAAATAATTAGGAGTAAAGTCATAAAGTCTAACTGCTAAATTGAAATTACTACGCGATCTACTTGCAGCGTAGTGAAATGTAAAGAAGTCTGACATTATAAACCGTCCATGTACATCCGATGTTTGTTTCGATGCAAATAGCCGAGGTGTTCCGAATGTGATAATGCTAAAATAATGAGATCCCAGCACATACCGCTCCGCCTCTTAGCGTAGCGATATATTTTAACAAATCAGACATCTTAATGATTGGAATTGTAGCAAAATTGCCATTCATTCGGAACTCCTCGGCCATTTTATCGAAAACAACCTCGGATGTATTTGGACGGTTTACATACTCAAAAAGTGGCACGATTAAGTCCGCTGCAAGTAGATCGCATAGTTATTTTATTTAGTAGTTAAACTTTATGACTTTACTCGTGGGAATCTTCATGATGTTTACAATAATTCACTTCACTGGCAATCAATTTAAACTGAGATCAATAAATACAACTCTTAAACAATACTTTTAATTAATGATATAATTCAAAATTTTACGAACTACTTCAACTGATGTACCGGCATACATCCGAGGTTGTTTCGATAAAATGGCCGATGAGTTCCGAATGAATTGCCATACACATTTTATAGATATCCATTTAAAATAATACAATACATCTTTAACATCAAATATACAACTAGAGATTGCTTTTTTGAAAAAGCGCTTGTCTCCCCTATTGTGTGGTCGTAGCTGAGAAAAAATAAATGATGGACATGAAATTTGTAACTTTGGACTGGAGACAAACCAACAGTGAAGTTTGGTTTATTCGATTATATTAAATAGTGAAGAGAAGAAAGTGTTGTTGATTAATCATGGAAAATGTAAACGAAGTTTGCATTGTATGAAGTTCCTGGGCGCAAGCGTTATTCAATTATTGATCGTAAACCATTTTTCAGCTCACAGTCATCGTGACCATGACCTTTTACCTACTGATCACAACATCAATAGGGATCATCTACATAACCAACTTGCATACCAAGTATTAAGTTCTTGGGTGCAAGTGTTCTTTAGTTACTGAGCGGTAACCATTTCTTCAACTCAAGGTCATGGCAACCTTGACCTTTGACCTTCCTGAAGTTCCTGGGTACAAGCGTTCTTAAGTTATTGAGCAGAAACCATTTTTAAGCTTAAGGTCACCGCCAACGTATCATTTTTTACCTGAAGGTAACCTTGACCTTTGACCTTTTGATCTGAAAATCAATAGGGGTCATCTTCTAGTCATGAACAACTAGCTTACCAAGTATGAAGTTCCTGAAGCCAAAGGATCTTTAGTTATTGAGCGGAAACTTTTTCTTCACTTCAAGGTCATGGCAACCTTGACCTTTGACCTAGTGATCTCAAAATCAATATGGGTCATCTTCTAGTCATGACCAACTAGCATACCAAGTATGAAATTCCTGGTTGCAAGCGTTCTCTAGTTATTGAGCGGAAACAGTTTCTTCACCTCAAGGTCACGGTGACCTTGACCATCGACCTACTGATCTCAAAATCAATAGGAGTCATCTACTAGTCATGAACAACTATGAAGTTCCTGGGTACAAGCTTTCTTTAGTTATTGAGCAGAAACCATTTTTAAGCTTAAGGTCACTGCCAACATAACATTTTTTACCTGAAGGTAACCTTGACCTTTGACCTTTT
Organism: Mya arenaria; assembly: GCF_026914265.1. Lineage (NCBI taxonomy): Eukaryota > Metazoa > Mollusca > Bivalvia > Myida > Myidae > Mya > Mya arenaria. Next base: position 52,259,370 of record NC_069125.1, on the reverse strand, counting down.
GATCTCAAAATCAATAGGAGTCATCTAATAGTCATGAACAACTAGCATACCAAGTATGAAGTTCCTGGACCCAAAGGATCTTTAGTTATTGAGTGGAAACCGTTTCTTCACCTCAAGGTCACGTTGACCCTGATCTTTGACCTAGTGACCCCAAATTCAATAGGGGTCATCTACTAGTCATGACCAACTAGCATACCAAGTATGAAGTTCCTGGGTCTAAGAGTTCTATAGTTAATGGGCGGAAACGAAGTGTGACGTACTGACTGACTGACTGACAGACTGATGGACTGACTGACGGACAGGGCAAAAACAATATGTCTCCCCATGAATGGGGGAGACATAAAGATATTACACGCAAATGATTTTTACATGGAAGGTCACCACGACCTTGACTATTGACCTTGTTACCCCCAAAACAATTGGGATCATCTAGACATCATGACCAACCTCACTTCAAAGTTTGGTGAACCTAGATCAAAGCATTCTCCTGATATTGCACGGAAATATTTTTTTACATTAGAGGTCACAGCGACGTTGACCTTTGACTTTGTGACCCCCCAAAATACAGGAGTTTTCTAAACCTCATGATCAACCTCCCTACCAAGTTTGGTGAACCTAGGTCAAACCATTCTCAAGATATTGAGCGGAAATGTTTTTTACATTGGGGGTCGCCGCGACCTTGGCCCTAGACCTAGTGACCCCAAAAACAATAGGGATCTTCTACACCTCATGACCAACCTCCCTACCAAGTTTGGTGAACCTAGGTCAAACCGTTCTCAAGATTTTGAGCAGAAATGTTTTTTATATTGGGGGTCGCCGCGACCTTGACCTTTGACCTAGTGACCCCAAAAACAATAGGGATCCTCTACACCTCACGACCAACCTCCCTACCAAGTTTGGTGATCCTAGGTCATGCGGTTTTCCAGTTATCGATCGGAAACGAAGTGTGACGTACGGACGGACTGACGGATTGACGGACTACCGGACTGACGGACAGGGCAAAAACAATATGTCTCCCCCAGAGAGGGGGAGACATAATCAAAGTGAAAAGTTTACATAAATATAATGTTACAATTTTTAAAATAGCTGTACTATTGAAAGCAATGTTCTTTAAATAACAAAAATAAGATCCCACTGCATATCGAGTCCCGTACTTTTCTCACATCTAACTATATTGCATTTTAATTTTGAGGAAGTATCAATTTCCTGTTCATTAACACACACCTTTTAGTTATTATTATGCATTTAAACGTACGTTAATAATTAATGTTAACTTATCACGGATTTCTCTGCCTCCACTGACCATAATTTAAGACATATCCCCACACAAATATAACTTTTTATACATGCATGTATAATAACTATGAATTTCTAAGTATCTCTTGCATTATAAATATACAAAATATGATAAGAAACTATTTTTCAACTTACATGTTTATGCCATTATAAATGACAATTTCTGAAATTCAAATCGAAAGCATAAGTCGAACTATGGTTTAAAAGGTTTTTCTTCTGCCCTAAATATAGTAAATAGTGTCCAATAACAAAAGCCTGCACCGAATATGTATTGACACACTATACTATATAGTAGTTTATGAACATTTAAAATGATGATGCCTTTTATGAGTGTCTTAAGACTCAACTGCATGACTCAATGCGCGCACTCCTTCAATCGCGAATATTAACCGGAAATCCTTTCTCAAATTTTAATGTTTGAATTTCATGTGCTGGCTAGAATAAAATGCATCATCAAGTAACTAGTATAACAGAAATATATTTTTGACTTAGCAAGGAAATGTCTCTCTACACTTACCATAATTCAAGTCGTAACCGCAAACAATACAACTTATACTATACATTTAAATATGAGTTTCTAAGGGTTATTATGATTGATAAATATAATAGAATATCCACTACGGGCTTGCCCTTGTTGCTGCTCTGCTTCTGATCTTAAGTATACCAATAATTCAAGTTATCCCTTTAAGGATAGCTTTCGTTATTCGTATCTTAGTAATGCATTTAATTAATAGTGCTCTATAACCATATCGTGAGCTATTGCATGACTTATTATACTGATCTGATTGGCCGCAGTGCGCGCCCTCTACAAAGCACGTGGTTATTCAGGCCTCTTTTACTCCGACCATCGTAAGAGAAAGGTCAGCCTTTCGCAGTTCTATTATATTCTGGTTTACTTTTCCCACCCTCCCAAAACCCCAAACTTCGTCTACATACAGGCATGTACTTAATGAATGATAATTGTTTCAATTCATGTGTTCTGCTTGCTTCCTATATATATTTTCAGTAAATCCGGAGATTGACTCGAGGTTACAATCCAATCATTCTGCACATCTCGCTAACCATTAAGCTTCCTACCTCACGCCGAGGTCCAGCTGATGATTTCAATACCAGATGTGCTGCAAACCTATTGTGTTTTTTGCTATTTTACCATTTCATTATTTTGATGTTGCTTTGTGTCGTTACTGGTAAGGCTCTGACGATTACAATATCAATCATACCTAGCAGCTAAGTATTCAGAGGGAGTAGTATACCGCTTTCTCAGCATATCCTATTGCTCGGCGATTGGCAACTCTCAAATAACAATAACAATAACATTTTATGGACAATTTGTGCTATTTAAATAGATTAGTCGGATCTGATCCTAGATATACCATGACAGAACCGTTGATATTTTACCGACATTAAGTCCGAGCCTTGCCCATTATTATCCAAACATAAGATAAAGATAATGAAAATGAAATAAATATTGAAAAGGCTATGCTTTTCTTGACTGTTATGATGGGTAATACAATTATCCACTACGGGTTTGCCCTTGTTGCTGCTCTGCTTCTGATCTTAAGTATACCAATAATGAATGTAAGCCGTTAATTTGATGTTACCAAACATTAAAAAACTTGTTAAGCTTTTAAACAGTAATATAACTATTTTTATTGATGCCATATTGAATGAGTATTGGACATTTCGTAGTTATCCAGGTTTGTCAATTGATCAATTTATTTTAGAAGTTAAGGCATATTGCCTGAACAGTGCTTTAAAAGTATCATCTTAGAAACGAAAAAAACATATAAGCTATTTTGTGTATCTGTTAAAGCCCGCCTACCCCGCCTTTTTGTTCACATTTTAAACTGCAAAAGTGCGGGCTGTCGCCAAATAACAAAATATGTCAAAGGAAATTACATGTTTTGAAATCCAAGGCAAAAAGGGTAACAATTACAGAAAATGGACATTTCTGTGAAAGTTGATGTTAATTTGGGCCAAAGACATGTATTTGCTAATATTAAAAATAAACTGAAACTAAACTAAATTACATTCCGTTAAAGCTGCATCGCGGAGACAATTTTGTTAAACGAATTCAAAAATTAAGAAATAATTTAAATTAAACAACAGTCTGTAATATAGATGAAGTTTTTACTTTTATTTCGGTCTATGAAAATCAGTGTTAAATTTCCCATGTTTGTAAATAAAAACAAGATGTAGATACTGAAGGTTAAATTGTCTAGGGTGTTAAAACATTATGATCGTCTTTAAATCAAATTATCAAATTATTTTCAAGAACAAAATGTCAAAAATGTTAAGAAACAAACATGCTATACCAGACTTTGTCTGAGAAACTGTTTTAACCCTCTATTTGATTGTTTCAATATTTCAATGAACATAATTACACTAGAAATTAATATAAATAGTTCATGAGACATGGATATTGGAAGTAAAAGACTATGATAAGGTTTATTATTCATAGAAAACATAAGCTCTTTCCCCAAAAATGTTTTGGTGGTTCAATTTTCAGCTAAAATTTATTTTCAACTGATGTTTTTTTTACGAATTTCTTTATCATTTTGAGAAAAGGTTGATATATAAGCACTATGAATGGTGCTTCGGCCTCATTGACAGGAATGGACGCTGCTGTACTATCTGTTAAAGTACGTCACACAAGTTTTGCAGTGGCATTTTGGTGGATATAAATGATGCCAGCAAAAAAAATCGGAAAAGGACTGAACATTTATTATTTTATAAAGCATAATGTTTATTCAAACTTGAATATGAAGATATTTGTAAACAGTATCTCATAATAATCATAGTAGCGCTACAATTGTGTTACATACTAAATGCCCGTGTAAACGAGGTGATTATCTTTTATAGACTGATTTGATGAAATCAATGAAATATAACTTGGTCTTGATCAGAATACCAGATGTGACACTAGTAAACATACAAAAAGTCAATATTAAATATTAATATGATGCTATCATTTTACTATTGACATAATTCAATTATCTTAAAATAGTCAACAACGAAACCCACTGCATATCGCACACTTTGCGAATATAAACCAGAAATTATTTTCACACATAGTTATCAAGATTGAATTTCGAGTTTGTATCAGTATTAACATACACTTCGAAAATCATTTAATGTGTTGACAAGAATACATTTCACCGTTCACAACAGAATGCATATTATTAATAATATATTCAACTTATCACGGAATTGTCCATCTTAGCTGACAAATTCAGATAATTAAAGACAAACCCGCATACACATAATTTTACTCTTCATATATGTGTGTTTACGCATACGACAATATAGTGAACAACTGCTTAAATGATTTATGGTACAACGTGCGCTATGCGGAATTCGACAGGTTTTATAGCGCCCCTGTTTACGTAAACGACAATATAGTGAACAACTGCTTAAATGATTTATGGTACAAAGTGCGCTATGCGGAATTTGACAGGTTTTAAAGCGCCCCTGTTTACGCATACGACAATATAGTGAGTTATACTTCACGCTGAAATACTGACATTTGCTGACAGATGTTTTATTTGTGGATATTTTCGACATTGTGATCTTATTAATGGCGCAAACAGATATCCTTAATTGTCTAAATCGATAAAGTTTCCCTCGAAACGTCATGAGATGAGAATTCGTCGAAATTTTCTGATATACGCTGTTGTCAGTCGCCGTTATCGTCTGCGCATGAGCCGCGCCACGAAACATCGCGATATTTAAACTCGGGGTCGCTGACGTCATCTGTCGCATTTGTAGCGAATCCGTTGTCTAGTGGTAACATACTTGACTGTCAATCCAAGGATCACAGGTTCGATTCCTGCCGCACAACTATAATGTAATCACTAATCGTCTTCCGGGAGGAACGTTAAATGGGAGTACCGTGTGACAGTGCTATGCACTGGTGCACGTTAAAGAACCATGATAGCTCTAACCAGGATTACATTCTGTCTGTGCACTATGCTCCGAAAACATAAAATTACTAATAATCTTATCAGAGCACTCGTCGAATGGGCCTTGCCCTAGTGCGAGTATAATTAAGCACGCACGCAAATTCTTTGCCAATGCGACAAAGCATGCCATTGTCTAAAATTATCAAGGTTTTTAAATCCTATAAAGCAATTCCCACTCGAAAAATCAACCGGAGTACTCATTTTTTTTTATAAATTTTGATTTATTTTCGCTTAATAAAAAGTTTCGTGACCTATAAAGGAAAGCATTTTAAAGATACTCTCGACTAGGGGTGTTTATCAACGCCTTTTCATAAACATGTATTGTTATTCGCATACACGTAGCTCATATGGTCTCTACACTTCCTCACTCTTTACAGTGAAAGCATATAACGTCACCAAACGAATGCAGAACTTTGTTTTCTTCTCAAAACCATGGCAATCTTTGAAGCGCAGTCGTATAGCGATGCCAACCTGGGTCAAAGTAAGTAATTATACTATAAAATAACCTGTTATTCTAAGTGTGTGTTTTTTTTTAAATATTAGGCAATTATAGTTACATACTGATAATCGATAACACAATTATGCAATCGATTATCGGCGACCCAAATCTTAAACGATCATTTTTGACAACACTCGATCATCGTTTTATCCATAATATCTGCCAGCTATAGTAAGCGAGTCCATTTTAACATCATTTTCACCAATGCTGAGCCATTAACGTGGACTCGTTAGCAGGATAAAACGGTGTATAGGAAATTCTTTAATTAAATCATATTTTGTTCATGTCTCTTATAATGGAGAACCTTTGCGCAGTCAGTGTCTAATGCATGCATACAAGTGTTGGTTTGTTAGATGTTTGTCGACAAAAGCGTTACGGAGGAATAACAAAAAACAAAGGACAACGAGATATGTGTTTTATTAATTAATTATAAAAAACAAATTGTCTTTTGTCAAGTTAAGGTATATTAATTTACATTAATGTTTGTGTCAAGACTTGCAGTTCAAGGCCAAAGAGAACACCCAAATATTTCTTCTTTATTTTCAAAAAGACCTACAACAAACGTACCAGAGAAATACCCATTGTGGTGACAAAAAAAAACATCATCACATGTGATTTTAACAGCGATTATAAAATCTATCGATTGACGAATTTACAATATGAAACTAAGAATAGTACATTTACAAACAGTTCAGTATGATAAGAGCATGCTAAAAAAATAGCGTATAATTTTAGATATATCAATTTGAAGTATATTACTAGTTGTCTGTCAGACTATAAGTATATTTACTTTTTCACACCTAAACAAATGTATATGTATGCAGGCAATATTTCACAGATTTATGAACGGCAATATACTGGTGACAAGGTTTTCTCACATGAACAACTTTATTCATATATCACTTGAGCTATCACAAAATGTGATTAATACCACCCCTCATCTAAGTGTCGGAAATACTGTGTGAATAAAACATTTAAAGAAATCAAGTGGAACGTGTTTCACTGAAGATAATTATACCATATAATATTGAGGAAAATTTGAAAATATTTGTACTGTTATGTGACTCAAACTATCACCAATAAGGCTTATATAACAAAAAATCCTAAGTTCTGAAGGGTGCTGAACGTTGAACTCGAATGTAGGGAACCGGTTCGTGTGCGGGTGGCTGTGACCTTTACCTAGGATCCTCATGCTGTTGTGGTCGATTCTGACAAATACTTTAAAAGCCAAACATAAAGGAGAAAATTATGGACTGGACACGAACTTTAATCAGTTAGACTTATATAGTAAAACATACGAAGTTCGAACGGTTGCTTTGACCTTAACATTAAGGGAAGGGACACGGGTCTTATGTGCGACACACCCACAAGCTATGGTGGTCACCTCTGCCAAACAGTAAAATCCAACCATGAATGAGAAAGAGATGGATCGAAAATGGGACGGACGAACGTGACGAGCGTGATTCCTATATAGCACCCATTTCACTTTGTGAAGCGGTGATATACTTAGATATATAATGCAGAATATACGAATACATGAACTAAGTATGTTAACTATATATAATAGTATGCTACTCATAGAAATGTTAACTTGATACAACTAATCATAATAAATGAATTACTGGATTGTTTTGCTGCAATTGCAATATAGTATATAAGATGATTTCAGGGGTTGAAGAACATCTTTACTGAAATTGACAAATCAGAAGCAAAAAAAATATAACATGATTTATAAAGTGTTAATATAATGAAAATAAATGGTTTATAACAATACACCTATAACGATCGTTCATCTTCATCCAAAAGACAAATATGAAAACATTTTCGAATCCCGTCACGAGACAGTGCCGCTTTTGAGTGATTGCAGTTTGTTTAAATGTTCACTAGTTCCCTGTTTTATCAAAACGGAAGAACGAACTGCATTTCTTAGAAAAAAAGATCCTCAGTTGTCCTTATTTAAATAACAAAAGGTACATGGTTGACATTTTATACACTGCAATGCAAACTACAGAGACGAGCAAATCATTTTAATACCGCGCAAGGATCGAAGCATTATAACATAATATACAATTTAAAGTGAATTCTAACTAAGTTTCTACTGACCGTCCAAGGCAGTTACTCAAACGTTTACCAATTTACGATATTCTGATAGTTGTGTATTTTTTAAGGTTGTCTCTTGTTTGGTGTGATTGTTCTTGATAATTATGCCTTTAAGGAGGCGATTGGTTGAATTTCATGCTACTGGGTTTGTCCTTATTATATAGTTTCTATTGTTTTACTTTGAAATATCGAAAGAATTAACTTAGAAGATACAAATCAAGATTTCAGTAGAACATAAATATTTATATGAAAAACTACAGAAACACAGTAGACAAAAGTTTAAACATAAACCCCGTTTAATGGCAGAGAGTCAACGACATAGACAAGAACACAACAAAAACAAACAATCCCAAACCAAAAACATGAAACAATAGCACAAAACTCCACAAAAAACACAGTACATAGTTATATTATATAAAAACTAAAAAAAACACTTCTTAGATTAACGAGCAAAGTAAACATGTACATATAGAGGTTATGTTTAAGTGTATAAAGAGAACCAAAAGCAAATCGAATACTAAACCGACCCTCACTCTAGAATTCTTGAAATGAATACAAAACATTTTTCTTGGAATTAAAATCGAGCTGTTTAAATAGCATATGATACATGTACAATATTATTTTTTTTTAAAACGCCCGCACCATACACATATGCACTCGTGATTTTACAATAATTATGTTTATGAAGAAAAAATAAAGGATAGATAAACATACAAAATATTTTGACGTTACATAATTATTTAACTCTATCGAACCAAACACTACATACATACATACATATTTTAATTTAATTCAAATTTTATTTGTAAAGAAAGGTTTCCGGCCCATATTACAACACATACAATACAAAACATAAAATCTTTAGAGTTGTGATTCCTTAATGACATTCTTATATCCTTATCTTTTTGTTTCATTATTACATTTACAAAGAATGCTATATTTTTTATTCGGTCATCGTTTAGACTTTGCATAAGATTTATGAAGTTTTGGAAGTCTTGTCTACCCGTGTACCATTTATATATATATATATATATATATATATATATATATATATATATATATATATATATATATATATATATATATATATAATTGCATTTCTTGCCTGAATTTGTTACATTGAAAGAATACATGAAATTCATCTTCTACACATCTGATATCAAAATTAATTAAGCAATATCTACACACTCTATTTTTCCGTTCGATACCCAAATGTCGACCAATCTCAATAAACAATTTATGGCTAGAACATCGGAATCTCGCTAACGATTTCCTCTAATAAAATGGTAGATTAATACAGAAATATTTTTCTGGATTTAACAAAGTTTTAAAATGCTTATATGTGTCACATCGTGTTGAGTCTCCCACATTTTCGAACCAGTATTGTCTTTTACAATCAACCTATCTTTGCTTAAATGATACTAAAAATCGCCAACATTTCCAACTTCGTGACTTAGCCAAACCAAACCAAAACCATATTTGAATAATAAATGTTTTACAGATGTAACCCATTTTTTTCCAATATCATCATGTCGTTAAAGCATTATATAGCAAGTTCTTGGATACATACAATGATCATCTAAATGCAACGTAAAGTATTACAAAACCTGAACTCAAATAGCTATGTCTGCTAGATAAACTTAAGACGGGTTTTCAAAAAGTAAACATGCCATCGATTACAGTTTCAGATTAATCATCAAGTTGACTGTTGCTAACACTGTATTTTGCATTCTGAACATTCACATTCATTTCGACACATTGGCTTGGCACAAATACACATTAGTGCATAATACGAATTTAGTCACCCTCCTATCATATAACAATTTCAATTCTAACGAACTGCACCCAACTACTGAACGATTCAAATTATACATTACAACGTTCACATACAATAACTCCAGGCGTTATCATTGTCGAAGTTCAACTTCTAAGATGACGATTGGTTGCCAGTGGCTATCCTTTCGGAACTTCCAAAGCACCCGTGTCCATCGACGATCCGGCTGAATCTGATCGCAAATATATTCAAATATATCTTTGTTGGTTGTCTAATAGGAAAATCTCACAGCATGATGAAAACTAAAGTAATGCAAGGTTTTCGGTAAATATTTTAATAAGAATATATGAATGGTTCTAGTAGCAAGATAAAACAAAGAGCGATCAAAGAGTATCTTCAAAAAGCTCCTTTGGTGACAAAAGAGTCTAGTTCTTATTTAATTCTCTAGCATATAAGTAACCCATTATAGTTATACGTTCTTTAGATGAACACTTCAAAAAAAGACAACAAAAAAATACCTCACAAATTTTCCTCATCGCTTGAAAGAAAGCTTCAAAGCCAGATGGCAATGTTTTCATCGATTCTTTTACATCCTCACCCTTGACCGCGAAACTAGTCCAGTTTTCTGGTGACGCAGCATCGATTTGCTGGAATCAGTGAATTAACAAGTTTTGCGTAAATTCTCAGTTTAACTGTAGTAGTTGGAATGCGGAATAAATTATATTAATAAATAAAAATGTAAAGAACGAATTCTTATGTTAAATTACAATTTATTACACAGATGATTAGACATGATCAACTCTTTCGGGCGAGGTGTCATTTTCTAATACACACGTATTGCTTCATAAACAATTGAATAACAATAAACAGTATTTTAGAACCTGATCAACATTTCTGCTGTAAAATCATTTATTGTAAAATACCTCAGAAATGGACGCTTTCAGTTTGTTCTCCTTTACCAATCGAATTAAATTATCCCTCAGTGATTCTCCATTCTGTACAACAACGCCAACAGCCTTATCAGGAGCGATGTCTTCAATGCCCCTCTGTAGCACTTCAAGTTGCCTTTTACCATTCCACGCAGACAGAAGTTGTTCCATGGTACACACTTCTTCCTTCTGTGTACGTCTTGGTCCCGTCGATATTTCGATACTTAGCAAGTCGGGAATAACTTGCTTTAGCGTCAATTCTCTCGGAAACACATCTGTAGCTGTATATACATATTAGTTCACAAAGTACAAAAAATGAAGTCTGTATATAAGTTATATACCATTCAAAAGGAAAAAGGCAAATTTATTTAACTACGATTTAATTGTATCAAATACTACAATGTATGTTACAATTTCAAAAATATTGTTTTGTGCATTTATCTTTTTTTGATTTCGAAGAAGAAACTTACCATGGCGAGCAATTTTTTCCTTTGCTTCTGCAATGGTTTTGAAGTCGTCTGGTTTTAACGTAACTGTTTTCAGCTTCTTTCTCTCTCCACTAACATTACCGTATGGTGTAAAAGCAAATTCCATCTTGAAGTCGTAGTTGTAGCCAATGATAACGTCTTTCGGATCAAACGCTCCCCTTGCTATGACCTGAGTGCTTGATTTTCTCCCAACAACGGCATCAGAAACGTGTTTGTTCACATATTGCAGCAGAGCATCCATCGTTACAAAATTTCCCTCGATTCCGCACTCCATTTGGTTACTACATACTTCGTTCAAGCACTTTTTAGCTGAGGCTTTCTTTGTAAAAGCCTGGATGACAAACTTGGTGAAAATACTCTCTTTCTTTTCAACTATTGCTTCTTCCGTATCCGCACAGGCATTAAACTGAATAATTTTGATATTCTGGTTGCCTTTAGTTTTCAATTCGCCTGGCATGCAGCAGTCTAAAAACAATAGTACTCTAAGCGTCCTTACGGTGTTTTCCTCTCTCTCTTTTGTCATTTGTTGTTCATTAAATATGTCTGAAATTGAATCACCGATTTCGTCAATTTTCATAGTTGTTTTATCATTCAAACGAAAGCCGCTGTCTCCATGATGGCCGGAGTAATAAAATACCAATGTCTCAATGTCATTATCAACAATACGTTTGAGAGCATCTTCGATCGCTGTTCGTTCGAGACATTCATTTTCAGGTGTTGCATTTCCACCAGAATTGGGTTCGATAACTGCAGTATTTTCTTCGCTAGAAATGAAATATTTAAAATGTGTTACGGTTGCACGTGAAATATCGCCATTTTAAAGTACTAAAGCCGAATCAAATAAGTTGATTAAAATAGCATGACATAACTGTCAACGACAATCGGACTTACGTAAATAATGTCATTTTAATTATGAGAAGTTCTTAAAACACAAACAAAGCTAAACAAGAACGGCTGCTGTGCCAATTCATAGTACCATAAAGCTGAATATCCCAAAGCATCTTTAACGCAAAAAAAATCCTTGGTCTTGTATGGGTATGTTATGGGTAAGATAACTCAACCGCTTTTGAAGACAGTTACATTACTTTAGGCCAATCCCTTTTAATTAGTTTCCTAGGCTTTAGTACTTTAGTACTTTAGTACATGTTTAGATCATGTTTGAGCCGTAAAACATCATCATGTTCTTCCTTAACTAATATGAGCAAATTGATAAGTAAACAATGTTTCTAGCAATGAAATGCAACAGCGGTGCACGACATATCAAAATGGAGTATATGCATACATAATAATGTTATGAATCATGCACAAACTTATATTTCTCTTCATAAACGCGTATCGTGGTAGTTTAGCACGTTAATGACACATACTTAATGCACGTAAATGACTCTCACCTTATGCCCGTAAATGACACATTCATTATGCACGTAAATGACACATACCTGATGCAAGTAAATGACTCCCACCTAATGCACGTAAATGACACACACCTACTGCCCGTAAATGACACATACCTAATGCTCGTAAATGACACATACCTAATGCACGTAAATGACAAATACCTAATGCCCGTAAATGACAAATACCTAATGCCCATAAATGACAAATACCGTATGCACGTAATTGACACACACCTACTGCCCGTAACCAACACATACCGTATGCACGTAAATGACTTTCACCTAATGCCCGTAAATGACACATTCATTATGCACGTAAATGACTCTCACCTAATGCACTCTAATGACACATACCGTATGCACGTAAATGACTCTCACCTGATGCACGTAAATGACACATACCTGATGCCCGTAAATGACACATACCTTATGCTCGTAAATGACAGACACCTACTGCCCGTAAATGACATATACCTCATGCACGTTAATGACTCTCACCTGATGCCCGTAAATGACATATACCTGATGCACGTAAATGACACATACCTTATGCACATGACCGGCAGGCTAACAGATGTCATGCAAGAGCGCATTTCCTCAACATCTTTTTTAAAAGCTTCCGCAATTTTCGGATTGCTGTCATAACCTGCGACGAAAACAGCACCCCAACCTACACCTGAAATTGATTACAATCACATACTTTTACCAAGGATTAACAGATAATTGAACATTTGGAAAAAACAACAACTCACCATAGTTTGAGTTCAAAAAGAAGACAAAATCTTCAAATGTAGAATCTGTCGCCTTAAATAAGCATGTTTAAATATAAAATCGATCGCTTTAAATAAACCAAGATAGGCATAGTTTTATGAAAAAGAACTACTTCAGTGTATTATTTACCGATGAACGGATCGATCCTTTCTTAATCGCAGGAATGACACTTTATCGGGTTGAAGTACGAGTTCCGCATACACGCGATGCAAACCTTGATATGTTCCCTGCAGGATTTATAATGTTTTAAGTACCTGCATCCCGATTTTATTAAAAGATACACGGCGGTTATACTTTAACAGCTATGCATGCGAGCATATGAGGTAGATTCCTGCACAGGGCAAATTGTGCAGTATATGTAATTTCATTTACATGTCTTGCATCAACGTAGAAATACTTCACATGAGTCAGTCAAAACTCATGTTTACGTTATATATATTTCCAACGTACAACAATAAGTAAAAACAATGTACGAAATGGACAAGAGTTAAGCACAAAAAGACTAGTTTCAATCGTGACCATTTCCAAACAGAACCACAATAATATGACATATTTATTGAACATCATTCAAGTATTATATTCACATACAAAGTTATATTTCCGACAAAGAACAAAGAATGCTTCTTTGAGATTCAATGTGTCCAAATAAAGTAAGAACATGCGCGACACATTTAATATAAAAATGACGTGTTGAATTAAAAAAAATCATAAAAAATATATATATTCATATATATATATATATATATATATATATATATATATAAGATACCCCACCTTCGAACGGATTGACAAGGCAGATTTCACACTTTAGTGGCCTAGTCTGTGCTGGTCTCCATCTTTTGAAAGAGCACATATGCTGTCGTGTTATGTTCTATAAATACATATGTAGATAATACAATGTAAACTACAGGCAACACACGGCATAATTCAAACAGGTAAATGTGCTTAAGTGCACAAGGTCAAGGCAAATGTTAACAAACAATCAACTAGAAACACTTAGAGTTGCTAGCTGCTAGGCAATGTGTGTAACATTTGATTTCAACATTAAAGTATGTTTTTCAATAAAGGTTAGGAAGACTGGCTTATCTTTTAAGAAAAATGAACATTATTAATCAATAATTTGCGAACCTGTTTTCAGCATGTTCTACACAACAAAATGTTAATGCAAGGTTAATATATCTTATCCCTGTAGATTTTATTGTATTATAAAAACATCTATTGTTAAATTCGTATTCACGAACGTTTCCTATTTTGTAGCCAGTTGAACGTTTTATAAATAACTGTTTTTGTCTACCTTAAAGAAAGAAACAGGAATTAGGGGAATGTACAGAACCAAAGAATTGTATAAGCAAATCATCGGCATCGATTACCTCTAGTTTGATGTGAATTTCTTTTGATGGAATGAATTGATCACTTATGCATTTCTTTGAAACCTTCCAAATATCTTTGGCTTCATCATTTGGTTGCAACACGAACTGAAAACAAGAAATTTGTATGCAGCATCATGAAATATATCAAATATAATTTCTGTCAAGAATGGATGCAGTTTACGACAACGAATAATCATGTATATCTGTCTGTCCGTCTGTCTTTTCATCAGGAACTAACGGTTATATGAATTATCATACTACTGTTCTCAGCCTTCTTGTTTTGTTCAATTCTAAACAAATTTTAATATTTTTTATGCAATTCACAATAAGTACATTGATCAACAACTTATGCATTGCTAGTCGACAGGATTTTTTATTAAAAGTAGAAGGCCTTTTGCTAATGTTGTTATAACTCTCGGCCCGGCATAAGTGTGTATGAATACCTCATGAAACTTTGTATCTACTTTTACCGAATATTATTTCGTTTTTCAAAAAATAATTTAAGCAGACTATTGACAAACATGGACGAAACAAAAGATTGCTTTAATATACATAGTTACATACACATTCCATTTTAATGGCGTTTACCTCAGAAATACTCTTTCTAAATTCACCCTCGTCTCGAAGTGTAGGCGTCGCTCCATCTCCATCCAGCGATAGAGGGGGAAGTGCCGTCACGACTTCCCGAATGACTGGTAAATAAAACAAAACACATTGAACGATCAAAGCTAGATACGAAGTCCATGCTATTGAACATATGATCTGCTGCAAAGAGTAAAACTGCTATATTTGGGGTTTGAGTAGCCTGAGTTGACTTATACATGAGCTGATACGCTTTTGTTGCCATTAATCCATTTTTCTTCGAAATGAGGTTAAATCGAAAGGCTTTTTAGTTTATCTAATCGCTCAACCTCTAAATTGTGTTCAAATTTATGAACAAATGATCAAGGAGTACGCGGTCAAGAAACAGAGACATTACAACACGAACAACATGAAGTATACCACTATCCTAAAGGAACTCGTACACAGATTTTATGTTGGCAATTATTATTTTTAAAATTGCTGAAATTGGGTTTATTTACTCACTTTCATTAATAACGACCAAACAGACCAACTGTCAGATACACGTGAATAGAATCGTAAAATAATTCAACTTTCAATAGCGTTTCTAACGCTTTTCGGTAAAATCGAGCATCTTTTGTCACATTTTATTTAGTTATTTAAAATAGAGCTAATTTGAACTTTTATCGATGTTTAATCATTGCTACAAGCATTTTGTTCACATTTCACACGAACAATAAATTATCGATGTTTGACTCTATACAACGAAAACGAATCCCTTAAAAGTTGGCCTGTCAATCAAACAATGTAAACCACAGGGACAAGTTCTGATTTAGGACCTCTACTCGCCTGAAAATTGAGGTTTTTCTGAATTAACTTGAGAAATAGACGCAGCCTTGTGCAATTTCAATATTGCTGATAAATTAGTAATTTTTAGAGAAGAAGAATATATTTTCTATAAAGAAGCTTCATATGAGCTTGATATATCATTTAAATAGAATTGCTAAACAAAAGATTTACAGTGTGAGGTTATAGTTGGAAAAGGCGAAATATGGAACGGGCGAAAAAGTGATCACTAACTTAAATATCAAATTATTGTACTGTTTAATAAAGTGAGTACATAGTTTCCTCAAGTTAATGCATACTTTGATAAGATTTACCTTTTACGTGTTTTCTTTATTCAGGATTGTCGGGATAAGAGTGAGGTTTGTGCACGTAAACTGGTTTAACCCCCAGTAAATTTACATTTTACTGACCGTTCCAGCGCGGTACCTAACATACCTTGATAAACACCCCTAGTTTTTTATATTTTAAAATTGTGACCAGTTACGGGATTTTTGCCCCGAAAAAACATTTTGGGCGTAATTGAGATATTAGTAATTCCTGACAGACGTATTCTTTTGGGAAATGAAACATCTGAACAGAACATTTAAAAAAAATCCTATTTTAAACAAAATTATGGCAAAAAGTAAAGGGCATATGTTTAAGAAACACCTTTAACAATTTAAGTTCAACCATTTCCGTTATTACTTTATTTGGGATTATTTGGATAAGAGTGAGGTTGTGCACACAAACTGGTTTAAACCACCAGTAAATTTACATTTTTCTGATCGTTCAAAGGCGGAACATAACAATCCTTGATAAACATACCTAGTTTTTTATATAGTGTATATGCACTGTGCTGTTTGTGGAGTGTTGTTATGTTGTTCCATGTTTCTTGTTTGTGATTGTTGTTTTTGTGTTCTATGTGTTTGGCGTTAACCCTGTGCCATTAAACAGGGTTAATGTTTAAACTTTTGGCTACTAGTTTTTCAAATAAGTAATGAGAAGAAGTTTTGTTCGCGGGCTTGACCAAACTAGATTGCATCTAGTCATATTTTCATACGAAACGCTTCGAACTGATTGGGTGCGACTATTTTGGTAAAACACCAACAACTTTATTGTAAATATTCTAAATAGCTGACCAACTCCAAAGTTGTAGACATCGTGACGCATAGTGGGTGTCCCGTTCACGTCTTTAGGGAAATACCCATCGCTGTAGCTGTGCAATTTGGTTTCCATTGATGTTGTTCCTTCTTTCAGTTCTCTGGCAAAGCCGAAGTCGAGAAGCCGTGCATTGCATTCACAGTCAAGAACAATGTTATGTGACTTGATATCCAAATGCAGAACTGGTCCCCTGAAAACATTGGGAGATTAGCCATAGTTCTACTGAAAGGGACTTGACACCAGATTGGCCCAACGACGGCAAATACAGTATTTCCTTAAAATACGAATTGTCAATATGAGCTAGTATGATGCCGATGATTTATTAATTTACATAATTAAAAGAATATTTCGACGAAGTCTTAACTGAAATACCTGTTTAAAATAGCGCATCAAGGTTTCTGAGTTTATAGTGCGTATATTTGGCATACGAAAGTCACTTGTTTAGAACAGATAAATATTCCGACGTTATTTTTTATTCTAGTTTTTTACTGGGATTTACGTGGTAAACATACCCAGTATTTTTGAATTGGAAGAAAACGCAAAAGCTGCGAAAGAAACATGTGTTGTAAGCGATGTGATACATCAGTAAGTAAGGTACAATGCGTTGTACATAACCATAACAATTCTTACAATGGTATCATCAGGTGTCTAGTTCCTTTAAAGAGAAAATTGATGAAAGTACGACTTGAACATTTAAGGAAAATTATAATCTGGAAGAAACTTACCAAAAATTCTTTTCTCCCGAATGAAGGTATGCAATAGCTGAAGCAATGTGTAACAGAACCTTTATTCTATTACCATCCTTCGACAGTTTGGTAACTTCCTCGGATCTTATGTGTTTGAGGGCGTCAAACAAGCTACCCATGCTCATGTACGGTGATAGAAAATAGGACCGCCTGGAATGAAAACAATATAATATATAAGAATATACATTATGCAAAATAGATCCCTCAAAATGATATACATCCAAAGTATAAAAATGGCAGTTTTGATTTCTTCAGAATGTTTATTGACAAAAAAGGTCAGTGCAACACTTTAGAAAACTGGTTATTTAAGACTGCTGACAAAAAAATCAGATCGCAGGATTTCATATTTATGATAAAAAAGTGAAGTTTTATGCAATTTTCTTAAAGCGCTAGTAGCCTTAAATAATTAACTTTCGAACGTAAATATGAAAACCTGCGATCTGATATTTTGTTAGCAGTTTTAGATCTCTGGTTTTCAGATAATTACACCGAATGTGCCGCATTACAAAAAATAGTTGTCAAAGCGGTAAATCTGTGAGAGTGCAGCTATAAGATATCAAGTGAAAAGAAGATATATTACTACATTGTGAAACTGCATTTCAGTCAAATGTTAAAATAATAATTTTATCAAGAACAAATACGAGGACAATAAGATCATAGATTATAAATTATTGATTTCGTGTTAAGCGTTAGAAATAAATAGTTTTTACTTCATTATGCTGTCTTCAAAATGTGCAATCAATGGGACTATAGCGAAGTGCATCAATCTTGATGCAATCTTCTCCTAAAACAAAAGCAGGTATAAAATAACAAAAACCATCTACATTTCTCTGGTGCTTTTTAATTTGCAAACAACTTGTCTCAATTATGTCCTTGGCATAGCGAAGAGCAAATTCTGGATGCGACATTTTCCAAAAACAAGAACAGGTATATGTTTACAAGAACAATCTACACTTTACGGCAGCTTTTTGATTTCCAATCAGCCTATCATAGCTATTGCCCTGGCCTAGCTTAGTACATCAGTCTTCTTGTAGTTTTAAAACATAAAACAATATAATTCAATACTGAAAAAACACGTTTTCTAGACTTTCAGGTCTTTAACAGATTTGAATTACATCCGAAATGGATGTACAACTACGCCGTATCTATTTATTTCACCTTATCATTTAAGGTGTTTTATTTCTTCAGATTTAATGACCATCAGATGCCTGTATACTCTTATTTCGCTATAATTTCCCTGATTATTATAAAATATGTAACAAACATCAGTTTAGATAATGTAAATTTAACAGTTAAAAGGTTTTACTCTATGTTGAATTAGAACATAAATTTGTATGTTTTGGAAAACGCAAATTGGGTAAAACTTACATTCGCAATAGATCTGGTAGCTAATTCCCCATATTTCTCCGAATAGATGATTTCTTTCAAAGCAAACTGCGTGTGATTAATACCTATGCACTCTCCATTACCTTTAAAAGTATAATACACCAAAATACTACAATCGATACGAAATGTAAACATAGTTAAAACATTATTAAAGTATTGCAAACAATGTACTTCAAATGATTAACGTAATCAGATACTACGATATCCCTTTCACTTACAAATATACACCTTTCCGAAAGCTCCGCTGAAGGTCTTAGAACATTTGGACTTCAGGACATCGATGTGTGCCTGTGTCATCTCCAACAACCGACCGTCATGAAGACATTTCGTAACTGATGCCTTTTCTTCGGACGTTAACGGGAGAACTAGAGAAATGGCATGAAGCTTATATAAATCATTGTAAACCAATGTTTTCAAATTTACAAAAGAGCCTATTAAAGCAGGCCAGGAAAAATAATAATGACATCGGTTTCGTTGATTTCATATATTGTTTTAAACCCCTAGTAAATTTACATTTTACTGACCGTTCCATTGCGGTACCTAACAATCTTTGAGTTTTTATATAGCATATATGCTCTGTGTTGTGTAGTTTTGTGATGTTGTTCCATGTTTCTTGTTTGTGAGTTTTTATTTTTGTTATATGTCTTTGGCGTTTACCCTGTGCCATTAAACAGGGTTTTATGTTGTTGTTTTTGGAAACGGAGCTTGTTTCCGTAGATTTCCATATACGTATAATCTTGAATAGAAGCATACTGATTTATGTTGGCATATAGACCCTGTCTGTAGCTCCCTCTCCTTTTTTTCTAACATCTCAACACACTGGGCATACTTCATTTCTGTTAAACACGTTTTAAACAATTCATACCCGCCGTGGCCAGCTTTTACCTTCACAGACACTTTATTCAGCAGTGTGCGGTTCCGCATTCGCTCTGTTTTCATATCCTGTATGAACAAAATATCATAACTCGATTAGATTGGCTTTTTAAGTGTTTTTGAACCAAAGTATTGCACGTGCAAATGTAACAAACACTTAGGTTTGAGCAATGAATGTGTCAACCCCACAACCCTACCCCTCTGGACCCGGAATACCGTTAATTTTGACAGGAATACGGAAAACGACTTTACTTTGAACAGGTATCCCGAATATCATTTAGTATAAAACTTCACTGCCGGCAAAGCTCTCAATAAGAGCCGGGGGCCGGGGATATCCCCCGGCAATTTTGGCTGTATGACCCGGCTATTCTCAGGTTATCAGCTGCCTTCTCAATTAGTAATATGTCCCTTATCTTACATGAAAATTAAACAATGTCTAAACTTAAAAAAAAATGAATTGAAACGAAATATTACGATCAATTTGATTTCTAAATGCGTTCGATTGCCGATTTGCAATAAATTAAAAAAAAAAATTATCAACAATTTTGCTTGAAACTTAAATATCTTGGGTTCAATTGGTGTTGTTTTTTAAACATGATTGATACAACTGGAGAAATGCATGATAATGTGAAATAGAATTATCTTATAAGCAGAACACATCCAGCTGTTGCAAAATTGGCTAGTCTGTTCAATTTTGAATTGAAGGTTAAGCAGATATAGGCCAGTTTGGCGGAATGGCAACTATATAAAACAATTATAAATGAGGTAAATTAACATTTAAGGATGCGGTTGTTGTTTTTTTATTAAATCAAATGATATTTTACTCCCTGTTACTGTATGCCTACTTCTGTTCAGCCCAAGTAAGAATTATTTATTAAAACATAATAAAACCTTCAACAAGCAAAAGTTGGGGAGCGAGCGAGAACATTTAATCTTTTAGCTATAAAACGATGCAGTCCAATTGCATATGTAGATATATAATATGTGTATGCATATTGATCAAATGTTGTGATCTGTAGCATTGAGCTTATGATAAGTATATATGAAAGTATATAATGGAAACCAGAGGTGGATCCAGGAATTGACGTAGCGTAACTTAGGGGTGCAAACCTTTTGACATGCGCTTCTCCTTCGGAAACGAAATGTATATGGCATAAAATGTTTGCATTGGGATCTTGGTGTATGATTTCTAGTTCGAAGTGGTACAGTTTGATGGACCGAAAGTCGAACATATTGATTTGCATTTTGATGTTTGTAATAAACTTCCGGCTCAGTTAAGTATTTTTTAGAAGTGCGCATACATCCATACCCAACAAAGCTACATTAAATTTTGGCTACACCAAAGGACCGGAATATAGCAGCAATATCAGTTATAGACCGAAGTATTTTTAGATGTATCTGTCAATAATTCATCGTTTAAAATATATATTTTTTATAAAATTGAGTTATATTAGCTTTTCAAATATAATCAGATTTTACTTTAATATGTAGCATACGTGACTCACGGAGGTTCATAGATTTGACGTAAGGTATCGAAGGGTCGGAACACTTGGACCATGCACCTCCATTAGTGAAAAAATAGGTTTAATTGTTGTACTTGGGTTGGGGCTTTCCCTGAGAAATTATTCGCATTTTTTCTATGAAAATGTTGCCATATTGACGATTTATTTGAAAATGTTTTTTTTTTGTTTATATTGTTTTTAACTGCAATTTATGTTTATTGATTTCTTATGCTCTCCGAATCCAGTTAGCTCTTTTAGAGGCGAGTTTGAACCGGAATCCGGCGTAACAAAAAGGGATGAAAAACATATATGACTCTGATATCCTTTGGATATTTCAAATAAGTCACCAAATTACAGGAATATGTAGTAACAAGTCAGTATCCGAAATACAACTAACCAAAATGGCTTTATGTTCCTTATCTGTAATAAGTCCTTTGGAACGCATGTGTTGAAGCACATCTGTTGTCAGCAACATGTTATCAAGAAGGTACTGATGTGCTCTGTAGAACACTCGGTGCAACTCATCGCTACCTACAAAGAACACAATACGCAAGTGTTCGGCCCAAATATCAAGAAATTATTCAAGTCATTTCTCAATCTCAACCTCAGATCATGATTCTACATTAAAGCTTGGCATGATTAAAAACCAGTAATAGTTAACTATTTTTTTCTCTAATTTGACCAAATGTTTGGATTAACATAACGTGCGAGAAAACGCACTTTTTAAACGAGCAAATCATTTAGAAGAAATAATCAACCTTAGTGGTTATGTGGTCAAATAAGTGAAGATTGAAATTGAGAATTGACTAAGTATTTTAGTGATATTGGGGTCTGGACATCTTAGGTTCTAATTTGTATTCATATTCTGCGCTTACTGATTAAACAGGTGTCTTGACTTATGTGCATACTTCAATGGAAACTATAACGACTAGTCTAATAGTCAGGAAATTCGTCTTGCTACGAGGCAAATAGACCAAATCCCAATGGAGACTTCCTATTTTATGTAATGGCAAATCTATTTGCATGCATGGTTGTTACTTACTCAATTGTCTCGCCATCTTGGTTGTGCCTTTATGGCCCGGTTGTTCCCATGACTATCTGAAGTTGGAAACTAAATGTGTTTACAAGATAAACATTATACTTGGCTGCCATTGATGTTACCCCTGAGTTAAAGTTCGCTTGATACACTGTATGGTAACTCTTGTATGAAACAAAACACAAGAAAACATTTGAAATTAAATTGTGTACGAGTATACAGTATGCATTGATTCAACACTAATTTACATGTATGTATTTGTCCACATGGGCCATGGCCTTCTGGATATTCTGTAAATAAAACTTGAAACTTTAAACTTATAAAGTAAATATAAATATGAACTTCCTTGGTAAACATACCTATTTTTTTTTATATAAAGTATGTATGCAATGTGCTGTTTGTGGAGATTTGTGCTGTTTTTTTCCATGTTTCTTGTTTGTGATTTTTTTGTTTTTATGTTCTATGTCTTTGGCGTTTACCCAGTGCCATTAAACCGGGTTTATGTTAAAACTGTTATCTACTGAGCTTGTTTCTGTAGTTTTTCGCATAAATATTCTAAGTTGTATTATAAATGTACAAAGTTTGATATGAAATCATTTTTAAGTTAACTTACTTTTTGTGAAATTCAAAACCGATTTTTACTATAATTTAAATCACAAGTATTATTATCTTACTTTCGATTTTAGGGTTTTTCTTCTGTTCTAAACATAGTATCATATAACAAAAACCTGCACCGAATATGTGTGGATACAATACACTATACAGTAGTTTACTTTTCTTACAGATGATGCATCTTTTCGTGATATTGATGTTGATTCTCTACTTTGTACTTCTGATATATAAAAGGCAAGCCGTTTTAATGTTCCTGAAATTAGAAAACAACAGTTTGTATTGAACCTATGTTTAAAAACCAATATAATAATTTTAGCGGCCCGCTATATTTAATACGTGGTGAGTAAAAGGTTTATGGAGACTTAAGAACTTGGTTGAAACTATGCGTCTCTTTTTCCTAAAAAAATCAAGTACTTTTGAGCTGAAAATGTAGACACAGTCAATTTTTCCCTTGAATACATGAGTTGTCGTTCTTACCATGATGATTGTCTCATCATTCAATATACGGTGTTACTTATGACATTAATAATGTAGACACAGTCTATTTTTTACAGAGTTGTCTTTCGTACATTTGTTTTCGGAACGTTTTTGGGCACATACTAAAGTTCTGACGAGTTAGCTGACGATATAGCAATAGAGTAGAGCTGCTGACTAATTGCTGACCATATGGACAAAGAAGGAAAAGTTTTGAAATTAAAGATTTTTTAAGACTTATTTTGTTTAATTTATTTTATATACTCCTTAAAGTGTACGTAAAGACGGATGTTTGTGTATTTTTATTGAAAACGGCAGTTCATTGAAATCAATTGAGTTTTTTAGGTGTTTCATTTACAATTGTTTGAACCAATTATTTTAATTGTAAATGTAGCTTTAAATGTTAGCCTCACAACTTGTGGAACATTATCTGCACTACATCAAAGAACGATCAAAAGAATGTTGTTTGCCAGTCCCGTTTCTGGGCACGTACTAAAGTGCTGACGAGTTAGCTGACGATATAGAAATAGAGTAGAATGCTGACCAATTGCTGACCATTAAAAACAAAAAAAGGGAAAAAATAAGTTTTGAAATTAAAGATTTTTTAAGACTTATTCTGTTTAATTTATTTTATATACTCCTTTAAGTGTACGTAAAGACGGCTTTAAATGTTAGCCTCACAACTTGTGGAAAACTATCTGCACTACATCAAAGAACGATCAAAAGAATGTTGTTTGCCAATCCATTATTGATCATTTTAAATGAAATAGATTTCTCTTTAATATGTTGTATTTTCGAAGTTGTTTTGTGGAAAACAAGGCAAACTGTTGCTAATGAAATGTTCATATGATGTAAAAAAATAAAGCATGAATCATTAATGGCGAAATAAGTGTAATCTTTTCATTTTATGTATTATTTGTTCATTAACTTGCATAGTCCATTAAGCCTCAAAGGCGTGTTGCCACATTTTGCACAAAATCCCTCGGGGTGTTGAATTGTTGTATGGTCATTACATTTCATGGTCCGGTGCATATAGATGACTCATTACTGCCTCATTCAGAATTTAATGACCAATTTCTTAGCTGACCAATGTATGCTTTAGGGAAACTCGATACTGCCGTATTGATAAATTACTGACCAATTCCTCAGCTGACCAATGTAACATATATGAAAACTTGACTCTGATGCATTGTAAAGTTAGTGACAATTTACATAGTGATTTAACTAATATGTTATTGAAACTTATTTTTAATATAAGTAATTAAATGTCCCGAAAATTGTTACTGAATATTAAAATGGGTACCAAAATAAAAAAGTATTGTTACAGCTGTGCTTGTGCAAGAACTGTAACTTTGGTTTGCTTTATTTTTGTCTTTTCCCGAGTAAGCAAGAGACATATTGATTTAGTGCTGTCTGTCTGTCTGTCACAAAACTTTGTCCCCTGTAAAACTTATAGTTGTACTGAAACCTGGAAGAAGTGTTGAATATAAACTGTAGTTGTGCGTAGACTAATGTTTTACCAAAATAGGTCTCTTTTAATTCCTTCAAAGCCTAGACTTGACATCAGCTATCACTAACTTCAAAATATTTACATGGTAGATCTGTTTGTGGGCCCGCTGTGATACTTTGTATCACAGTTTTTCTTTTTGTTTTAGTTGTATTGCATAGAACTCGATTCCAATAAGTAAAGTTTAATGATTTACTACCAAAAAATTGTGCTAGTAATTAAAGAATGCAGAAACTGAATCTTACCGATTATTTGAAATGATATAACAACATAAACATAATGTATAAATCATCTTGTCTTTCAGAGTGTTAAATTTTACTTTTAACTTTATTGACGATTTCTATTGTCATGCCAGGAGTAAAAACTGTGTAAAGCATTTTAGACATGAACTTGATTTGAATCGTATTTTAAAACAAAGACCTCTTTCAATATAAAATTTAGATATATCTGACACTAAAGCAAGCTTTATATCCATTAATTTGTTTTGCCTTGTATTGATTGGGATTCACCGCTGCCGCCATAGGATGGCATTTGTACTGAATGCATTGGTAGAACCATCTTTGTGTTTCTGTAACCATATCAAATTTGTTTCATTTTTCCCTTATCAGAGATTTTTTATAAAACCGAATAAATGAACAGATACGTCAGGATATCGTTCGTAAGTATAATTACTTTGGCGCACGCCCCTTTCTACAGTTGTACAAGTGCCATAATAACCATAAACACTATATCCTATCTTCAGTTGCATTAGTGCCATAATAACCATAAACACTCTCCCCTATCTTCAGTTGTATTAGTGCCATAATAACCACAAAACACTATCCCCTATTTTAAGTTGTATTAAATCCATAATGACCATAAACACTCTCCCCTATCTTCAGTTGTATTAGTGCCATAATAACCATAAACACTATCCCCTATTTTAAGTTGTATTAGTTCCATAATGACCATAAACACTCTCCCCTATCTTCAGTTGTATTAGTGCCATAATAACCACAAAACACTATCCCCTATCTTCAGTTGTATTAGTGTCATAATAACCATAAACACTATCCCCTATCTTCAGTTGTATTAGTGTCATTATAACCACAAAACACTCTCCCCTATCTTCAGTTGTATTAGTGTCATTATAAACATAAACACTATCCCCTATCTTCAATTGTATTAGTGTCATAATAACCATAAACACGATCCCCTATCTTCAGTTGTATTAGAGTCATTATAACCATAAACACTATCCCCTATTTTAAGTTGTATTAGTTCCATAATAACCATAAACACTCTCCCCTATCTTCAGTTGTATTAGTGCCATAATAACCATAAACACTTTCCCCTATCTTCAGTTGTATTAGTGCCATAATAACCACAAAACACTATCCCCTATCTTCAGTTGTATTAGTGTCATAATAACCATAAACACTATCCCCTACCTTCAGTTGTTATAGTGTCATTATAACGACAAAACACTATCCCCTATCTTCAGTTGTATTAGTGTCATTATAACCATAAACACTATCCCCTATCTTCAGTTGTATTAGTGTCATAATAACCACAAAACACTATCCCCTATCTTTAGTTGTATTAGTGTCATAATAACCATAAACACTTTCCCCTATCTTCAGTTGTATTAGTGCCATAATAACCACAAAACACTATCCCCTATCTTCAGTTGTATTAGTGTCATTATAACCATAAACACTATCCCCTATCTTCAGTTGTATTAGTGTAATTATAATCATGAACACTATCCCCTATCTTCAGTTGTATTAGTGTCATAATAACCATAAACACTCTCCCCTATCTTCAGTTGTATTAGTGTCATTCTAACCAAAAACAATCTCCCCTATCTTCAGTTGTATTGGTGTCATTATAACCATAAACACTCTCCCCTATCTTCAGTTGTATTAGTGTCATTATAACCATAAACACTCTCCCCTATCTTCAGTTGTATTAGTGTCATTAAAACCATAAACACTCTCCCCTATCTTCAGTTGTATTAGTGTCATTATAACCATAAACACTCTCCCCTATCTTCAGTTGTATTATTGTCATTATAACCATACACACTATCCCCTATCTTCAGTTGTATTAGTGTCATTATAACCATAAACCTTCTCCCCTATCTTCAGTTGTATTAGTGTCATAATAACCATAAACACTATCCACTATCTTCAGTTGTATAATTGTCATTATAACCATAAACACTATCCACTATCTTCAGTTGTATTAGTGCTATAATAACCATAAACACTATCCCCTATCTTCAGTTGTATTAGTGTCATAATAACCATAAACACTATCCCCTATCATCAGTTGTATTAGTGTCATTTTAACCACAAAACACTATCCCCTATCTTCAGTTGTATTAATGCCATTATAGCCATAAACACTATCCCCTATCTTCAGTTGTATTAGTGTCATTATAACCACAAAACACTCTTCCCTATCTTCAGTTGTATTAATGCCATAATACCCATAAACACTATCCCCTATCTTCAGTTGTATTAGTGTCATAATAACCATAAACACTCTCCCCTATCTTCAGTTGTATTAGTGTCATAATAACCATAAACACTATCCCCTATCTTCAGTTTTGTATTAGTGTCATTATAACCACAAATCACTCTTCCCTATCTTCAGTTGTATTAGTGTCATTTTAACCATAAACACTATCCCCTATCTTCAGTTGTATTAGTGTCATAATAACCCTAAACACTTTCCCCTATCTTCAGTTGTATTAGTGTTATTATAACCATAAACACTATCCCCTATCTTCAGTTGTATTAGTGTCATAATAACCACAAAACACTATCCCCTATCTTCAGTTGTATTAGTGTCATAATAACCATAAACACTATCCCCTATCTTCAGTTGTATTAGTGTCATTATAACCACAAAACACTCTACCCTATCTTCAGTTGTATTAGTGTCATTATAAACATAAACACTATCCCCTATCTTCAATTGTATTAGTGTCATTATAACCATAAACACTATCCCCTATCTTCAGTTGTATTAGTGTCATTATAACCATAAACCCTATCCCCTATTTTAAGTTGTATTATTTCCATAATAACCATAAACATTCTCCCCTATCTTCAGTTGTATTAGTGCCATAATAACCATAAACACTTTCCCCTATCTTCAGTTGTATTAGTGCCATAATAACCACAAAACACTATCCCCTATCTTCAGTTGTATTAGTGTCATAATAACCATAAACACTCTCCCCTATCTTCAGTTGTTATAGTGTCATTATAACAACAAAACACTATCCCCTATCTTCAGTTGTATTAGTGTCATTATAACCATAAACACTATCCCCTATCTTCAGTTGTATTAGTGTCAACATAACCACAAAACACTATCCCCTATCTTCAGTTGTATTAGTGTCATAATAACCATAAACACTTTCCCCTATCTTCAGTTGTATTAGTGCCATAATAACCACAAAACACTATCCCCTATCTTCAGTTGTATTAGTGTCATTATAACCATAAACACTATCCCCTATCTTCAGTTGTATTAGTGCCATAATAACCACAAAACACTATCCCCTATCTTCAGTTGTATTAGTGTCATTATAACCATAAACACTATCCCCTATCTTCAGTTGTATTAGTGCCATAATAACCACAAAACACTATCCCCTATCTTCAGTTGTATTAGTGTCATTATAACCATAAACACTTTCCTCTATCTTCAGTTGTATTAGTGTCATAATAACCACAAAACACTATCCACTATCTTCAGTTGTATTAGTGTCATAATAACCATAAACACTCTCCCCTATCTTCAGTTGTTATAGTGTCATTATAACAACAAAACACTATCCCCTATCTTCAGTTGTATTAGTGTCATTATAACCATAAACACTATCCCCTATCTTCAGTTGTATTGGTGTCATAATAACCACAAAACACTATCCCCTATCTTCAGTTGTATTAGTGTCATAATAACCATAAACACTTTCCCCTATCTTCAGTTGTATTTGTGCCATAATAACCACAAAACACTATCCCCTATCTTCAGTTGTATTAGTGTCATTATAACCACAAAACACTCTCCCCTATCTTCAGTTGTATTAATGTCATTATAACCATAAACACTATCCCCTATCTTCAGTTGTATTAGTGTCATAATAACCATAAACCTCTCCCCTATCTTCAGTTGTATTAGTGTCATTATAACCACAAAACACTATCCCCTATCTTCAGTTGTATTAGTGTCATAATAACCATAAACACTTTCCCCTATCTTCAGTTGTATTAGTGCCATAATAACCACAAAACACTATCCCCTATCTTCAGTTGTATTAGTGTCATTATAACCATAAACACTATCCCCTATCTTCAGTTGTATTAGTGCCATAATAACCAAAAAACACTATCCCCTATCTTCAGTTGTATTAGTGTCATTATAACCATAAACACTATCCCCTATCTTCAGTTGTATTAGTGCCATAATAACCACAAAACACTATCCCCTATCTTCAGTTGTATTAGTGTCATAATAACCATAAACACTATCCCCTATCTTCAGTTGTATTAGTGTCATTATAACCACAAAACACTCTACCCTATCTTAAGTTGTATTAGTGTCATTATAAACATAAACACTATCCCCTATCTTCAATTGTATTAGTGTCATTATAACCATAAACACTATCCCCTATCTTCAGTTGTATTAGTGTCATAATAACCATAAACACTATCCCCTATTTTAAGTTGTATTATTTCCATAATAACCATAAACATTCTCCCCTATCTTCAGTTGTATTAGTGCCATAATAACCGTAAACACTTTCCCCTATCTTCAGTTGTATTAGTGCCATAATAACCACAAAACACTATCCCCTATCTTCAGTTGTATTAGTGTCATAATAACCATAAACACTCTCCCCTATCTTCAGTTGTTATAGTGTCATTATAACAACAAAACACTATCCCCTATTTTCAGTTGTATTAGTGTCATTATAACCATAAACACTATCCCCTATCTTCAGTTGTATTAGTGTCATTATAACCACAAAACACTATCCCCTATCTTCAGTTGTATCAATGTCATTATAACCACAAAACACTATCCCCTATCTTCAGTTGTATTAATGTCATTATAACCATAAACACTATCCCCTATCTTCAGTTGTATTAGTGTCATTATAACCATAAACACTATCCCCTATCTTCAATTGTATTAGTGTCATTATAACCATAAACACTATCCCCTATCTTCAGTTGTATTAGTGTCATAATAACCATAAACACTATCCCCTATCTTCAGTTGTATTAGTGTCATTATAACCATTAACACTATCCCCTATCTTTAATTGTATTAGTGTCATAATAACCATAAACACTCTCCCCTATCTTCAGTTGTATTAGTGTCATAATAACCATAAACACTATCCCCTATCTTCAGTTTTGTATTAGTGTCATTATAACCACAAATCACTCTCCCCTATCTTCAGTTGTATTAGTGTCATTATAACCATAAACACTATCCCCTATCTTCAGTTGTATTAGTGTCATAATAACCATAAACACTATCCCCTATCTTCAGTTGTATTAGTGTCATTATGACCATAAACACTATCCCCTATCATTAGTTGTATTAGTGTCATAATAACCATAAACACTATCCCCTATCATCAGTTGTATTAGTGTCATAATAACCATAAACACTATCCCCTATCTTCAGTTATATTAGTGTCATTATAACCACAAAACACTATCCCCTATCTTCAGTTATATTAATGTCATTATAACCATAAACACTATCCCCTATCTTCAGTTGTATTAGTGTCATTATAACCATAAACACTATCCCCTATCTTCAGTTGTATTAGTGTCATTCTAACCATAAACACTATTCCCTATCTTCAGTTGTATTAGTGTCATGATAACCATAAACACTATCCCCTATCTTCAGTTGTATTAGTGTCATTATAACCACAAAACACTCTCCCCTATCTTCAGTTGTATTAATGTCATTATAACCATAAACACTATCCCCTATCTTCAGTTGTATTAGTGTCATAATAACCATAAACCTCTCCCTATCTTCAGTTGTATTAGTGTCATAATAACCATAAACACTATCCCCTATCTTCAGTTGTATTAGTGTCATTATAACCATAAACACTATCCCCTATCTTCAGTTGTATTAGTGTCATAATAACCGTAAACACTATCCCCTATCTTCAGTTGTATTAGTGTCATTATAACCATAAACACTATCCCCTATCTTCAGTTGTATTAGTGTCATTATAACCATAAACACTATCCCCTATCTTCAGTTGTATTAGTGTCATAATAACCATAAACACTCTCCCCTATCTTCAGTTGTATTAGTGTCATTCTAACCATAAACAATCTCCCCTATCTTCAGTTGTATTGGTGTCATTATAACCATAAACACTCTCCCCTATCTTCAGTTGTATTAGTGTCATTATAACCATAAACACTCTCCCCTATCTTCATTTGTATTGGTGTCATTAAAACCATAAACACTCTCCCCTATCTTCAGTTGTATTAGTGTCATTATAACCATAGACACTCTCCCCTATCTTCAGTTGTATTAGTGTCAATATAACCATAAACACTATGCCCTATCTTCAGTTGTATTAGTGTCATTATAACCATAAACCTTCTCCCCTATCTTCAGTTGTATTAGTGCCATAATAACCATAAACACTATCCACTATCTTCAGTTGTATAATTGTCATTATAACCATAAACACTATCCACTATCTTCAGTTGTATTAGTGCTATAATAACCATAAACACTATCCCCTATCTTCAGTTGTATTAGTGTCATAATAACCATAAACACTATCCCCTATCATCAGTTGTATTAGTGTCATTATAACCACAAAACACTCTCCCCTATCTTCAGTTGTATTAATGCCATTATAGCCATAAACACTCTCCCCTATCTTCAGTTGTATTAGTGTCATTATATCCACAAACACTCTCCCATATCTTCAGTTGTATTAATGCAATAATAGCCATAAACACTATCCCCTATCTTCAGTTGTTTTAGTGTCATAATAACCATAAACACTATCCCCTATCTTCAGTTGTATTAGTGTCATAATAACCATAAACACTATCCCCTATCTTCAGTTTTGTATTAGTGTCATTATAACCACAAATCACTCTCCCCTATCTTCAGTTGTATTAGTGTCATTATAACCATAAACACTATCCCCTATCTTCAGTTGTATTAGTGTCATAATAACCATAAACACTATCCCCTATCTTCAGTTGTATTAGTGTCATTATAACCATAAACACTCTCCCCTATCTTCAGTTGTATTAGTGTCATAATAACCATAAACACTATCCCCTATCTTCAGTTGTATTAGTGTCATTATAACCACAAAACACTATCCCCTATCTTCAGTTGTATTTATTTAATTATAACCATAAACACTCTCCCCTATCTTCAGTTGTATTAGTGTCATTATAACCATAAACACTATCCCCTATATTCAGTTGTATTAGTGTCATAATAACCATAAACACTATCCCCTATCTTCAGTTGTATTAGTGTCATTCTAACCATAAACACTATTCCCTATCTTCAGTTGTATTAGTGTCATCATAACCATAAACACTCTCCCCTATCTTCAGTTGTATTAGTGCCATAATAACCACAAAACACTCTCCCCTATCTGCAGTTGTATTAGTGTCATAATAACCATAAACCTCTCCCCTATCTTCAGTTGTATAAGTGCCATAATAACCATAAACACTCTCCCCTATCTTCAGTTGTATTAGTGCCATAATACCCACAAAACACTCTCCACTATCTTCAGTTGTATTAGTGCCATAATGACCACAAAACATTATCCCCTATCTTCAGTTGTATTAGTGCCGTAATAACCACAAAACATTATCCCCTATCTTCAGTTGTATTAGTGCCATAATAACCACAAAACATTATCCCCTATCTTCAGTTGTATTTGTGCCATAATAACCATAAACACTATCCCCTATCTTCAGTTGTATTAGTGTCATTATAACCATAAACACTCTCCCCTATCTTCAGTTGTATTAGTGTCATTAGAACCATAAACACTCTCCCCTATCTTCAGTTGTATTAGTGTCATTAGAACCATAAACACTCTCCCCTATCTTCAGTTGTATTAGTGTCATTATAACCATAAACACTATCCCCTATCTTCAGTTGTATTAGTGTCATTATAACCACAAAACACTCTCCCCTATCTTCAGTTGTATTAGTGTCATAATAACCACAAAACACTATCCCCTATCTTCAGTTGTATAAGTGCCATAATAGCCATAAACACTCTCCCCTATCTTCAGTTTTATAAGTTCCATAATAACCACAAAACACTCTCCCCTATCTTCAGTTGTATTAGTGCCATAATAACCACAAAAGACTCTCCACTATCTTCAGTTGTATAAGTGCCATAATAACCATAAACACTATCCCCTATCTTCAGTTGTATTAGTGCCATAATAACCATAAGCACTCTCCCCTATCTTCAGTTTTATAAGTTCCATAATAACCACAAAACACTCTCCCCTATCTTCAGTTGTATAAGTGCCATAATAACCATAAACACTCTCCCCTATCTTCAGTTGTATAAGTGCCATAATAACCATAAACACTCTCCCCTATCTTCAGTTGTAAAAGTGCCATAATAACAATAAACACTATCCCCTATCTTCAGTTGTATTAGTGCCATAATAACCACAAAACACTATCCCCTATCTTCAGTTGTATAAGTACCATAATAACCATAAACACTATCCACTATCTTCAGTTGTATTAGTTCCATAATAACCACAAAACATTATACCATTTCTTCAGTTGTATTAGTGCCATAATAACCATAAACACTATCCCCTTTTTTCGGTTGTATTAGTGCCATAATAACCACAAAACATTATCCCCTATCTTAAATTGTATTAGTGCCATAATTACCACAAAACATTATATAAATGGTTGGAATGTACGCTTTGCGCACGCGGTCTATGAAAACGTCAACAAATCAGATAAATTTCGTTTTTTACATTATTTACTGATATACTTCCATAAAAAGCAATAGCGCAACGTACAACTCTATATTTACTGTATGCACGGTAATGATTCATTTTTGAAAGTAACACTTTGTTTAAGCCTGTAAATGGAATAAGTATTATTTTATAGATGGGAATCCCAGGGGACACAATTATATTTCTTTTGCTTATATATTAGCCATATTTTGACGCTTCTTTAACCAGGAAAGTGTGGCCTCGGCATTATCGTTTACATCAATGAGTTATACATGAAAACGCATTTAAGATAAAAAAAAAAACACAACACTTTGTATCAACGTATATTGTGCGCCTTTAAACTAACATGAATGTTGCCGTAATACACCGGCAATATGCTAATGACAAGAGCTACCTGAGAACCCATTACATTTTGGCATTACACAAAAGACTTGATTAACAAATACCTGTAATTAGCAGCTTTGTACGTATGCGACACTTGAGAATCAATGATACCTGCCCTTAATGTTTGGAACAATCTTAAAGGGGTTGTTGATTAATTGTATTACTCTACTTAACAAGGATAAATATGGTGATTTGTGACAATTTTGACGAAAAAATATTTTAAAATTGCTTATATGATTTAAGGTACAAAGTGCGCGATGCGGAATTCGACAGGTTTTATAGCGCCCCTGTTTACGCATACGACAATATAGTGGACATTTGCTTAAATGATTTATGGTACAAAGTGCGCTATGCGGAATTCGACAGGTTTTATAGCACCCCTGTTAACGCGTACGACAATACAGTGAACAATTGCTTATACGATTTAAGGTACAAAGTGCGCGATTCGGAATTCGACAGGTTTAATAGCGCCCCTGTTTACGCATACTACAATATAATGAGTAATGCTTCCCGCTGAAATACTGACATTTGCTGACAGATGTTTTATTTGGAGTTATTTTCAACATTTAATTTTGATCTGATTTGGCGCAAACATATATCCTAGCTTAATTGTCTAAATCGATAAAGTTTCACTCGAAACGTCATGAGATGAGAATTCGTCGAAATTTTCTGATATATTAATGTTATCGTCTGTGCATGCGCCGCGCCACGAAATATCGCGGTATTTTAACTCGGGGTCGCTGACGTCATCTGTCGACCATTTGTGGCGGATCTGTGATCTAGTAGTAATATACTTGACTGTCAATCCAAGGGTCGCAGGTTCGATTCCCGAAGCACAACTAACGAAATCACTAATCGTCTCCCGAAGGGACGTTAACTGGGAGTCCCCGTGTGACAGTGCTATGCACTGGTGCACGTTAAAGAACTATGGTAGCTCTAACCTGGATTACATTTTGTCTGTGCACTATGCTCCCAAAACATAAAATTACTAATAATCGTATTGGAGCACTCGTTGAATGGGCCTTGCCCTAGTGCGAGTATAATTAAGCACGCAGGCACGCACATTCTTTACCAACGCGACAAAGCATGCCATTGTCTAAAAATATCAAGATTTTTAAATCCAATCGAGCAATTCCTTCTCAAAAAATCAACCTGAGCACTCAATTTTGTTTAATAAATTTTGATTTATTTTCGCCTAATAAAAAGTTTCGTGACATTTAAAGGAAAGCATTATAAAGATACTCTCGACTAGGGGTGTTTATCAAAGCCTTTTCATAAACATGTTTCGTTTTTCGCATACACGTAGCTCATTTGCTCTCTACACTTCCTCACTCTTTACAATGAAGGCCTATAACGTCACAAAACGAATGCAGCTGTTTTCTTCTCAAAACCGTGGCAATCTTTGCAGCGCAGCCGTAGAGCGATGCTAAGCCGGGTCTAAGTAAGTAATACTATAAAACAACCTGTTATTCTAAGTGTTTTTATTTAAATATTAGGCAATTATAGTTACATAAACTGACGATCGATAACACGATTATGCAATCGATTATCGGCGATCCAAGTCTTAAACGATCATTTTTTGACAATACTCGATCATAGTTTTATCCATAATAATCTGCCAGCTACAGTAAGCGAGTCCATTTTAACATTTTCACCAATGCTGAGCCATTAACGTGGACTCGTTAGCGGGAAATAACGGTGTAGAGGAAATTCTTTATTTAAATCATATTTTGTTCATGTCTTTTATATGGGTTTTATAATTGAGAACCTTTGCGCAGTCAGCGTCTACTGCATGGATATAAGTATTGGTTTGTTACATGTTTGTCGACAAAAGCGTTACGGAGGAATAACAAAAAACAAAGGACAAAGAGATATGTCAGTGTTTTATTAATTAATTATACAAAAACAAATGGTCTTCTGTCAAGTTAAGGTATATTTATTTACATTCATGTTTGTGTCAAGACTTGCAGTTCAAGGCCAAAGAGAACACCCAAATATGTGTTCTGTATTTTCAAAAAGACCTACAAAAAACGTACCAGAGAAATACCCATTGTGGTGACAATGAAACATCATCACATGTGATCTTAACAGCGATTATAAAATCTATCGATTGACGAATTTACAATATGGAACTAAGAATATTACATTCACAAACATTTCAGCCTAAGTATGATAGGAGCATGCTAAATAAATGACGTGTTACTTTAGAAATATCAATTTGAAGCGTATTAGTTAATCACTATTAGTATATATACTTTTTCACCCCTAGACATATGTATATGTATGCAGGCAATATTTCACAGATTTATAAACGGCAAAATACTGGTGACAAGGTTTTCATGCATGTAAAACTGTATTCTTATATTACTTGAGCGATCACAGAATGTGATTAATACCATCGCTCATCGAAAATACAACATGAATAAAACAATTAAAGAAATCGAATGGAACGTGCTTCACTGAAAGTAAACATGCCACATAATATTGAGGAACATTTGAAAATATTTGTACTGTTATGTGACACAAACTATCACCAATAAGACTTATATAGCACAACATATTAAGTTAAACCTTGAACTCGAATATAGGGAAACTGTTTGTGTGCGGGTGGCTGTGACCTTTACCTAGGATCCTCATGATGTTGTGGTCGATTCTGACAAATACTTTAAAAGCCAAAGATGAAGGAGAAAAATATGGAATGGACACGAACTTTAATCAGTAAGACTTAAATAGTAAAGCATACGAAGTTCGAATGGTTGCTGTGACCTTAACATTAAGGGTAGGGACACGGGTCTTGTGCGCGACACACCCTCAAGCTATGGTGGTCACCTCTGCAAAAAAATAAAATCCAACCATGAATGAGAAAGATATGGATTGAAAGAAAACAGGACGGAAGGACGTGACGAGCGTGATTCCTATATAGCACCTATTTCACTTTGTGAAACGGTGATATACTTAGATATAAAATGTAGAATATATAAATACATGGACTTAGTATGTTAGCTACATATCATGCTACTCATAGAAATGTTAACTTGATACAATTTATCATAATAAATGAATTAAAGGATTGTTTTGCTGCAATTTCAATAAAATATATAAGATGAATTCAGGGTTTGAAGAACATATCTACTGAAAATGACAAATCGGCAGCAAAATAATATAACATTATTTATAAAGTGTTAATACAATGAAATTACATTGTTTATAACAATACACCTATAACGATCGTTCATCTTCATCCAAAAGACAAATATGAAAACATTTTCGGATCCTGTCACGACAGTATCGCTTTTGAGTGATTGCAGTTTGTTTAAATGTTCAATAGTTCCCTGTTTTATCAAAACTTAAGAACGAACTGCATTTATTAGAAAAAACTACATCAGTTGTCCTTATTTAAATAACAAAAGGTACATGGTTGACATATCATACACTGCAATGCAAACTATGTACAGAGACGAGTGTCACGTAACGGAGTTACGTATAAAACACTTTAAAGTAATAACAAAAAATCAAAAGTAGACGTCAAAGTTTATTTGGAACGAAAAACAAATATTTCATCATAATTATCAAAGATAGATTTGTATGTAAATTGCCTAGACCTAGCTGTCGACAGATCGTGATAGCCGCTGGCTATTAGTCCAATTAGCTTGACAGTTCATGACTGTAAAAAGACGTTCTTTGTATGTAACCAGAAATTAAATGGGTGGTTGATAGGCACGCCTGTCAAGAGCTAGGAGTATATATGAAAGCATGTTGGAAATATAGTTAGAGACAGGTGGGTTAGGAAAGACAATGAACGCGGCCTTGGGTCCTTAATGGACGGCAGTTAGGATGTGGGATTACCTTAAATGTCATGCTGTATTATATACTGATTATTGTACTTAAAAAGAACGTTAAACAATAAAGAACTAACATTCGACCGGTTGTTGTTTAATAGCTTAAAGACTTCCAACAGTTTAAGTGAACACTTAGAGAGTTCTGTGGCTGTTACGTCACACGAGCAAATCATTTACCGCGCAAGAATCGAAGCATTATAATCATACTATACACTCAACTAGACACACATGGCAGCATCCACATATCATATCAATTTTGAAATATCGCGTATCAATAAACGTCGGGGTTACCACTTTTGAACGTTTATTTGAATTTAAAACGCACTACTTTCTGACACAACTGTACAAGAATTTACCAATTTGCTAAGATAACCGGGCTTTTAACCGTTCCAACGCGGAATACCCCACTAATTGTCAAGACATGTTAAAGCTTTATCGTCCATTGTTCTGTTGATTTTTTAATTCTTGTTGTTGTTAGTTGTCCTTATTTAAATAACAAAAGGTACATGGTTGACATATCATACACTGCAATGCAAACTATGTACAGAGACGAGTGTCACGTAACGGAGTTACGTATAAAACACTTTAAAGTAATAACAAAAAATCAAAAGTAGACGTCAAAGTTTATTTGGAACGAAAAACAAATATTTCATCATAATTATCAAAGATAGATTTGTATGTAAATTGCCTAGACCTAGCTGTCGACAGATCGTGATAGCCGCTGGCTATTAGTCCAATTAGCTTGACAGTTCAAGCTTTATCGTCCATTGTTCTGTTGATTTTTTAATTCTTGTTGTTGTTTTTTACGTTTTGTGTCCGTATGATCTTAACACTTTGTTAAATGTTTGTACAAGTGTGAGAAAGAGGAGTACAAAGTGGTATAAACTCAAGTGAATTCTAACTAAGTTTCTACTGACAGTCCAAGGCAATCGCCCAAACGTTTACCAAATGACGATATTCTGATAGTGGTGTAATGTCTAAGGTTGTCTCTTGTTTGGCGTGATCGTTCTTGATAATTGTGCATTTTAGCAGGTTATTGATTAAATTTCATGCTACTGGGTTTGTCCTTAAAGTGTCAAATGATTAACTTTGAAATATTGAAAGTATAAACCTAGAAGATAAAAATCAAGACTCGAGTAAAACATAAATATGTTTATGAAAAACTACAGAAACACAGTAGACGAATGTTTAAACATACACCCCGTTTAATGGCAGAGAGTCAACGACATAGACAAAGAACACAACAAAACCAAACAATCTCAAACCAGAAACATGAAACAATAGCACAAAACTCCACAAACAACACAGTACATAGTTATATTATATAAAAACTAAAAAAACACTTCTTAGATTAACGAGCAAAGGAAACATGTACATGTAGAGGTTATGTTTAAGTGTATAAAGAGAACCAAAAGCAAATGGAATACTAAACTGACCCTCAATCTAGAATTCTTGAAATGAATACAAAACAATTTTCTTTGAATTAAAATTGAGCTGTTTAAATAGCATATGATACATGTACAAGTACAATACATAATAAACGCTCCGCACCATACACATATATGCACTCGTTTTTTTACAATAAATATGTTTATGAAGAAAAAAATAAAGGATAGATATACATACAAAATATTTTGACGTTACATCTAACATAATTAATTATATCGAACCAAACACTGCATACATACCTACATACATATACATAAAATGATCATCTAAATTCAACTTAGTATTACAAAACCTGAACTAAAATAGCTATGTCTGAGAGATAAATTTAAGACGAGTTTAAACATGCCGTCGATTACAACTTCAGATTAATCATCAAGTTGACTGCTG
Source organism: Mya arenaria (assembly GCF_026914265.1). Taxonomy (NCBI): domain Eukaryota; kingdom Metazoa; phylum Mollusca; class Bivalvia; order Myida; family Myidae; genus Mya; species Mya arenaria. The sequence continues at coordinate 52,219,013 of NC_069125.1, read as the reverse complement.
CTAACACTGTATTTTGCAATCTAAACATTCACATTCATTTCGACACAATTATTTGTCACAAATACACATATGTGTATATTATGAATTTAGTCTTCCTCCTATCAGATAGCAATTTCAATTCTAACGAGCTACATCCAACTACTAAGCGAATCAAATTATACGTTCCAACGCTCACATAAACTTTCCAGGCGCTATCATTCTCCAAGTTCAACTTCTAAGATGACGATTGGTTGCCAGTGGCCATCCTTTCGGAACTTCCAAAGCACCCGTGTCCATCGACGATCCGGCTGAATCTGATCACAAATATATTCAAATATATCTTTGTTGTCTAATAATAAAATAAAACAAAATGAGTAAAACTAAAGTAATGCAGGGGTTTCTGTCAATATTTAAATAAGAAAACATGAATGGTTTTAGTATTGAAAAGAGCGATCAAATTAAAGAGTTTATTTAAAAAGCCCCTTTGGTGACAATAGAGTCTAGTTTTTATTTAAATCTAGAGCATACAAGTAACCCGTAATAGTTATACGTTCTTTAGATGAACACTTCAAAAAAAGACAACAAAATACCTCACAAATTTTCACCATCGCTTGAAAGAAAGCTTTAAAGCCAGATGGCAATGTATTCATCGATTCTTTTACATCCTCACCCTTGACCGCGAAACTAGTCCAGTTTTCTGGTGACGAATCACCGATTTGCTGGAATCAGTGAATTAACAAGTTTTGCGTAAATTTCCAGTCAAACTGTAGTAGTTGGAATGCGGAATAGATAATATTAATAAATTGAAATGTAAAGAACGAATTATTATGTTAAATTACAATTTATTACACAGATGATTAGAGATGATCAACTCTTTCGGGCGAGGTGTCATTTTCTAATCCACAGAACCTGGTCAACATTTCTGCTGTAATTTCATTTATTGAAAAAATACCTCAGTAATGGACGCTTTCAGTTTGTTCTCCTTTACCAATCGAATTAAATTATCCCTCAGTGATCCTCCATTCTGCACAACAACGCCAACAGGCTTATCAGGAGCGATGTCTTCAATGACCCTCTGTATCACTTCAAGTTGCCTTTTACCATTCCACGCAGCCAGAAGTTGTTCCATGGTACTAACTTCTTCCTTCTGTGTACGTCTTGGTCCCGTCGATATTTCGATACTTAGCAAGTCGGGAATAACTTGCGTCAATTCTCTCGGTAACACATCTGTAGCTGTATATGCATATTAGTTCACATAGTTCAATACATGAAGTCTATATATAAGATCTTTCACAAATATGTATAAGAAAAAGGGCAAAACTATATTACTATGATTAAGTTCAGATTGGTATAATGGAGTAATTGTATCCAATACTACAAAATGTGTTATAATTTTAAAAATAATGTTTTTGTTCATTTATTTTTTTATTTCTAAGAAGAAACTTACCATGGAGAGCAATTTTTTTCTTTACTTCTTCAATGGTTTTGAAGTCGTCTGGTTTTAATGTAACTGTTTTCAGCTTCCTTCTCTCTCCATGAACATCAAGGTGGTATGGTGTAAAAGCAAATTCCATCTTGAAATCGTAGTTGTAGCCAATGATAACGTCTTTCGAATCAAGTGCCCCCCTTGCTCTGACCTGAGTGCTTGATTTTTTCCCAACAACGGCATCAGAAACGTGTTTGTTCACATATTGCAGCAGAGCATCCATCGTTACAAAATTTCCCTCGATTCCGCACTCCATTTGGTTACTACATACTTCGTTCAAGCACTTTTTTGCTGAGGCTTTCTTTGTAAAAGCCTGGATGACAAACTTGGTGAAAATACTCTCTCTCTTTTCAACTATTGCTTCTTCCGTATCCGCACAGGCATTAAACTGAATAATTTTGATAGTCGGATTGTCTTTAATTTTCAATTCGAGTGGCATGCAGCAGTCTAAAAACAACAGCACTCTAAGCGTCCTCACGGTGTTTTCCTCTCCCTCTTTTGTCATTTGACGTTCATTAAATTTTTCTGAAATTGAATCACCGATTTCGTCAATTGTCATAGTTGTTTTATCATTCAAACGAAACCCGTTGTCTCCATGATGGCCCGAGTAATAAAATACCAATGTCTCAATGTCATTATCAACAATACGTTGGAGAGCATCTTCGATCGCTGTTCGTTCGAGACATTCGTTTTCAGGTGTTGCATTTCCACCAGAATTGGGTTTGATAACTGCAGTATTTTCTTCGCTAGAAATGAAATATTTAAAATGTGTTACGGTTGCACGTAAAATATCGCCCTTTTAAAGTACTAAAGCCGAAGCGAATAAGTTAGTTAAAATAGCAGTACATAACTGTCAACGACAATCGGACTTGCGTAAATAATGTCATTTTAATTATGAGAAGTACTTAAAACACAAACAAAGCTAAACAAGAACGGCTGCTGTGCCAATTCATAGTACCATAAAGCTGAATATCCCAAAGCATTTTCAACGTAAAAAAATCCTTGGTCTTGTATGGGTCTGTTATGGGTAAGATAACTCAACCGCTTTTGGAGACAGTTACATTACTTTATGCCAATCCCTTTTAATTGGTTTCCTAGGCTTTAGTACTTTAGTACATGTTTAGATCATGTTTGAGCCGTAAAACATCATCATGTTCTACCAAAACTAATATGAGCAAATTGATGAGAACAATGTTTCTAGCAATGAAATGCAACAGCGGTGCAGAACATATCAAAATAGAGTATATGCATACATAGTAATGTTATGAATCATACACGAACTTATAGTTCTCTTCATAAACGCGTATCGTGGTAGTTTAGCACGTTTATGACACATACTAAATGCACGCACAAAAATGACACATACCTAATGCCCGTAAATGACACATATCCAATGCACGTAAATGACACGTACCTTATGCACGTAATTGACACACACCTACTGCCCGAAACTTACACATACCGTATGCACGTAAATGACTCTCACCTAATGCCCGTTAATGACACATTCATTATGCACGTAAATGACACATATCTGATGCAAGTAAATGACTTTCACCTAATGCACGTTAAAGACACACACCTAATGCCCGTAAATGACACATACCTTATGTACGTAATTGACACACACCTACTGCCCGTAACATACCGTATGTACGTAAATGACTCTCACCTAATGCCCATAAATGACACATGCATTATTCACGTAAATGACACATATCTGATGCACGTTAATGACTCTCACCTTATGCACGTACATGATACATACCGTATGCACGTAAATGACTCTCACCTAATGCACGTAAATGACACATACCTGATGCACGTTAATGACTCTCACCTAATGCCCGTAAATGATACATACCGTATGCACGTAAATGACTCTCACCTTATGCACGTTAATGACACATACCTGATACACGTAAATGACTCTCACCTAATGCACGTAAATGACACATACCTGATGCATGTAAATGACTCTCACCTAATGCCGTTAATGACACATACCTGATGCACGTAAATAACTCTCACCTAATGCCCGTTAATGACACATACCGTATGCACGTAAATGACTCTCACCTAATGCTCGTTAATGACACATACCTGATGCACGTAAATGACTCTCACTTTATGCTCGTAAATGACACATACCGTATGCACGTAAATGACTCCCATCTATTGCTCGTAAATGACACATACCTGATGCACGTAAATGACTCTCACCTTATGCTCGTTAATGACACATACCTGATGCACGTAAATGACTCTCCCCTTATGCTCGTTAATGACACATACCTAATGCACGTTAATGACTCTCACCTAATGCCCGTCAATGACACATACCTGATGCACGTAAATGACTCTCTCCTAATACCCGTTATTGACTCTCACCTAATGACTCTCACCTAATGCCCGTCAATGACAACACATACCTGATGCACGTAAATGACTCTCACCTAATGCAAGTAAATGACTCTCACCTAATGCCCGTTAATGACACATACCGTATGCAGGTTAATGACTCTCACCTAATGCTCGTAAATGACACATACCTGATGCACGTAAATGACACATACCCGATGCACGTAAATGACACATACCTTATGCACATGACCGGCAGGCTAACAGATGTCATGCAAGAGCGCATTTCCTCAACATCTCTTTTAAAAGCTTCCGCAATTTCCGGATTGCTGTCATACCCTGCGACGAAAACAGCACCCCAACCTACACCTGAAATTGATTTCAATCACATGCCTTTACCAAGGATAAACAGATAATTGAAAATTTGGAAAAAACAACAGCTCACCACATTTTGAGTTCAAATAAAAGACAAATTCTTCAAATGTAGAATCTGTCGCATTAAATAAGCATGTTTAAATGTAAAATCGATCGCCTTAAATAAACCAAGATAGGCATAGTTTTATGAAAAAGAAGTACTTCAGTGTATTATTTACCGATGAACGGATCAATCCTTTCTTTATCGCAGGAATGGCACTTGATCGGGTTGAAGTACGAGTTCCGCATACACGCGATGCAAACCTTGATATGTTCCCTGCAGGATTTGGAATGTTTCAAGTACCTGCATCCCGATTCTATTAAAAAGATACACGGCGATTATACTTTAACAGCTATGCATGCGAGCATATGAGGTAGATTCCTCCACAGGGCAAATTGTGCAGTATATGTAAATGCATTTACATGTCTTGCATCAACGTAGAAATACTTCACATGAGTTAGTCAAAACTTATATTTACTTTATATATATTACCAACGTACAGCAATAAGTAAGAACAATGTATGAAATGAACAAGAGTTTAGCACTAAAAGACTAGTTTCAATCGTGACCATTTCCAAACAGAACCACAATAATATGACATATTTATTGAATATCATTCAAATATCATATTCACATACAAAGTACAAAAGATGCTTCTTTGAGATTCAATGTGTCCAAAATAAAGTAAGAACATGCGCGACACATTTGATAAAAAATGGCGTGTTGAATTAAAAAAAAATCATATTTATATATATATATATATATATATATATATATATATATATATATATATATATATATATATAAAGCAACCCACCTTCGAACGGATTGACAAGGCAGATTTCACACTTTGGTGGCCTAGTCTGTGCTGGACTCCATCTTTTGAAAGAGCTCATATGCTGTCGTGTTATGTTCTAAAAATACCGCCATTCGGCAGTAGATAATACAATGTAAACTACAGGCAACACGTGGCATCATTCAAACAGGTAAATGTACTTAAGTGCACAAGGTCAATGCAAATGCTAACAGACAATCAACTAGAAACACTTAAGAGTTGCTAGCTGCTAGGTAATGTCTGTAACATTAGATTACAAAATTAAAATATCTTTTTGAATAAAGGTTAGGAAGACTGGCTTATCTTTTAAGAAAAATAAACATTATTAATCAATAATTTGAGAACCTGTTTTCAGCATGTTCTACACAACAAAATGTTAATGCAATGTTAATATATCTTATCCCTGTAGATTTTATTGTATTATAAAAACATCTATTGTTGATTTCGTTTTCACGAACGTTACCTATTTTGTAACCAGTTGAACGTTTTATAAATAACTGTTTTTGTCTACCTTTAAGAAAGAAACAGGAATTAGGGGATGATACCGAACCAAAGAATGGTATAAGCAAATCATCGGCATCGATTACCTCTAGTTTGATGTGAATGTCTTTTGATGGACTGAAATCATCACTAATGCATTTTTCTGAAACCTTCCAAATGTCTTTGGCTACACCATTGGGTTGTAACACGAACTGAATACAACAAAGTATACATTCTTTACTTACGTGTTTTTTGTGAATTGAAAATTATATATGTATGCAGTATCATAAAACATGTCAAATGTCATTTGTCGAGAAACGATGCAGGTAACGACAACAAAAGACAACAAACAATATGTCTGTCCATCTGTCTTTTCAGGAACTATCGGTTATTTGAATTATCATATTACTGTTCTCAGCCTATTTTTAATATATTTTATGCAATTCACAATAAGTACATTTATCAATCATTTATGCATTGCTAGTCAACAAGACTACCTTTTTGGCTAAGAGTAGAAGGGTTTTTTTGCTATTTGCTAATGTTGTCATAACTCTCGGCCCAACATAATTGTTTATTTTTATACCACATAAAACTTGATATCTATTTTTAGCCGAATATTATATCGTGTTTCAATAAACTATGGTTTAATTTAAACAGACTTGTGACAAACATGGACGAAACAAAATACTGCTTTATATACATGGCTACATACGTATACCATTTTAATGGCGTTTACCTCAGAAATACTTAATTTACGCTCGTCTCGAAGCGTAGGCGTGGCTTTTTCTTCTCCAGGCAGATATAGTGGGGGGAAAGCCGTCACTACTTCTCGAATTACTGGTAAATAAAACAAAACAAAACACATTGAACGATCAAAGCTAGAAATAAAGTCCATGCTACTGAACATAGGATATTCTTATACATGAGCTGGTACTATTTACTATACAATTCAGTATGTTGATCTTTTTAAAAAAATGATGGGGACCCCGCCCAAACACTCCGGTTGAAAGAAAGACGACGCAGCCTGGTGCAAATTCATTCTTGCTGATAAATTGGCAATTTTTAGCGAAGAATACTAGAATTCTTATAACGAAAGCTTTCTTTGCGATTAAAATATCATTTAAAATGGAATCGCTAGACAAGAGATATACAGTGTGAGCGAATAATTGGAACGGGCGAAAAAATGACCCGGCGAGAAATTGGTCACCAGCTTCAATATTAAATACGTGTACTGTTTTTATAAAGTTAGTAAATAACTTAAAAAAATAATTTGCATGCTGATTCTTCTGACCCTTATCTGCAGTTAACATTGTATTATTGCTTATATTTCGAGAATCTATATTGATGTCTGAATTTGGTGAGGTTCGATATGTGAGGAACAAGTTAAAGTTGTCCCTTAACGTGGACACACAGCCATGGCCGTATAACTAGACATGAGAAGGAGTGACGTTAGCAGGTTTGACCAAACTAGATTGCAGCTAATCATATTTTCATACGAAACACTTCGAACTGATTGGGTGCGCCTGTTTTGGTAAAACACCAACAACTTTATTGTAAATAGTCTAAATATCTGACCAACTCCAAAGTTGTAGACATCGTGGCGCACAGTGGGCTTCGTGTTGAATTCTTTAGGAAAATACCCATCGCTGTAGTTGTACACCTTGGTTTCCATTGATGTTGTTCCTTCTTTCAGTTCTCTGGCAAAGCCGAAGTCGACAAGCCGTGCATTGCATTCACAGTCAAGAACAATGTTATTTGACTTGATATCCATATGCAGAACTGATCCCCTGGAAATATTGAGAGTTAATTCCTACTTCTTCTAAAAATAGTTGTCGAATGTACGACTCGTATTTTTTAAGGAAAATTATTCCTTTCTGGACGACAAACTTACCTAAAATTCTTTACTTCCGAATGAAGGTATGCAATAGCTGAAGCAATGTGTAACAGAACCTTTTTTCTGTTACCTTGCACAGACAGAATGGTATCCTTCTTGGACCTTATACATTTGAGGGCGTCAAACAAGCTACCATTGTTTAGGTATGGTGAAAGAAAATAGGACCGCCTGAAATGAAAACAACATATTAGATACAATATATACATTACTAAAAACAAAAAAACATCCAAAAATGAAAATGACAACGATTCATTGAGATTGTATATTGACAACAAATTAGTCAATGCAACATAGTCAACGATCTTAGCAACGACTTCAACAATATTTTATTTTTCATGTATCACTTAGTTACAAGAAGTAACCTTATTTTAGTCAAATAAATAACTTTTGCTTAAGGCTACAACAAATTGATCACTTGTTCGTCGGATTTGCCGCACCTAAAATTCGAAAAACGAAAAAAAAAATAATATTTTTTTGCGCCCGCATATATTGGCCGCGCGGATTATTTTTTTGTTTATTTCTGATTTTCCCCTATTTTCTGAATTTCTTTTACTTAGAATTTAAACCTGCAACGTCGACTTCGCATTCATTTCGAAGGAATTTCCATGCTTTACATTCTTCGCGAGCAATCTTTCCTCGTGTCAGGACAAAAAAAGGTCCGGATAACCGCAAACAGCTGATATTTGTTGACAGTCTTTTTTGTCGGGAATATTTTGCAGGACGCACCGTTGTTATTCATTTCCGGTCGTAATTTTCAGTATACTTTTAGTTTTCGTAATGTAAAATTCACGTTTGAAGTGAAAATCAGTGTCATAGTCAATGGATTATGGTCTTCAGTAAACAACAGCAGTTTCACAGGGTCGAAGGCAATAATTATTTATGTGTTTTAGGTAATTCATTGTTTTGTAATCAAAATTTAGTGCTAAATAATAACTATCATATTTTGAGTGCAAAACTTACATTCAAATACACGCCGGACACACGACAAACAAGTATTGAACGTGTTTCGTGATAGTAAGTTAGATTAATACTGAATGAATAAAATAGTTGTTCTTTTTGGTCTTAGAATAATTGCACGTTACTGCGAGGAATGCTGTCTTTACAATAATATTTAGTAAAGTATTGAATCTTATTGCCATTTGTTGAATATTGAGACAGATTTTCATGTAATACAATCAAACCCTTTTCATTTATAACTAAGAACCCTTTTTGGCAACTAAAAAGCATTTCTTAAAATAATTGTATGATAAATTTGGTAAGAAATATACATTTTTTCGCTTTGCGCTCGCCTCTGATTTGCCTTAAATTGAAATAAAAAATTCTTTTTCGCTCGCTCGCTCGCTCGCTCCTACTGTTTTTGGCAAAATCCGTAAGAACAAATGATCAATTTGTTGTGGTCTTATAATATGAATAAACATGAAGATGATTTCCGACTATAAACTATTGATTTTGAGATGAACGTTATGTAAATAAAAAGTGTTTACCTCATTCTGCTGTCTTCAAAATGTGCAATCAATGGAACAATAGCGAAGTGCATCAATCTGGATGCAATCTTCTCCTGAAAACACGAACACTTACATGGTTAAGAAAACAGTATACATTTTTTTAAACATTCAATCTTTCATTAAAATGGCATGGACCCTTCATTGTTTTAATAAGCAAAGTAACTTCGCAACTTCTTTACGTTTAAGTACATCAATAATTCTCAGTAAATATTGAACAATACAATAAATATTTAAAAATATATAGACTGTCAAATGTATATCTTATTTGTGTTACATCTGATATACATTTAAGCCGAATCTATTTACATGTTTATGTCTTTCAATGAACACCAACGGATGCCTGCATACTCTCATTAAACGGTATAGTTTCACTGATTATTATAAATGTGTACATTAAACAGTATTTTTATACAATGATTTGATTTGACACGTTTTTATTTTTACAAGCATCAACTTTTGTAAAACTTACATTCGCAATAGATCTGGTAGCTAATTCCCCATATTTCTCCGAATAGACAATTTCTTTCAAAACAAACTGAGTCTTGTCAACACCTATGCATTCTCCGTTACCTTTAACACGACAATACACCAAAATACTACAATCAATACGAAATATAAACATAGTTCAAAAAATATTCAAGTATTGCGAATATTATACTTAAAATGATTAACGTAATCAGATACTATGATATCCATTTTACTTACAAATATACACCTTTCCGAAACCTCCGCCAGTGATCGTATTAAAATAGCTGGACTTCAGGACATCGATGTGTGCCTGCGTCATCTCCAACAACCGACCGTCATGAAGACATTTCGTCACTGACGCCTTTTCATCGGTCGATAACCGGACAACTAAAAGAAAGATAGCAAACTTAAATAATGTAGCGTAAGGCAAGGATTTAAATTTTACAAAAAGGTATATGAAAGCAGTTCGGGAACAAAATAATGACATTGATTTCATTCATTTCAGATATTAGGTAGATCCTTATAGCTATGACAAAAGTCATTGTGTTTTTCCTTTAAAAACTCAAAAGCTTCGACATAATCAATTCACCAGCAAGCGTGAGCATTGGGATGCCATGACAGATTTGAAACTGCTCCATCTCTGTAAACTTTAAAGTGATGCAATAAAAACTATTTAAAGGATATGGAAAGGATATGCATAGCTTTCACGCAATCAGAAAAAAAAATCACGCAAAATGATTTTCAAATAGGAATGATGTATATTTTACGACGTATCCCGCCGGTCAAACGCAAGTCGGCCTAAATTAAAGGTTCAGTTTTGTTAGGTTTTTGGGCTTAGAATATAAGCATACTTGCCCTCTGTTCTACGCAGGCCAAACGATTCTGTCAGTAGCTCCCTCTCCTTTTCCTCCATCAACTCAGCACACTGGGCGTGCCCCATTTCCCTTAGACACGATTTTAACAGGTCATACCCACCCTCGCCACCCTTCTCCTGCTTGGACACTTTACTCAGCAATATACGGTTCCGCATTGCCTCTGTTTGCAAATCCTGTATGAAAAGAATATGATTTGATAAGCTTGGCTTTTGGGGTCATTGAAAAACATGTAGGTAAATTTGACTTGTTTATATCCATTGAATACTTTATATTTCTTAACCTATTTCGAGGTACATGTAGTAACAAACCAGTAACTTCATTACAACTGACCGAAATGTCCTTGTGGTCATTTTCTGTAATGAGTCCTTTGTCACGCATGTGTGTAAGAACCTCTGCTGTCAGCGACATGTTTTGAACCAGGTAACTATGTGCTCGGTTAAGCACCCGGCGCTTATCATCGTGATCTGAAAAGTGAACCGCAACCGTTCTGGGTTTTTTTTACATACTTACTTGAACTTAGTCAAACAGGGTATGTTTTTTTATTAATTTGACATTGCTATGCATTTCAAAACTTACGTCTTGACCTATGTGGGCAGTTCAATGGAAACTACTGAGACAAGCCTCATTGTCAAAAAGTAATGTAATCAATTTCCTAGTGAAGACTAACTGTTGTTTGTAATGACTATATTATTAACATACATGGTTGTTACTTACTCAATTGTCTCGCCATCTTGGTTGTGTCTTTATTTTCCGGTTGTTCCCATTACTATCTGAAGTTGAAAACAATGAAGGTGACTTTAGCTATATGAAAAAACAAACAATTAATGGTTTCACCTGCATGCAGTGGGATTGATACGAGGGGTAACCTGTGTGAAATGCAGTTAAAGCTATAACATTTTATTGTTGTACATTAAATCAGCAGAGGAACGACAGACGCCCGCGCCGCAACGATTCAGCGGTCGACTCGGCCCCTACGACCAACCCGCAGTTAGGGACGTAGCAATAAACAACTTATTTTTTTACACTTGAATGTGCAATGATTAGAAACGAAATGACGTGATAATGACTTTTTTAACTTTCTTAATAGCGTTTATGTATTACTGTTATGTGAAACGTAGCATTCAAGATACGTTAATATTATATAATTCATAACAAATTAAAAACTTCTCTTTTCCGATACCAAAATTTAATATAAAAAACAAGCTTAGCGTTCGAGAAATGACCTTGTAATATATCACAACAAAAGTTTTCGGGTCACATTGAACTGCTGATTCGAATGAAGTAGGTTGTTTTAGGTTGAAACAATCTTTTATTGGTAATGAAACAGATTCGTAATGTACCCATTGCTATAATTGGCCTAAAAAATCGGGTGTCTATCAGAAATTTGCCATTATTTGAATTTCACTTGTATGATTATACTTCTAATTTTATTAGAAGTCGGTGACATCATTGTGAATGGTGGTCTCAATGGCCGTCTTGGGCCAGGTTTATTCACCTGTTATAATATGTGTAGTAATAGAGTTGTTGCTAGCATTGTTGATTATGTGTTAGCTAATTATGAATTATTTTCATTATTTGACAATATGCTGTTACATGATCTGTCCGATTTTCGCATCAATGCCCGGTTGAATACAGCTTTCAGTCTTTCAATAAAGTAATGTATTAGATTTCACTACAATGGTACTTTCAATGATACTGTAAAATTGCTTAATGAACAAGCCTTTTAGGCACATAATAATATTTTATCTATGTGCAGAGTTAAGCTAGATGTAAAGACCAAATTATTACTATTCGATTCTTTAGTTCTGCCTATAATCATGTTTGGTTGTGACGTCTGGGGAATTTATTGTTATTCTGAGGTTGAAAAGCTGCACCTTTTTACAAGTTTTTTAAACACATTTTGGGTGTCCGATAATAGATCTCTAATGTGGCTGTTCTGGGCGAACTTGGTCAGTAGTTTCTCACTATTTGTTTAATGTAACAAGAGAGCTCTTAAATTCTGGTGTACGGTTATGACCTCTCTAAACTCTATTACAAGATCTGTTTGTGATAAGCTTGTGAGAGACATTTCATTCGTAAATATAAATATTAAATTAAGTTGGATTAAAGCTGTTGAACATATACTAAATGCACTTGCTTTTAATAATATTTTCTTATTTTTTTTAACTGTGAAAGAAATTTTCAATTACTCAAACAAAGGATACTATAAGTGATAAGTTTGTTCAAACATGGTTCGATATTGTGAATACACAGAGCAAAAAAGAATATAATGAAAATGTTTAAAAAAATATTTTAAATTTGAAAATTATATGGATACCATCGACAAAGAAAATCATTACTTTATCAAGATTAAGACTGAGTGTCCATTCCTTAGAAACTGGAAGACACAATAACATTATTAGAGAAGATAGAACATGTAAACTATGTACTGCGAAAATGGTTGAATCAGAATATCACTTTTTATGTATTTGTCCTTTATATATGGGCCATAGAAAAAATGTAACATACACAGGCCGTTTAACACTATTGAAAAAATATAATTTAAGGACCTAGCGAACGAAACGCTGTTCTTGCTGCCGCTGTCACTTAATTTGTTTAAATGTTACAGACAATAACATTTTGATTGTATGTGAGTGTGTGCATATATGCATGCATGTGAGCAGTAGTATAGTATCATGTGTAACCATTATTCTAGTTATCGAATACTTATTAGGTTTGTGTGTTGATGTTTTCTCCTTCTTTCTTTTTTTGTGGCCATCTTTGTGAGTTGATGTTAATTGGGCCAAAAACACGTATTTGCTGATATTGCCAATAAACTGAAACTAAACTAAACTACATTCCGTTAAAGCTGCATCGTGGAGACAATTTTGTTAAACGAATTCAAAAAATTTAAAAATAAATTAAATTAAACAAAAGTCTGTAATATAGATAATGTTTTGACTTTTATTTCGGTCTGAAAATCGGTGTTGAATTTCCCATGTTTGTAAACAAAAACAAAAGGTAGATGACTGAAGGTTAAATTGTCTAGGGTGTTAAAACATAATGATCGTCTTTAAATCAAATTATGTTCATGAAGAAAGAATGTCTTGTGAGATATTTTTTAAGCATTTTAATAAGTACATCTGACAAAATGTCCAAAATTAAGAAACAAACATGCCATACCAAACTTAATGTATGTTGTCAGAGAAACTGTTTTAACCCTATATTTGATTGTTTCAATATTTCAATGAACAATGAATTTGGTATTATAAACATAAAACAAAATGAAATATATTGTTCTTAGCGTTACACCGTCTAAGGGAGAATAACTGTCTTGTCCATAATTGCATAAGACAAAATGGTAGGGGCGCTGTTTAGCACGAGAAAGTGACGGAGTTTTGTGGGGTTTGATGAGTGGTGACACAAACCCCTCTTAGAAGAATGTTTTGTAGATTTGTTCGATACTTATTTATTATTTGCTAAATAGAGCATGTCGCGATGTATCCGTTGTCTCACATTAGGAGAGTTAATCAGAGAAACACAAGAGCGTGCTTGGTGCATATAACGGATACAGGTTTCTTGCACATCTAAAAAGGTAAGCGAGGTTTTCCCCTAGACGGCCAGTATACCGGAAAATAATATTCGATCTAATCTTTTAAATAAATCCATTTCACTCTAATTTATATTCAGATGCATGTGGGGCCTTTATAAAATTTTGACATGCTCAGTTTGTGGGTGATGATTGTGTGTGTTTATGTTTTAAATGGGGGATATCTTTACTGAAATGTATGATATGGTGGAAATGCATTGTAAAAATGCCAAACAAACAGTCATTGAACATTCTTAGTCGTTGCCGCAATAAACCCGCCTCATCAGCGCAGTTTTTACTGAAATTCAAGTCGAGAGCATAATTATCTTTAAACTTAGATGTAATTTCTGTCCTCTGTACTTAATATAGTTTTTAGTTAACCAAATGTCTATGCTGTGGCAATATAAACAACACTTTACAAAGCATTTAATTTTGCTGACTAGTCTAGAACACAATACGTCCCAAACAGAATACATACTATTTACATAAATGATATGTTTACTAAACACGGTATTCTGCAACTTTACTGACGATAATTAAATAAAGACATACCGCATACACATATAACTTTACTGTACATATATTAGGAATTTCTAAATGGTATAATAAATAATCAAAATATGATAGCATTTTCTTTATTAAATAAACTTACATTACTGTACAGTCCAAGACATGGTATTACTGAATTTCAAGTCGAAATCTATCTTATTATCGATTTCGGGATTTTTCATCATTGTTTTCAAGTAACAAAATCCTGCACCGAATATTTATGGAAACGATATACCATCCAATAAAAAGAGTTTATCAACATTAATTACAGACGATGCCTCTTTTCGTGATATTGATTTGGATTCTATACATATTTAAACATATACATAAAACACATGAAGTTGTCAGTTAAACCAACTCATTAAGTTAATTGATGGCTTTTTTTAACATTTCTTAGATGGTTATACAATTTACTCTATCTAGTACATGTATACATCTAATGAAAAACGATGAAACAATCATCACGTACGACATTTCGAGCAACGTTATGTTTGTTAGTTTGTCACAGTGACCGTGACAACGTACACAATATGCGCAAATGAAACGAATCGGATCCATTAAGTGTACAGTGTGTGTATACCACGTGATAAATGACGTCATATACATGTATGTTACTTCGGAAGGCAAACATTTGCTTAAAATGAAGACTTAAATCAAAGATAACTTTTCATTTACAACACCATTTTAAATGAAACAAAGTATAGTCTATGCTGCTAAAAGAACCCCGCATTTGATATATTTCCGAAATATGATGAAGTCATTAGTTTCATCAAAAACTTCGACAAACCTGTTTCGAAAATAATGTTTTGACAGTGCTCCGTCAGACGGCCGTTTTGTGAAAAGGTTTGTCGAAATGTTTTAAGAAACTAAACTCGCAATCAAATTCTGGTGAAAGACCGAAGGTGGGGCTCCATAAGCGGCGTAGACTGTGCTTTGTTTCATTTAAAATGGTGACGAAATAGTGAAGTTATCGTTTAAAGTCTTTTTTTCAAATCAAAATATTTCCTTCCGACGTAGCATTTATGACGCAATTTATCACGTGGTATACACACACTGGTGTATATATTTGGAAATCTAACGTAAGCGTACCACGAATTGCGTGATAATATAATTGATTTTTTAAAATGGTTTCACAAATAAATCGGAATTCCTCGGCCTGTGTCATGATTTAAATCAGTTGTATATCTACGTTTAATTGATTTTCAGTGAAGTGTATTATTGCATTAATAATTAAGAGTACTACGCGATCTACTTGCAGCGTAGTTAAATATAAAGCATTCTGACATTATAAACCGTCCATGTACATCCGAATTGGTTTCGATGCAAATGACCGAGGTATTCCGAATGTGATAATGTTAAAATCATGGGATCCCAGCACATACCGGGCCGCCTCTTAGCGTAGCGATACATTTTAACAAATCTGACATCTTAACGATTGGAATTGTAGCTAAATTGCTATACAGATTTTACAGATATCCATTTAAAATAATACAATACATCTTTAACATCAAATATACAATCAAAGTGAAAAGTTTACATAAATATAATGTTACAATTTTAAAAATAGCTGTACTATTGAAAACATTGTTCTAAAAATAACAAAAATAGGATCCCACTGGATATCGCGTCCCGTTTTAACCGGAAATCCTTTTCTCACATCTAACTATATTGTATTTTGTTGAGGAAGAACCAATTTCCTGATATTTATGTTCATTAACATAAACCTTTTAGTTATTGTTATGCATTTAAACGTACGATAATAATATATGTTAACTTATCGCGGATTTCTCTGCCTCCACTGACCAAAATTAAAGACATATTATCCTCACCAAAATATAACTTTTACTACATACATACATACATAATAACTATGAATTTCTAAGTATCTCTAGCATTATAAATATACAAAATATGATATGAAATCATTTTTAAACTTACATGTTTATGTCATTAATGACAATTTCTGAAATTCAAATCGAAAGCATAACTCTAACTATCGATTTAATGGTTTTTCTTCTGCCCTAAATATAGAATACAGTGTCCAATAACAAAAGCCTGCACCGAATATTTATGGACACACTACACTACTGTATATATAGTAGTTTATGAACATTTAAAATGATGATGCCTTTTATGAATGTCTTAAGACTCAACTGCATGACTCAAAGCGCGCACTCCTTCAATCGCGAATATTAACCGGAAATCCTTTTCTTAAATTTTAATGTTTGAACTTCATGTGCTAGCCAGAATAAAATGCATAATCATGTACATTTGTATAACAGAAACATATTTATTTGTTGACTTAGCACGGAAATGTCTCTCCACACTTACCATAATTCAAGTCGTACCCGCAAACAATACAACTTATAATATACATTTAAATATGAGTTTCTAAGAGGTATTATGAATGATGAATATATGTATACCTTAAGATGTTTCAGGTAATGGATCAAGCACCATGTAACAATGACATATTGAATGTAAGCCGTTAATTTGATGTTACTGAAATTACAAAAGTTGTTAAGCTTTTAAACAGTAATATAGCTCTTTTTATTGATGCCATATTGAATGATTATTAGACATGTCGTAGTTATTCAAGTTTGTCAATTGATTAATGTTATTTTAGAAGTTAAGGCATATTGCCTGAAGTGTGCTTTAATTGTATCATCATCTTAGAAACAAAATACATATAAGCTATTTTTGTATCTGATTAAGCCCCCCCCCCAGCCCCGCCTTTATTTTTTCACATTTTAAACTGCAATTATGAGGGCCAATTAACAAATGCCGATGATGTCAACGGAAGTTACATTTTTTTAATCCAAGGCAGAATAGTAACAATTACAGGAAAAGGACATTCAGCAATATCAGGCTTTTTAAGCATCAAAACGTATTGATACAGCTGTACTTTTTATACACAAAGGAACTGTCGCTTTGTGTTTTTTTTGTGCTAAAATATGATTATATTTGTTTTAACTGAAGTGTTTTTTTACGTATTTAGTGCCAGTGTTATACATAAATAACATGCATGTGACATATCTGTCTCCTTATTTCAAAGGCTCTATAACATTATACAAATACAGCGAGGTTTTTATCGATATTAAAATTCTATGACATAGAGTTCATCTATGTCCGAAAGTAATAAAATAACGCAAAAGTATGTGTTAATTATAATTAGGAAAATATGTTTTGTACTAATTATGTCTTTTAGACGAAATATTTTACGACAGGATTGGATGGTCCCAAAGCGTGTACATTATTTTAGCAGTAAATGCATTTTTACGAAAGTGCATTCAAATCATTTTGCATGGCATTGTTTAAGGCTATAATTTATACATTTGCAATTCACATGAGCACAAAGATCGTCTTTTACTGGTCGTCAAAATTGTTGTTTTACAGGCATCAGCAGCCTCAATTTCTAACCAACTTCTATGGAACTGAGTAAGTATATATGTATAAAATGATGGTCGAGTTATGGGTACTGTCACGTCTAAAATCAATTAGGTAAGAGTATTCCTTGTTATTAAAGCATTATTGACAGAAAGCGTATCGCATAAATATGGTGACAACACAAAAGGGCACAACCGTGTCCATTGGACACTTCGGCAGGCGCATTTGTATGCCGATGTCAAAAACCAAAACATAACATTGAAATTAAATTACAAAATTATATTTAAGAAGATCCAGAATAAAGCTCACCGTATGCAAGTATTACCGTCCACCGTCTCGATATCTCGTATGTAAATGAATTGTTATCATGTCAAACTATCATATGAGTGATGATAACATGCCACCTAGACCTAATAATATGGCAGTTAGACATGAAAACATATCGGTTAGCCGCAATAACATGGCAGTTAGACATAATAACATATATCGGTTAGCTACAATAACATGGCAGTTAGACATGTAAACATATCGGTTAGCCACAATAAAATGACAGTTAGACATAATAACATATATCGGTTAGCTACAATAACATGGCAGTTAGACATGTAAACATATCGGTTAGCCACAATAACATGGCAGTTAGACATGTAAACATATCGGTTAGCTACAATAACATGGCAGTTAGACATGTAAACATATCGGTTAGCCACAATAGCATGGCAGTTAGACATAATAACATATATCGGTTAGCTACAATAACATGGCAGTTAGACATGTAAACATATCGGTTAGCCACAATAACATGGCAGTTAGACATAATAACATATATCGGTTAGCTAGAATAACATGGCAGTTAGACATGTAAACATATCGGTTAGCCACAATAACATGGCAGTTAGACATGTAAACATATCGGTTAGCTACAATAACATGGCAGTTAGACATGTAAACATATCGGTTAGCCACAATAACATGGCAGTTAGACATGTAAACATATCGGTTAGCTACAATAACATGGCAGTTACACATGTAAACATATCGGTTAGCCACAATGACATGGCGGTTAGACATGTAAACATATCGGTTAGCCACAATAACATGGCAGTTAGACATAATAATATATATCGGTTAGCTACAATAACATGGCAGTTAGACATAATAACATATCGGTTAGCCACAATAACATGGCAGTTAGACATAAAAGCATATCGGTTAGACACAATAACTTGTCGGTTACACATATTAACTTGACATATCGGTTAGCCACAATAACATGGCAGTTAGACATAAAAGCATATCGGTTAGACACAATAACTTGTCGGTTACACATATTAACTTGACATATCGGTTAGCCACAATGACATGGCAGTTAGACATAAAACATATCGGTTAGACACAATAGCATGGCAGTTAGACATAATAACATATCGGTTAGCCACAATCACATGGCAGTTAGACATAATAACATATCGGTTAGCCACAATCACATGGCAGTTAGACATAATAACATATCGGTTAGCCACAATCACATGGCAGTTAGACATAATAACATATCGGTTAGCTACAATAACATGGCAGTTAGACGTAATAACATATATCGGTTAGCCACAATAACATGGCAGTTAGACGTAATAACATATATCGGTTAGCCACAATAACATGGCAGTTAGACATAATAACATATCGGTTAGCTACAATAACATGGCAGTTAGACATGATAACATATCGGTTAGCCACAATCACATGGCAGTTAGACATGATAACATATCGGTTAGCCACAATCACATGGCAGTTAGACATGATAACATATCGGTTAGCCACAATCACATGGCAGTTAGACATGATAACATATCGGTTAGCCACAATCACATGGCAGTTAGACATAATAACATATCGGTTAGCCACAATCACATGGCAGTTAGACATAATAACATATCGGTTAGCTACAATAACATGGCAGTTAGACATAATAACATATATCGGTTAGCCACAATAACATGGCAGTTAGACATAAAAGCATATCGGTTAGACACAATAACTTGTCGGTTACACATATTAACTTGACATATCGGTTAGCCACAATGACATGGCAGTTAGACATAAAACATATCGGTTAGCTACAATCACATGGCAGTTAGACATAATAACATATCGGTTAGCCACAATCACATGGCAGTTAGACATAATAACATATCGGTTAGCTACAATCACATGGCAGTTAGACATAATAACATATCGGTTAGCTACAATCACATGGCAGTTGGACATAATAACATATCGGTTAGCCACAATCACATGGCAGTTAGACATAATAACATAATACAGTTGTGGCGTTCCATAAATAACACTTACAAAACAGCTATGTTCTGAATGTCATACTTTGGGACTTTGCTAACGAAAAATGACTTCCTTGTTTCATTTGATTTAAAAAGGATCTTAAAACGGTCACTGATTCACTCTATTAATAATTTAAACCAATCTGACTAATTACTGGCCGATCACTGAACGAATCGCCATCATTTTTCCGAACGAATCGTCTTCCGTTTTGTCTGAGTCGAGTTTCGGTGTTAAGGTATCGTAAACAAAATTAAACTTATCACGTAGGTTAGAAGTGCAATAAACCTATATAGCTATACCATACTACGGGTATGTAAATACAACGCCCCACTCCAAAAGATAAGTTGGTTCAATGGTTTACATGTACACAAAGTTACCAGTTATGTAAACTTCAATGTATGTTATTATAAAACAATGGTAGTCTGTTAGTTATGGATAGTTTTGGTATTGTGCAAAGACAAACGGTATTACAGCTCTTAGGTGAGTGGTGGTTTTAACGAACAAACCAGTTGTACATTGATTAGACATCGTCTTTTATAACAGGTTGTTAATTGTTACACCTTGGCTGATTTCTTAACTTAAGGGGTTATTTCAACTTAAAATAACTTATACACGTCGTGTTGCATAGGCGTCAAATCAGCAGTACATATTACTAATATTAGTTGTTTGTCTATACTAAATAGTCAAATTACAATGTACGTAGCCCTGTAGTCAATAAATGGGTACTGACATCGATTTAAGTATTAAAGATATTTGCATACATGACTATTACAAAAAGCAGGATGGTAATTAAATTCCCAAGAGATGCGCAGGTAGCTACGATGACAGCACTGCAGACTCGTCATCATTGTTGTAGTCACAGATACCAGGATATATATACAAATCCCCACAGAATTGTGGACTTTGGAGTCCAATGGTATTATCGTCCTATAAATCCAGTATTCTTGACCATATTATATTTCCAGCGTGTGTGTGCATTGCGGGGGCGGGTGAGGTCTGCCGGTACCGCGGACCGCAGGGCCATGTTGTGCAGGTCTGCCCCGAGCGCTGCTGCACCACCAACGACTGGGAATATCAATCAGACCAGATCTGCTGCGTGTACGTCTGAGCCGATTTACGTAACTCTAATATTTATTGGCAAAATATATACTGTTAAAAAGTGTTACCTTTTTGCATTTTTAATAATTGAATAAAATATCAAAACAAACACTAATTTTATTAAGTGTACAAGTTAAAAAAAGTGTGAATCAGACAGTACATCATTGAAAACTTTACTCCCTAACAGATACCGGCACTCCAGTGAGTTATATATGGGTATTGGTCTGTCCGGCCTGCTGTTCATCGCCCTGCTTGTCATCTGCAGCACCTACATCTGCTGCCGCAACCAGATCCGCCGACAGGCTGCGGAGAACCGACGCCGACACACTAACACCCGGACACGATCACGGCACCACCCACCGGAACACTCAATAGCAGTGTTCACCACCCAGCGTCCACGTACGCTATGTTTTATCTGTTTCCTTAGTTTCTTGATGAGGATTGATTGTGAAAATATATCGGCCTCTATAATAGTTTAAGTTTAATTTAGGTGCATTTTTATTTTACGTTGATTACCTGTTTTAATCAGATCCTTTTATATGAAAACGGTCACGATTTCATTGTCGTATGCCTGGTTTTAATGGCTGATAAAACTCTACACAGTTAACGCGAGTCTGACCACGCTGGTAAACGAACCTTTACTGGAAAGACATTCTCATTCATCAGAGGTTTGATATTGACCAATCTAACGCATAAATTGGTACGCATAGCATCATCACTCTGGTGAACGAGAATGTGGAAAGATAATATGGTGCAAATATATTTTGATAAATGCAAAGTATACACCTTTTTACCAGATAGTTCGAACATACTGCAAGCCTTTCTGGCAGCCATTTTAACTGTCCTGGTTCTGGCAGCCATTTTACTGTCCTGGTTCTGGCAGCCATTTAAACTGTCCTGGTTCTGGCAGCTATTATAACGGTCTTGTGTGTTGTTTTTATGAGAGATATTCATGACTATAAATGACCATACCCTATAACAAAAGCTAATATATAGACTTACAGTCGCGATGATTTGATCTTTAATTATATATTTAAATAGATCGTATTTTATAGGACTTTATTTTCTTACAGCTGCTAGTGGCCAGGTTGAACCACCACTACCACCGCCGTACGACGATACAGCACCGCCGCCATATTTGCTTCCCGGCGAAACCGGAAGTGACTCCATGAAGGACAATCAAATATACCCTGCCGAACCTCCACCAAAATATTCTCTGATCGCTAGTGAAAATTAAAACACAAATATACTTAAAGGGTCCTAAAATACAAGCGAGCGTAAAAAACAACAACAAATGAAATGTACAATTGAGAAACTACTACTTCAAAAATTAAAATCTGTGTTTATGTTGCGTATCATGACTTACAAACAAAATGAACATGAAGAATGAGAAGGAACTAGTAGCAATTGCCAAACAATAAGAGCTATGGACGCTGAACGCTCTCTTTGATTCTATATTGTTATAAGTTATTGTATAGTGTTATGTCGTACATATATTTTGCATTCAATATTTATGTGAATATTGAAAGTGTGATGATACACACCTGCATATAAACAGGTGATGCATACATCTAGCAACTTAACTATATAAAGGCAAAACGTTCTTTATAAAATATGATAAAAATACAAAGACATGTATGTATGTTCGAAATCAAATTCGGCCGTTGACAATATCAGAAGGCATTATTTCACGGAGCGGGCCTCCCTGAATATGCTGAGTTTTGCGTTTTTTTCTTATTTTATATAAGAATGATTGAGATTGTTAGACATATGTATGTTTTGTTGTCAATAACATCTAGCTATTACTTTGTTTTCTTCCAACAGTGAAAAGTTACCTACAAAAGCTGTTGGTAGAAAGAGGAACATGTTTCCATACTAGTAAAAACTAATTATAATATTGTGCCGGACTGGGAACGCGATTTTGGCACAGTCATGGCGCACATTATATATTTTTGGAGCAAGAGTATGTATGGGACGTTCATGTTGTCAATCAACAAAGTCAAAATAAATTGTTTTATACGTTTGAAGTGCAGTACCATTTTAACCATAATACTAAATGGATGGATGTGCGCGAAAAGCTTTTCAAATAATTGACCCCATTGGCATACATTTGTATATATGAGTGCTAGTGTGTATACACATACAAATTAAAATATATATAGCCGTTTGAAAATTATCCTGAACGTCTATTTAGCTTTGACCACAAGATGCTACTGTATAGTAAGTTCTGTAAAATTTTCAAGAGAGATAACTTGGTCCCAAAATCAGAAAAATACTTTCAAGAGGCCAATCTCAGTCTCAACTCATTTTATCTCATAACAGCTTTATATCATTAAAAAACCTATACAGTACTGTATGTTTTACCCTTTTTACCGAGCATTTCTTCATAGTTTTTGTTGATTGAACAGCTGTGTTCAATAATTTCTAAAAAAAAATGTTGAGAGCAAAAACTGTACTGCCCGCAGATATACCTGCTAAGACTGAAGATGAACCCGACACGTCCCCAAAAAGAAATCGAAAGACGAAGTAAAAAGACGATTTTGAGTCTAATTAATTATTTTTGAGTTTTACTCAAGTATTTTTGTGCTAAAGAGACGGTTCTTTTCTGAATATTGAACAATGATCTTACTCAACACAATGCACAAGAGAAAGAGATTTAAAAATAGTAAAACATTCGACATTTTGAATAATGTAATACTGAAATGAGGAAAAATGAGTAGAGATTGAGATTTAGATTTGACATGAGCATTTTCGTGATTTAGGCCTGCTGTTTGGAAGTTTAACATATATATACCAGTACATATAAGAATGAATGGCGGATGGGATGAACGCAAAATCTGCAAACCCCACACAGCGGTCATATCTAGTAGATATTGGTAAGGGGAGGTCACAGGCAGGAGATTGTGAGCATAATTGCAGCATTATGTTGACTGCAACCTATTATTCAATAAAAAAAAACACACAACGTAAATACTTGTTTTTAATTTAAAGCTGTGGCAAGTGGATTGTATTCAAGGTACGAATTTCATTTCCATTACTCTATTATTTTTAATAATAGTTTAAATATATTATGGCCTTAAATGAACGATGTGAGCAAATAATAAAATGTAACATGTTTTCGCGACTTTAGGTTACACTTGGCAAACACATCAACGAAAAGGAGAGCACTCGAAATTAGGCATTTGGAATACTGTATTAAGTCTAAACCAAATATGAGGACTTGGCGATAAATGTTCAAGTCTTGCTATGTAAAATACAGAATTTGAGCAAGCCCTCAGACATTGCAATAACTGTCGGTCCAACCGTCCTGACCAGTAAAATTAAATAGGGTAGGTCCGTCTGACAAACAGTTTTCATTGCCAGATTTAAAAAAAAAATTATGAAGATTTAATCTTTATCAATTATCAAACACTCCCTAAAAGCACAGGTGATCGTCACATAGCTTGGTCACTAAAATGTGACCCTTTAGTCCATTTTAATTGTTTTAAATATTAACAAAAATTGATTAAAATTGATTAAATGACATTTAAATATATTTCTTAGTAGAGTATAACCTGAAAAGATATATATATATATATAAAATAGACCAGGTTCCCATGTCCAGAAATCCCCATAACCACGGGTGCTCTGACAAAATGCTATAATTTTTACACTGCCGGAAAGGTAAAAGATTAAGCTATAAGAAAAATGTAACTCTTATGCCAGTTCTTCATACACTTCTAACATAATCAGACGAAATGCGCAGACTCAACACTGAAAACACCAATTACCAAACAATGAAGAGGTTCAAAAACTATGAAAATTTTCCTCCTTAAACACATTAAATACAGACTTACATGCAAACTTTGCACATGCATTACAAAGAGAAGCTTGAAATATCATCCCTACCATTGTGAACTCGTTGAATAAGACTCATATTTAAGTCGATAATAGCTGTCCAATGAAAACGCTTCTTGCATTTTAGACATAGCCGAGTGCGTGGTCAAGGTAAAATTTGCAAGAGGGTGATTGGAATTGAAAGTAGAAATAAAAAAGTTAAAAATTGACATATTATTGGCCTCATACTAGCTTGTATTGACAATTCTAGGCTTGTTTTGAGGAAATACTGTATTTACCAATTTTGGGACTACCTGGTGTCTAGTCCCTTTAAATGGTTATCACCACGCTTTCAAAGAATTCTCTTGCTCAAAGACCTGGACAAAAAAATTACCATTAGGCAAGTAAAAGGTCCATCCTGTCTGCCTTTAAAGGCAAGTCAAGTTTGAGTTACATATTGAACATTTTTACGCACTGGATATCTTTGTTGTTAGCTTAACATTCCCTGTATATTATTTAGTGATACTTCAACAGGATTATGATTGACATCAGGTAGTTTGAGGTTGATGAAGAGAAAAGGTCAGAAATTCAAAGGATTAATTTGAAAAGAAATAAAAAAATTGCTTTATTGCTAAATTTTATTTTGTCAAGTTAAAAAGGTTTACAGCAAGTAAGTTTGAAAAGCTGCTTGCCAGACAATATCAGCTATTAAAATAATTATTTCAAAGACTGTGTATAACCCTCTAGTCTTTGTTCTGCTACAATTTTATTTGGACCATCTTGTTGTATATGAGCATGAAATTGTTGTGGTATTAAATATGCTTTAATTTTTTGTTATTTTTTTCAGAATTCTAAGAGATGGATGCAGGTAAAACTTTCAATAATATAAACTAATTTATTATCTAGTTCTTTTTGTGTTTCAATCAGACCTACTTTATTATAAACACATTCTAATTATATATATAATTTATAAATTACTCTCATGTTTAATTATATTTATCCTATAATCTGGTATTTTTCTGTCAAGGCAAAGTATCGAAAAACATATAAACTCATTGAACTAATGAGTTAAAAAGTATAAAATATGATACCAAGTCATGCTGCCACAGGTACAAATGTGGTTGTACCAAAAGTGGGAGGCATATAGAGTTCCTCATGTCCATCTACACGTTCATGTATATACGCCAGAGCAGCATTCTTCTGATATAATATGATGCATTTTTTTCCGATGTTGATTAAAATAATCAATTTTGTAAAACTGGCAACATTCATCAACAACAGAGTGTCACAAAATTTTGGCATTGAGAAAAGTTTGATGAAACAGTGTGTGAAAATACTGAAAAAAACATCAGACGAGCATTGGCTTTCGCCTTTGGTGCTCTTGTTTACTGGTATATCAAGAATTTCGATGAGTTTAGGAACTTTTAAAGCAAGATAATGTTTGCATGATTCTACTTTTACCAACAAGTAAGCAGAAACCTATATTGTTACCTAACTATGTAGAATATTGCAAACTATTGATAATTATCACACAATAATATGTATATCTAAAGGGACGTTGGTGTGGGCCAAGCTGGAGGGTCACCCTTGGTGGCCTGCCATGGTATCGCCTAGTGTGCAGGGTGCAGTCACTAAGGCAGACAAGACACATGTCTGCTTCTTCTCTAACCCCCTTACAGTAGCTTGGATCAAAGAAAAGTAAGCTTTATGTATACATCAGTGTCACATTATATATTTATGCCTTTTATTCCATTCACAATGGGTTGAACACTCTAAGAGTGCAATTGTACTCATAGCAGGTATCTGATATGGGGCCGATTGTTCAGGACTTTGTTAAAGTTTACATCATTATTAACGTCCTCATTTTTAACTTTTAAATCAATATTGCTCTGTAAATTTCACAGAGACACTTATGATATGCAGTATTCCTAACAAGAGGTGAGAAAACTGTTTCAGCTGTACTTGTTTTATTTAAATATATGAATATATCAAATATTTCACCTTTTAAAAGTTAACAACAATGTTGTTAATCCCGTTGTTAACTTTAACAACTTTCTGAACAATCGTCATCACATTGTGGCATCTGTTAAAATAGCATTGTTTATCTTTAGGTTTAGCTTTCTTTTGTCTGTTAATATATTAAGCAGTAACAGTATGAGAGTTATATTTTATACAGATTTAAAGAAATATGAAAGCAACTGAAAACAGACCGTTTAATATTGTCTCTAATTTGTTGGTTGAATTTAAAAAAGAAAAACATAATGTTTCTTTCATCAATCTGAAAAACAAACTGCAGAATAATTAATGATCGCTATGTTTTCTCCCGTGGTAGGTGGTTGAGTGCATTCAAAGGTGTGAGTTCCCCAGAGTGTCAGACAGGCGGCAAGTACTTCAGCACAAAGAAGACATTCACTTCAGCCCTGGACGAGGCAGGCAGGGCAGAGTTTCTCTCTAAACAGGTACGTTTACATCAATGACTTCTCACATTTCAAAATTAGTGCAAGCCCTTATAAGGCTCAAATGAAGAGTGGTCTCATAAAAATGTCTGAGTTTTGTTACCGTATATGTTTAAACATGTATATTTGACCTTGGCCATATCTAAAATATTATTGCAAGATACATGTGTTTAAATTTAACATGGTACACATGTCCCAGAGACAATACACACATGTCCCAGAGACAATACACACATGTCCCAGAGACAATACACACATGTCCCAGAGACAATACACACATGTCCCAGAGACAATACACACATGTCCCAGCAGTGCCCTTAACTCTGTGATTAATACTTTTATACCCCTTTTTATTGATAAAGAAACAACTGAGGAGCATTCTGGCATGCTCTTGTTTTATCATATTTTCCACATGTCCACACCCTTAATACTGTTATTTAATAGGATTAACAACCAAAAGTTTACATCTACTCATTGGCTCGTGGATCAAAGCAGTTTTATATTCTGTTGAATTAAAAAAAAATATTCATATGACTTGTTTTTGTAAGGAAATTTGAAGAAAAGAACTATATATAAATCAATGATGTTTCAGGAGAGATTACAGAAGTATAAAGTGGAATTAAAGAAACCAAAAGCGGGAACTAAACAGAAAAAGACTGGTAGGTTTAATCATTTTAAATTGTTAAGAAATAGAGATGAAACATACATGATTTCAATGTCCATTGTACATGTACAACATGAAATGGAATCACCATTGCCATGATGAAGCTATGTCCATAAGCCAGTTACAGATGTGTTGCATGGATAGTTTACATTAAATAACCTGACAACCACAGGATACTTGATTTCATTATTATATTTGTTCCTAATTGACGCATGCACACATGTGCATATTTAACCTTTTTGTCTTTAGCCCTTTCAAGCCTTTATCCCTACTTTTTAAATTTTAAAGATAGAAATATTTTGAGTAATGTTTTCTTTTGTCAAATTTAATTCCTGAATAACTGATGGTGTCTGTTATTTTTCTCTTCCTAGAATGAGACTGAAAGTTAAAACCCATTATGTATGTATGTATTTCTTTAGACCTTGCGGTCAAGGATAACCCGTGAAAGTGCAAGCACTTATTTCCAACGGGGTCCTTTGTTTTTGCTGAAGGGACAGCATGCTGAAGAGACAGTGGTGGGATACAAGGAAGTCCGGGTGCGATACCCTAGCTCTTTTTCGAAGAGACCCCTTGGTTCTTTTATGTGCTCCGTGTAAAGCACCGATACACGGGGTACAACTTTCCTGGGTTAAACCAGTACTGAGTACACCACTTTTCCAAGCACTACCCTTTAAATGCCAAGCGCCAGGCAAGGGAGCTACTTGTACCAATTTTTAACGTCTTTTGGTATGACGCGGTCAGGGATCGAACCCACGACCTCCCGCTCCGTAGGCGGACGCTTAACCACTAGGCCACGGAGACGGTTCATTATTCCATAAGGATTATTTTCACAAGTTTCAAAGAAGCACAATTCATCCATTGTTTTGGTATTGGAGCTTGTAACTTAATTCCTATAGGCGGATCTTAGAATAGAAGTCACAGTTATCAATGTCATTAGTCTGGCCTTTTCACAATTTAGTGTTTCTATTTTCAATTCAAAGGGTCCTGGCCACATTCAAATTAAGGTGAGAAAAACACTTGGTTGTAACATCCGGATCTCTTGTATTTCACTCTGTTCTTCAAGTCTTCTAATCTCGCTCGGTTCTCAGAAACATGTGCTAGGAATTGAATACCAGCTGGGTAGTGAGTATTTAAAACTCTGTGGCTTGCTTTATCATACCATTGGCTATGACTATTTGTGCATAAATTACATAATTTACAAATGATCAAGGGTCATTTTTTACCTATTTCATTAACTATATGTGTTTGAATTGTCTGGATTTGACTGGGAATTACAGTTGCTTCTATCGCATGTCACTTATAGAATTTAAACACAATTTCAGTCGTGATGGTGTCAAGCCATATTGCAGCTATTAGGCGCAGGCAGACTTCGATAAACTCAACTAAACAAACAACTGTATTTATTTCTTGTCTTTTTCACTGTCAAGGACAGAAATGTGTTTGTAATTGGTATTTGTAATTATTTGTTGTCAAATGTGATTCAATGTTGATATTGCCTTAATTAAGAGATAATTTTCATTCAGACTGTATGTGCCCAAACTATTTTTTCCTTACAAAAAATGCATTTTTATCTCTCAACACATCTGGTGTGAAAAAATAATGTGAATCTGATAGATCCTGATCTTGTCTCTTTTTTTAATTACCCTAAGGTAAGCAGTATTTATTGGCTATTTTAAAAATCAGATAACAAGTGTCAATATATTGACTACAGACTCTTTTATGTAGATTAAAAATGTACAGTACATGTTTGTTTTGTGTTCTGGAAAGTTGGATATATTCTGTTATGTGAGTTATTTTTTATTTCTGCTTCTAGAAATAATTTCAAATTGTTTTACATTTTATTTCTATGGTTTTCCTGGATTGACTTGGAAGGATCCTTTTAGAAATTACATAATAAAGAGGGAATATGACTGAAAGCTGTTCTTAGAAAGACACACTATGTATTTTATCAAGTTGTAACATTAGTATGTTATGGACATCTGCACAGTGAAATCATATTATACTTTTTTTACACCTATACATACTTTGGGGAGACAGACAAAATCCTTTTTTCATGCATATAGCTTAAGAATGTTATATAGATCATACTCGATTATATTTTATTGAACAAACAGGAGTAGATGGTCCTGAACCAGAAAAAAAGAAAATAGTGAAGACAAAGGCTCCCATCCCAAAGCCAGGCCTGAAGTCAGGATCTAAGTCAGGACCTAAGTCAAGACCTAATCCAGGCCCAAAGTCAGGATCTAAGCCAGGACTGAAGTCAGGACCTAATACAAGCCCAAAGTCAGGACCTAAGCCAGGACTGAAGTCAGGACCTAATCCAGGCCCGAAGTTAGGGCCTAAGCCAGGACCAAAGATAGGACCAAAATCAAAAGTCAAGAGTAAGCATTATCATCTCTCCCCATTCTG
The DNA here is from genome assembly GCF_026914265.1 of Mya arenaria. NCBI lineage: Eukaryota > Metazoa > Mollusca > Bivalvia > Myida > Myidae > Mya > Mya arenaria. The sequence goes on along the minus strand of NC_069125.1, from coordinate 52,188,431 downwards.
TTTTTTGCAAAGGTCTTAAAGCTGCACACTCACAGATTGACAGTTTTGGCATATTTTTTGTCTCAGACGCAGCTAGTTTTGTCATCAATGCCTTCAAATCAGTCATATAAGGTAACTCACAATAGAACAGATCTTAATTGTTTGAAAAAAGGCGGACGGAAAAATCTATTTTCTTAACGCATTAGAAACACTTTTAGCCATAAAACATCTATTTTCAACCATAGATAAGAAAAACTGTGATCTAATACGAAGTCAGCCTTCTTATATCCATGATTTCAAGTCATTTATGCAAAAATTAGCTAATTTCAAGACACAAAAAAAATGTTGTCAAAGCCGTCAGTCTGTGAGAGTGCGGCTTGAAGGTGTAAATAAAAAACAACAGATTCCAGTCAATTTTAAATTCATCTCATTTTTAATATTGAAATTTGTAAATATTTTGTGCTTATCATTGCCATTTCAAAGATACAGTAAAAGATGAGGTTAGTAAATGATCATTTAAGAGGTGAAAGGTGTGAACCCCACCGAGGGAGTGGTCTTTATGTTCAATTAGCTGTTCAAGAAAGATTTCCATACTTGTATTTACCCAGGAAACCGACTTAGGAGCATATAATATCAGCTTATAACTGTCTGCACAATTCAGCCGAAATATAAACTATAACTTGTTATCTTTCAGGAGGAACGGCTGTTGTAAAAGAATCATACAGTGCATCCGGACCTATTCCAAAGGCTTGGTCGACGTCATTTGTTCTTATGAATACCGCAGACGTTCCAGAGAATCTGATGTTGGGACAATACTTAAAGGTCCCTACACACAGTGAGTGGACTGAACTACTATCTTTGATAGGATGTTATCTGTATTGTAACTATCTGACACACTTACACTTAGGTTTGTACCGAACAATGCTTTTATTTTGAAAGGGTTTTATTTGTGAATATTTGCAGCTATTAGTCTATGCAAATCATATTGTGATATGAAAGCATTTTGGATTTCCTCAACTGCTAAACCGATCAAAAATGGCTGAAAGGTGGGAAAAAAATTCACTGATAGGGGATCTCCCAAATTCAAAAAAATCCACAGTACAATCATAAACCCCATGTAAAGACATTATACAGTTTTAAATAAACATGATAATGCGATGATAGTTAATCATTTGAGGTTGTTGTTTTTTTGGTATATTTCATTTTTGAAACAATGTCGAACCAACAGGATTAGGTGACTTCAATGCATATAAGTAATTGTTCATAACTTAAAACTATATTTTTGTGGGGAAAAATAATATAGAATACAGATTGGCTTCTATTCAGTATTGGTATATATCATATTTATAATTTATTTTCAAATGAGCTTGATTGCATCCCTTTGACTTGCATATTTCATAACAATGGGTCATGAGGGAATATCTGAGAGACCAAAGCATAGGCTTCTAAAACATTGCATTCTGATGAAGTACATGTTTAAGATGAATAGTACCTCATGAAAAAAACATGAGTGTATAGGACATAGGGTACCCAGCAGAATGGATCTCTGTTATATTTAGACACTCATAAGCAGTGAGCTCATAGGAGTCTATTATTTCAGGTTCAAGTTTCACAAAGATTAAGATTGAGATGCCCGACGACTTTGACCAGGCAAAAGTGGACAATGAAGACGATGACGATGAGGAGGAGGTGAATGACTTTGACTCTGAGGATGAGCTTAATGATTCTGATGCAGACCCGCATTACGATCCTGGTATGACTCATCTCCTTCATGTAACATATCATACAGTTACTGTGTTGCCTGCATACCCCGGTAGCATAGCAGACACTTATGAATCATTGTTGCCTGCTTTGTCAGTTACCAGTCAGATCACCATGGTAACAGTCCTCAAATAGTCAAAATGATGGACTTCCCCTACACATGACACATTAAGTGTGTTGTAAAAGGATAAAAAATGCTCAGACACAAAGTTTTATTTAGAGCAATTACACTATTTCGTGATGTGAAGGAAAAATATGCCCTTTAATGTATTGACATAACATTGTTCAAACAAACAAGAAAAAAATAAAAGCTGTTTTGAATTTAAATGTTTTTCTTTGCTGTAGAGGATGGAACTGACAAGATGTCTGATGAAGAAATTCTTAGGGAGGAGTCTGACTTTGACTCCGATGAAGACCCTGGCTGGAGCCCCTCCAGCAAGAAAGCTTCCTCCATGGTTTGTAGCATCAATAGAGTCAGAGTTATTACTGTGATGTAATTATCAGAGTTCATACTTTCCATGATGAATTGTGTGTATGTGGTTAACTTGACTGTGATTAATATAGAATGTACATGTAAGTTCCTGTGTTTTCTGTTTGCAGAAGAGAAAGAATGTTTCAAAGTGTCAGAAAAATGGTGCAAAGAAGAGGAGGTACTAAGTATTCCTGAACAATTTGTTAACTTTAGTTCATTGGATTCAGTGTTATTTACTTGCATCTTTTTCTCCAAAATGACTCCTTTTATGTTTATGTGTGTTGAATTTTGATTCAACGGCTAAATTTGAGGATGGAGTATTCTAATTCCAATGGTTTCAAAATTACAGGGTGGCATCTAGTTCCAGTTCTGACAGTGAAGAGGAAACAAGCCAAGACTCCTCTCCCAAACCTGCCTCAAAGAAAACCAGTAAAGTGAATCATTCGTCAAGCAGTAATGCACCCTCAGGACCTCGCAACAATCTTATCATTACTGACAATGCTCCCACAGGACCCGAGGTAAATGTGTAGGTCGTTAAAAAAATACATGTTTAGCAATTATTTGTGTAGGATAAGCACAGAGAATGTTTAAAGTTTGGACCTGAATTTAACTTCAATTTATTAGAATACACAAGGTAATTTCTTTTCATCACTGACATATGAAAATATGAAAGCAGCACCAATTTCACATTTAATTTTGAGAATAAAATAATTACCTGGATATGAAATGGTTGAGTGTAGATGTATCCGAATCAATTCTCATTTTAGCCTTTTATTTTTATTGTAGCCATCTATTTCCATTGTAGCTCTCTGTTCTGATTGTAGCCATCTATTTTCATTGTAACCCTCTATTCTCATTGTAGCCCTCTATTCTCATTGTAGCCCTCTATTCTCATTATAGCCATCTATTTTCATTGTAACCCTCTATTCTCATTGTAGCCCTCTATTCTCATTATAGCCATCTATTTTCATTTTAACCCTCTATTCTCATTGTAGCCCTCTATTCTCATTATAGCCATCTATTTGAATTGTAACCCTCTATTCTCATTGAAACCTTCTATTCTCAATGTAGCCCTCTATTCTCATTATAGCCATCTATTTGAATTGTAACACTATATTCTCATTGAAACCTTCTATTCTCATTGTAGCCCTCTATTCTCATTTTAGCCATCTATTTTCTTTGTAGCCATGTATTTCATTGTAGCCCTTTATCCTCATTATAGTTCATTGTAGCCCTCTATTCTCATTGAAGCCCTCTATTCTCATTGTAGCCCTCTATTCCCATTGAAGCCCTCTATTCTCAGTGTAGCCCTCTATTCTCAATGTAATACTGTATTCTCATTGTAGCCCTCTATTCTCATTGAAGCCCTCTATTCTCATTGTAGCCCTCTATTCTCATTGTAGCCCTCTATTCTCAGTGTAGACCTCTATTTTCAATGTAGCCCTCTATTCTCATTGTAGCCCTCTATTCTCATTGTTACCCTCTATTCTCATTGTAACCCTTTATTCTCATTGTAGCCCTCTATTCTCATTGTATCCCTCTATTCTCATTGTAGCCCTCTATTCTCATTGTAACCCTCTATTCTCATGGAAACCCTCTATTTTCATTGTAGCCCTCTATTTTCATTGAAACCCTCTATTCACATTGAAACCCTCTATTTTCATTATAATCCTCTATTTTCATTGCAACCCTCTATTTTCTTTATAACCCTCTATTTTCATTGTACCCCTCTATTCTCATTGAAACCCTTTATTTTCATTGTAGCCCACTATTCTCAATGTAGCCCTCTATTCTCATTGTAATCACATTTTCTCTGTGTACCCCTTCTTCTCATTGAAACCCTCTATTTTCAATGTAGCCCTCTATTCTCGTTGCAGCCTACTATTGGTGACTTCCTGTTGGAGAAGGCTGAATGTCCGGATGGAAGCATCCCGTTCCTATGGCGATATAAGAAGGGTGGGCTCATACAGAAGTTTGAGAGGAAAGAGGAGGAGGGCAAAGTCTTTTATGAGAATATTATGAGTGTAAGTTATGAATTATATGAAGGATTCTGAGTTAAAAGTCCCTAAAGACTATTTTTATATAAAATTTAGTGCTTATTGACCTAAATGTTTTTAAGAACTACATTTTAGAGTGCTCTAATATGTAAACATATTTTGAGTCATATGGGTTAAGTTAAGGCATATATATATTTCCTATCAGTACTGGTTTGTGCTTATTTTACCCCAACTATTTTATGTTAGGCATTTGATGTTGAACAAGTTTACTATAATTTCAAGCACTTGTAATAATTCTATCAATTACCCATGGATTTCAGTATTCTGACTGGTGGGCTTGCTATGCCCACAAGTACCAGAGAGTTGATGTACAAGTGCTGTTTAAGTTCCGTAATGTGGAGAAGGTAGCCCTGGTCAACAAGCCCACCATACTGCCCAGCGAGCCTGTCCCTACATCCACTGAAAGGTGCATGCCGTCATGTGTACATTTATTATGGCATAATTTCCTTAATCATAAAAAGAAGTTTAAATAGCATTTACATACCTGTAAACAAAAAACATTATTGTTCTAATGAAAAAATCAGAAAAGGCGAAATATCTGACGCTTAATTTTTTTTTATAGATCATGCTAACAAATTATTTTTTTATAGATCATGCTAACAAAAATTAAATTCACAACTTCAAATTGTGCATACATATACAGATCTCTCATGACAGATAAAAAATTCTTTAAAAAAATCCAAAAGAGCAATGACTAGTTATGCACGTAATTGATTTTATTGTTACCTTGTAACTGTAAGTATGTACATATTAAGTGATCCAGCAGAAAGCAGCGGGAATGAGAAGGGAACGGAAAGTGAAGGGGGTAGGACTGGCTCCCCCCAGGCTCAGGATGGCGAAGTTACCTCCACCACACCTGAAGTTAATACAGACAAAGGCGATAAACATGAAATCCCATTCGCTGTAAGGCCTATGATGACCGTCTTGTCAATTAAAATACTTCGGGTTTCAAAATGTATGCATGATTATAAATGTAGCTATACTCTTTCATTTTCAAAGGAAATATTTGACAGACTAAATTGAGGCATGTTTTTATATCAATCATGTTATGCTTTACAGAAACCTTTAAATGTATGTTTAATGTTTGTACCATGTAATTGAACAAAGCACAAAACAAGTGAGTGATAGTAAATTCATATTTCAATAAGTTCAAGGTCAAGATGGCTTTTAGAGGTCAGTAAAACTACAAACATATACTTGTAGAACAGTAAATTATAATGTTCTATACTTTTTATACAAATTTTGACAAAAAGTATCAAATTTTCAGCATTTATAGCTCTTAATAATGAAATTATTTGTTAGCACATAATTCTTAGGAGCTTATTTTATAAAGACCAGAGCCATGATTACATAGTGTCCAAATGTAGGCTCAGACTCAGTTAAGCACTTTTGTTAAATTACAAAGAATGACCTTTTATAAAATTCAGCAAACATGTCATCAAAAAATTCAAAAGTAAAAAGGTTACAATGAAATGAAGATTAACAGTTTTGCCACTTGAGTATGAAGTTAGACTTGAGACTGTGTGTAATTATGATTTTCAAACCACATCAAGTATACAATATGATATGGTATGGTTGAAATATCAAAAATGATTTACATATCTGGTGGTAAAGGAGAAAAAGTTCAGAGAACAATATTGGGCTGCCTCCATGCTATGTTATTTTTTGTTTAAAGAAATTTCTCTTGAGTGCAAAAAGCAATATTTAATCTTTCCTGTTCAGGTCGGTTCATTTGTGATGGACAAGAAGGACCTTCGTAATGTGGACAATTTCCCCATCTGGAAGATAGAGAGCCAAATCCTCATCAAAAAGTTTGATGCTGTCATTAAGAAGGGAAAAATGCTACACAAAGCTGTCAAAACTGTAAGTCTTGGGTCCTTAAATTGGAGTTGAAAACACTGATGTGTCAATGAAATGAAAATGATATTTTAGGTACCAACAATTTGTTCATTTTCTGACATTTTATTTCCTAACTGAACAATTTATGTCACACCATCCAAAGCAACCTGTCATACTGGTAGTTGGTTTGATTACAAAATTGAATATCTGATAATCATAAAGAAGAGATTATTAGGTGAGCTTGCAGTATTTATTTGTGCACATACATGAAACACCACTAGTAAAATTATCCATATGACAGTCAGCATAGAAATCATATTGAAAAGTAAAGATAATAATTATATTGACTTTTTAAATTGTCTGGAAACAAGCATTTCATAAAAAAAATGTCTGTATTTGACCTGTCATTGTTGTACAGAGGTATGGTGTTATGACTGTTGTAGTATCGAGGATATAAGGACATTGGCAAGCAGTATGTGTCTGTGGAGGTACGGAAGTTGTTTGACTTTCCCGGGGAGGACATTGTCGAGGTGCTGGAGGAGTCCAGGCCAAAACTAGACCTCAACACCAGGTACTCTAACTGACTTTGTTGAAGTTCCTCATTATTAGACTCATATATTCTTTGATCTGTTGTAGATATACATAAATGAAGTATGTATTTGCTTTAAGCTTTGTATGTTTAATACAATCAACTTGAGTTTAGTAAAGGGGCGTCTTTTAGTGCTGAATGTAGCCTGGAAAGGCTGTGAATTCAATGTAAATTGGTCTTTAAAGTATTTATATAGTTGCATTGCAAAGAATTGGCAGAATTATTGCAGCAATTGATGAGGGGTTTTATCAGGGTATCCTATTTTTTTTTCATTATAATATGTTAGCAATCATGCTTATAAAAATTAAAATTACTTGACTATTAAATTGACAACTACTGGCAAAGTTGGAAATGACATAAAGATAGGATTGAGCCATCTTTGTTCAATGAAACAAGAAGCCCTATATATGTTTCTAATTCAATTATTACTATTTGTATGTGTGTGTATTACAGTATGGAGGAGCAATATGAAAAGAATCCTCTCCTGCGTCACTTTTATGTGTACATGCAGGTTCTGCTCAGCCAGGCCCTCGAACCCGGCTTCCTCGACGAGGTCATCAAGAAAGATGGTAACACTGTGTTTGTGTCTGTTCTGATTTATAATTTGTGAGAATGTTAAATAAAAAAAATATACACGTATTGTCAGCACTTGCATATCTTAATAGGCTTGTCTGTTTTACAAACAAAAAAGTTGTTGTGATGGTCTTCCACATTGTCGTGTGTGGCAGCATGCAGAAAAACTAACCTTGGCAAGAGAATACTCACTTGTGTATAGCAAGGCCCACAACTCTGGCAATAAAAATTGTTGAGTTATACCTATTTACAACTGTCGAAAAACAACAGACAAATGTTTTGGTATTGGGATAAAATAAATCTTGGTATTGCCTATTACTGTTACTCAACATAAGTCAATGAGTTTGATAAGCAATAAGTATTTTGTCATCACCGTTTTTAAACACAAATAAATTGTAAAAATATATTGTTTTATAAAGGTAGTTCAATGTTTGAAATACAAGCCCGTTATTTCAGACCCCACATACATCGAGCCCATGAATGAGGTTAACAAGCTGGTACAGCAGAAGATGGCCAATATCGAGAGGAAGGCCCGCTGGGCAGATGACATCAAAGTAAGGGCTGAAAACAGAATATTTAGTGCTATCTACTGGTTCTTGAAAGTGTTATTTTGTCATACATAAACCATAAGCCATATCTCAAAAACTCATATTATATAAAGTATTCATATGAAACTTTACATTGCATATGTTGTGAATTACAAATCTCTCATCTCAGGTGTATCCAAACCTTTCACTTTTGATAAACTGATTGGCCGGTAGGCCTTATGGCCAACTAAGATGGACAAGTGTGGGTATTGGCTTTCAAATCTTGTACAAACTGTTATATCAGATCAAATATAGAATGCTTCCTTTGTATTTTTGTATTTAAATTTGTTTATTGTTTAACTAGCTTAACGTAATTGTCACAGTGGCGGTCAAGTGTGTGTTAGTGCATGTGCCCTATAATCGTCTGGGCTGTAACTCGCCATGTTTATTCTGATTTTAGAATTACTATGAACAAATGTTCATCATGAGAAGTCTTGTCTTGTACAAAAGCCATATCTGTGGGTCAAAGGTTAAGGGCACTCAAGGTGTCATTGGTCATGTTTACTTGCTTTTTGACTTGTTTGAAATCACTGTCATGCATAGCCACATATATCAGGTCAAATTAGTATGCAAATACAACTATTAGAACTATATGATTTCGATATTCATGAAACACTTAGCATTCATGAAAAAAAAATTACAATGTTTATTTCAACAACCTTTCTCAGTATTGATGCATTATTTTTCATTCAACAATGGAATGCTTGACATTGTTTGCGTTGCGCCAACATAGATCATGTTTATGAAATCAAATCATTGTGTATCATTCTGTATTTGTCTTTTTCAGACTGCCTTAAACAAATGTTCATATCAGCGAGATGTCCATAAACCAGACAACAAGAAAATATGTGAGGTAAATCATCATAGAGGGAAATATTCTCTGTCTTTTCTTTATTTGTAGATAAAACAAAACTTTGTTAAGTGTGCCTGAATAATAATAAAAAAAAAGCAGAACAAGTTGTTGAAAATATATTTAAGTGGAGAAGTTGCATCACTCAGTTTTTTTGCCAAATGTCTCACTTTATTCTGTTTACATAATTATTGTCCTTATTGATTACTGTCTTCAGAAGATTGAAGTATAATTATATTTTGGTGTACTTTGGCACAGTTGCCAAGAAAGATGGCACAAGCTGTGGTATAAGCCTTCACTTATATGATTTCTTACCTTATCATTGCTCATTCTTGCAGGCGGTGGAGGGCAGCGAGGACTCGGTGACAAACACTGTGTTCCTGTTTGGTGTCAACTATAACCATGACACCCTTAACATATCCAGTAAATCACACCCTTGCCAGGTAAAATACATACCCTTACTAGGTAACATACATACCCTTACCAGGTAACACACATAGTCATGCCAGATATCATACACACCATTGTCAGCCAACATACACATGCTTGCCAGGTACACACATTCATACACACCCTTACCAGGTAACATACACACCCTTGCCAGGTAACACACATAGTCATGCCAGATATCATACACACCATTGTCTGAAAACATACACATGCTTGCCAGGTACACACATTCATACACACCCTAACCAGGTAACATACACACCCTTGCCAGGTAACACACATAGTCATGCCAGATATCATACACACCATTGTCTGAAAACATACATATGCTTGCCAGGTACACATATTCATACACATCCTAACCAGGTAACATACACACCCTTGCCAGGTAACACACATAGTCATGCCAGATATCATACACAATTGTCTGAAAACATACACATGCTTGCCAGGTACACATATTCATACACATCCTAACCAGGTAACATACACACCCTTGCCAGGTAACACACATAGTCATGCCAGATATCATACACACCATTGTCAGCCAACATACACATGCTTGCCAGGTACACATATTCATACACATCCTAACCAGGCAACATACACACCCTTGCCAGGTAACACACATAGTCATGCCAGATATCATACACACCATTGTCAGCCAACATACACATGCTTGCCAGGTACACATATTCATACACATCCTAACCAGGCAACATACACACCCTTGCCAGGTAACACACATAGTCATGCCAGATATCATACACACCATTGTCAGCCAACATACACATGCTTGCCAGGTACACATATTCATACACATCCTAACCAGGCAACATACACACCCTTGCCAGGTAACACACATAGTCATGCCAGATATCATACACACCATTGTCAGCCAACATACACATGCTTGCCAGGTACACATATTCATACACATCCTAATCAGGTAATATACACTTCCTTACTCCGTAACATACACACCCTTAGGTAATATATACTTCCTTACCCGGTAACATGCACACCCTTAGGTAATATACACTTCCTTTCCCGATAACATACACACCCTTAGGTAATATATTCTTCTTTACCCGGTAACATACACACCCTTAGGTAATATATTCTTCTTTACCCGGTAACATACACACCCTTAGGTAATATATACTTCCTTACCCGGTAACATACACACCCTTAGGTAATATACACTTCCTTACCTGGTAACATACACACCCTTCGGTAATATACACTTCCTTACCCGGTAACATACACACCCTTAGGTAATATACACTTCCTTACCCGGTAACATACACACCCTTAGGTAATATATACTTCCTTACCCGGTAACATACACACCCTTAGGTAATATATACTTCCTTTCCAGGTAACATACACACAAACCATTGCAAGGTAACAAATCTTATAATGTTCGGTATTTCCAGGTAATATACATGCTTGCTGGCAATATACACCCTTGCCAGGTAACATTTGGTATTGCTAGTTAATATTAACACTTGCCAGCAATATACACCCTTGCCAGGTAGTATAATTGGAATTGCCAGGTAATATACACAATTATTGGCAATATACACCCTTAGCCATGAAGATGTTTGGTATTGCCAGGTAATGTACCCTTGCCAGGTATCATGTTTGGTATTGCCAGGTAATATGCACCCTTGCCAGTTAACATGTTTGGTATTGTCAGGTGATATATACTCTTGCCAGGTAACATGTTTGGTATTGCCAGGTAATATACACCCTTGCCAGGTAACATGTTTGGTATTGTCAGGTAATATACACCCTTGCAGGTAACATGTTTGGTATTGTCAGGTAATATACACCCTTGCAGGTAACATGTTTGGTATTGTCAGGTAATATACACCCTTGCCAGGTAACATGTTTGGTATTGCCATCTAATATAAACACTTGCCAGCAATATACACCCTTGCCAGGTAATATATATGGAATTGCTAGGTAATATACACCCTGGCAGGGCAATATACACCCTTGCCAGGTAATATGTGTGGTGTTTATACAAAAAACACAAAACTCTCAACACGTCCAACAAAGGACACCATTACAAGGGAAACTTTGAAGACTTGTTAAGTTATGCTTTTATTGTGTTATTGTATAAATAGTATGTACATGGAGCATTTGCACATTTTATAGGACTGCAACATATACATTTTCAACTTTCTGCACTTTAGTGCAAACCCTGTTAAAAGCCTCTTATACCACAAATAGATATTTAATAAAGGAATTGTTACATGTATATAGTAATCAAAGCATGTTAAGCTTAATTTATTGTGTATTATGTATTAATTTTTTCAATGCTAATGCCATCCTTACATCTTATGTTACAGGAGTTCAGAGTGGGGAAAACAGCCATGCAGTATATTACACCTTACCATCAGCTGTGTCACTTCAAATTCAACTTGTATGACAAATGCAAAGCAAAGGTATGATGCTTGAAATTGATAAGGCACAGCTTATGAATTATGAGAACTGCAAACTTGCCCGTCTTCTTTACCTCAGCAAACAAATTAAATGCTGCAGATCTTTATATTTACATTTACAAGGCTCAGTCAAACTAGAGATTTACTACTGCAGAGTTAAGGCAACCAAAATAGACCAACCAGTTACAGCCACTGTGACAAAACCCCAGATTTTTTTTTTGCATATAACATGCATGGATGTACAATCTCTTGCCATATTTAATACAATAATGACCTGAGTATCTAAGTCAGATGGCAATTTATCAGCCATTAGCAACACTTGCCCATCTTACTCCAATATTTGTATGGTGCTCAACAAACTTATAGATTACTTACTTAATCTTCATGTTGATTATGGAGTTGGTGTGAGGAATCCCTCAGTGCTCCTCAAACTGTTGAAGGAACTTTATCTCTGCTGCAACAACCAACTCAGCAATTGTCTTTCCACTTGTGTGACTAGAAGTGTGATTTTTAGCTCTACTGGCCAAAGGCCAGAAGAGCTTATGCGATGGTAATGTGTACGTAGTATGTGCATCCGTGCGGTCGTGCGTTCGTGCGTCTGTAAACAATTGGTTGTGAACACGATACAGTCTTCAGTTTTGATTGTATCTCGATGAAACTTGTACAGTATCTAGATATCCATTAGAGCTCGGTTCCTTTCGAAAACCAGATCCGCCCATAAATGCCTAGATTATGGGCCATGAAAGTTTTAAAGAAATGCTTCCTTTTTTTAGCCAGGTCTGCATGAGCGAATTCTATTTTTAGCCAAGTTTACATGTACATGTAAATTCAAGTCTAGAGTTAAGGGAGACAATTTGCAAGTCTAGGATTTTGAGAGACAATTTGCTTATTGCTTCTGCGGTTGATTTTGTGAATTACTCTGCCTTGTTCTTGTTGAAAGCCCATAGGCCATTTTTTAGCTTTAAGTTCTGTAGTTTGCGCATTCATCTTAACAAAATTGGTTGTGAATGTTTAAGTTATGCACCTGGTGTCATTACTGGCCACACCCAGGATTCACAGGTTTGGTAAACATAAATCTGGAAAGGTTTGAAAATCTTTTTGTGTGTTCGTGCATCCATCTCAGCACAATTGATTGTGAATGTTTGTTCAAATTGATCAATGTTGTCCTAGGATGCCCTTGACTTTGACCTTTTGACCAACTTTTTTAACTTTTAAAACTACAGAAATTTTTACTATGAGTACAGTTTTGAAAGCATTTTTTTTTGTCAGATGACTTTTACTTGGCACATATTAAAATAGTTCAGCAACTAATCTGCTTACAATTCTGGGCTCAGATGTTGAACGTGCTATGTTTTCAGGTAACCCAAACACAAAACATAAACTATATGTCTGTTGCCTTTTACCCATACATACATGCTGTAGATTGATATGACCACAAAAGCCATGCCAGTAGAGCATAGGCCCTTTTGGGCCTCTTGTTTCTGTTGGTATCCCTTAATTCTTGACCATGTATTACAGGTCAAACTGGTGAAGGAGAAAGAAGGACTGAAAGAGGTGGAGAAGATTATGGACATGTGTCTTGGTAACAAGGCCTGGGTCTTGCAGGTACACTTATACGCAGTGATTAAAAGACACATTACACTTCCTACTTACATACAAGTAGGCTTCAGCATTAGAGAGTCTTGGCCAATGTTTCTAGACATTGTTTTTTCTGCAGTTTTGACATTTGCTTTGTCATAATAGGCAGAAGTGTTAATCTATTTTATTTAAAAAAAACGTCATGGTATGATGGTATTGTTACAGCCTTTTAGCCATTGTCATTGGTGTACAAGCACTTAACATGAATTAAGGTAGGCATGTTGCCAGAGAAATTGGACATATGTATAGGAAGGCACATAACTGGATTATTGTCCTAAACAACAAACCTTACATGTGAAGACAAGCCATGGCAGGTGCTCTTGGTTTTAAACTCTTATTATGTGCATATTCAGAATGTCTGAAATACTGTTAACTTTACACAAAGATTGCATCATATTTGATCAAGTAGTATAACTTTGTCTTCCATTTTGATATTTCAGAACTTTGAGGACTTCACCGCTCTAGTTGAAATTACTTAAGCAGTTGTATGTGAGCTTCCACCAAAAACTAAAATCTCAGGATGAAGGATCTATACTTGAAATGAACATCTTGCTGCAATGTGATCACTACTAATGTGTGGAAAGAGACATACAAACGAGAGAATATCCTCACAAATCACACAGTTGGTTTACTTGCACCATGTTGACTGGTTCCACTGTTCAGATGGTATCTTGTTCCACTGATTTCTACTGCCAACCAAACGTTGGGTACCTTGCTGTTTGAGCTGAGCAAACTCTTTGTACATAGAACTATGATGAAAAGATCATGTTGTATTCGAATTGTCATACCAGGTACATGTACAAGAACATGCTAATACATGTGTGGTGATTATACCGATACGCAGGGCTGTCTCTCAGTTCTAGGGGATTTTGAATTAAAAAAAAACCCAACCTTTTCTTAATATATAAATTTTTGAACCTGTAAGCGAAATGCAGTGTTATATGGACTTTCAGATTAACATAAGTAATGACTGCAGGCAAAAATGACGGAATACTGCAGGTTAAAAATTCATCTATATGTTTGCTATTTTTATTAGTTTTGATAAATATTTTTCCTAAATGGGAATTTTGAAAACATATTCTGTTTAAGGTGTTGAATGAGGCTGAATATCTGTCCTAAAACAAGAAAAATACAGCCCTGATACTTTACAGCTATGTGCCATTCTTTCTTGGATGGTATGAAATTAAATGTTTTGTTCTTTTTGCCAAATTGTTCAATGTTGTTGTCTGTGGACTGATAAACTGAATTGCAGTATACTTTTTGCAGCTCTATTGTCAAAAAACAACATAAAAGATATGTTATTGGCCTATCATTTAGGCTTACTGAAGACAATTTTCAACAACTTTTGAGTCAAATTATTATTGTTTGCTTTATGACGCCTGTTTCAGTTTCACTCACACTGACAGAATTTTTTCTATATATACTCAATATGTAATAAGTGCTTAGGGCTATTCCAGTAGAACATATTATCCCCTGGGAGAGAAGGCAATTATCTAAATAGTGTACAGGTGGGTGTCTTTTTTGAAAGGGTAAATTTGCTTTTGTAGGGGGGTGGTATATTTTAAAAGTGCCTTCCCCTCCGGAGGTTATATATTTAAATGGAATAGCCCTTTATTAATAATAGGTAAAATCTTGATGTTTAAGAAGGTCAACACTTCTTAGTCATTTAGATTTTACCCAATATGTTCTTAGACTAAATGTCTTAGATTGTAACCTGTTTTATGACATCATGTCTGCTATGTTGTAAAACTACAAATCTTGGCAATTAGGATAGATAAATAAGGCCGATATGTGTTTTCATTGGCCCGCAATGTAGGTATAAATAATTTTAATAGTATCTATGTATAAATGACCACATAAACAACATTGAAATTGATTTGTGTGCATTTTTTTTATTTGATTAGTTAGCACTGCATTGCAATAGTTTGGAATATCTTAGATAATAGATACCACAAAGAAACTAATTAAATAATTATGAAAAATATCATTCAATAATTATGAAAAATATCATTTTAACATTTGATTGTGAATTGTTTTTAATTACTTCTGTTATCTTCCAAACATTATTTGACCATGAAAGTTATACAGACATTTTTTCTGACTTCTGAAAGCCACCTGGATACCTAGTTGGTCATTTACCCAGGATGTATCTTTTTCTTTAGTCAAATTAAGCAATTGTTAGATTTGTAAATTACTGTATAACTTTTAGAATACAAAATGGATAAAAAAAACTGTTGGCGAACTAAAAACAGTTTGCTAGGAGTTGATAAGCTAAATCAAGGTATGCCAAAAAATTTAATAGGTTGTTACCTAAATCAAGGTATGCCAAAAAATTTAATAGGTTGTTCTTTTGTTTTGTACAGAATAAAATGTAAATGCCACATATGTGTTGTTATAAAGAATGTTATACATTAATCAGATAAATGTCTTATTCACTGTCTGTCTATCCATCCTGGAATCATTATATAAACCTTTGGCTGGTGGATTTTAATGGAGTTATTAGTAGCAAGACTCTTATGGAAATCATTGGCAGTGGTCGAAATTAGCACAAGCCCACTAGCCCTGCACTGGTAAAATGTTTTTGGCTTGCTCAAATTCTGAATTTTATATAGCAGGGCATGTTCAAAAATTTAATGCCAAGCAAAAGTATAAGAATTCGGGCTTGTTCATCCAAAAGTCTAATTTCATTGACTGCATTGATATGAACTTGTTAGGATTATTTTGAGCAGACAGTTGGCAAAAGGCACAATCCTGACGCCTGAATAGTATCTCATAGGAAGTAAACATTTTTGTGGAAGATCGTTCAGGCCTGTACAAAAATTTTGTCAAAGTTTCATGATGATTGGATGTGGAAGGGGCATAACACTGCTGTTACTTCATCTCCAAAACTGCTGGTTGGATCTGAATGAAATGTGCAGGCATGGCTAAGACTACCAGTACGTATCACAGAGTTCTGGCCCTTTAATCAGGGATGATAACAGAGCCAAGTTGCCAATCCTGAAAATGTCTGCGTGGGGTTCAGGGGGCCGCTGAAAGCCCTGGTGGGGGGATAAGGGGGGCGAAGCCCCCCGAAGCTTTCCGTATTTTAGGGATTCTAATACCCTTTTTTGCCTTAGAATAGTGTTCAAGGAGTACACCTTTCGGTTTGGTAGATATAATTATGTTCAACACGAGACATCCACAATCAGAACAATTATCAGGTATCTTAGCAGTGAAGTTTAACACGTTTGTCTTTAAACAAAGTTAAATTTACTTTTTTTTACCTGATGTCACAGGCATTAGACATGTACCTGACATTTTGGTTCAGTTGTCCGCTTCCCATAAAACTCAACTGGCTATGATCAAATGCCTGTGTATGAACAGTCTACACTGTGGGATGTTTGATTTATAATAATGAACAACATATCGATTATCATGCTTGCAAATGTTTATTGTAAGTGTTAATTATTCAATTTTTATGTATCATAAAAAGAGTACTTATTCCATTTTCTGCACATTTGATGAGAATATAGTGTTATTAATTATTATATATATTCTTCCAAGTAATATCCAAACGGGACTTAAATGCTTTGGCAGCGTAGCCGTTGTGGACATGGTGGACTTTGATGTATTCTGGTCCCTAAGCCAGATTTTTTCCCCTCATGGTGTTACATGAGTCCAGTAGAACACAACCTAGATTGTCCCACGGCAGTTCAAGTCTCTCAAACAGGCTTTCAAATTCTATGAAAATTGATTCAGAATCAGCCCTAGTGATTTTTAAGGAGGCCAAATGTCTCAACACTATTTTTTTCTCTATAGCAGAAAAATAGCTGCAACAGTTTTCTCATTGTGTTTGTTGACTTGTCTTAGTTGAAACAAAAACGAGATCCATTAACTCCTCCACATGTTCATCATTGAAATGGCTAGCCACTCCGTAAGTCATCTTGTATGATGCTGTACACCTTTGAAGTTTTAATTCGCTGAGAGCTTTTGTATCTTTGGCAAGTGTCTTAAGTAAGACACACTACTGTGGTGCCAGGGAGCATGTTCAGCCATAAATCCAAGTATCATGGCCTCTGGATTGAATTGTCAGTCATTGACAGGAACAACTGGATGCACTGGCTGAGGTGTCTGTTCATCCCTGACTTTTGTAACCATCAACGTAACTGGAAATACAAAATACAACTATATAATTTAAATCTCACTCAAACTGGGTCCTCAAGAAGTTTTGTTGAACTGTCTCAAATAGAAAATAAAATGACTGCCTCTACGTAATATTTATTACTATTACAAAATATTTATTCATTTTTTTTTGTTTAAATTTGAACCAAACCAATTTTCATTTGAACCTCCCATTATGGTCAACAGCCACTTCTTATTGAGAACAATGCTTCAAACATTATGAGAATAATAAAGAAACGGTTTACAGCGTAAACTTCAATCGGCCAAATAAAATTTGTAAAATAAAAATCGATTATTATGACACAACCGAATCGGGATGTCCGAAATAATGCTTCATGCGCAAAATTCATTATCACTTTCTATTAACTTAAAAAGAAACGTTTCGGGAATTTCTCTTAAAAATAAATGGCAAATATACCCTTAAAATCGACGAAACGATGTTTTTAGAAGTTGGTGGTGGTCGTTTTTTTTTCAATTTTCCAATACCCGTTTATTCGTCTTCGTCGTCTGTCATATCCGGATACGACCATCCGGATACTGTCTTCTAGTCCCATCGGTAATTTCCGTAATCACCGGATGCTATCTTAACCAATCATATAGCTCGATTGCCAAGACGTAAATAGGTTCGTTAATTTCCGGCTTTACGCTTCCGGAAAACTCACCTTTCGTACCCATATTGTTCGAACTGAGCTCGATTCGCTCCCTGTACCCCTCCCCCCTAGAAAAAAACTCAACGGATTTACATTAATCTCAAAATCGATCCGTGAGGCCTTAAATCCGGAATTCCGGATTAATCCGGAATTTTATCATCCCTGTTTAATTTTGTTTTAAGATTCTTGTAAGTACTTTATCTCATAAAACCCTAGACGTATCTTAATGAAGCTACAACAGTGAATAGCATAATGCCTAGTTGTGCATGCCAGGCCATCCTTAAAAAATTGAATGTTTGCTGTAAGGCGACCGATTCACGAAATTACCGCGACTCAACTTTTTTTTTAGGCCCTCCAGGACGAAAAAAAAATTTTCGCATCTCCGAGCGTACGGAAAATAATCTTTCCGCTCATTATATTTTCTTTCCGCTCATTATTTTCCTTCGGCTCATTTATATTACGTCATGCGGTTGACTTTTGTTTTTATCGACAAAATGGCCGACGAAGGCGAGCGTGTAACCTTTGCGGTTACAGTTATCGAGAAAAAGGGGCCTGAAACCATATTCCATGCTCGAAACTCCATTAGACTGTCTTCTGCTACCATTTAATGACATATTACTTTCAGGAGCATAATAACAATGTTTATAGCAAATTAGCAACTTCCTTCTTTAGACTATCAGTCAAATAAGCAGACTGCATTTCTGCACCTGCTGAGTCTACTGCCTTGTTTACAAGAAGCTTCCTAACTTACAAGTCCAATTGCATAACTGCAGGACATCAAACATGTCTGCACCCTGAGTGGGACCTGAAGTTTAGCTTGCCTGTAAATACTTATTTGTCCACTGCCTAGTGTATCCATTATAATTAAGGGTCAATACACAATTTCAAGAGATTAGGGTGTCTGCAAGGTAGCAGGGGTCCCGCCCTAGGCTGTTAATTCCTTTAGGCCCAACTGACTGCTACTGTCTCGCCTGGTTTGTCTAGCCTGACTAATCATGAGCAATCAAAATGATGTAAGCTTTACTTTAACATGGTATATCATAGGTCAGCCCAAAATCCAGGTTTACAACACATTCATGGGTCATGATTTGTACATGATTTCTACAGCATTTTGGTCCCTCTTGCTGTTCTCAGTTACTGATAGGAGTATGGGAACTTTATAGAACTGGTAAACAACTCAGGATGACTGAGATTGCCCAGGAACATTGCGAGTAGGTTTCTAAAAATGTTACTCAAACAAAGCCAATAAACAAAAATGATGCAATGCATTAGACTTTATTAACAGGAAACTTATTTTGGATGTTCATTATAAATACCAAATTTATTATTATAATGTTCTGTAACTATTTATATTGTAATCCTAAGAGTTTGTTGTACAACTATGTAGACACACTGATGAAGTATCTAAGTCTGTGTCCATGGGATCTGTCCAAATGAGGATGATGGAATGAGACATGTCTGATGATAGTCATCACACTGTACTACATGATAATGGATTAATGGATGAGGTCTGTCCAAAATGAAGTGTCAAGCAATCTGAAATGATAAGAAACTTATTTACTGAGTAATTTAAGGCACACAATGGGAAAAAAAAATCCCTACCTACCTACTCACTGTAAAAATGATGGGTAGCGTTACAGCAAACATACAATTTTTTAAGGATGGCCCCATCAGCAGTTTGCTCAGACTATTTTTTACGAATCTTTGCTTTTTTTTACAACAGTGCACATTGAGATTTTGTTCAAGCTTCATCTTAAACAAAGAAATGTAAAAGCAAGAGACAAATGCACCCAAGATGCCATCCAGTTCAATGGATTATGCAATGTTTAACATGCCAACATGAAGGAAGAGCTGTCAAAACATTTTAGCATATGCTGGCTCTCATGAATGATGACATCAAACAGGGAGGAGTTATACGGTAAGCGATAAAGAAATAGGTCTTGCACCCGACACATCTTTATGCTTCAAACACACGTGCCGATTAATCTTAAATTCTCTCCGGGCAGGACATTGTTACTGTCACAACCAAATACACTATATGCATAAATGCAGCATTCCATAGCATGATACACCTTAAGTGTGACCTTGACCTTTGAGGTAGGAATGTGGGTCCTGCATGCCTCAGGTCGTCTTTATGTACCCAACTAATGAGCAGAGTCATGTTAAAATCCCTCAAGTTACTTCTCAGACACAGCCATTCTCATGGGCATATATGAAGCATCCCAGGATTAAAAATGTTAACTCTTGAGGCCTAAAAAAAAAATACATTTGGTTCAGGTTACCCGACCCTACCTACGGAATAGGCGCCAACCCTACCGTTTTTATAGTCAGTTTGAAAAAATATATATGAAAAACTAAAAAAAAATATTTGCTTTTTTTTGTGCTTTACAATATGAAGTTTAAAACCTTAAATGCTTATATAGAAGAAAACTTGAACACCATTCTCCAATGATGAAAAAGACATTCTTATATAAAGCCTAATAAAAAAATAAAATAAAGAAATTAAAAAGCCTACCTACCCTACCTATTTTTGAAAAGGATGTAACCCTAACCAAACAATTTTTTTTGTTAGGCCTGAGGTAAAGTCATGCGTCTTGCATGCAAAACACTATATACTAAACACATTTATGTGTCTGTATTAAGACCGAACTTGACTAACTATACTGGAAACGCATATAAGCAGCATTCCATAATGATAAACCTGTAAAGTGTGACCTTGACCTTTACCTTTGATGGGATGTGGGTCATCATTATGGTAAGAATTGATGAAGCAAACACCAAACAATTTACGAATGAAAGGGACCCACATATTTGTTGAATTTTTGGTTTGTCATTTGTGTACAGACAAAGTAACTGTACATACAAAAATTAAGTAAACCAGCTATCAAAGTAAGACTTGGAACAATGACTTATTTAAAGTTGATGAGGAATGCTTGCAACACAACAACAAAATTTCCACAGAGAACTTTAATGACACTTTAATACAGGAGTGAACAATGCTACACAAGAATCATGTAATGTTTGGTGATCTATCACAGTTTGTACACTCTTCTTTAGAAGCAACTAAAGTCCCCGGGTAACAATAGATGGCAGGATCTACATCTTCAGCTTTGTCCTCCTCCAGTGTCTCCTCTTGGCATTGTAACTGAAACAAACAACTGGTTTTTAACAAAGGTAAACTTACTTTCATTTTGATCTACCTACTATATAATAAGACCACAATGCGTATATATATATATATATATATAACATAATGGCAGAAGGTACCTAAAACATAAGTTAAATAAACATTTACAGGAGATGTCAAACCATCATTTCACTGTTAGAAAGCAAGTTGTGCGACAACAAAATTGCTACCATTTGTAGTACCATGTTTCGGAGAAGTAGTCCCATACTGATATATATTTTACATGAAAAACACTAAGGAAATCTATGCCCCTAGATTTCAGAAGTTTAGTATGTGTATCATATGCTAAGTAGTGTATACTATCCAGCATGCATGTGTTTATTTTCTCTGGCAACTGGACGTTTTATGTGTATACAAAGCTGCATTTGAACATCTTTGACCCATATTTTTTTTACATGCTGTTACTGACAACACCAAGCTATGATAATATCTAGGACTTTTTTCATTAACATCTAAAGAGTATAAAATGAATTGGACAATTTCTCATCTACAATACTTTGTGCAGGTAAGACTTCTCCTGTATCCCTATCATACCTTACTATTTTTGGTGAAATTAAAACCCAAAAATCAAACGCTCGGAAACAAATAAACATTGCCTTCTGCAAGAAAACAACAAATGCTCGGAAACAAATTAACATTGCCTTCTGCAAGAAAACAACAACAGTTTAATCGACGTACATTTACCATCTTTGATAAAAATAGGTTTTTCTTTTGCTAATTTCAATGCATAAAAAGCTCAACTTTTATGACAAACAAATTGCAGTAGAATCTGTACATGATAAGTTCTTACCGAATTGTGTTACCAGTCTTCATTCTAACCCACTGTGGAATAGGTCTATTCTGCTTCTGCTTTTTTGCTAAGCGCATCTTTATTCTGAATGACTTGTGGGCCGCCTTAAAAGGAGAATACATTGTGTTCATATACTTCATTTAAGTAAAATCAGAGGTTAGAAACACTTGACTAAGTATAGCCTTCTAAAACTTGTTCAGTACCGAATATCAAAAACTGAATCAAAATAATCTTGAAACAATTCATCATTATTTTACAGTTCATGGATTATATCAATCATTAATCGTTTCTTATGTTGTTGTCTTCACACAAAATATATGACAAGAACAATAGAAACAAAAAAGGACTTAGCACAATTTGGTTGTTTTGTTACATTCAGACAGCTTAGCAGATATAACATTGCTAACTGAAGGCGAGTAACAATATTTATATACCATTCTTACAACCACTTCAACATCAAAGTCTAAAATGGCTACTTAGAATGGAAAGCAGTTTCAACAAATTGTCAGATATATTGTAGAATGGAAAGCAGTTTCAACCAATTGTCAGATATATTGTAATCAAAATTGTTATTTTACCGAACAAGCGCAAAAACGACATGATCATATAATTGTATGCGCGTTTGTTGGACCTAACAAGACCCAATTTTTTACAAGCCCCAATTCTAGTCCATATAAACAGCTGCTTCAGAGTCTTTGACGATTTTTGATCTGTCGACTATACATGTCCATATCCCACTTGCTGTTTTCCTAGCCAAAAATGACAGATCCCAGCGGCCAGCGCTAAGTATATTGAGCGGAATGATAACGGGCACCTGCTAGAGAGTGCTTAAATGGCGATGCTTTGTTGACAGAAAATGATCCAAAAAGTGTTTCATCAAACACTTGCTATAAGAGAAAAGTGCATTTAGAGAGCAAGATGAATATCCAAATGTTAAAAAAGTTCCCTAAGCGCACAGAATTGTGGCTACCCCAATTCCGGTTATCTATCCCTGAATAATGCGAACTCCTCCTCGGAGTGTTTCGGATGGACTTCTATGTGATAAAGTCGAAAGTTGTACATAATAATAAATGCATGATTGTGCAAGTACAGCATTCAGAAATGGAATGGTTCTAGCTTAAGCATTTTGATTAAGACAAGAATTTTTTTATTTTAAGTCGGCAAGTCAGAAATAACAATATAACATAAGCGACAAGCGCTTTTGAACCGACTATAACAATAGTATACATGTTGAACCACAATATCATGGTAAGAAAGCTGTAAAATAATTTTGAGCATTGTTAAATAAGCACATATCACATAGCAAAGCAAGTAAAAGAGGTTAAACCTGTGAAAGATCTGCTGCTGTAGACCAGAGGCCTAAGAGACACTTAAGAAAAAGAGAAATAAAAACTGATAAGTCAAAACAGTTGCAAAAGCAGATTAAAAGTAGTCTAAACGATTCATTGTTTGGTCTAAAAATGAAATTATACATGTCGTATAAATTTTGCAGTAAACAAAATGAAGCAATAATGGCCAAACCTCTGTTCACTTCTGATGACATATGTAACAGTTACTGCATTATATCTATCCTTAACGACAAAACTGACTGCACGACGGGTCCTAATATATACTTTCATATGCATGACAAAATTTGCAGAGCACAATCAAGTTCTTTTTATAACTCTTGAGAGAACGGAAATTGTAAAATTTAGATGTCTTGTTACATTCAGACAGCTAAGCAGATTTAGCATTGCTTACTGAAGGCGAGTAACAATTTATTTATACCATTCTTACAACCATATTAACTTAAAAGTTTAAAATGGCTACTTAGAATGGAAAGCAATTTAAATGGTTGGTGCAATAATTTCAATAAAAATCGTCGAGTATCTAATCCCTAGAATGCCATCTGCTTTGCTAGTATGTGTTTTTGATATAAGAGATAAGTGCTCTGAATTTATAAGAGAAATAATTAAATAAACCAGAGTCCCTTCCCGAATAATATTATATTTTCGATCTACCTACCATCTTTCGGCTTGTTTACAATGCAGCCGGATCCGGAAAGACATATATACTAGTTGTTACGCAGTAAATATTCTGGGAGCAGTCAATGTTTTTGACTAGGAATGTAAAATCCGGGGGCAGGGAGCTGTTTCATTATATAAAACATATTATCGTAACTTGGGAGGTAACTATAATACTTACGACCGTTTCAGAAAGCGTTTCGCAAGGGTGCGTTCGTAACTTTACTGGTACGCAGATAACATAGAACTATAATTAATTAATATATATATGTATTCTAGGCCTTCAAAAATGACCTTACTCAGCACGTTTGGTCCAAAAAATAATAATTTGTGGATGATTAACCAGTAAACCGACAAATTGACTGTCCAAAAAACTCCAAAAATAAAAATAAAGACTGGAAACAACTAGCAACATGAGGAAAGAAGTCGGGTACGTCATTTCAGGCTGTCAGACTTTTCAACCCCAAGACTTTTAAACCCCTTTGTGATTTGTGAAATCAAAAACTTTTCAACCCCTTTGTCTTTTCAACCCCTAAAAGTGCTAAGACTTTTCACCCCCCCCCCCCCTCAAAACAAAGACTTTTCAACCCCTAATAAACGAAGACTTTTCAACCCCTTAAATTCTCACCTTTTTATGTACTACCTACAACAATAAGCAATTTATTTTGAAATTTATTTTAAAAATCAAGGATATAGTAAGAATAAAAATGCAACAAACAGTTCAAAGAAAATACATAACAAATATGAAATACATATAAAATATTCATAAGAACACATGCAGAATGACTGTTCATTCAACACATGCAGAATGACTGTTCATTTAAAGCTGTTTAGTCGCTTAGCAATAAATCTCCCTAAGGAAATTCTCACACATTATATCATGTGCATGGGCAGCATGGTACTGCTACCACAATTAATTGAAACAGAATATATATTTTTTCTTTTTGTTTGTCCAAAATACATAGAATTAATAAACGTTTTTTTAAAACATATTTATTCATCAATAAAAAATACACGTAAATGTGTTGAACTTCAAATAAAATTCTTCACAATTTTTCAAAATATCTATATTCAGCAGAAATACAAAAGTATACATTGAGTTTCAAATGCTTTCAAATTACAAATAGAATAACATAGTTAGAATAATTATATCAAGCCTAGATGAGACATTTTTAAACAGTGAATAAACAACATTATGGCCGGAAGAGTAAAAGGGGTTTTTATCACTTAGTGCTAAATGCTTTTAAAATGTGTTGATAAAATGTTACAAACATAACTCAGTGTGACATAAGATTTTATTAACGTTTTTTTCTCAGATTAAAAAAAAATCATTCTATTATTAAAGCTGCACTCTCACATATTGAACATTTTGACAACTATTTTATTTTTTGCCTTGGAACGAGCCAATTTTAACGAAAATCCATGGAAACTAGTGATACAAGACTGCTGACAAAAAATTAGATCGCAGATTTTTATGTTTAAGTTCCAAAATTGATATCTTATGCATTTTTCTTAAACCGTTAGTAAAGGCTTAAGCCATAAAACATTAATTTTCAAACGGAGATTGCTCCGTAAATCCTTCTATGCATTTATTTTCTTTTGCAATTTTCTTCTCAATTCTGGTATTTAAATATATACTAACATCATCACGTGAGGTATTGCAACTAATGGCTAGATGCCAGCTAGAGCACATTTTGAGTAATATATATTCTAGTTAAACAAATCCACTGTTTAAAAAAATAATATATTTAATCAATGGTATCATTTGCCTTCAGCAAACAAGAAGAAGAAAGTTTATTCAAAGAAATATATCACACAATACATATTTGAAATAGGCCAACATGACCCGTGATCAAATCAATGTAATACAATGACTTATATATACATGTATGGCGGAACAGATTGATTGACTCTATTTATATATTCACCGATTGAACAACTATATTCATATAATTTAATATAATTGTCTTTATCGATAATGAGTTATAACTTAACTGTATATCTATCAACCGTATGACTTATGCACAACACTACAATGATACCATGAATTTTGATTAGCAATTTTCGTCTGTACTCATTTTGTGCAAATAACATCAATAATGTTTTGCTAGTTTGGACTAAGTTTTTAACAGAAAGATAGTCTATGGAATACCAAAATCAGGCTTGTTCGTACAAATATGTATGGTTGTCATCGATACTAATTTATTAATGTATTGTATTTCATATATACACTTTACGTCTAGCATAAAGAGTACCGTTATTCAAACACAATGTAACCGTACACTAAGTCGTGTTTACACTCATTCGTAATTTTCTTAATTCAAAAGCATGATATATGTATGCAGATAAGTTTCTTACAGTATTAATTAACGTTTTCGAACTGCAAAAGTTGTACAGTCTTATACATACTAGGCTTAATTCTATAATATCGTTTTATATATTTATCTCTAATAGTATTATAAAGATTACATTCCATCAAAAAATGGTATTCATCTTCAAGTACTTGGCATAAATTACAGATCCTATCTTCTCTTGGTACATTTGACCATCGTCCAGTTTCTATTAGTAAACGATGAGAACTAAGTCTTAACCGTGACATAGCAATTCTATATTTTTCTACATTAACAATATTCAAGTATGCTTGGTATTCAAAATTACCGAGAGATATATAAACGTTGCTCTAGATGAATCATTTATCCGACTATTAAGATTTTGAATAAAGTTATCTTTGACTCTTTGCTTAAACAAGCTGATAAATACATTTATATCACCAACACCTTGTGTTAACCATACCTCATTGAACCTAAAATTACACAGCATGTCTCTTACACTAGCGGCCCAGTTCTTTTTTCTTGATCTAATATCAATGTCTCTTAACATCATTTTATACACATTGTTAATAAATTTTCTATCCGAGGACTCTATCACATTAAACCAGTATTTAAGAATAGATACATAACGTAGATGAACAAAGTCTAAGCGTCCAAGCTCGTTATATACAAAATCGTTTTGCGTTGATGTCTTAACTTTCAATATTGATTTGCAAAATAAAGTATGTATGCGTTCTACACACATGCATCTGTAAATCCCCAAACCTCACATCCATAAAATAAGATAGGCTTAACCAGCTTATCAAAAAGATCTAAAATATGTTCTACGGAAATATTAGTGAAATTAAATAAGTATTTCTTCAACTTGAAAATAGCTAACAAGTGATTAGTAAATCAATGCAACACCTTTGTCTAAATTTTATCGAATACTTTGTAGTAAAGAGTAACAAATGATACTAACAAATCTTTAATAGTATTTTAAAAACAATTTGTTAATTTGTTAAGTTTCTTGCCAAAAAAAAAACAATGGAAAAGACAACACCTGGCTGACAAAAAAATAATAGGGGTTGAAAAGTATTTGATATAGGGGTTGAAAAGTCTTCAATATTGCAATTAAAATATGTCAACCAGGGGTTGAAAAGTCTTTGATATAATCCTGCTCCCGTCATTTCATCCTGAAAAAATGCAGTATTTGTGTCACATGAAAAGGTAAACTCTCAATATTCAGCAACATACTAACATATCATATCTTAGAAGTGGCTTTAGTCACCATGCACCTGGGATTTCATATTACAGAAATTTATCCTAGAATAACTGCGTACATAAAGTGACCAAAAAGGCAAAATACCTTGGTATACGACCCAACCTGGTATACTGCTCTACAACATGGAAATTAACCGTCTTACACCAAAGCCCGCAAGATTAAAATGGTTCAATGCAGAGCTGCAAGGTACGCCACCAACGGCTGCTACCATAACACAAGTCGTGTCACATCTATGCGCTGAACCAGTTAGAGTGGGAAACACTGGAGGCCAGAAGAGCCAAATAATACTCAGCTGACCATTTCTTTACAATTGCAAACAAAGATTGAGTAGACATCACTGCGGACCAATTTAACACAAGAGCTTCGCACTCACTGAACTACGTCCATCACATACCAGGTTTCTATGTCCATGTTCATTACATACCAGTATCCTATGTCAGTTTCTACGTCCATGTACATAACATACCAGTATCCTACGTTCATCACATACCAGTATCTTACGTCAGTTTCTATACGTCCATGTACATGTATAACATACCAGTATCCTACGTCAGTTTCTATGCCCATGTACATAACATACCAGTATCCTTCATCTGTTTCTATAACCAATGTTAGTTTTGAAATACATAACAACTTATTTACAAGGAGATGTGAAAATATTTCCAATCTCATTACAGCTTAACTGTTTAAGTTGGTGTTGGCACATTTGTATGATACCAGTGATGGAGTATTTTAAGCTGTGCCAAAGTCAAATTTACCTGTGATGCAGTATTATGAGCTGTGCTAAAGTCTAAAATACCTGTGATGCAGTATTATGAGCTGTGCTAAAGTCTAAAATACCTGTGATGCAGTATTATGAGCTGTGCTAAAGTCTAAAATGCCTGTGATGCAGTATTATGAGCTGTGCTAAAGTCTAAAATACCTGTGATGCAGTATTTTGAGCTGTGCTAAAGTCAAAAATACCTGTGATGCAGTATTTTGAGCTGTGCTAAAGCCAAAAATACCTGTGATGCAGTATTATGAGCTGTGCTAAAGTCAAAAATACCTGTGATTGCAGTATTATGAGCTGTGCTAAAGTAAAAAATACCTGTGATGCAGTATTTTGAGCTGTGCTAAAGTCAAAAATACCTGTGATGCAGTATTTATTTGTACTAAATTCAAAAATACCTGTGATGCAGTATTATGAGCTGTGCTAAAGTCAAAAATACCTGTGATGCAGTAATTTTAGTTGTACTAAATTTAAAAATACCTGTGATGCAGTATTATGAGCTGTGTCAAAGTCAAAAATACCTGTGATTGCAGTATATTAAGCTGTGTCAAATTCAAAAATACCTGTGATGCAATATATATAATTGCCGATTTGAAATATTGTCATATAGCAGGATTGTATAGGCATGTTTCTAATACAGGATATATGAGATCACCAATTGCAGGCAGGTGGCATCACTAAATTGAACTAGCATTTTAAGCTGTGAATAAAAGCTGACTTGGTACAATAAGTAAATACAGCTGTATCG
Source organism: Mya arenaria (assembly GCF_026914265.1). NCBI lineage: Eukaryota > Metazoa > Mollusca > Bivalvia > Myida > Myidae > Mya > Mya arenaria. Next base: position 52,159,281 of record NC_069125.1, on the reverse strand, counting down.
TGCGCCGCCAACTAAACAAACAACACCAGATCGCCGAGCTTTCTGGCGTAATGAAACAAACACCAACAGATCCCTTCAGGGAAAAGCATGCTCGACCCTGAAGGGGTCCACTGGTCTTTATATACACTAACTTCTCTATTCTCACAGATACCGGGCTTTGCTAATTTGCATATTACCAACCAAGTTTACATCCGGTTTGAACGTACTTCCGTTTTAACGGAACGTTATTATGAACGCACATCCGCCGCCTACAGCGGACCGTTACATTACTTTCCCCTCCGAGAAGACTCGGGACGAGTCTTAGACTGGGAAACACATGGATAAGGCAACTCCGGTCCGGTAGTTGTCATTATCCCACCGCTGCCACCATTTGTAACGTGCGACGTCAAACAAACACCAGATAGCCGAGCTTTTTGGTGTAATGAAACAAACACCAACAGATCCCTTCAGGGAAAAGCATGCTCGACCCTGAAGGGGTCCACTGGTCTTTATATAGTATACACTAACTTCTCTATTCTCACAGATACCGGGCTTTGCTAATTTGCATATTACCAACCAAGTTTACATCCGGTTTGAACGTACTTCAGTTTTAACGGAACGTTATTATGAACGCACATCCTCCGCCTACAGCGGACCGTTACACAGATTTCTTGGCAAGTAAAGCAAGGCCACCTCCTCTTCCATCACTTACACTGAGCTTATCAGATCTGCAAATGTATAATTTAGCTTCAAGGTCACTGAAATCAGTATTGTTTTCACTGTGCCATGTTTCTGTTAAAACAATTATATCAGTGTGCAAACCAATCGGGTCATTGATGAGGTCCTGTTTATGACATGGAAATGACTCGATGATGAGAACGGACACAACAGAAGCATCCTCCCATATGCTGAAGAAAACATACTACCGAGACAGTCCATTTCTTTCTGTACACGTGTGTTTATCATTGGTGTTTTAGTGTCAAGGTTGATGATATACAATCCTGTGAGAGTACTAGCTCATAAGCTTGTCATCCATAAAGGCGACCATCAAAACAGAAAACAATAGTATCCATGTTAAGTCCTTGTACCTTATGGATTGTTAGCTTGCCAACAATACAGCATGGGTCTTGCAAATGTGACGTTGCCTTTATGTGTAAAATATATATAGCAAGTTATTCTAAACTGCCTCTGAACATAAAAAGACCACCCATACTTCACAAACTACACTCTAATGTCGATATATGCAGCATTGCACAGTGAACTAAATGTGACCTTTACCTTTGAGGTAGTGACACACAACATATTGTGTTGATACGTCAAACACATGCATGTGGCAAGTTTTTTTTTTCTTTTCAAAATCTGTCCATACAAGAGAAAGTTACAGCCCGGACACGACTACCTTTACTTTATGTTCTTTTAATGCAGCATTGCATAGTTAACAAACACTCAAGTGTGATCTTGACCTTAGCGATAGGACCGCGACACGATTAATTGGTTTTTGGAACACATGTGGCAAGTTGTTTTAAAATCTGTCGTACAAGAGAAAATTACAGCCCCAACACGACAACCTATACGCTATATCCTTCTATGCATCATTGCATAGTAAACAAACACCAAGTGTGATCTTGACGTACAAGGTAGGACCTACAAGGTATGGCACCGATCTTGCAGGCTACATCGTCATCTTAGTGCAAGAACTCAATATCTGTTTCTATTTTTATATGCATTTATTGAGTTAATGCACTAAGGTGACGACATGTCATCTTGGTATGTGGAACACTGGTTGCATGAGACGCTTTAGTATCGGAGTTATCATGTGTAAGCAGTCTTTTTGCCTGGTCAAGGTTTTGCATGCCCCCAAGGGGTGGGCATATTAAAATCCCACCATCCGTTCATCTGTCCGTCTGTGCATCTGGCTCAATTTCTCATTTCCAGACTGTAACTTTCTCTTGTATGGACAGATTTTAAAATTACTTCCTTGAATTTAAACTGCAATTGATTCTATTTAACTGATGGCTCTTTTGATGGGTGTATATTGACTCACAGCACTCATGTATTTATCTTCTTAACAAACTCGCATGTATGTCTGACAGAGTTGCATTAGGAAAAGGAAATTGTAATTACATGTATAACAGTAGATTGAGCAAAAATAATTTATTGCATAGTATTACATTGTATTACATAATATTTCTAAAAATGAAATAAGACAAAAAAACAATACAATTGTTGCAAGTATAGTGCACAAATCAACATCTAACATAAGCACTGCAGAATGCACGGCGTCAGTTCTGAGAAACAAGCAAATCAAAATATTAACAAATTATATGTACGTGGCAGCTAAAACTTCATTTTTCCTGCATATAAAAAAACAAATGTTGAGAGTAAATCTTATTTATCTATTAAGCTTCTATTCACCCGGCTTCTTTTAATCAACTAAAATAGCATTAATAAACATACACATTAGATCAGAGAAATGGAGATAATTCTTTAAATGAATCATGTTAGTATAATTACCATTTTTGCTAAAATGACCCTAGTTAACCTGCCACCATTTCTTTATAAGTGAAAAAAACACTGTCATAAAAATGTGAAAAGGCAATAGAAATGAGACTTCAGTGTCTATAAATTAATGCATACTTGTATGTTTGAGCCTTTGTCATAACAAAACAATAAAGATAAAAGAAAAGAATTACGCTAGTTAACTTGTGTTGAAAAATATGGGTTATCTTAGTTCAATTTCAGTCATTTCTGTAGGCACTGGCATGTAATTAACACTGTCTCGACTCTTATTGCGCATACACAAGATCAAAATAACAAACAGAATCATGGCTAACAAAATAAATATTACTAGAATTAAATTGAGTATTGGTAAAACTAGGCTTGTATGAACTTGTTCACTGGAATTCATTGCACAAGCCTTTTCAATATCAAGGGTTTGCAGGGACATATATATCCTTAGAAAAGTGTCTAAAGGGCACATTTCATCACAGCCATCAATAGTAAGAATGTAAGGGTCACTATCTGTTTCATTTCTGTATGATACTTGAACAAAGAAACCATCATCAGAATCAAACAGCTCCACTAAAACACAAGCTGTGTAATGTGGCATTTTGTTATTAAACAAATCCAGGGTCTGTAGTAACGAAACAACAGTTGAGTCATGTGCTGAGTATATAAACAGATGCTGTAATGAATCATCTTGAAATGCTTGCATTTTTGTCATGTGTTCCATCATTTGTTTTACAAGAGGTCCTCCACTAAGATATGCAATATCTTTGGGTACCCAAAATTCTGTGTGTGCCTCCTGAAGTTCCAGCAATTCAATAAAAATGTCATCAGTAACCCATTCAGGAAGAGGGTAATTGCTCACTTTCTGACAATACAGCGGGTCAATAACCTGCAAAGTGCCATTTAAACTATTTTCCTCTCCTGTATATTGAGAAACTGTTTTGAATAATTCATTAAATTTATTCTTTATTTCATTTAATTCAGGGCTGACATCAAATGCGGCCTTCTCTTGAATGAAGAGGGGACAAAGTGACCCTGTGCTTAATAGACAATCTTCTTCAATCGGCATTGTATGGACTGGAATAGGCTGCCAAACATTAAATAAGTATGGCATAGTAAGGTTATCCTCCTCTAGGTCAGATCCTTGTGGTGGGTACAAGGCGGACAGGACATTATAGACACTCATTAAAGTTCTGTCAAATGATGTACTTCTCACATACATCTCATTTCGTTCGTAAGTTGGACTAAGGAACCCATTACAGTCTATTCCCAAATCTTCTAGTCCATAACAATGCATGTATCTATCACGTAAAAACATTCCGAGCTGATACTCTTGCTGCATTCCCGTAATAGAGAGCTGGCCAAACCCTTGAGGCCAGTCTGTCTCATTATAAATGTCATTTGCATATGCATGTGTAGGACTTCTATCCCCATGGCGGAACAAAACATGTGCTAGTCTCAGAGAGTAGATTGGCTCAGGGTTTCCATCAAAATAGTTACTTGAAGGCCTATCTTCATCTTGTTGTGCTCTTATTTTCATTAAGTGCAGGCAGCTTAAAATAACAAAAGAAATCCTCATCCTGCATTGTTTTGCAATTGCCTGAATGCAAAATGAAAAAAAAGTTATTGACATAAACTTAACAGTATCATTCATGTACTGTTTCAATAAACTATCATTGCATATGTTAAGATTGATGAAAAACTAAACACTTCAAACATTGGTAAATGGAGATTTGCAACAAATCTTCAGTTTAAGTTTCATGCAAGGCCTTAATTTATTTAATCCATTTGGTTCGGGTTACCCGACCCTACTTACGAAATGGTGACCGACCCTACCATTCTTAAAGTCAGTTAAAAATAATAAAATAATATTTTTTAAGTGTTAATTATTATGTTGTTTAAAACCTTTAATTAAAGCTTTATAAAGAAGATTACTTTTGCACAATTCTCCAATGATGACAATAACATTCTTACAATAAGCCTACCTACCCTACCTGTTTTTTTTATACGGATGTAACCCTAACCACAGGCAGCAGTTGCATTGACATGACCCACTATGGCAACACCCACTCCTTGAAAAATTAGTAAAAAAAATTCAATACCAAAATTATTTGGAACATGATCATCTATCAGAAAACCCTAAATATCAACCAAAAATCCAAAGAATATTTTGTTTCCCCAAAAATACTAATATTATAATTAAAGGTTGACATGTTAAGACATTCGTCTTCGGAAGATGGTGTTTTCGTAAAATTTGTAACTAGCTTACTTTTTAACCACTTGTTTCCAAACATCTTGCATTCTTCTCAGAATATAATAAAGTTTCAGAAAACCTTGACTCCGAAAAACCCTAGGTAGGTAATTCCTAATCACCATCGGAATATGTGTTTTCAACAAAATTTTGTTTGTAGCGTCAAATAAAACAAACAAGAGAGAATGCAACCTGAACCAAGATATAAACCAAATGTTAACATCCAACTCCCTAGTATAAATAATTCCCAACTTGCAACTATGTAGGTATTCTAATATCTATATTCGAATACGAGTATCCGAGTTCAGGACAGTTGAGGTCAAAAACAAATTAACGTTATACTGACCTGGTAGCAATTTTGGAATGTGTTTTGCATGTGAATAGATAATCTTTTGTTGTATTGCCTGCAACAGTTTCCATGTCCTGTCATTCGTTTTATTTGACGAAACAAGTGGAATTTTGGGAGTTTGGGTCTTAAAATATCCAATTTGTTGATGGAAATGTATTGAAGTTGTACCTTTTCTGGAATTTTTATCATATTCTGAGAAGAATGCAAGTTATTTGGAAACAAGTTACCCGCTTTTCAAAAACACCATCATACGTACGAGGGTCTCAACATGTCAACCTTTAATAAGAATATTAGTATTTGTTGTGTGTTTTTCCTTTGAATTTTGGATGATATTTAGCAGTTTAGGGTTTTGTGATAGATGGTCATGTTCCAAATAATTTTGGTCCTGAAAAAAATAAGTTTGTTTGCCTTTTTGAGGAAAGGGGTGTGGCCTTAGGCTTAGGATGGGTCATGTCAATGCAACTGCCGCCTGTGACCCCAACCAAACCATTATTTGGCCCAACCACGGACTGTGGCCCACTAGTCATTCTAAAATGCTGTTCATGCTTAACATCATTAAAATAGAAGCCTGGACGGCATTTTAGAATTACTACGTGGCCCACTTAAAAAACCTATGTAACAAAAAATAGAAGTAAGGAAAAAACTTCGTAAATTATGTGTTTTAAATGTTACACATTTAATATACATGTTAGTACAGATAATCGATGTCAGTTGAAAAATAAAAGGGAATCACACCTGTATATAAATATATATCACCTGCGAACTCGAATTTACCTGGAATGGTAATATTGTAATAAAGGGAGGTAATATTTGTATAACTTATCAAGTACAAAGGTTACTATATACTATAAACTTTATTGAAAAGCCGATGTATGCTAATAATAATAATAATAAATGATACGTCGATCATCATCATCATCATCATCATCATCATCATCATCATCATCATCATCATCATCATCATCATCATCATCATCATCATCATCATCATCATTATCATCCTCATCGTCGTCGTCACCACCACCACCACCACCACCACCACCATCATCATCATCATCATCATCATCATCATCATCATCATCATCATCATCATCACCATCGTCATCATCATCCCCTAGTTCAATAATGGTGAATTGATCCGACTTAGCGATGTCAGTTAGATGACATGAATATACGCTACCAACGATGGCCTTTTTTCAACAGCGGCTGTTTGTTCGTAACGAGGGCTATGAGGTTTATGAGAAATGTACTTTGAGTTTATTCGAGAAAAATGTTTTTGTTACAAAGTTCCGCTATGACATTTTTTATGGCAAAGAACGACACATGTTCCATATTCTGAAAGTCATGGTAACGAATATAAAATGGCGTTTATATGTTTCTGACTAAAAAGCTTGAAGCACAAACATTGACTGTCACTGTAGAGTTATATGGGTGGTTCTGATTGTTTGGTGGGTCGTTCACAGGCTGCGAAGTTCGAGCACGAAGATGACCTTCACTTCGGGTGCTTGGAATAACTTATCATGTTGGTGATTACAAATTGTGTCACAGTTGTTCGACGTGTATGCAGGCAATTCAGACCAATGAAACACGCCAATAAAGCATTCAATAGCCCACTTAACAATACCCAAAGGGTCATTTTTCAACGTTGAATGTTGATCCTTTATTTAACGGTTAATGATAAGTAAAATAAAGGTCAGTTATCGACTATCCGTAACAGATAATCACCTAGGTGTCTCTGGAAATAACCGGCAGCGTCTTTCGTAATCTAAGTCAATATTGACTGACTTCTTTACACGCAATTCCGACATAGAACTGCCTAAACCGATTTATTACGGATTTTAGATCCACATGCATGCAGCCCAAATTAAGATTCAGCACTGGTTCCCATTTTACGTATAACACCTTGGCAATTGCCACCTCGGTTTTAGACCATTATTGTACTGCCACCTCGATTTGAGACCGTTTCTGTGGTGCCACCTCGGTAAGAGACCGTTGCTGTGGTGCCACCTCGGTAAGAGACCGTTGCTGTGGTGCCACCTCGGTAAGAGACTGTTGCTGTGGTGCCACCTCGATTTAAGACCGTAGCTGTGGTGCCACCTCGATTTGAGACCGTTGCTGTTGTGCCACCTCAGTAAGAGACCGTTAGTGCCACCTCGGTTAGAGACCGTTGAAGGGAACATCCGGTACATTGTGATCCGCAATTGCTTATTATATGGGTTGACAGAGAGACGCAGGTAGTATTCTTAAGGAACATCCGGTATATTGCGATCCCTATATGCGAATTATATGGGTTAACAGAGAGACGCGGGGAGTATTCTTAGGGAACATCCGGTATATTGCGATCCCTATATGCGAATTATATGGGTTGACAGGAAGACGCAGGTAGTATTCTTAAGGAACATCCGGTATATTGCGATCCCTATATGCGAATTATATGGGTTGACAGAGAGACGCGGGGAGTATTCTTAAGGAACATCCGGTACATTGCGATCCCTATATGCGAATTATATGGGTTGACAGGGAGACGCAGGTAGTATTCTTAAGGAACATCCGGTATATTGAGATCCCTATATGCGAATTATATGGGTTGACAGAGAGACGCGGGGAGTATTCTTAGGGAACATCCAGTATATTGCGATCCCTATATGTCTAGTATATGGGTTTACAGAGAGACGGGGGGAGTATTCTTAGGGGACATCCGGTATATTGCGATCCCTATATGTCTAGTATATGGGTTTACAGAGAGACGGGGGGAGTATTCTTAGGGAACATCCGGTATATTGCGATCCCTATATGCCTAGTATATGGGTTTACAGAGAGACGCGGGGAGTATTCTTAGGGAACATCCAGTATATTGCGATCCCTATATGTCTAGTATATGGGTTTACAGAGAGACGCGGGGAGTATTCTTAGGGAACATCCGGTATATTGCGATCCCTATATGCCTAGTATATGGGTTTACAGAGAGATGCGGGGAGTATTCTTAAGGAACATCCGGTATATCGCGATCCCTATATGCTTAGCATATGGCCGGTTTACAGAGAGACGCGGGGAGTATTCTAAGGGAACTTTCGGTATATTGCGATCCCTAAATGCTTAGCATATGGGTTTACAGGGAGACGCGGGGAGTATTCTTAAGGAACATCCGGTATATTGCGATCCCTATATGCTTAGTAACTGGGTTTATAGAGAGACGCGGGGAATATTCTTAGGGAACATCCGGTATATTCATTCGGAGCTCCTCGGCCATTTTTATCGAAAACAACCTCGGATGTATGCCGGTACATCAGTTGAAGTAGTTCGTAAAATTTTGAATTATATCATTAATGAAATCTAGTGTTTAAGAATTGTATTTATTGATCAAAGTTTAAATTGAGTGTCAGTGAAGTATATTATTGCGAACATAATTAAGATTCCCAAGAGTAAAGTCATAAAGTTTAACTGCTAAATAAAATTACTACGCGATCTACTTGCAGCGGACTTAAACGTACCTCTTTTTGAGTATGTAAACCGTCCAAATACATCCGAGGTTGTTTTCGATAAAAATGGCCGAGGAGCTCCGAATGTCGGTATATTGCGATCCCTAGATGCTTAGTAACTGGGTTTACAGACGGTACAGGCCGAAATCGGCATTTATAGCTTTCTAGAAAAACTCAGATACACCCTGGAACAACTTGCCTGCACCTGCTGTGCGTTGAGGCATTGGTATCCTTTAAGCGGGGACTGTCCATTTAAAACGTAGGGTTCCAGCTGTAAGTAAACCGTTTGGGGCTATGTTGGCCATGGCTACTATAACCGGAGAGGCCTGGAAGGGAAGAGCGAAAACACAGCTTGTAAATATTTTTTTTCTTTTTGTAATTGCTATTCTACGACAATCCGTTTATTTTGTAAATATTTCCATTTTATTACCTGTCATTTTATTTTCTCAATCTCACTGCTTTCTCTGTTTTCTGACCATAGTAGTAACCTCCCATCATGTAATAGTCAAGTGTGACTGAGACGATGTAACCTGCATAGATCTAGTCATTTCGTACAGTAGTCGGTTTATACTCTCTGATTAAATTATAAAGAGCTCCAATCAAGGGATGATAGCATCAATTGAATAAGAGACATAAACCTCCAAATCATTTGGAGAGCTATACAATTCAATTGAAGACATCTCTAAATCAACTAAATTGAAGAGCACTTCAACTGACTTGGCGCTATCTCTAAATCAATTATATCCAGAGACCTATCTAATTCAATTGGAAACACTTCCAAATCATTATTTTACATTATGTTGTTTCAAATTTAGTCAAATTCATGCTGTAAACAATTGAATTAAAGGGTTCATTAATATTTTAATTCAACATTTTGTTTTAACAGAAGAGCAGAACATTGTTTATGGATACAAACAACAACATATTTGTAAGTTTCTTATGATGTTTGCATAGTATATAAATTATGATTAATTAATAATAGATTTATTTGTATTGTTAGATAACAAATTAATAAACTTTTGCTTTGTTGGCCACGTGTAGTAATATCTTTTAATATATTTGGCTCTTAAGTCTGCGTATTTCGGACATATTAGTAAAAAGTGATATTCACTTTCAATCATTCTTTGGTTGCAGTAGATGCATAATCTTTGAGATCTAGATGTATTAACGTATCCAGCACGTTTAATTTGTAGATCATGTGATGAAACTCTAAATTTTGACATTGCTTTTCTAAATTTTGAATCTTTTACAGCAAAAAGGTAATTTTCTATGTGAAATGTATGTTTAAAAAGACAATATGTTTCAAGACGTCCTATTTATGGATGAATACCAGCTTTGATGATTATTATCTAGTATACGCTGTTTATAACACTAAAATCGATAAGCATATTAAGCTGGTTCTCCCAGAAATAGCCAAGCCCGTGTTCATTAAGAATCTTCTTAACTCTGAATGCCCAGCTATTTCCTTTATAGTTTAGTTCATTATTAGTATCGTTTTTTAGCATTTTATATGTTTTATATATTAAGAAGTTCTCGTTTAAAGTAATTAAACTTATCCAGTAATTTATAAGTAGTATTTTTCTGTGTATTGACATTGGTATTCGACCAAGTTCAACATACAGAGCTTCGCGATTTGTAGAGCGTCTCACACCTAATATTTTCGACAACATTTCAAGTGTAAAATTTCTACATCCGGTCCGTCATGGTAGCCCCATACTTCTGCCCCATAATTTAGTGTTGGTAAAACAAGCGAGTCGAACAATTCAACTCTATTACTAACTGGAGGGTCAAGATTATTGTAAACGACGAATAAATTATGGAGTGAAAAAGATGCATGTTGGGCGACTCTTTGTTGAGTGCGATTCCAGTTTCCATTTTTAAAAAGATGTACACCCAAATTTTTGAATGAAGAGACATCATCGATCTTAGAGTTATACAAATAGAAGTCATATAACGTATGGCGACCATTTTCAAAAATTACAACTTTTGTTTTATTTACATTAAGACGCAAACCCCACGTATTATAGTAGCTTTCGATGTCATCTAACATTGATTGTGAAGTTTTAGGATCATTTGCAAAAACTACCGCGTCATCAGCGAATAATAACATGAATATTTTCAGGTCATCAATTTCCAATATGCCATTTAAGTTGCTATTTATACTTTCTAAGATATCGTTTAGAAAAAAGAGACACAAAATGCTACTAGCCGGGTCCCCCTGTTTGACGCCTATGTTAGAATAAATTGGATGAGACCTTTCGATCATTCCTGTATCTAATGTATGATTTGACAACAGAATACATAGATTGTAAGCTTTTTACAAAGTCTGTACTTATATTCGAAGACAAGAGTTTTCTCCACAATAAAACCCTATCAATCCGATCAAACATTTTCTCCCAGTCTAAAAATGCAACGTATAATTTATTCTTATTCGTAAGAGATTTTGTGATGAGGGCGTGTAATACAAATATGCAGTCGATTGTCGATTTATTTTTTGGGAAACCGAACTGGTTGTCAATAAGTGTATTATGTTTATCCGACCATTTTATTAGTCGATTTACTAGTGATTTTGAGTATATTTTCGATAATATGTTATTTAGCGTAATTCCTCGAAAATTCTTAGACTCATGAGCCCCGCCTTTAAGTATTGGAATATAATACCTTCTGCCCAATTCCCGGGGAACACACCATCATTGAATAATTTATTATAGAAACTTACTAAAAATGGCGAAATTAGGTCAAAAGAGTTTTTTTAAATTTCTGCAATAAGTAAATCACTTCCGGAACTTTTTTAATTATTCTGTGCACTGACAGCGTCCTATAATTCTGATTCTGTAAACTCAATATCTAAATCATCATCGTAATAGTTGTATTTGTAGGCGTCGTATGGTAAGTATTATAGGTTACATGTACCCCATATAAAGTATCAAACTGATCATAAATATAATCTAGTGTTACTCCAGTTGGGTCCTTTTGTTTATATTAGTTTAAACATATTTATTGAGGAAAATAACACAAGACAACATATATACATCAATGAAAAACAAAGAATTTGATCGAAAGCATAGCTTATATAGATCATTTTGTTTATATTGTTTTTTAATATTTTTCCAGAATGACTTTGAATCTTTCTTTGCAAGTTTACTGATACGGTTGCCCTCAGTGCGCATAAACTGCCATTAAATTTTATTAAATATAGTGTTTTAGAATTGTTTTTATTGATCCAAGTTTAATTTGATTGTCAGTGAAGTATATTATTGCAAACATAATTAAGATTTCCAAGAGTTAAGTCATAAAGTTTAACTGCTAAATAAAATTAATACGCGATCTACTTGCAGCGGACTTAAACGTACCTCATTTTGAGTATGTAAACCGTCCAAATACATCCGAGGTTGTTTTCGAAAAAAAAAATGGCCGATGAGTTCCGAATGCAACAATCTGTACTTACATGTACATCAATTCCGGAAGTTCATGACCGGTGCGGATAACTGCGTGCCGTCTCTCTTGATGAGAATGATCCTACCTAGGCACAGCGATGGCCGAATAACTGATTAACCGTTTATTACTTTGGCTGTTTTTTGTTGTTGAGAAAGTGAGTTTTGTCAAGAAAACACATTTTACATGCAGGAAAAATATTCAGTTTATAACACCATACTTTACTTCTGTTTGGCTCTCAGAAAACTGTTTTATTGGAGTTATTTCGCAGGCTACTTTTCATTTCGCTTTTTGTTATCAAAGTGCCAAAGGTGCGAACGTGCTGCGGAAATCAATATCATTAAATTATGTACACGTGAACATGTTTATGAATTATAACTTGAAGTGAATTGTATTAACTTCAGATGGACCTGGGTTACGTCGAAGAAGTGAACACAGCCACAATCAAACAATGAATCTGCAGCAGGAAGCGCTAAGCAATGGCTTAGAGACTCTCCGGCTCTCAGAGCAGTACACGGACTTCACAATTGTCGCTGACAACATGAAGGTGTTTCCCTGTCACAAGGCGGTCCTTGCTGCCACCTCACCGTTCTTTCAAACGATGTTCAGCAGCGATATGCAGGTACTCTTAACTAGCTGAATGAACAATGATTCATGAAATCTGATATTTAACCAAACACTTACAGTGAAAATTCAGCACGCCCTATATCCAGCTACTCCGTATCGCTATAGTAGCATATGTTGCGTTATACCTTTAACAGACACCTTTTTTACAATATTAACTTAATTTTCAGTAACATTTTTATCAGAAACATATATTTATTTCCTAAAGAAATTATTTCGAATGTGTTCGATTGCTGACTTGTTTTTTTCCCCAAGAAAATGCACTAAATCATGCTGGGAACTGTCAGGTAAAAATTAAGTGCAGTTCCGTTACTTTAAAAGGAATAATACAAAAGGACGTTTTTCTGAAGAGCTGTATCACGTCTTGTTCGGTTTCTGGTTTCGACCACGGTTGGCGTTTACACATCGAACTCGACGTCACGCTCATAATACAGGACATCCGCCTGAAAAGCGTCCTGTCATAATATGATGTGTGTATAAATATTCCTTGTGATTATATTGAACATGTTAAATTTTAATAGTAAGCGATGTCCAACTCAGCCAATCTGCCCTTTACTGAAGAAACAACCGAACGCCTCCTGCAGTTCATTTACACAGGACGCCGAGACGTCATCAAGACTGAGTCAGTTCCAGAATTATTCCACGCTGCAAGCTTTCTACAACTCAGCACGCTGTCTGTCGAATGTGAAGATTTTCTCTCTCGTGGCATCAGCCCTGAAATCAGTCTGGAAATCTGGCAAATGGCAAAGTTATTTGAAAAACATCAAATAGCAGAGGCAGCTAAATCAATTGTTATTCAGAATTTTGGAATGTTCATCACGACTGATGCTATCGGACAGGTTGCTTTTGAGCTGTTAAAAGATTTGTTGGGTGAAGTATTTCTCAATTGCAGTGGAACTGTAAAGTGTACAGCGGGATGGGTTTGGTTTATTGCGCATGATGAACCATCAGAGCAGGATGCACGATCCTTGATATCTGTTTTACTCAAGGCACAAAACGTGGAGAACAAGGATATTCTTCATGCAACGTTGAGATTTGATGGCGATTCAGCGTTGGGGAATGTGAACAGCGACATTGTTAAAGAAAGGAAAATAATGTGGGATGAGGCGTGCGAGTTTTATTTTTTCAAAGAGTCTCAGCCCACAATCATTACAGGTCAGATGGGTGAAACTGGAAGAGTGTCCGAGCTTTGTGAGTGGTTAGTGGTGGTTGGAGGTGCAAATCATGAAAAGGCTAGTTTAACAGTCCTGAATTATAAGAAACAAAATTGGTATTCAGTAGATAATGCTCCTCCGACTGCCCTTGGTTACAAATACGCAATATGTGCGGTTGGCAGTTTGCTCTTCCTCAGTGGAGGTACTCAGAAGCCAAAACAATTTCTGTTTTTTTGACGCAGAACTAGGTCGTTGGAAAAGGCTTACTGATCTCCCTGTAGGTAGAGAGCACCATACAATGGTGACGGTTGGTCAAGATATCTTTGTGTTGTCAGGGATTTCAAAAGAAGAACCAGAGGCTAACTGCAGCGTTTATAAATACAGCACTTCAAGCATACAATGGCAGAAGGACCATGGCATTATACCCTATTCTGTGGCAGGAGCAAGGTCTGTTGTTGTTCGTAGGAACATATATCTTCTTGGGGGGTGCTCTGTCAACTCTGAATATTCGCCATGTGCTAAAATCCAGTGTTTTGACACATCCTCGTCGATTAGTTGGAACTTTCAAATATCTATGCCGGTATCTGCTAAGTGTAATACATTTTCAGCTGCGGTTGTTAACGAAATCGCGTTTGTAGTACATGAAGGAGATGTTTACAAAATTAATGAAAAAACAAGGCATGAAATAGTCAATGAAGGGTTTTGCCGTCGCGGCATTCGGTGACAAACTGGTTGTTTTTGGGGGTGAGTACGGAAACTTTCAGGAGACCAGGCGCGTGCTGCAGTTCGACACGAGCACAAACACAGCTGCAGAATTACCAATTAAGTTGCCAATTGGAATGAGCAACTTCTGTTATACGAAAATAATGGTGCCCGATTCTTGGTCATTAACGGAGATGCCATGAGGCTTGAAGTCTGAGCGTATACAAGTGATAACGTTGCGTGATAACTTGAAGTCTAAGCGTGCACTTGTCCTATGCCACGTGCAGGCGTGACGTATGTGTCGTTGTGTCATAATGGTTTATTTAACGTCAGAACCTCGAACTCGAGTATATATAGATAAAGCACAATGATACTACTACTGTAATACTGTTTTCTTATACGCAAATAATAAGGTTGAAAGCCATTGAAAAAAAAAAAATTAGTTAAATTGTGTATGTTTGCCTCTTCAATAATCACGTTTCATGCATTGGGGGAATTTCGAAAAACTTAGCCAAGAGAAGCTGGCGTGTCGCCACAAAGGGTCCATGTCCGGTCAGTCACACAGGCTCTCCAGCCGTTCCTAGTTTTTTTATGTGCTCCTAGTTTTTCATTTGCTGCATTATGTCTATAAATTTCAATTTTGTGTTTTCATTGCGTTTTGAAGATTTTCTTGCAGAAAACAATGTAGAGATGTTTAACTGACTATGCTACTGGCATTAGTGGTTTCGTGTCACTAATACATAGTTTGGCCTTCACCCATGGTGATTTAATTGTTGACAGTAAAGCAGTAGTAAGGTAATATTTTATCTCACAATACCTCCTAGATTTTTCAGATGTATTGCTGTAGAGCCTGGTCACACTAACGGATCACTAGTGTCCCCTGGTTTGTTTCGATTTGTTCGGGCTTTAACATTACTGGTCAATCGATCCATATTTGTGGGTCAAACAAATCATTTTCGATGGACAGATATTCTTGCATTTCCGCTTGTTGGACATCCGTTTGGCACATTCTGAGTAAAGCATGCTTATCAATTCATATCGGGTTTAGTTTCATTTTAATATATCAACAGGTATGACTAAGTTCTGCCATGGTAGTGGCCATTATTTACCACAAGTCTCAAGTTGACCAGGCGCTAGGTTCTCTACCAGTGTCGTGCGACCTCGGGAGTCCATTTCATAAAGAATCCGAGAACAAGTGTTTGTGCCCTTTCTCTTATAGCCCTGGAAGCGGTTTAGTACCTATTACATGTATCAACGGTTGGATTCTCAATGAAACGTTTCGGTACCTTTAATTATGTCGGACTTCCTCTGGCAAGTCTGCTGAATCCATACATCATGTGCGCGTTTTGCATAATGCCATATATTTACTTATGTTCGACCCTTGACCGCATACGCGTGAACTAGATCCTTAACTTACCGATTTAGAATTTGTGATCAGCTGGTCACCAAAAACCTAAATGTCAAGTTTGAGGGCCATGGGTGCAGGCATTGACAAGTAATCACAGATAAGCTTTTTTGTTCAATGTCACTGTGACCTTGACCTTTGACTCGATGACCCCTAAAATCATAAGGGCTCATCTTCAGGTCAGGCGCAACTCCAAGTCAAGTTTGAGGGCCTTGGATGCAGGCATTGTCGTGTTATCACTCGGAAACATTTTCGCATTCAAGGTCACTGTGAACTTGGACCTTTGACCCGATGACTCCTAAAATCAATAAGGCTCATCTACTGCCCAGGCCCAGCCTCCAAGTCAAGTTTGATGATCATAGGTTCAGGCATTGTTGAGATATCACTGGGAGATTTGTTAACATTTTTTGTGTAAAAGGTTACTGTGAACTTGACCCGATGACCCCCAAAGTCAAGAGGGGTCATCTACTGGCCAGGCACAACCTTCATGTCAAGTTTAATGAACATAGGTCCAGGAATTGTCGAGTTAGTTTTCAAGATCATTGTGACCTTGACCTTTGACCCGTAAAATCAATAGGGGTCATCTACTGGTCAGGCCCAACCTCAAGTCAAGTTCGAGGGCCATGGGTGCAGGCATTGTTGAATTATCACTCGGACCTTTTATCATTCAAGGTCACTGTGACTTTGACCTCTGACCCCCCAAAACAATAGAGGTCATCTACTGGTTAAACCCAACCTCCAAGTTAAGTTTGAGGGCCATGGGTGCAGGCATTGTCGAGTAACCACCCGGACAACCTTAGTATTAAAGGTCACAGTGACCTTGACCTTTGGCGCGATGACCCCCAAAAACAATAGGGGTCATCTACTGGTCAGGCTCAACCACCAAGTCAAGTTAGAGGGCCATGGGTGCAGGCATAGTCGAGTTATCACACGGACAACCTTTTACCATTCAAGGTCACTGTGACCTTGACCTTTGACGTGATGACCCCCAAAAACAATACGGGTCATCTACTGGTCAGTCCCATCTTCCATATCAAGTCTGATGACCATAGGTCTAGGCATTGTTGAGTTATCACTCAGACAAACTTTAAAATTATTTTACCATTAAAGGTCACTGTGACCTTGACCTGATGAGCCCTAAAATCAATAGGGGTCATCTACTGGTCAGGCCCAACTTTCATGTCAAGTTTGAAGACCATACGTCTAGGAATTGTTGAGTAATCATTTGGACAAGCTTTGGTCTACCGACGGACCGACCGACATGTGCAAAGCAATATACCACTCTTCTACGAAGGGGGGCATAAAAAGGGGCTCGAGTTCGGCTACTTCACAATTGGAAAAAGATTTGGTTTCTGTAATTTGAGAAACGAGTTCCTAAAAATAAAGAAATCCGTGTTGTCGTGAAGTTGTTGGTCAATCTACCATTATCTAAAACAATCAACTGGAATGGAATGCGTTAATTCTTCAGAAAGGTCCCCCAATTTTCGCCGTAAAGGTGAATAAATACATTTTCGTAGCATGACTTAATAGTCCGACAACATCCACACTAACAATTCCTCAACCAACCAGTCAATAGTATCACTGATCGTAAATGATGCAGAATGAACAATGTAATATCTTTCATACGACATTTATTCCACAAATATACTAAATAAAACCAGCATCCAAAATTTGGCTGCACGTGATTTAAATACGGATAATGAACAATTTCTCAAAAACTGAGACTAAAACAATGGTAAAATTAATGATGATCACATGATAAAAGTAGGTCCCTAAGAATCTTTATTTTCTTCCGTTTGATCAGTGTCGTCTTTGGCTTCCTCAGTTTTCGTCTTCTTTGTTTGACTTGATTCCTCATTGTCGGCCTCCTCTTCATCTAACGATCTTTTCTGGGGGGTTTTCAAATTGATAAGTAAACAAGAATCGCAATGTGACAAAACAAGGATTTTAATGATTGGCAAAAGATATTCAGTTCCAACTGTTTCTTTTATTTTTTGTAACAGTGACCTTGATCCTAATGGCCCCCCAAAAAATCCCATGGCTGACCTCCATAAACTCTTCCTAGATATAAAGTTTGGTCACAGTATGTCAACCATAACTGAAACAGTAATCTATTTTCAGGGAGCCAAAAGGCAATCCATGAAAGCTCTGCATAAACTATTCCTACATACCAAGTTTGGTCACACTATGCAAACTCTTACTTAAGTTATTCAGTACTAACCATATTTCTATTTTGACCTTGACCATAACTCTCGGGGCCAAAAACACAATCTCAGGAAAGGTCTCTATAAACTCTTCCTATATACCAAATTTGGTTCCAATATGAAGACCCTTACTTAAGTTATTCAATACCAACCCTTTTTCTATTAAAAGTAACATTGACCTTGATCCTAGGGGCCTCAAACGCATTCACATAAAAGGTCTCCATAAACTCTTTATATATCAAGTTTGGTCTCTTTATGTCAAACCTAGCTAGAATTATTCGATACATAAGGCGACTTTGACGCTCCCCTAACACCAGCCTGCCCAAACAATGACGCAAGTCATTTAAATAACTTGTTTTCCATTTAAGAAAGTGTTTAGGAATATAACAATGTGCCTTTCAAAAGAAATCAAAAGAAAAGTTTAAAAGAAAAAAAAACATTCAAGGGCAATAATTTGTATTTAGGGCTAAAATGAAGTTACGTTCCTTGTTGTAAGATGTTCGTCAATAATTCTGCGAAGTATTAACTCCATTGAATGAAGGGTATAGAAGTTTTTATCAAAATCCCAACTTGCCCTAAAACTTTAACCAGCCCTTAAACTTTAACCTGCCCTAAGGCAACTTCAATGAAGGGTATTGGACTTATAAGTGAAAATCCCGACTTGCCCTAAAACTTTATCCGGACGCCGACACCAGGGCGAGTAGTATCTAGCCCTCCCTATCCTTCGTATAGTCAAGCTAAAAACTGGTGTATATATAGTGCCGACACTATATTGAGTAGTTAAACTCTTCTTATTAATTAAATTGCCCATATAAAAAATAAACCAATTAACAGTTCAATATCGATTTATAAGAATGTTCCGATGAAGCACCCTGCTGTTGTTTGGTGCTTGTACAGCAAGTGGCTGCTTAAATCACTTTGGTCAAATAATTTACGCAAGTCAATTATTACTTCATATCCAATAGTTTCAAGTTTGTCAAAAATCTGCACATTGTATGAAACAATATATTCAGCAGATGGTTGTTTATAGGAATATACATATATTGATGATCTAGCTCATTCCATCATTTACCTGAACCTTGACTTCAATAGTTCCACAACGACCCTCCCCCTTGCATGAGCAACATTGTAAGCTGTTTGTTGTCTCCCTAGTGGCCGCAGAACTGGGGTCATGAGGTAGTGGCGTAATGGGTAGCCGCTATCACCCAACAACATCCCTACATCGTTCAGCTCTAGGTGTCTCTTAAAATAATAAAAAATACATCAATCAAATAATAGTGCTTATAAACATCACATTACAATGGTGCCATATAACGCTTCTAAACTTTATATTTCATTTTCAGTCTCATTATTAAAACAGAAATTCTGGGTGACAAATATGAAGGTTTTACCTTCAAACCACAGTTATCAAAAATACCTGCATCATTTGCAGATCCAGGCCATCTGGACACAACATCATTGAACCTACAATAAAACAAATGGTTTTCACTGTGTTGTATTAAAAACAATGAAAATAATTTAACTCCAAAAATATTGATTTTCTTTATGTCTACCGGTATGTGATTGTAACATTATAAAGTAGAGATATTAAATAATTTAAAGGGTAAGCATTGTGTTGTCCTTCAATTAAAAATCATGCTTGCAGAGATTAAAGCTGCACTCTCACAAATTGACAGTGTTGACAGAACCATGCTAGTTTTGTGATCAATGCCTTCATTTCAGTAATACGACCACTCATAATAAATATCAATTGTCTGAAAAATGCCTTTTTTTATATATATAATATCATTTTTAATGGATAGTATGGTTTATGGTCCCAAAAAACATATTGTACAATCAGTATCTTTAGACCATGTACAAAAGATTAAACTCATCGCTCATTTTTGTCTTATGATGTTTAATATCCATTTACAAATACAAACCTCATATTTGAATCGACAACAGCCTGTATGTCCACTAAATGTGGACTTGCCTTATATTTTTCATCTTATTGTTGATGGCCGCAACAACTTCATGGAGGTGCCTACTCATGGATGACCTTGAAACACCGTGCAGGTCACCAACCTCGGAATAGAAATCTCCTTTGCCGAGGAACCGAAGTGTCAGCAAAAGCTGGAATTACAAAAAGGGATCAAATAAATTTTTCAAAAGAATGAGTTGCCTAGACATCCTTTTTGTCAACATATGTATTTACATGTTAAAAACAATAAATAACTACGTAGTATACTTTCCCTGTTAAATCGAGACAATAGTCAAGTACATGAGGTCAACAGTTGTCAGAATGCTGTTGTATTTCCCATCCGAATATTCCATCCGAAAATTAGTGATGTTCTTTTATAAAATCCAAACGTACTTGCCAAAGACACCTGAATCATTGTTTGTCACTAAAATGTTGTTTAAAACCATTTTGGGTACATACAATGAGCTAAACAACACATCTGAAGATATTTAGTGTCTTTGATATACAAAATATTTCTTTTTTGTATATCAAAGACACTAAATATCTTCAGATGTGTTGTTTATCTCATTGTATGTACCCAAAATGGTTTTAAACAACATTTAAGTGACAAACAATGAAATTTATTAAATCAGAACTGTTTAAATGTTATTTGATGGTACATTGCTCGATTTACTATCCTGTGCAGTATATTTGGGGCATGTAATGGTCGGAGCTTGCTTATCACAACGAACTAATAATATACGACAACGACGACTAACACTCCTACGTTTAAAATAACAGTGACTTTTTTTAATAAGATTTAGGATGACATGGCCACCTGACTCAGTGAAATGTAATGGATGGCGCTTTATAGGGTCACATGATGTGCCTTTACTAATGTTAGTTCTTTTAAGGACTACACGAGATTCAGAGATGTCGAAATGTTTCTGACTAATGACCGAAATTCAGAAAACAATACAACATATTGCTGGTATTTAACAATATTTTCGACATCTTCCAATGCATCAGAAGAGTTCACTTACAGGTCATAATGACCAAGGGCAGTAATGTCAGGTGCGTCCATGCTTCCCGGTTCATTGTTTTGAGTGGAAAACGTCCTCGATTCGGTGAGTGTTACCACTGTTTTCTATATGTTTCAACGATATTTTTTAGAAACGATC
This sequence comes from Mya arenaria, assembly GCF_026914265.1. NCBI lineage: Eukaryota > Metazoa > Mollusca > Bivalvia > Myida > Myidae > Mya > Mya arenaria. The sequence continues at coordinate 52,138,071 of NC_069125.1, read as the reverse complement.
TTGTGCACCGAATGAAGAGCAATTGCTCGTTTACGAAGACGCTTGTTTTAGATCAAAATAATGTCTGTATTAAAATATCTCGTGAAAACAATGCATGTTCTTACTAGGCTTCCCGATTCACTCAATGCATTTTTTGCTTCAAAACAACTATTTAATACCGTTCTCTTGCGTACAAACCACACCCGATGCTTTGTTTTGGTCATTAACAGTATTGCTATTGTTTTCCGAATACAGACAGCCAATTTTGAAGTTAAATCGGCTCATTTACGAAAATGCTTGCTGGTTCATTCTGTACATTTTTAGAACCTAGGTTCATCCCAAATCTGGAAGATCTATGGCACATTAAAATAACGAATAAAAGGCGTAGATTTTTTTTTTAAATGCATGTATATGTTCTAAAGCACGTCTAAGAAGGGTAATTTTGTTCAGGCAGTGTGTGTATACCTCGTGATAAATGACGTCATATATGCTACGTCGGAAGGCAACTTTTTGCTTAAAATGAAGACTTAAATAGAAGATAACTTTTCAATCACTGCACCATTTTAAATGAAAGAAAGGGCAGTCTATGCCACCTTAGGAGTCTCGCCTTCGTTGTTTTACCGGATAAGGTGATTAGTTTAATCAAAAACTTCGACAAACTTGTTTCCAAAATAATGTTTTGACAGTGCTCCGTCAGACGGCCGTATTGTGAAAAGTTTTGTCAAAGTGTTTTAAGAAACTAAACTCTCAATCAAACACTGGTAAACGACCGAAGGTGGGGCTCCATTAGCGGCGTAGACTGCGCTATATTTGATTTAAAATGATGAAGAAATAGGAAAGTTATCTTTGTTTAAAGTCTTCATACGAAGCTAAATTTTGTTTTCGGACGTAGCGTTTATGACATTATTTATCACGGGGTATACACACTCTGACAGGTTTCTCTACTTAAAGTAGAACTGTCATTATTTTTGGAGGTTATATAGTTAGTCGAGACACGGTTATGTCTTTACATAAAACAGTTTTAAGACCTTAAATTGTTGACAGTTTCCTGTAGGTTGTCTCCGTTTTTATTTCGATTGACAAAGTAAAAATATAGCACACTTTTTAAGGTAAACTCTTAGTTCGTTTTCATTGCTATTTCCTAAAAAGGTAGTTTTAAATAATCCACAATTTTACCTTACATTATTACATTAGCAATTTTTAAAGGGGCTGTACAACGTATGATGAAATAGCGAAAAAGAGAGAAAATTGTCGAAACCTGACATAAACTTCGTATCGGTTTGTACAATGCATTGAAACTTATTAACCGAAGTACCACATAGTTTTAAATTAATTTATTTTTCGCAGTTTTTTTCGTATTTTTTTCAATTAAAAAAGATTACTAGGTATGTCTTCCTAGTGGAATTCATTCCCGTAATGCGTGATTCGCTTGTCGATGTCATCACGTGATATAACCAAGTTAGGTATATAGCTCAAATATTCCAACAGTTTAGGGTAAGCCTTCGTAGCACAGTGGATACCACACTGGACTGCAATTTTGGCGACACCGGTTCCAACCCGGTCTCCGACTCTATTTCTTTTTCTACATTAATGATATGAAAGAGTAAAACATTTCCTTAAATACTTGTCCTGAATTTCTTTACAGAAAAAAAAACTTTTGTGGTGCCAAGCTGGTGTATAGTGCCTTTAATATATAAAGAACCTCTACTTTTATTTTATCATCAAGTATGCAGAGTTCATTTATTATGCCGTTTATATGGACTATCTTAAAACGTCTTGTTTTTTGTCTATTTAGATTCAGGTTTGATCTCTTCTTTCGTTTCATCTTTTATTCCTTGACACTATAAATTATATATCTGTACACCCTCTTATTTAATTAAATAATTAACAAAATTAATATTTTTGAAAAAACTAAAACAAAACGACTGGTAATTCGGGTAAATACAGTGTGTCATAGATCTTCCAGATTTGGGATGAACCTAGGTTCTAAAAATGTACAGAATGAACCAGCAAGCATTTTCGTAAATGAGCCGATTTAACTCCAAAATTGGCTGTCTGCATTCGGAAAACAATAGCAATACTGTTTTGTCCAAAACAAAGCATCGGGTGTGGTTTGTACGCAAGAGAACGGTATATAATAGTTTTGATGCGTAAACAAGCAATTGCTCTTCATTCGGTGCACAAGGTCGTTTCTAAAAATTATCGTTAAAACATAGAGAAGACAGTGGTAACGCTCACCGAATCGAGGACGTTTATCACTCAAAATAATGAACCGGGAAGCATGGACGCACCTGACATTACTGCCCTTGATGACGGTGTCTAGCGAAACCACTGCAACAAAACGTCAAATATTTCTAAAGAAAACTTTTCCTTTCAAATTGAGTTAAATGTTTTACAACACAGGGCACTTGGCAATAGTCGTCAGCAAGCTCCATCAGTAATGTTATGTTATTTTAAACGGTTATTAAAGACACCAACCAGTTGATTCTGTGGCATTCTGGTTCACATTTTCTTCAGCTTTTTGACTTGAGCCATTCTCCTCCTTAGTTTCTGTGGATTCAGCCTCAGCAATGTCCTCTTGTTCCTAAAGGTGCAAAAATATATGTTATTAAACTAGACCGGATAATCATAAAAAGTCAAGAGTTTATCCTTATTAGTGAGCCAAAAAGGTATACAGACCCACAACTGTCTAAATTATGTATATTAAAAAACTTTTTAAAAGTGTAAAACATAACCTTCCAAATAAGCTATGATAAAAACTTGCTCAAAAAACACATTCCATCATATTAACTGAAATAATGTGAAATATATCATCTTGATGAAATTCAAATACGTAAACAATAAAAACTTGCACAAAAAAAATATAATATTGTCATTAATAACCATCTTACGAGTCATCGCACTTGTGTCATCAACTCTCAACTATGCCCTCAACAAATTGCAACTGGTGAACTGTCTTAGCAATTATCTGGAAAAAAATCACGCTTAACGCATAATCAAATAAAGGTTACGAAATGACTTGGTCGGTCTTGAAATGCTTCCCAGTTAAATAGCCCCCAAGTCAATTATCCCCAAGTCAAATAGCCCCCATTTTGGGCAAATAGCCCCCACTCACATTTTAAAATTGGTCAAAAAGCCCCCCCCCCCCAAAAAAAAAACGCCCCCACTTTTTTATATGTATGTATTCATACATATATATGTTATTCTAAAGTATTTTTAAACCTTTAATTTTACAAAATGAAGTGCAACCAACATTCATTAATCTGACAATTGAACCAAGTAAGAATAACAAACGTTTTTAAATATTACCTATAAATAATATATCATTTCTACATTTTAATGTTTCTAAGCCAGGTTTTTATAGTTTTTCTTTTTTTTAATATTGAAAACGCATCAAAATTAAATGAGCTATAACTTTTTTTATTTTTGAAATAATTTGCACATTGTATTCTTTACATATATTTATTTCATATCTTTTAAATACACATTTATACTGCTTGGTAAAAAATATTTGCATTGTACAATACAATATACATTAACATGTACTATATACTGCGTTTATCATAAAATTCCTTACATACTAATAGACGATGAAATTCTCATTTTCTATTATTATACTCGACAAACATATAAGTCCAGCTTCAAATTTCAAAGTTCTGTCAATTTATTATTTCTTGTTCTAAATTTAATCACATATCTAAAATTTGTATGGTGTATGTATTGCATAATTTTCGAATTCAACTTGTTTCTTTATACAACCCGTAGACAATACTCTAATAGATAAACTAATCTGTCGTTGTATACTATACTGCATCATCACAAAGTAAAACTAATAAATAAATGCGAGCAAGTGTATTTTCTGTTTATTTTATTTTTTTAACTCATTTCACAAATTTATGACCAAAAGAGAACGAAGTTCATATCATATTGGGGCTTTATAGCAAACATTATTCATATTGTGCATAATTATTAACTATTTGAGCATAATATTTATGTTTCAAACATATGCGCTTCACATTTATACGATTATTGCACATGGATAATTAAGACGCCCTATCTTCTCTTATTCATAAGTCTTTAATGTGTGCAAATTTCTTTTACTATATTTTAAAACATTTTAATTGTCAAAAAATGTTTTGTCTTGAAATCAGGTTATAAATGTTTGATTAGCAGTTATGTAAATGCAATATATCTTAAAAATATTACAACTTGCCTTCAAATATAATTTCAAATAAAAAAAACAGTGGGGGCTATTTGACCAAAATGAGGGCGTTTTGACCAAATTGGGGCGTTTTGACCATTTTTTCTGAGTGGGGGCTATTTGACCAAAAGTTTAGGGCTATTTGACCAAAATGGGGACGGTTTGACTTGGGGGCTATTTGACCAGGTTCCCTCGAAATGACTGTACACGAAAACTGAAATATACATGTCAAAAAATAAACTTAAGTAATGCAAAAAGTAATAAAATTATGCGAATATTAGTAAGCAATACCCAGTATATATTTTGCATAATGAATGTCAACGATGTTGCATGATTCGACTTTTATTAATGCAACATTAATATTAAAATGTACGATACTTTCATTTCGTACTTTCAATTTATATTTGCTGCTGAATACCGGAATTTAACACAAAATTCGTCCGCTATCGCGGCTATGGTTTAAGTTAGTTAAATGGTATTTACTAGCGTTGTTTTGCATGAGACGAAGATTTTTCACATTTAACTGAATTAGTGTTACCTTCTGCTTGTTGAAAATAACATATACGACTATTAGAGTCAATAGGGCCATTCATAATCGTATTGAAGTAAATTATACGTCTTAAGGAGCAGTCAACAGTTTTAAAAGTTTTGCCATTGCCATTAAATTGACACTGTGAGAGCGTACATGTACATAATACTGTATATTAGTGAATAACAACAACATTGTTATAAGCTAGCTCTGTTGACACTTAGGTATATACCTGCATTTAAAACCCTATTTTATCAACTATATTTTTTATTTTTGTATTATAAGAATGTTCTCCAGGTATATTTTATAACTAATTTGGGGTGAGGGGATGGACAAATTTGCCTCATGTTTGGAGTTTGGGTATATTTTTTCTCTATTGTATGTATATACAGTCAAACCTGGTCATAAGGCACCCTTAGTCCAAATAATTGTACGTTGACAGATTTTTTTAGATTTTTGATATGGCAAATCTTTCACGTACAAATTGTTTGGCATCAAAAGTGGGTAGTTGTTCCGATCAGGATTCCGGGTTAAAGCATATAGCGTCTATAAAATATCATAAAAACAAGAAATATTACAGTTATCAGTTTGACGGCTTTTCTTCATTTCATTCTGTCAAAACATAACGATATATACATGAAGGGCACCTGCAAGGCTCTAGGGCACAGTTTGAAATCGCTCGGAACATTTCGGCCATGGCCGAGTTGTTACGATTGTGCAACGAGGTCTATCTCGAAGCTTTGTCGGAGGAGGCCGAGTTATTACGATTGTATCGAATTGTTCCCCTTCGCATAATTGTTTTCTGTGTCAGTCAACTTTTGTTTTATTGGAAAGGTAAACAACTTGTTTTAATGCATTAAATGCTTGTTAAGTGCAAAATAACATTTCACTTACATGGTAAAATATGAATATAACTCTTTATGATCAATTTCAACCATAAAATACTTCACTTAAAACAATTTCAATATTTTTAAAACACCCCCGTTTTTTGCACATTCCATTTTAGACGTTAGGGATTGGAAGAATCCTGTATAACACGTCTATTATTTTAGACTAAAGGCACCCTGTTTTAAATGGCCACCTTTATTATCCAGCCACTCCAAATTCCTCCCATACTTTTTTACTATATAATTTAGTATGTGCATTAAGCGGCCAACTAATCTTATGTGGCGAGATCTCTCATCTATCTGAAGCAATATAGACACTAGTTAATGCCATAAATGGCCATTTATCCAATGTTACTGACACTTCCACCACTAATAAATTCTGAGATTATCAACTAGCATGTCTATTTAAAACACCAGTGTTTCCAAAACACAGTTTAAATATATACTGAAGATTACATGAAAAATACGTCAGCCTCACAAATTTCTGTCATCCAGTTAAAATTACTATCACATCACATATTTACTCCACATGATTACTCATTGAGGACTCACGTTTATAACATGTTGGCGAATGTTTTGATCAGATTTAACACAATTGTATAGATACTTTAATAATGCACCAGTCAATTGTAACCACAGCCCCCCCCCCCCCCCCCCCCCCCAGGTCCGGGGAATAGCTGGGTCTTTGACTTTCGGTCCAGCCAACCCCGGCTAAAATCAAACGGGACAAACAGATGGTAAAATCTCCGCCAAATGCCCCAGCACCCCAGGAAAGGCCCATTCCCCGCTATATTTAAAGCGAAGACAAAACCACTGCATTCACCCAGCACTGCGGGGCCACCCGAGAGGTAAAAACACCCTCTATTTACCCGGCTATCCCTGGTATACCCCTGGACCGGGGGGGGGGGCCATGGGGGGGGGGCCATGGTAGCAATTGACTGGTGCATAAACATTATCATTTACAGAGTTAATGATCAAAAACCAATTCAGAAAACACCTGTTATTATGGAATTTCAGTTTGCATTGTCACATTAAAGCGATGAAACAAGTTACAATTTGTATTCTTTTCAATTTTAATTTTCAAAAAGCATGGATTTCTATTTTAAAGAAAGAACATTTACTACGCATTGTTTGTGATGTTCTTTTTAATTTTGATCATGGGTGGCAGTTCACAAGCGTTTTACTCTGAAACCCTATTGAGTGTATAAAAATAAAAGAAAATGCTAGTAGTGCAAAGCAAGCGGCAGCAATTTCCCACCTGGATTAAGTAACCACCTTCCCGTATTAAGCAGCCAATTTGATCTTTTCCCAAAGGTTGCCATTTAATTCAAGTTTGACTGTATATATATTAGGGATGGCAACGAGTACCCGAGTACTCGATCGAAAATATAAAAAAATCAATAAAAATCACCAAATACACGATTTACAGACAAAATATCAGATCTGGTTAGTTGCCAAGAGGTCAATTTACGGTCCCTCTAATGCCCGCTGTGTACACAATTGACTTCAATCAATTAGTTGACAGTTGTTGTGATAGTTGCAAACTGTCAACAAAGGACCCCTATTTCAAATTAGCACTGATGTCAATTAGCGAAGTTTTGATAGCGGTACATTCACCTACACAATCCTATTGTATACCAATTAAAGACCTTTCACCAAACAATGGACGCTAACGAGCGAAAGAGTATCAAGAATTGATTTCTTAATGGGCGTATTTTAACTATTTTTGCAATGATTATCACAATTGATTGGTTGATATTTTAAATCAAGAATTATGAATATTGATGAGGTAAACAAGAATTACACAGTACGGAAAACTATCATTCAAAAAATAATAATTTGTAGAGTAAACAACTGAACAACTGAACTTCGTATTGAATTTCGTTGACTATTTTTATGTATGCTGTTAATTTTCGTTCATTGTAATACAAATTGTTGTTCATTTCTGCAGTGCAAACTTGTATAAAATGAAACGAATAAAACAAATTAAAAGCCTGAAACAACATTTGTTTTCTTTTTATATCATTTTTTGTTAAAATACGTAATGAAAGTTTACTTTAAAGGTGAAAATGACCAATAATACGACCAACGCTCAATTTATGTCATTAACGATACATGTATACACAATGTTGTCTTTGCGAACACATAATCATTTTTTCCGAGTAATCGAGTACCCAAATACTCGATCGAACGATTGTCCGAGTACTCAAGTATTGATTTTACTACTCGTTGCCATCCCTAATATATATGTATATATTAATAATTATTATAATATGCTTTCCAATAGTTTTAAGAGATTTATCGGTGAAATAAAATTGATATTTCACTGTTTCGAACAGTGAAATTAAATTGATAGTTTTCAGTCTTTTCACTGTTTTGAAATTTAAGCCCACTCTCAATCCCAAATAAAACCTCAGGGCCCATTGGACTGGGACACAATTTTAACGTTGTCATTTCTAAAATGACATTATGCGCAAATACAAACTGGCGCGGTTTTTTAAAATAATGTTATTAAATAACTTTAAAATTCCAAATATAGGCATATCACGAAAAGAAAAATTGTTTGTTTCAGTGTAAGATAGCAATATGTTTCACCTTGTGAACACAAAAAGAGAAAACTCATGGCTGCCACTTGTGAAATATATTTATTGGTGCTCACTCAGTGAAATATTTTAGGATCTTACACTGAAACAATTATCTTCTTTTGATATATATTTATATTTATTATATGCTCTCTTGTGGTTTGTGTCAGTGCAATAAAAATATGTTTTTTACTTTTTTGAAATTTCAGCCCGCTCTGCTAGCCAAAACATTTAACATCAACACTCACTGGGCTGGGACTCAATATCAACAAGGTCATTTTTGAAATAACGTTACGTGCATTCGGTTTGTCATGTTTGTCTAATAAAATGCAATTATATGTCTTCAAATATAAGAGATATAAAGATAAAAAAGAAAAATGTTTGATTTAGTGTAAGACCGCAATATATTTCACCATGTCACGGACCTATAAACCATGGATTGGCAACTGCCCGATATCGGTGAAACGATAAGAAATAATAATTTACCCACAATCCTTAGGGCGCGCTCGGCAAATATCGGAAAATTCCGCCGAATCTCTGATCGGTGATTAACGGCATTCTTCAGTTATTTCCGCCAGCTCTGCTAATAATTATTATTAACACCGATTGACATGTCGCATGTAATATGTTTGTAGATTGTTGTTATTGCATTTTCTCTAATTATCGAAGTATTAATCAGGACCTAATATGTTCCTGATTAAATTTATATTTAGTTTTAATTAAAGTTTTCCTACATGCATATATTCGTCTGATGTCGGACGTCTCGAAAATGACCACACGATAAGATCTCATTATGAAATCGCGCTGCATTAGCGTGAGTTGGAGCTAATCGCATTAACACAGAGGAGAGTTGCCAATCCATGGTTTATAGGTCCGTGACCATGTGAACTCCTTAACTGAATAATCAACGAGGGGCATAGCTCATTTGAATTTGATTAAATGTATCACAATCTTGCACTGAAACAAACAATTATTCTCTATATAAGATTTTCTCATGAAACCGGTATTGACAAAAATAATACTTTCACAAACTGAAATGAGGGTTCATGGTCATATGATTGTCTATTATTAAGATTTGTGATGAATGAAGCTTGCACCATATATTCACGGCTGCCAATCACGTGACCTTTGTTGTGATAAAGTAGAAAACCGAATTTATGCAAAGTCGACGAGCGCCGGTAAGTTTTCATGTTTTTCATCGTTAATCAGTATATTGTGTCAACTTTTAACGGCCATGTTCTAGGGCACATTTTTCTTGACATTTTGGTATAAATTTTCCTACAGTATTCTCAGTAGTTTGCTTAATTACTTTGCAGAAAGTTTTCAATCGAGAGCATGTGCCTCGGATTTATATGTTAAAATTGGCGAACCGATGTGTTTTTCCTCCAATATGTCAATCCTAGGACAGTTCATACAATGAAAATTCAAGTAGAATGTCGAAATGATATTCAAAAAGTGTACAAAACGGTTTCTTTTTTTCAGAAATGTCCATAATTTTTTTTAAAGATAATAATTAAAAAATGATGAAGTAGGCGAACAAAAATATGCGGATAAAGTAGGCTTACCTTAAAGCTTCTGTTCATAGTTTCTGATAAAATGAATAGATAAGTCATTAAAAATGAATATGCGAACAAATACTATTTATTAAATTGAAGAATAAGTAATATGGAAATATCAAATTGCCTTCAATTATTTGTAAACATTACATGATTTAAAAATCCATTACAGTATATGAATATAAAACACTTGTTTTGAACATCTACGTCATCTTCATCATCTTTTCAGTAATAGTTAGCACTAACGCTATTTACTTGATAAAATACAAACCATGTCAATTATAAATATATTATTTTTAGCAGTGCAATTTTCTGTTGCAGAGTATGTCTAGGAAGAAACCTTGTTTGAGGAAATAAATATGGCAGAAAGGAAGCGGCAAAGCCATCCCGAAACCAGAAAATGGTTCACAGAGACGGGGAAGCAAAAGACTTTTCGCTGAAATCGTCATTCAAAACACAAATTAAACGCCATTCAGATCCCCGCTGTTTAAAGCATCTCTCGCTTATTAACGATGCAAAGCAGTGAAAGCAGCCTTGTTGAAGGTGACGGAAAATCACAGAGGGTGAAAACAGTTGAAAACACTCAAAATGAAAATCTTGAATCGAATTGGTGTGATACAGACTTCACATTTCTTTAAATTGAGAGTTATCATATATGTTTCAATTTATAAGATAATGAAAGTAATTGTAAAAAAACAGATACCTGAAACATGAACCGTCTCTTTCCCTACAAAGTAACAAAACATTTCGCGATTATATAATTTACATGAGTGTGTAATATCAATGGCGCATTAATTTTTTTATTTGGTTTTGATTAAACCTAACAATCTCTTACAGAGATCATCAGTTTGAATTGACTGGACGAAACAGACTTGCAGGGCGATGGATATGTGAACATGTATCAACAGAAAGGAATGCCGTTAAGAAAGGGACATAAGGCGTGAGATGGTAAAAGGGGAGATGCAATTATTCCAAAATGTTGCCCACTAAAATAAGAGGACTAGACGAAAACAACACATAATAACTTGAAAACGTCGATAATATTCTGTTTGTTCCATTAACCGAAATTTCAACTAGTTTGGTGTTAATCCTAGCCTCAGTGTTGACCTAAATCAGCATTAATATTGAACTGGAATCTTTAAAAAAACTGTAACAACATGAACATTAACTTGCTCGAAGAATTTTTCCAATGGTTATATTCGGTTAACTGTTTAACATTAATTTCATTCAATAGTTCTAATGTTTTTTTCCAGTTTTTGCATTGGGCGGTCTAATTTGCGGTTTTACAGGCTGTTAACCATTTTACGTTAAATTTTTTATTCTATGTCATAAAGTCAATGTTTTTTCAATCGTTTTGAATCTTTGTAAGAATATCTGTCTACGTATTATTTCTTATAAAATTACAATACACAAATAAGTTTAGATATATGCATGATTTTTGTTAAGAATAGATTGTTTCAAATACCCTTAGAACCAATGTTTTTCTAATAATCTATAATTAAATATTAGCAAGTGAAATTCGGAGAAAAGGCTATTATTAAACTCGCAATTGACAATTGTCGACTCCCTAGACTAAAAGACTTACGAGACAATTCCAATTTGAAAAACAACTTTTATGTTTGTAATTAACATGTGCAACATAACGTATCCAGTAGAGTAACACTGCTGTATTTTTGTTTTCGAAAATTAAAAAGTTCATCATGTTTACTTAAATGATAACAATAATAGTGTTTCATTGTAAATTTGTGTATATTATTAACATGTGCAACATAACGTATCCAGTAGAGTAACACTGCTGTATTTTTGTTTTCGAAAATTAAAAAGTTCATCATGTATACTTAAATGATAACAATAATAGTGTTTCATTGTAAATTTGTATATATTGTTTTGCATTTTTCTTTATATGTCTTCATTTAATATATGACCATGTATGTTCTCTTTTCAATATATTGACCTGTTTCTAACAAAATATGAAATATATGTAATCAAATTAATTATGTGTATCATTTGTATTTTCCTAAATAACAGAGTCATTAAGTAATCCTGAAGAAACCGCACATCATTATTACTTTTTAGCTTTACTTACTTTTACATTTGCCATCGACTATTTCTTTCACTGCGTCATTTTACTTAAATAAAACGAAAAAAAACAACATAGTAATGCTTATTTGTTTTAATATTAAAATAATGTTTTATCACAGAATAATTAGAGGAATCACAAGATTAACGAATCAATGTAACATATCACAGTGACAATCACTTATAAATAAAAAGTATATTCAAAATTAGGAACAAAGTGTGTATAGTAGCAGGAGTAATACCATACTTTTTGCTGAGTATTCTTAATATTAAATATATCCAAAATCAGAAATAAATTAAAAATGCAAAATGTGATATTTTTTATTTTTTACATTAACAATGCAAGTAATTTTTGAAAAATAGTTATCGCGTTGCATTAATCGAAAAATATAATTTGCATTGCAACCCCAATTTTTTTTTTTATTAAACGTAAGTACCTCAAGCAAAATGAGATCATAGTTGAAAATTAAGAACAAAACAAGATTATGGCACTTTATATCTTCCTTATATTCTATAATGTCACTTAAAAGACACAGACTGACAAGTTATCCTTTACAGTTACGCATGTGCCTGGATAACCCGAAGGCAAACGTGTATGCCTTTCCACACTCCCAAACATGGCTCTTGTGTCCAACATGAGAGTCACAATGGTCTTGACGGTGACATCTTTCGTGAAACATTTGATCACAAACGTCACACTTGAGCTGGCGCTTCCCATGTGTTGTACGCAAATGTTTTTTTCAGCTCCCACTCTGTCACGAAGCGAGAGTCACACATCGCACAGGCAACCTCTTTTCTCACGCCATGGGCCTATAGAACATTTAACATTGACAGCATAAGGATAGAAGAGAAATGTGAAACGAACGATTCGATTTAACCACTTTGAGACTCGAAAAATCGATGACGCAGATGAGAATAAAATACAGTAGTGCTAAAGAAATTATAATGCCAATTATATATAAAATTACTATACAGACAAAGTGTATGACAATTTTCCATTTACTTTAGCCGAAAACAAAATGCATTTCCCATTGCCGTTTTATCGTGACTCTGAATGATACATCTTTCAGCATGTTTATATACATGAGAAACGCAGAGTAGAAAAATAAATCAAAGTACGCACGCACTAGTTTTATGCAACTCTCATTTATAACAATGTGGACAGAACCGTTAGCTGTATATAGTTAAAAATAGAGGTCAACCTGTGGCGTTTGAAGTCGGCGACAGTATAAAAAGATTTGTCACAACATCGGTACGTCGCGTGGTTTCGATGTCGTCTACGATGGAGACTCAGCCCTGACTTGCTCTGGAAACTTTTTCCGCAGTCCGCACACAGCTTTTGTTCACCTTCCATAACTGTAATAAAGCGTTGAATATGCAACAACACTTTTCATCAGAAAAAAGACAATCGGGTGTCTCATATATTTATGTTAATAAATTTTTTTTAAACAGTAAGCCTACTTTATCCACTTATTTTTGTTCGCCTACTTTATCATTTTTTAATTATTATCATTTTATTATATTTTGGGCAGTTCTGGAAAAAAACCCGTTTCTGTACATTTTTAAATATCATGTAGACATTCTACTTGAATTTTCATTGTATGAACTGCCCTAGGAATGACATATTGGATGAAAAACACATCGGTTTGCCAATTTAACCATATAAATCAGAGGCACATGCTCTCGATTGAAAACTTTCTGCAAAGTAATTAAGCAAACTACTGGGAATACTGTAGGAAAATTTATACCAAAATGTCAAGAAAAATGTGCCATAGAACATGGCCGTTAAAAGTTGACACAATATACTGAATAACGATGTAAAACATGAAAACTTACCAGCGCTCGTCGACTTTGCATAAATTCGGTTTTCTACTTTATCACAGCAAAGGTCACGTGATTGGCAGCCGTGATATTGGGTGAGCCAAAGGAGGCAATCAACAAAGCCTAATTTACGCTTATTTAGAAGCACTCTTGTAACTCATTATTTCCTACATGAAGGCTGATTTTAACTAATTCTTACAATTACCTTGTTGAAGTATAAGGTGCAGCACTTATTTTCTCATTCAAAGCCTTCGAGGTTATTTTGCAACATTTATTTTCCTGTGAGGAACCTCGCCAAACCAATCAAAATTTGTACAAGTTGTCTCACTCCTGGATACAGTCACACACAAATTAATACAATACTGATAAAATTGTTTTGGGAATATAAACACACATGTAATTTGATCATTACACATGGGTTGTCAAACTCGCGTGACTATGCTCCATGTAAGATTTTGTGGATTTTATGACTGTTTCTTATTTTTAAGATATCAATCATAAATTTTACATGCTTGATTTTCATCTTCTTGAACATTTAATGCAAAATTACGCAATTTTTTTTAAATAACATTTACAACTGCCATGAAAAACATATATGAAAGGAACGAATAACAACTGCCAGCTAGTGCTTCCAGCTGCCTCCTACTTTTACTGGTATAATTTTGTCATTATCCTGTATGTCATACCTTGATACTCACAACAGATGATTTGCCAGAGTTGGTATTTCAATTTTTGGTAGGTATTTCACTGTAAATACCCAGTACTTCACAATGAACCCAAAAGAGAACAGAAGGAAAGAGTTGAATACATAAACTACCCCTTTCAGATAATTCCATTTTTTATTCATCTGCCACAAAGCTCTCCGCTTGGGTAATGGGTGCAGTAACTGTTACATTATAACCATCTTGGTATTCATATCATTGCTTTAGAAGTGTTTGTCCTGTGGACAATAAAAATAAAGATAACTAGTACAAAATTCCATTTCAATGTGAACATTTGTTCCATTTTGTTAAGTATCTGCTTAACATTTGGCAAATTATAAATTATGGAGAATGGGTAGCAAGATTAACACCAGCTGCCTTTATAACAAATCAATATGATTGTTCTTTAATCAGATTTATGTTCATTTAATTGTATAGATAATTGCAACATAAAGAATTCACATATTATTTTTATGAACTTTATTGTAGCATGTACTGGGTAGACACTTGAAATAAATATTCTAGCTGCACTAATTGATACAAACCAAAACATTTTGCCAAGATGTTATAAAGAAGGTTATATAATGCCAATATTGATCTGAATTTCAATTAGAGTTGATGACCTTGTTGTTATCAGACTGGTTTGGATCTAATGAAAATATCTGTGAATACATTATTAGACTCAGCATTGCGTTTTTAATGTTTCTTTTATTAAATCTATTTTAGTGTATTTGATCGCTCATATTAACTTTTCTACAATTTAAGCGGCCTGGCATTGAGGGATAAGTCGTCAACTGTGGGTATTAGTGAATACTGATCCTCATTCAAGTTGCCTACAAAAGTGACATATCTGATTAAACGGACAACAACCTTGGATATGCATTGTTGTATCTAAGAAAAGGGATAAGAATCCAAATGCTAGTGTTTGGACTATGTTTCATACTACACCTGTTATCCCGGACAGATGAACCAGAAGTGAGTAGCCAACAGGACTGTGAAAAGTGAGTGGCCAACAGGACTGTGAAAAGTGAGTGGCCAACAAGACTGGAAAGTGAGTGGCCAACAAAGCTGTAGAAAGTGAGTAGGCAACAAGACTGATAAGTGAGTGGCCAACAACACTGTGGAAAGTGAGTGGCCAACAAAGCTGTAGAAAGTGAGTGTCCAACAAGACTGGTAAGTGAGTGGCCAACAACGCTTTGGAAAGTGAGTGGCCAACAAGACTGTTGAAAGTGAGGGGCAATCAGGATTGTAAAAAGTGAGTGGCCAACAAGACTGGTAAGTGAGTGGTCAACAACGCTGTGGAAAGTGAGTGGCCGACTAGACTGGTAAGTGAGTGGTCAACAACGCTGTGGAAAGTGAGTGGCCGACTAGACTGTTCAAAGTGCGGGGCCATCAGGACTGTAGAAAGTGAGTGGCCAACTAGACTGTCAAAAGTGAGTGGCCTATATGCAACATTGCCTGCCACAATAGGACAAGTTAAGAATTTGAATGCTAGTGTTGGGACAATTTTATGTTAATTGAGTAATTTCAATATTCACAGGACAGATGATTGTGTAGTTAGCATCCTACGTAACAAGACAGTGGGAAGTGGGCAATCTATTTTAAAGTGGAAGCCAGCATGGACCAAGACCAGAAACCAGAGTGCATGTATGAATATGAGGTTTGTGGATAGTTGTGTGGAAACAAATTAAGATTATGAACATAGCATAATTTATTGTTGTAAGAAACATCATTAGAGAAGATATTCAAAAAAAGATTGTCTAATTGTTGCATACATGTACCATGGCTGTGGAAGGTTCTCACATGAGGGAAGAAACCAAAGAGGTTCTACCTATTATTCATTTAATTTCACTAAGAACCGTTCTGCTTTCATCCTTTAAAATCAGCCAGGCTAATTAACAGATCAAGGTGCCATTCCAGATTATAAAGTGTTGTCCTACCATTTATTATATTAGCATGTCTTCATTACAGTGTTGTAATGTTGGATTATGTATTTATAAGGGACTCGCTCATGCTCTAAAGTTTGGTAAATCATAAGGAATGTTAAAACTAAAATACCGATGGCTGAAACCCTTCAACAAATTTTAACATATGTTCAGATATTGTCTTTGAAGTCCACGATATTGAATAGCATTAATAATGCGATACAAGAAAAGGTTTAAAGGTTAAAATAACTCTCGGTGTATGTATGAGTCTTTGTGGATGAGAGGTTTTTTAGTGTCAGTTTTTGAATTTTTCTTGACCGTGTCTGTACTGGTAGGGTTTGCTCCCAACTACCACCAGTTTTTTTATATTATAATTGTATTTTTTCTGCAATTTTGGTACTAAAGAGCAAAATAACTAAGTTAAGTGTTTTCCGTTGCATTAACGTGAAAAAAAGGGAAGAAAATGAGTCCCTTCAAGTGCCCCTTTCAGTTTTATTGCTCTGAAAATGTTGGCCCTGTTTGAAGAAATGTATTATATATGAAACCAAATAAATTATAGTTTTACATCTAAGATTCTCTCAATGTTGGCTGGTGTGTAACTGACCAAATGTTTTTTACATTCAAGTAAAACTATTGAGGATATTATATTTTATACTAAAACAAACTAAAATACTGGCGCCACTGTCAAATGGCATTTGGGAAGGGGTAGTGCATTTTCTCAAAATTCAAATACAAGTTTTTCCTGACTTGTTATACAGTGAGAACCAATACATAACTGAAAATAAAAAAAAAATAATAGCAATACATTATTCTTCTGTACCAGATGTATTCTTTACTGGTTAGGAACGCAAAGCCTGCTAATATTAAAAGGAAGTAAAATGTCCTTTATTTCAGTCCTGCTGTAAATTTTAAAGTTTGAAAAGAACAGATAAATTTTAGAAATTGCAAGTCCTATCAATTAATTGAAACGGTGATAAGGCAAAAAGTTAAAATGTTCAAGTGCAATGTTTGACATCAACTACTGAAATACCCTCAGCTTTCTTATAAATGTTTGTAATAAACAACTAGAGATAAAGCTCTTTACAAACAATAATTCTGATTACACTAAACTCTTGAACAAAATATATCATGCATTCGTTTATGTGAAATGTATATACATGCATACACAGGTCGGTTTCTTTTATATATATCTCTTCCTTTACATGTCTTATCCATACAAATATTTTATATGAGTTAACACAAATGTTCACCACATTGAGACAATGATCCATCCATTTAACTTAACAGTCATGGTCACACTTGGTATAATGTCAATTTTTGACTCCTACACGGATGGCTTGAGAGATTTGGAAATAATCTGTGTTCATGCATGTTACCTCAAGGTCAATGTCACATTAAGGGTTTTCAAGGTAAGGGTTACACTAAGAGGGGTAAAAGGTCTTGGCACACATTTTCAACCACATTGAGATAATGTGCAGAGCGCTAGTTATGGCGCTTCAAGGTCAAATTGTCACTTAAAGATCATTGGTCAAATACTTAATACAGGGTACATGCAACGTTTCCAATTTTACCCCTGTTTTCTTTTATATGAGTGCAAATAATAGAATTGTAATCAATCTAATATAAAGTTTATGTTCACATATTACACACTGTTATAAAATGAGCCGCATTGCGCGATTTAGGGCCTTCGGACATAATTATTACAAATGAAATAATCATTAATAAAAAATGCCAAAAATAGTTATTTTTTCTATGTATATCAATTTCTTCCAAACTTCTTTCTTTTAGAGGTTTGTCATTGGTACATCATTTTCTCGACAATTTATAACCATTTGTTTACTCATGTTTCCATAGCAACCATGGATTTGGTCCCGACTTATTTTGACTGCATTAATAGTCTCTTTTTAAAACGACCAAATGTATTAAAAAATACAAAAATGATTCATCATTTTTATCTTAATTTATGTTCCTTTAAGATGCTGTGTTAACAAAATAATAGAAATATAAGCTAGTTGTAATATTGATACGTTAAATTTGCACGTCAGTTAAATAATGTGCTTTCGTAACAACGTCATATGCATGACGTCAAATTTAATATTCAAAATGCGCAATACATGGTCTCACTTGTAAACACGTATCTTACACAATTTAAGTTATATCGTCATGAAAATTTCAGACTTCTTCCTGAAATATCATTCAGTTCAAATATCTTAAAACATTATAATAGCAAATATATGACCGAAGGCCCAAAATCGCGCGATGCGGCTCAAATAATCTCTTTTTACCTATAATCATTTTCTTATTATATATTATACTTTTTCAATGTTACTAAAAAATGTTACTTAAATAAGTAAATCATTTGGCACACGCATGATTATGTTTTAATGACTTAGCCTTACATTGATTTCACAATTTGGTTAAAAGGAAAGTCCATAGGAGAATGATATTATTGTAAATATTAAATTCATAACGTTGTATAGAAATAATGGAAGCAGTGCACAGTACAAAGAAACCGGCTTAGTTGTGGAGCCGTTATTTGAACCATTTAAAACATGTTAAATATTTCTCTTTGTCTTTTTACTCAACTGTAGGTTGGAAAATTAAATTCTCTATTGACAGAACCATTTCTGAATGAAGTGTGATCATGGTTAATCAATTAACATTCACCACGTTTGAACCGTGATAAGCTTGTTTAAATAGAGCTTCTGTAGAAAAACCTTCTTAATATTTTCATACAGTAAACTCCTGAATATTATCTGAACTTTAATATTATGAATCTGATATGATGATTTTGATGAGCAGAAAAGTCTAAATGAAATTAAATGATGAAGGAGAGAGAACCTTTTGCTGTTATGTTGCAATATGAAATAGGTAAATCTGTCTTATTTCCATGACCCAGTGGTCGGTGATTTTACAATGCCTTATATTGAATTATTTTTTCATTTTGAAAATGTTATTACTTCATAATCCCAACGTTTATCTCAGAGTAAGCCTGTTAATGGGATTTAATCAAGTGGTATAGGTTATGTTATAGTGTTTATAATCCATATCGTCCATAGTGTATGGGCTAAGACTTCCTTTCTTTGTGTCTTTTTCATATACAAAGATTTGTACATAAAGAATGAAGGAATAATATTTAAAATACTGTGAAAAAAGAAATTAATACTAAGATTTTGAAAGCAAATCGTTATTTTGCTTCAAATAGAAAATGAAATTATGATCATGTTTCCAATAGTAAATGTGTTCTTTCATTGAGCCGAATAACCAAATAAAGAGAGGTAGATTTTAAATAGAAAACTTATTGACAGTAGTTAAATTCATTTGTTTGCGGAGACCAGATATAAAGGATTGCCATTGAAGGAATATATGAACGCTTTTGAAGGAGTCAAAATTTCTCTTTGTACAGTTTTGTGAGCTCTAAAATGTTAGAGACGTGGGGGCCTGATTATACATGAATACTTAGCATAGTATACCATGAAATATACTTGAGTGAACCTTCTTTTGTATACAATCGGGAATTGATCTTGTACCATTGGAAATGTCAACAGTAAGTAAACTATTTTATACCCATCAAAATGGAATAAGATTCATGTTGTTGTTTTGCTTAGAATGCCCTATTTTTCATTATCTTTGTTGAAATGTCAATAAGTCTTTTTACCAAAATACTAGTAGTTCTGCTTTAAAGCCTACAGAGTATATTTAGTGTTCAGACTAATGCCTCAACCAATAGGATTGCCCAACAGTTATCATTTAGAGCTCTGACAAACAAAAATCCTTTCAGCAGATTACAAAAATCACAAAATTTCTATTTTGTAAGGAAAGCAACCGCCAAAGTCCACTTAGTCACTAATTGTTTTTATTAATTGAGTTTTTTAGAACCTAATGCCTGTGCACTGACTGGAATTTCCGCGGCATTTTGCACATAATACTTAGAAAGTTGGCATTTATTTTTGGTCTTCTAAATGATAAGTCTGACCAAACGAAACACTAGCTTATAATAACGTGTCCTGGCTGTTAGTTTAAAAAAGTAACATTTTTGGAATTGAAAAAAAAAATGGTTGCATTTTGCATAATATTATCTTCATTTTCAATCTTAAGATATCCAAAGTTTATCTGTTTTGCAAGCCAATTTTCCAAAGATGCAGTGATTTCTTTCATGCTACTTAAGCCTGTTAAGATTAAGAAGTTTCAAGAAAATCGGGCCAGGGCGGTTCAAATGCTGGACCTCTTACTTACAAGGGGAGCACTGTACAGACTAGGCCAAATTGCTCATGTTCTTCTTTTTTTTATGTTTATGAAAAAAAGTCTGTTACCATGACACAAACCTTTGTTGTTTTTCAGAATCCATATGACAGCTTTATGCGGAGACATCTCCAGCACTATGGATATTACACAGGTATGTGTGAGTGTACCGGTAAAGTTGAACAACCAGGAAGTACCCAACTTTCAGCCCTTTTTTATAAGACGTGTATGGAATTGTCATATTTGTGCTGTTGTGACTTACATATATCCTGGTCATGGAGAAACTACTTAAACTTTGATCATAACTTGGAAACACCATTAAAGATATTCTCATGAAGCTTATTCATGTCTTTGACAATGCATGTTTAGTTTTATAAAGATAGCTCCTAAAAATCTGTTGAGTTATGACCCTTGTCTAACCATGAAAAAGGTTAATGATAGAAGACGTTCTCTTGTGGAACTGTGTCTTTTTGGCTTTTGTGTTGTTGGATGATTAATGCTCTTCATTTGAAGAGTAACTTGACCATGTGAAATAACATTGTCTCCATTAATTCCTTGGATAATGGTATTTACCATAAATATACATACTGAGATGGAAATATGTACATCACTGTACATGACCAGACATTTTTTCATTGGTAGATAAAATACATGAATGGATTATGGCTTTTCTAACTGAACTGAACTGAACTGACATGCTCTTACTGACAAATTTTACGGCTGAAAAGCATCTCGTCTAGTTGTCAATAAACCCTTTGTAAATAAGACTTCAACCAGATTATGAAATATTTATCTGTCCTTTCTGACCCATTTTTATTCCCTGTAAATCTCTTTAATAAGATAAACTCTGTTTGTAATCTTAGGAATTGATTTTATACCAAATTCACCTTATATGAATCATGTATCTTGGTATCCTGGCAATATCACTGAGCAGGTTGGAATGTATGCCAGAATGCAAATTAAATATTGTTTTAAGTGCTTGCATACTTTCATACTTTGTCAAATCTACATATGCAGTAATACTTTTTTTTCTGGTGGCAATTTCAAAATTGTATGCAATCATTCTCCCCTCAGAGGCCTTATTCAATTTAAAACATATCCTCATCCTAAGCCTGGCCTCAATGATTCTATAAAGTATATTGGTAAGTTGGTTTACAGCCCAATAAAAATGCTCAGACATTTGTCTTTAGATTAAGATCAACCTAGGAGGTTTTTTGCCCCTGATCCAAGTTCTTCCTTGCTTTATTGAATACAGCCTCTGATCCAAGTTCTTCCTTGCTTTATTGAATACAGCCTCTGATCCAAGTTCTTCCTTGCTTTATTGAATACAGCCCCTGTTCAAGTTCTTCCCTGCTTTATTGAATACAGCCCCTATTCAAGTTCTTCCCTGCTTTATTGAATACAGCCTCTGATCCAAGTTCTTCCTTACTTTATTGAATACAGCCCCTATTCTAGTTCTTCCCTGCTTTATTGAATACAGCCTCTGATCCAAGTTCTTCCTTACTTTATTGAATACAGCCCCTATTCTAGTTCTTCCCTGCTTTATTGAATACAGCCTCTGATCCAAGTTCTTCCTTGCTTTATTGAATACAGCCCCTGTTCAAGTTCTTCCCTGCTTTATTGAATACAGCCTCTGATCCAAGTTCTTCCTTGCTTTATTGAATACAGCCCCTGTTCAAGTTCTTCCCTGCTTTATTGAATACAGCCCCTGTTCAAGTTCTTCCCTGCTTTATTGAATACAGCCTCTGATCCAAGTTCTTCCTTACTTTTTTGAATACAGCCCCTGTTCTAGTTCTTCCCTGCTTTATTGAATACAGCCTCTGATCCAAGTTCTTCCTTGCTTTATTGAATACAGCCCCTGTTCTAATTCTTCCTTGCTTTATTGAATACAGCCCCTGCTCTAGTTCTTCCCTGCTTTATTGAATACAGCCTCTGATCCAAGTTCTTCCTTGCTTTATTGAATACAGCCCCTGTTCAAGTTCTTCCCTGCTTTATTGAATACAGCCTCTGATCCAAGTTCTTCCTTGCTTTATTGAATACAACCCCTGCTCTAGTTCTTCCTTGCTTTATTGAATACAGCCCCTGTTCTAGTTTTTCCTTGCTTTTTTGTATATAGCCTCTGATCCAAGTTCTTCCTTGCTTTATTGAATACGGACCTAGATCCCAGTTCATCCTTGGATTTTTGAATACCGCCTCTGATCCCTATCCATTCTTTTTTTTTATTAAATATGTTCCCAATCCAAGTTAGTCCTTGGTTTATTGAATACGACCCCTGTTCCCAGTTCATTCTTGGTTTATTGAAAACGGCGCCTGATTTCGGTTCTTCCTTGGATTTTATTGAATACGGCCTCTAATCCGAGTAAGTCCTTGATTTATTGAATACTGCCTCTGATCCGAGTAAGTCCTTGATTTATTGAATACAGTCTCTGATCCGAGTAAGTCCTTGATTTATTGAATACGGCCTCTGATCCAAGTAAGTCCTTCATTTATTGAATACAGCCCCTGATCTCTATCCTTGGTTTATTGAATACGGACCCTGATTCCAATTCTTCTTTTTCAAAATGGCCCCTTATTCCAGTTTTTTCTTGGTTCATTGAATCCCTTGATGCGTATCCATCTATTATTGAATACGGTCACCTGATAGCTATCCATCCTTGATTTATTTAATACGGCCCTTGATTCCTATCCATCCTTGATTTATTGAATACGGCCACCTGATACCTATCCATCCTTGATTTATTGAATACGGCCCTTGATCCCTATCCATCCTTGGTTTTTGAACAAGCTCCTTGATCCCAGCTCCTCATTAGATTATTGATGAGTTTTCAGTAAGCTACCTTGACTGTTTTAGCTTTGTATTGTTATGGGATGTTCCAGTATAATTCTTGTCCTTATCTGTAGCCATGTCTTACCTGCTTCAATTACCGGTATATTGGTAAATTTGAACTTCAATTTTGAAGTCAAAATAGAATACTCAGAATTTAAAATCAGTCAAATATGATGAAGGAATACAGCCCCTGGGTCAGTCAGTCATAACCTCTTTCTCTGTCATTCATGCATTTTGTAGAAATATGTTGTTCAAGCATGATGTAAAGGGAAACAACTTTATGAGCTTTTACAACTGATGGCATGATTTGCTTCCCTTAGATGTAATTATGCAAAAGATGTTCTTCGAGAATATGTATGCAGTAGAAATTATGTCATTTTCGGTAAGTTGCCTTGTTGACCTTGAATCTTATTTAAGTATAGTTTGGCAAGATTAATATGCCATAGAATGAAAGCCAAAATGGCACCATATTAAGGGCAGCACATTAGCATCCATGGTAAAAAGTGTTTAATGTAATATTTAACATTAATATTAGTTTTCAACAAACATGTTTACAATTGTCAAGAAGCTGTCAGGTGTTTTGTTTAGCTATTGTGATGGATCATTGTCTGTTCATCTGTCCACCTGTCCGTCAGTCATTACCATTTCTTTCAAGCATCATATTGTAGACCACTGGGTAAATTTTAACCAAAGCTTTAATACAGGAATGTTCCATGTTTGGTCCATGCAGAACATTTAAAATCTTCTTCTAAGTATGAAAATCTCAGAAACTGTTGGCCCGATTTCAAAATATTTTAACAGAAATGTTTCTTTGGTGATCCTTAACCTAATCAAATTCCATTCAGCCATGGTGGTTCATAAAAAACGAGGCTGCCAGGGGGCGGAGCTAATTTTCACTATAGGGTTATATGGACACGTTGAAAATCCTCTCCCAGAAAGCTTGTGACTGATTTCAAAATATTTTCAATGGCTCGATCCATATACAGTTACGGGGCTGACTGGCCGGTCCTTTTAATGTCATATGACCCTCAGTGGTGTGTAATATTTCTTAAATATGACCATTCTATACAGTTCATTATTAAACAGATTGCAAAATACCATGATTTTATTTCAATAAATGTATTCTTTAAATAGGAATTTGCTGAAACACCATGATACCTTTGGGGCAGGCATCAACCTCAATGAGCGAGTGGAAACTAGCTGTGATCAAATGATTGTCATTTCATTGAGTTGATAGTCTCTGAACGAGAAATCACTTTAAAGTCTTTTCAAAATGCTTTCAAAGTGTTTGCTCTTAAATTTTCAGAAATGAATGATTTTGCAATTCTGAAAAAGCTACTGAATATTTAAGAAAATATATAACAAATTGCAACTAATTGCTGAATGAGTTTGGGACGTATCTTGAAACATATTTTTTCTTGAAAGGTATACTCGTATGAACTATTCATCATAATTTTACTTAAAAATACTGAATTCTAAATAAATAAAATTAATTAACACTCCTATAAAATGCGTTCCTATATATGAAATCTAACTTAGATGTGTGGATTACTAAGTTAACATTTTATTTATTAAAATTGTCCACAAATTTTACAGACACCACTTGTACATGTATAAATTTATTTAAAAATAGAGCTGAGGTATTTATTTTGCAGATTTGTTAAGTGGTCCTTTACCATTTTTCTTCAAATCACCACATTTCCAGCAACCACTTTCTTTAACAACTTTTGACTTCCATAGCAACCACAAACTTTCTTGGCAAAAAGCTGTTTTCTAAGTGATCTATGACTTTCAGCAGCAGCTTGCTTCCTTAGCAACCATCTCTGGACCTTTTTAGTAACCATCAACTTCATAAGCAACCACATTTTTTAGCTTGACTATTCGAAGAATATGGAGAGCTATACTACTCACCCAATCGTCGGCGTCACACCTTGGTTAAGGTTTTGCGTGCAAGCACACATAGGTTAATATCTCAGCAACTACTTGAAGTATTGCATTGAGACTTTATACAGTGGTACTTAACCTTCCAACCTACGTAATTAACCAAGTTAGAACACTTTAATTTACATTTAATGCAAATAATAGGCCTTTATTATTCGACTTAGAAATTCTGGTTAAGGTTTTGCGTGCCAGCACACATAGGTTAATATCTCAGCAACTACTTGAGGTATTGCATTGATACTTGATACAATGGTACTCAACTGTCCAATCTACTTAATTAACCAAGTTAGAACACTTTAATTTGCATTTAATGCAAATAATAGGCCTTTATTATTCGACTTAGAAATTCTGGTTAAGGTTTTGTGTGCAAGCACACATAGGTTAATATCTCAGCAACTACTTGAGGTATTGCATTGATACTTGATACAATGGTACTCAACCGTCCAATCTACTTAATTAACCAAGTAAGATAATCTTGTTTGCATTTAATGCAAATAATTGCCCTTTATTATTCAACTTAGAAATCCTGGTTAAGGTTTTGCATGCAAGCACACATAGGTTTATATCTGAGCAACTACTTGAGGTATTGCATTGAGACTTTATACAGTGGCACTCAAACATCCAACCTACTTAATTAACCAAGTAAGATAACTCTAGTTTGCATTTAATGCAAATAATAGGCCTTTATTATTCGACTTAGGAATTCTGGTTAAGGTTTTGCATGCAAGCACATATAGGTTAATATCTCAGCAACTTCTTGAGGTTTTGCATTGACACTTGATACAATGGTACTCAACCATCAAACCTACTTAATTAACCAAGTTATATAACTCTTGTTTGCATTTAATGCAAGTAATTGCTCTTTATTATTCGACTTAAAAATTCTGGTTAAGGTTTTGTGTGCAAGCACACTTAGGTTACTATCTCAGCAACTACTTGAGGTATTGCATTGAGACTTGATACAATGGTACTCAACAATCCAACCTACTTAATTAACCAAGTAAGATAACTCTAGTTTGCATTTAATGTAAATAATTGCCCTTTATTATTCAACTAAGATATTCTGGTTAAGGTTATATGTGCAAGCACACAAAGGTTAATATCTTATCAAATACTTAAGGTATTGCATTAAGACTTTATACAAAGGTACTCAACCATCCAACCTACTTAATTAACCAAGTTAGATAACTCTAGTTTGCATTATATTAAAAAAAATGGCCCCTTTTTTAGACATAGAAATTCTGGTTAAGGTTTTGCTTGTTACCACTTTTAAGTCAATACCGCAGCAAATACATCATGTATTGCATTGAAACTTTACACACATGTTCCCAACCATTTAACCTTCTTCTTTAATCAAGTAAGATAACTATAATTTTTGCCCCTTTATTATGCGACTAAATTCTGGTTAAGGTCTTGCATGTTAGCACACATAGGATAATATCTCAGCAATTACTTGATGTATTGCATTGAGACTTCATACAATGGTATTCAACCACCCAACTTATTGAATAACCAAGTTAGATAACTGTATTTTGCAAATAATGGCCCTTTATTATTAGACTAAAAAAAATCTGGTTAAAATGTTCCATGTAAATACATTTATGTTAATATCTCAGCACATCATGTATTGCATTGAAATTTAATCTAACAGTGATCCATGCATGTTTCGCCAAAACTTTTCAATCCTTACACTGAAAAGTGGCGGAATAGTCCAGCGCACTGTCTCTGTGACAGCTCTTGTTATTAATGAACAATCGCTACCTTGACAATGTCTTGGTTCCCTATTTACCATTACATTCCTTAGCAATAATAGACCTCCTAAGCAGGTGAGCGATATAGGGCCCTATTGGCTCTCATGTCTAAATATTAAAAGATATTAAGTTACAAAGTTGTAGTAATTTAAAGCTTACTGGTAGTTTTGTGCAAAATTTAAACAATAAGCTATAAATATTGCTATTAGACATAATAATAATAATTCATTCATATATGTTTATCATACATGATACATACAACCCCAATACTAACAAAATAATATGTTTTTTTAATGATATTATTCAAACAAATGAATGACCCTTTAAGTGGCAAAAGTCTAAAATTGCAGTCAACGCAAATTTTGATCAAGTTATAATCTGCATTTTAATGAGATATATAAGATTGCACACTGCATATGGTATTTAAATGGTTAAATATTTATTGATTGCTCGATATTCAAAACATCTTTTAAGTCTGTTTATAAGTCAGCTTTAAACTATCTAACTGCCTGTACCATGTTCAATGACACACAACTTCAAATGTTTACTAAGCCTTAATGTTTTTGAAATGGATATAACATATTAACAGACAATTATTTTAGCTCATTGAATTTTGTTCAATTACCTGAAGCAGTTTGTCAATTTGCATGGAAGTAACATAGTAAACGAAATAACAAAAACAACATTAAAACAGGTGGCTTTTTCAAGCAAACTTGTCTGGTTTTTATGACAAATAGTCCTAGCTTTGTCCAAGCCTTGTTGATTTTGGTGTTGGCTTCGGTTGAGCCCCTTGATAACAGACCAGTTTTTGCATCTGCATGCCATGCCAGGTCTTATAGTGCTTATGTTTAATGCATTGAGTTATATTATTAGCTGACAATTTTCAATGTCATTTCAGATATCATTATGTCGCAAACAAAGAAGTTGAATGGGTTTATTGCTCTTCTATTAGGCATTATAAGAATGTTTTACAATTTTAATTATATGCTTGATTTTGCTATGGGTCATTATAATGTAGGGCTGGTTCCTGCTGCTTTGTCACTTTAATTCACCAAAAATATTTCCTTTCTTAGTTTCACAGTTTTAGATTTAAATTTCCAATCCTTGGATTGTAAGCATTTGATAAGGACATGGGGACAATATCATAAGACCATTACCAAGGCAAGTGCTTGGCAACGGTGAAGAAGGAAATCCACAGCAATGCTGTACACTTTATGACTGCTTTCTCAAATTAACAACATTGTGTAAGTTCATTAAATTCTAAAAGAATTAAGCTTTTAATTACCATTTTTAATTTTATATGCATTTTTTTTATTAAGAATAACTGCCCAAGAGCTGTGGGAATGGACAAAATTTACTGCTCAGCCATTTAATAATGTATGCTCACAAACTGTAAATAGGTTTATTTTAAACTTCTGGCCGGGTTGTTCATTATATCGTATCATTTAACATGATAAGACAATTCAAAAGAGCTTTGTAATGTATATGTGTAAATTGGCTGATCATTCCTAATTGAGACTACATGCCTCATTGCCCCGATACCAAATACATACTGATCTTCAACGGACTTTAGCATTCTGAAAATATAAACATTATTTAAATATTTGCTCTTTTCCGCAGTATTGTATCATTTCAGATAATTTCTTTTGGAGATAATGAAATTGAAAATAAAGTTTTGGCTATTGTGGAGAACATCAAAGTTATGGCCTAATTGTTAATGGAATTATTCATTCATAAGGTCTTGGCCATGCTGACGGTTCACTGAAAATCTTGTGGTTTATGAAAAGACTTGTGAAGGACACAATACTTTTGAAGTTAGCGAAGAATTCCTGATGATTATTTGTGTAGCTATCAATACAAATTGTCTTATGTGTCATTTAATATCCGAATATTGACATTTGTAATCGTCTCAGTGTTGACGCTGAAGTTGGATTTAAAATTCGTGTTGTAACATTTGCTTGACCTCACAGGTTTATAGCTTAAAAAAGGTCATTGGAGTTGTTTTTCAATCATACTACCATGTGTGTTGTAAATATTGTTTGAAATGTTTGATGAATTATAGATGATCAAGGTTATATTTCAGAAGCATTTATGTTGAACTATCCTGCGTAATGAAAATGGGGAATTTTATGACGACTTTTACTGCCAGTGTTCAATTGTGTTTGCAGAAATAGATAAAAGACCTCTTGGCGACAACAATAGTGGACAATTTCAGAGATTAAATAAATAAATAAAGTATAGCGAAACCTTTTGTGAAAGAGAAAAGTAAAAGATATTTTACATTTTATCTATGAATGGTAGTGATTAAAGTAATTTACATCGCACATTTATGGTGTGCCAAAAGCGTTCCTGCAGTTGACATTTATTTCAAGTAGTTTTATCAGCCCGATATTTTCAGAAGGACCTGGTACCAGAGAAACTACTTTAGTGCTTTGGATTATGTTAAGTTCTTTATTTTAACTTATTTTGAATAGTCGAAAACCTGGTACCAGAGAAACTACTTTAGTGCTATGGATTATGTTAAGTTCTTAATTTTAACTTATTTTGAATAGTTATGGTTATATATCTAAGCCAGTCTTTGACTTTACTGAGATTAACCTTTAACAAATATGAACTGGGCAGAATGGATTAATCTTTTCAACAGTTGAGTGTATTTGTTATTTAAAATCCTGAATTGAGTGCTGATTGATTACCGAGGGGATTAGAACAAATAGGAATAAGTTTAACTTTATACAAGCTGTTTCAATTCAATATGGATATATGGGAAAAATTGGTGCTGATATTATACATTGTGTTATTTTGGTACACCTTGCTGAGATAATTATGCAATATTCAGATTATTTTGAAGTAAAAGAATGGGGGAAAGGACAAAATGTCACCAAAAAACTTGAGATCTATGTATCTGTGAGGACATGACCCATAACTGGTGAAGTGATTGAAGGAGTTATCATTTTGACTATGCCAAGCATGGTTCACTCTGCGGACAAAAATGAGCCGGAACGTCCACCGAGTATGGACACGGTCCCCAAGCTTCCGCAGCTGGCCTGCGCTCAGCCACAGGCATATTCGGCAAATCCATACGAGATTGATCTCTCCTTTAGAAATGTTGATATCATGACTTTTCAACAGCAGAGTAGACGTAAGTTGGTTTTTTATTGGCTTAACTTGACAACAAGCACTTTTGTGCCAACTAGCAATGGGAGCATATTTACCCCACGTCCAGACTATGGAATATTTTCTCCTGTTGATTACAAAAGATACAGTATAATTTGATTTAGATTTGTACAGGTTGTTATGTATACAATTTAAATTTTCACTTTTTATATGTGCTATACTCGTCGTTAAATATGTATGACAAATGAAATCTAGAGGTAAGGACAATTCACAGTGAAAAAGCTGATCAAGTAGAAGTTTGTCATTGTCATTGAATCAATGTTTTTCTTTTCACTGTATGGTCATAACATCTGCCTTTCTAGTCATGTCTCTAGTTCGAGAGTGTTTTTGTCAATATTTTTTATTCTTCTTTTTCTTCAACCAAATTTTGTCCAGAGTGGAATTCAGACTTATGTGAAGGTATTGATTGAAACATGGAACATAGATAAATGGCAACATAAGGTTTTGCACTTTGCAATAATTATAGGTTGCAGAACACCAATTGTACTCATATAATTGGCTACCCATACAAGTCAAACTTGCAATTGGGCTGACCAAAAACCGTTCCTTGTAAAATCTCTCTTTCTACTTTTTGTGTCTCCTGAAAAGACGACATATAGGGGTTACTTTTGTCAGTGGCGGTGGCGGCGGCGGCGGTGGCGGCGGCGTTCGTGCCCCATTTTCGCTTGTCCGGGGTATATCTCCTAAAATATTAGTGGTATCAACTTGAAATTTCATATGTAGAAACATCTATTTGCGGGCAAGTGCAGTGCACAAGAACTGTTACTCTTGCTTCCATATTTTTAGAGGTATTGCCCTTTGTTATTTTTCATGCTTAAAGTTTTGTCTGGGGCATATCTTGTAGAATATAAGAGTTATCAACTTGAAACTTCATATGTAGATAGATCTCATGGAGGGCATGTGCAGTGCACAATGACAGTAACTCTTGCTTTCTTAGTTTTAAAGTTATTGCCCTTTGTTAATTTTCATGCTTAAAGTTTTGTCCGGGGCATATCTTGAAGAATATAAGAGTTACCAACTTGAAACTTCATAGCTAGATAGATCTCATTGAGGGCAAGTGCAGAGCACAAGAACCGTAACTCTTGCTGCCATATTTTTAGAGTTATTGCCCTTCGTTAGTTTTGTCCGGTGCATATCTTGAAGAATATAAGAGGTATCAACTTGAAACTTCATAGCTAGATAGATCTCATTGAGGGCAAGTGCAGTGCACAAGAACCGTTACTCTTGCTGCCATGTTTTTAGAGTTGTTGCCCTTTGTAAATTTTCTTGCTTAGGTTTTGTCCGTGGCATATCTCGTAAACTATCAAATGCCACCTACACTTGAAAGTTAAATGGCAACATCATTGTCTATAAATGAATAAAATGCCAATCTAATAGCTATAATGTCGACAGTAAATAATTCGTCAGGCGACACATCCGACTCGCGGAGTTCTAGTATTGTAAAGGTGTTCATGTTTTCTGGGTGATATTGTAGTTGTCATTACTCTTCTTTTTGAAAGACCCTTCTCATACCTGTATAATATACGTTACAAATTTCAGGGTTAGACACTAACATTATATATAAGCAAATATATACAAGGTAGTCCATCAGACTTCTGGATCTGAAATCATTAGGTAGTCCAGCAAACATTCTGATTGTTCAAAAATATGCAAGCGCCCAAAAACATTATATGGGGCCTATTTTGTCATAAACATGGCACACATTACGGACCTGTTTTTTGTCCTCACTCAATTTCAACTAAGGAAACTGTTTAATTAACGACACTTGGGTTCTCTTGCACTTGAACTACACTGCAAACTCACCTCGCGCCAATCTTGCCTTTTCTGCCATCTACGTCACGCAGTTTATGGTACTTGCTACAATGGGACAATATTTCAATTACCTATGTAAATGATCGCTTGATAGGTAAATTAAGGGTTATAAATAAACATGTACCCACATCAAGGATGTATAATAAATAAGCCATTGAATGTGAATTGAGCATTTTTGCAAACTGTGAAAGTACAGTAAGGGTGTGTGATTTTGAATAAACAATCTCAGTATTGTATCTTTGTTGATTAATATATATGTTTACATCACTATAAATAAACCATTTTAGTGCATATCATTTCAATAATTATTTTACTTTTGATCAATAAATTATTATTTTACGTTCACTTATTTTTTGCACATACAGCTTGGAAATCATCGATTAAATATTTGATCAAAGAATCAGTCAAGTGCTGATGTCAAACAGAGGAGTAAATAAATATCCAGCTTGTTTTAATGTTCATTGAATTGAAGTTTAATATATTGACTTTAATCTATTATCATTGAAGTTTTTTTCTTTTTTTTCCCTCACTTATCTCCCCTTGTTAATATTTTAAGAGAGGACATCAATTTTTGATCAAAACAACACTTCTAGTTACATCATGATTTTAACAGCATTATTCCTCTCTTTATAGACCCTATTAATTTGACAGTGGAAGTGGCATCAACTTTATGTACATAAACAGTTTGTTAACGTGCCAGCATTGGACAAAACATGAACATGAACAGGCTAATTATTTGAGGTAATGCACCAGTCATTTGTAACCACGACCCCCCAGGTCTGGGGTATACTGGGGATAGCCGGGGAAATGGGCCGCGTTTTTACCTTTCAAATTGCCACGCAGTGCCGGGTGAATGCGGTGGTTTTGGCTTTGTGCAAAATATAGCGGGGAAAGGGCCTTACCTAGGCTCTCTTGGGGCGGGGGCATCTGGCGGGGATTTGACCATCAGATTTAAAGTCAAAGTCCCCGCTATTCCCCTATTCTTCTCATAAATTCTATGTTCAATAATTTATTGTTCTCAGATGTGATGAAATTTTAACCATTGCAAGAAGTATAGATCTTACTAAATTAGGTTATGAATTTCACCTCATGGCAAGCGGTTGTTTGAGCTTTTTGGTTTGCTGGATGTATAACATTGCTGCATCAGAGGATACTGAATGTGTCCATTTTATCAGCTGTCTGTGGGTGTGGATGGAAGACAGTTCTAGGACTGCATGTCTCAGATTAGTCTTCAGTGGTAACCTGTTCTAGGACTACAGGTGTCAGAATAGTCTTTAGTAGTTACCTGTTCTTGGACTGCAGGTCTCAGAATAGTCTTTGGAGGTTGTCTGTTCTAGGACTGCCGGTCTCAGAGTAGTCTTCAGTGGTTGCCTGTTCTAGGACTGCAGGTCTCAGATTAGTCTTCAGTGGTTGCCTGTTCTACGACTGCTTGTCTCAGATTAGTCTTCAGTGGTTACTTGTTCTAGGACTGCTTGTCTCAGAATAGTCTTCAGTGGTTACCTGTTATAGGACTGCAGGTCTCAGATTAGTCTTCAGTGGTTGCCTGTTCTACGACTGCTTGTCTCAGAATAGTCTTCAGTGGTTGCCTGTTCTAGGACTGCAGGTCTCAGATTAGTCTTCAGTGGTTACTTGTTCTAGGACTGCAGGTCTCAGAATAGTCTTCAGTAGTTGCCTGTTCTTGGACTGCAGGTCTCAGATTAGTCTTCAGTGGTTGCCTGTTCTTGGACTGCAGGTCTCAGAATAGTCTTCAGTAGTTGCCTGTTCTTGGACTGCAGGTCTCAGAATAGTCTTCAGTGGTTACCTGTTCTAGGGCTGCAGGTCTCAGAATAGTCTTCAGTGGTTACCTGTTATAGGACTGCAGGTCTCAGATTAGTCTTCAGTGGTTGCCTGTTCTACGACTGCTTGTCTCAGATTAGTCTTCAGTGGTTGCCTGTTCTAGGACTGCAGGTCTCAGAATAGTCTTCAGTAGTTGCCTGTTCTTGGACTGCAGGTCTCAGAATAGTCTTCAGTGGTTACCTGTTCTAGGGCTGCAGGTCTCAGAATAGTCTTCAGTGGTTACCTGTTCTAGGACTGCAGGTATCAGATTAGTCTTCAGTGGTTGCCTGTTCTATGACTGCAGTTCTCAGATTAGTCTTCAGTGTTTACTTGTTCTAGGACTGCTTGTCTCAGAATAGTCTTCAGTGGTTGCCTGTTCTAGGACTGCAGTTCTCAGAATAGTCTTCAGTGGTTGCCTGTTCTAGGGCTGCAGTTCTCAGAATAGTCTTCAGTGGTTACCTGTTCTATGACTGCAGGTCTGAGATTAGTCTTCAGTGGTTACCTGTTCTAGGAATGCAGGTATCAGAATAGTCTTCAGTGGTTACCTGTTCTATGACTGCAGGTATCAGATTAGTCTTCAGTGGTTACCTGTTCTATGACTGCAGGTCTGAGATTAGTCTTCAGTGGCGACCTGTTCTAGGAATGCAGGTCTCAGATAAGTCTTCAGTGGTTACCAGTAAAAGGACTGGAAGTCTTCATTAAGTCTAGTAACTACCTGTTCCAGGACTGCAGGTCTCAAATAATTTGTCAGTATTTACCACTTCTAAAACTGCATGTCTCAGATAAGTCATCTGTAGTTACCACTTCTAGACTTCAGGTCTTCATTGGTTAAGAGTTCTAGGACTACAAGTCTCAAATAAGTCTCCATTGGTAACCAGCACTTGGCAAGCCTTTTTGGTCTCTGCAACTTATTTGGTGGTAAATGTAAATGATCAGTTGTCAACCATTTGCTTAACGTTCACTACCAACAACAACCTTTGGTTTGAGTGGTCCTGTGGTATAGGTGTCTGCCTCTCAATCAAGAGATTGTGTGTTTGAATCCTACCATGGGAATGTTAGTTTGCCTCAATTATTACTACCAAGCTAAAATAGATTGGTACAAATTATACACTAACCATCAGCTGAGTGATCAAGAGTTAATGCTTACTGCATGCATTACTTCTTCCTGTGTTAATATCAATCTCAGTATCTGGATCTTGGACTGAAAGGTAATCGCCCACAGAAAATAAAAAAATGAAATGGGAACTTTATACTTTATATAGAGAAAAACTCAGTCCTCAGTTTTCATGTGACTTCATTCCACATATATGAGAAATGCAAATGAAGTTGCAAATCTTTGGGAAAATAAATAGCAGCTATTTAGTAATAAGCCTACGTAAACCATTGAAATCCATTTAATATTTCCTCTCCGATTGCAGATTTACCCCCTAGCTTGGAAAAATGGTGTTGACATGCATAGAAATTGAATTGTCTAGGTTCACAAATCAATTTATAATATTCAGTTTAATGATACCCTTTTAATTCATTAAACAAATATCTGCAGAAAGTGTTTTGGTTGCGATTATATAGACATGATAAAGAGGTATTACAACATGGCCAAGCCTGCATTGTAATTAAATAATTGCACTCAGCAGTGTTCTTGGATCAAATTTATAGAAATTTAAAATAGAATTTCATTCAGTTTGTGCAGAGGCAGAAGGACTAATAGTTGAAAGTAATGCATAGTGAATAACTCCTGGGAAATAGATCTTCTAAAAAAATATTCATTAATTTATGAAATAGGCTGTAATAATTAATTATTGTGAAAATAATCATTATGATGATTGGATTTTTGGATACTCTTGCTATGCGGGATGCTAGGAGGGCAGGCGGTAAGAGACTGGTGCTGTCATTATATGGTACACTTATGTAATATAACATGAACACCATTAAGATAAGAAGGATTGTTTCATTCATTTATTATAGTGTCTGGGTCACCCGAGGCTACAATTAAAAAATAAATAAATAAGGACACGATTAGAATGGCCTTTCTATTTTCAAAATTCAAACTGGGATCAGTGACACAAATTGCAGAGGCATCTAATTACTGCAAAAGTGATCATAAAATCCTCATTGCAGTAGAGTAGTTAAAGTGTTTGTGGGTCATTCACCGTCAATGTGGGTTTGTAATCCTGTTCATATCTAGATTGAACTATGGATTAATGTCTTTGATAATCCTATTGTCATGCTCATGCAGCATTGTTAGTAAGATTATATAAATGGAAGACGAGATCCAACAGCAGATTTGAAGCAGTAACGTTATGTTTTAACCCATTTGAGTTTGAACATAATTACGAACTGTATAAAGCAAGTTTGGCTAATGTCACATAAGCCATCTGCAATGTCCTTCAAATCCATATTTTTAAATTTATACATAATGCCATGTCAATTAAAGTTTTAGTTTGTTGGTTTTTGGCCGAGATGAATTGGAGTAAGTAGGTGAAATAAATAACGAAATATTAAAAGTCTAACGCAGCTAGATGAAGGATTAATTTTCATAAGAACCTTCAAATAAATTTTAATGGATATAATGGTCGAAATCTTTTTTGGATACTATCACGGCACACCCCTTTCAAACAAGCATGTTTATGCCTCTACTACTGAAATATGTATGTTTAACAAGTGAGGCAATATGCATACATAGAATTATGGATGTTTTATGAAAACTTATAGTCATTAAACCTATGGGAATGTTTAAAATGGGGTGAAGTAGTTATGCACCTGGGGTTTTGTTTCCCACTGCACTTAGTAAAACCAGAGTAATGGCCCTTGAATTAGCAAAAAGAGGTATTTCTGGATTTATGTCGCTCAAAATTCCAAAACTATTTCACCAAAGCCAACAACTTTGGGGGTATGTTATTTAGGTGATGAAGTTGCGCACCTAAGATTTTGTACCCCTTTCCACTAAGTTTGTGGAACTCATAATTTTGATGCACATTCATGGAGAATGATGAAAATAATGGCCCTTGCTTTTGTGGCATATTGGGGCCTCCATGTCCTATGGACACAATTCTAGTTGTTCCTAATCGTTATTGTTTGATACATGAAACAAGAGATATTTCTTTTTACATTTTCATTTTCTTTGTGTAAAAAAGGAGTAATTGCTTTGAAAAGACAGATTTAGAATGTGCACTAATGTTGCATTTGTACTTTTTGTTTTGATTCCAAATTGGATCAAAAAATGTAACTGGCCAGTTTCTTGTAATTTGATTACCAAATTTGACAAAAGAACCTTTAATATAATACTTTACCACAATTAACGAGATATTGTCATCAAAATTTTATATATCCCAAATGTTTTACATGCTATTGCCACTTTCTGTTAATGAAACATGTTTATAAAAATGTCCTCCTTTTTTTTTACTGATAATCAATTTCTGACTTTTAAATTTTTCAAAAAAAAGTCCTATCAATGCTTGGAAATCATTTGAGGTATGCAGCAGTCCCGCGCTTGGTGCTGTAATTTTCTATAAATACAACATTGAAACATGAAAACCTTTATTGACATGGAGCATAATGCAATTGAAATGTGTTTTTTTTCTGACCTGTATGTGGTATTTTTCAGGGCGTAACCAGGGTTACCGGAGCACATTCCAGACATACGCAGAGTGGGAGAAAAACTACATTGTGTCCCAGTCAGAGAGCTCTGAGTGCGATTCGGAAGATTCAGATGATAAAAAAGGTGAG
This sequence comes from Mya arenaria, assembly GCF_026914265.1. Classification (NCBI taxonomy): domain Eukaryota; kingdom Metazoa; phylum Mollusca; class Bivalvia; order Myida; family Myidae; genus Mya; species Mya arenaria. The sequence continues at coordinate 52,100,523 of NC_069125.1, read as the reverse complement.
TTACAGATAGCTCCTTAGGTATAAGTTGGTAAAACAGTATGCATGATTGTTTTTTTTATACATGACATATTATACTTTAACCAACATTATCTGGGTGTGCTGTGTCCAGCATGCTATCCAATCAATTACATAAAAAACATTTATACAATCATTACCAAATTTGGAAAGAATGTGTAGAGGAAGAATATCTCATTCAGGTTTGATAATCAGCCATGTTGCCTCAGTCACTCCAGAGTTATGACCCTTGAACTGCCGAAAACTGTATTTACAGTTTCCGCTCACGTACAACCAGTTATCACCACACTTGGTGTCTCAAGAAGTTTAATTATAAGTTGAGAAGTTGCAGTAGGCTGGGTGCGTTATTCGAGTTGTTTATGTCACTGTCATCATACAGAAACAGAGATATTGACATGAGGCAATGGAACACAGGACTATATATATATATGTATTCAATTATAGTGATTGTATACATTGGTTTAGTTAGCCAGGATCCTCAGGCTGAGATACATGTTGAGTTATACCCTATGCTTTGAGAACAGTAGGTCCCAATTTAAAAAAAAATCTTATGCATAACATGTGTATTTTATTTTATTTAGCTGAAATACTTGTTTAACCTTGATTTTACAACCTAGATATAGTTTTATCATGATTAACGTGTCTAATTGTTGCCCTAGCCCATTGGCTGCACAATGGCTTCACCCCTGGCTGACCATATCCCCCTGTGCAGTGATAAATCTAAAAGGTTACCCTTACCAGTGGACAAGCTGTAATGCTGAAAAGAATAATTTAGAACCAAAATGGTGGTTGTGTTAAACAGCAATGCATTAAGAAAGAGAGCCTGTCTAAGCTCTGTGTATGTCAGCTTGTTTGAGGTTGCATGTTGCAACAAATTATTCACAACAAAGGCTAAGAGTTGGCTGAAAATGTGTTAATTCTATGAATATATAATAGAAAGATAGCCATTTATTGAGCACTGGCTTAGTATCTATCACAGCAAAAACAGTTTCAGTTAAAACTGATATATTTGGTTGATTATTGTTATTGCTGTAGACATTGAACATCATAATTTCCAATTTGGTATTGCTTGTAACCTCAAGTTTAACATATTTTGAAAATACTCCAAAGGGACATAATATGTTTTCACCTTCTGCAGTTCATTATTCAATTATCTCCCTTGGAGTATCCCAATGGTAAATAGTAGCAAATAGTATTAAAGAGTTCTGTAAGTAGTAATAGCTATTCATTGTGATGTGTTGACATTGTTAAATGTTCCATGTGATAGAGTCCACTTTTTTCCATTGTTGTATATTGAACTGAATTATTTGTTTTCATTACTGCTATTGGAAATTGACTTGTTATGTACATTGATGGTATATAACTACTACATATGTTCAGAAGTCAGTGTATTATTTTTGATAATACTTACATTGTATTATGTTTTAACCAAAATATTAGTAAAGTACTTTTTTACCGAAGAATACATTTTATGAACTGAAAATAAGTTTTTCATCTTAGTAAATATTGTATTATTTAAACTGATCTCTTCATTTTTGCTTGACATAAGTATATGTAATAGCTGTAAGTGAAGCAGTTGTTTTTGAGGAGGAAAACAAATAAACAGAAAATGTTGTTTAGCCCTGCCATTAAGAAAAAGACATGTGCAACTTTGTGCTGAAATTGGTAAAATAAACTGACTACAATGGACCAAGACTTACAACCAGATATCTGGGCTGTATTCATAAAAAACTTATGTCATGTCTTAAAGCTGCACTCTCACAGATTAAACGTTTTGACAACATTTTTATTTTTTGTCCTGGAATGAGCCAATTTATGCTAAAATGCATGGAAACAAGTGATATAAGACTACTGACAAAACATCAGATCGCAGTTTGTCATATTTAAGTTCATAAATTGATGTTTTATGCAATTGTCTTAAACCGTTAGTGACGGTTTAAGCCATAATACATTAATTTTCAAGCCTAAATATGAAAATCTGCAATCTGATATTTTGTCAACAGTCTCATATCATTGGTTTGCTGATATTTACGCACAAATTGGCGCATTCAAAGTCAAAAAAAAAAAAGTTGTCAAAACGGTTAATCTGTAAGAGTGCAGCTTTAAGTCAATTTCTAAAAATTATCAAATTAAAACAAAAGTTTCATTTTTTTTTTTAATTAAAGTATATTTATTAAATTAAATCAATGACAAAAAGTATTTAAGATATTAATGAAGTCATTGTATCAAATGTCTAGTGAGATACTTAACTTAGTAATTACTGAAATTACTTAATAAGTGAGGAAATGAGTCAAGATGTTTTATGAATACCTGCCCATCAGACAGCGCTATGTTCCCTTATAGAGATCTGTGGCAGACAAACAATAACAAATTGTCAAAGTGATAAACCTCTTTATCAACTGCATTTTGCATGTCTCTTTTGATGGATTTGAAGCCAAATTATAGGATTTAAGTCTAATACAAATATGGCATGAAGTGTTAGAACAAAACAGGGATTGATCTGCACTTTGTTCCATACATGTCTGTATGAAGACTTATAATACCCTCCTGTGATCTGTATGATAAGAAGAGGCCTTTGTGTGGTGCTTCTGAAGACACGGTGGAGAATGATCAAGATGGACGGATATCATGTCAACTGTCACGGTGATTTCCCAGACCAGACATTTACACTCTAACCATCAAACCATTGGATATGAACAATGATTGAAGCTTCTGAAAAACTAGCTTTTTTGGTGTTATCGAATGTGAAATTTTTAAAAACTTTTTTTATCATATGAAAGAATCATGAAATATGGATAAGTGATACAAGTGTTAGATACAAGTTAAATTGTCATGTGATTTTTGGTTATCGATTCTAAAAACCTCCTTTTTTAGCATTGTTTGGAAAAAGAAACACTTTGAATCAAATGAAGGAATTATCAAGTTCTAAATGTGATCATGTTAGATTATATCTATTAAATGTGTGATTTGTGATGAGGATGATCTTCACAATTGGTGTAATGGAACAGTTATACTGTAATCAATATATTTGATGAGGAATTAGTCTAGGAATCAAAGGATCAGCATCAGCTTTTGATAGAATGAATTATAACTCCCGGAGGAAAACTTACTGTACAATAAATAATTCATGGAAAAACCATCTCCAGTAGAATCACTGTCAGCTTCTACCATTCGTTATTCAATTTAAATGTATGGCATAATTGATCTTTATTATATAACAACAATAGTTTCTTAATGGAAGTAAGTATTATAAAGAGGGAGATCATGCAGTAGTTTTTATCGGTGTAATCTTATGGAAATGTCTGATATAGAAATACAGTCTAACATTCAGAATTACATTAGATCCTAGAGTCGCTTACATAATGTTTGTAACTAGAAACTAAACGAATTGATATTTCTCTAATAGAATTAGGGCTGCATTACTTGACCACTGTTAGAAGCTATATCACATTACTATTTAATTCAAATTTCCCTACAAATAGTTGTATTTACCCAAGCAAATATAGGAATGGCTAAAATAGGAAAACAAACATTAGGAGTCAAAGGAAATAGATACAAGTTGAATAGAATTAAAGGTAGACGGTGTGGCAATAATGTTGACTTTTCACGGTATTTCGGGCCACTTTAGGGTAGTCAAACACTGTAGGGCTACTTACTCAGCCTTTCAAAGTTTCCCTTGACTCTGTCATACTTATCCGTTAATATTATGTTTTAAATGAACTTTTCTTTTGTTTTTGGACTACATTCTCTTTGATCACAATTTGGATATTGAAGATATCTATACAAATCATTGTCTGTAAAAAACACACTTAAAAATGAACATTTCTTTTGTTTAAGCCGTTTTATTTTGGTACTATATTTTTGTTCGGTTCACTATTTTGATATTGATAAATGATATCCATATTCAAAACCTGCACAAATCATTACTCGTAAAAAATATTACTTCATCTTGGATCTTTCTACGTTAGGATTGCTATAAAATGAATAGAAAAAGTCAAATTATGTTGAAATTTTCTTTAATTTGATAAGTTCTGCAATAGGATAACTTACAAAGAATGATTTATAGATGTGAATCGGATAATAGCCTTGTCAAAGTCAATACAATCGGACATATAGAAAAGGGTGTGATAACATTTCTGCTTATCATTCTTTATTGTTGATTTTTGGCTTTGATAAGCTTCTTGGTGTAACTAAAGAGTCTCAGAATGGTAATCAAATTTTCCAATCATAATTGATATAAGAAGATAGCAAACAGCATTATTTGGCAGACCAACTGTTTTTGTGCTATTTGCCGGATTTTAAGGCATCATTGAATCTAGTCGTAACTAATTTGTCTTTACAAATATTTTATTTTCAAAAATGAACTGTTATTTGTTAAAAAAATTGTATTTGGTTGTGAATAGTATGAAACAATAGACAATTGTATATATAGTGGTAGATATTTGATAAGCTAGGCTAAATGATCGGCACATATTTTCCAATAGAAAATTCAATGCTTGGCTCAAATTGTCAGTCGTGCTGGGTTGATTTGGTCTGTCAATATATTGTTAATTGTCATTAGAAATTGTGTGGATTTTTTAGCTCTCCACAGTAGCCAAGTGATAGTTAAACATTCAGGGAATATTTAAATAATCAAACAAAGTGTGAGTAAACCACATTCAAACATTTATTGATATACCTATAAGCCGGAGGAAAGATAAAATATAAAACTGTTGGCATTCACTGTGGCATTCTCTATTTGATGTCCAAATCAATTAAAGAAGAATTTTAACACAAAGTATATGTTTTCAAATTTGGCGCATGCATAATTACTAGTTATTTTATTCAGGCTCTGAAAGAGGATTTAATCTCTGCTGGATAGAAATGTTGAAAGTTTTCAACCTTTTTTGTGAGTTGTAAAATTGAGTATGAAAAGGGAGAAAAGGAAGATAATGGAACAAATAATAGCTGGGCTTACATTTACATTAGCAAAATGAAAAAGAGGTTCAAACAGATTTTTAATACATTTGACTCTTAGGAAATTGGTAGGAATGAGACATGTTGAACGTGTTTAAGAGGAGTTTTTGAAATATAAGAACATTTGTAACATAGTGGAAGAGTGATCAGGATCATGCATTTACAGAAGTGTTTTCTAGTCATATTTTTGTTTGCAATAGAGTAGCAGTTGGAAGTTAAATTTTGAATAAAGTGTACAAAATGTACCCGATCACGAAATCTGCCACACAGTTTGGATTCAGTGCCATTACTGGTGTGGCCGACACTGCAGACAATATGGAGGAGTATGTGTACGCCGATGACCCTAAAGATGGGAACGACAGTAGTGCTGAGGACACACGAGACAATTCTCTTCCCGGTCCCCCACCCAGCCAGCGCCTTACCAAGTCTGCGGGCCCTGCAGTGTCATACATGAGAACCCAGGCCCGCAGACTCCACCGAGAAAAGCAGGGGCTGGACCCCAATGCCTGTGACGAGAATGAGGAGGATTGCTTCACGATACCATGGAGGCTTATTCCCGAAGACATAGTGGAAGATTTAGAGTTTTATAAAAATGCAGGTATTGTGATATTAAACATGGAATTAGCTCTGTTGTGGTATGATTATTCTAGTTTGTGTATTTTTGTAAAATTGTTATAATATTGTCAAAAAAAATACATAAGTCATGCATTTTTGTATACAACAAAAACATCTTTTTACGAATTATTCCCTACGTGTGATTTTCAATTTTCTCTGACTATTATGATATCAAATTACTACACTAGTTAATTCATATATTCAATATTCTTTGCTATTGTTTTACTTGTAATTAAATTTTACTGCCTAATTTAACCTTTTCGTCTGTAGACAGCTAGCGATATAATTACAAGCAAGCTAAGGCTAATATATTTAAAATATATCTTGTATTTCAGCATTGACAGATGTGAACAATGTACACATGTACTGTTAAACAAAAACATGTGATTCAAGGCTATGGAGTACTATGGTTAGCTCCTGGTTCTTCCCTGTTTTGCATGCTCTTAAAAATATAATTTTTTATAAACTATTATGCCAAGATTTTATCAGCCATGAAAATTGCAATTATGTAGGTTTTTTAGCTTGTGGAATAAATGGGTTGAGGTACTGTATAAGACTCGGCGTCAGCATGCAAAAACTTGGCCATTACCAAAAAAAAACATTCAACATATTCAATTGAAACTTAGCGAACGTTAGTAAACTTGTTGTCAATATGCACATGCCCCTGTTTGTATAAAAAAAACTGACAAGCATTGGCATAGAATTGTGGTACTCTTCTTGATGTTTACAAGTCACGTTTAAGCTTCATTTTCTTAATGCTTCATACCCTTGGGTCCTCATATTTATATTTGGTAAACGATTTAAACATGGAATTTCTATTAAGAAACAGACCCTTAATTGAAGTTTTATTGAACATAGTTCACTTGTTAGAGACAATATGCACATTTGTGGCATACAAGTGTGGTGCTCTTGTTATGCTTAAAGTCATGCTACCTTGGGTCTTTTTTTTTATATGTTAAAATGATTTAAACGTGGAAGTCTATTAAGAAAAAGACCTTTCATTGAAGTTTTATTGAACATGATGATATAAATTTGACAAATAAAAAACATGCTTTTATTGATATTAAATTGTGCATAATTGATACAGATAGGTAATCTAAGTGCTATCAGCCACGTCTATAGAGAGGGGTTCCCTGGAGCTTGGATTGCCTGGTGCAGCATTTGTCTGTGCTTTCTTTTCTCAATCCCCTGGTTCCATAAGAGGTCCTTGTGCCATTGTGCAGACTTCATGAAGACATGTCATAGTGGAGATCAATCAGACATGCTTCATTTTACATTTTGTGAATATTGTCCTTTAGGCATGTAATTTAATAGTTATTAAATGATAAGTGTATTTAATAATGTATTCCCATGATTGAATTCGTATTGCATGAAACTTTGATGAAAAGGAATGGTTTGATGTCTTGCCTGTGTTAAAAGAGGGCTTCAATTAGCATATATTAGTTGTCAGAGTAGAGCTATCTAGTTTCCTCTTATAAATTCTGGTAGCTTTTTCCAGGATCAAACAATACACATAACATCTTCATTTGATTAATAGAAGTCTTAAAATGACAATGGATTTGTATGTTTATAAGTATCCTGTATGACATTAAAAGATGTCTGTAGAAACTGCAATTTGAGTAAGATAACTGCCAAACACCTTAGTCAACTTGTACATTGTTTTGTACAGTCCTGCAAAGCTTTAAAGTGTGTCCTTGATGTAACTGTAGCAGCTACTGGTATGGTTCTCTTCGAAGAGCAAATATCAGTTTTTTATCAAACTCGAAACTGTTGTTAGCCTTTTGTACAAGTCTTGTTTGAAAAGGCCATTGCTTATTTGTAGAAGGAAATGGAAGGTAATTGCAAGGTCAGCTACATGTACCTCATTTTTGTTTGTCTAATTTTCATCGGAAACAATATTAGGATATTGTCAAAGAGATGGAGCCATTGTCGGCACTGTTGGAGGTGTTACTGGTAATAGAAACTTTTACCCTTCATTGCCCCTTTACCAAGATTATTGTTGGAATCTGCTTGCAGTGCTCTGACAACCCACATCATTTATACTGAATTTATTGGGAAGAAATAATTCACAGAGGTCAAAATTAACACAAGCCTTGGGTCCAAGCCCAGCACTGGTTAAGGTTTTACGGGCTTAATGCTCATATTCTTTATTTTATAATATAGCAAGGTTTGTTGATTTCTTTAAGGCATGCTCTAGTATAAGGATTTGGGCTTGTTCATCCAAAAGTCTTATTCTGATGTCTGTATCCTGATATCTGGAGCAAAAATAGAAACACCTTGGTTGCTAAGCCTGTCATGTTATTATACTCTGAACTCACTTACATTGACTTTTAGTTGAGCTATTAACCTTTTAACAAGAGCTATATTGAACACCAGCGTTAATTGCCATTTGTGGTCAATAGTCTTAAAGAGGCAGAAATCATTCTCATGTTTGATGGAGCAGGGCTTTTGTTGAGCATTCTGTTCCTTTTCATTGCTTCAGATGAGATTTGTAAAGAAGCTCTGATAATTGCCTGTTAACTGGCATATTACTTTCCCCATAACATCCATAATATATTGAATAATCATTTATGTAAAATTTTCAAATGTGCTTGAGAAATTTTGCTATTATTTATGATAGAATACATAATATAGTTGAAAATTTACATCATAATTAAAATTCTTAAATTACTCATAGACAAAAATATTCTTTGAATTTTGCACGAAATGAAGTTATGATGTGCCTTGGAAAGTATATATCTATATTTCAAGCAACTGCTATTCTAACAAAGAATGTCTTTGAGTTAGAATGTGTTACATGAAAGGTTCACAGAGTTTCAACCAACACACACAGTTCAAATGAATTAAGAGGGTTTTAGATTATTGTACAGAAAGTTTAATGTTGTCAATTTACCACTAAATCTTTTAGGCCATTTGAAAAATGATATATTCTAATCAATATGTATAGGACCAATATTGGCAAATTGCTTACAAATATTTACAAAAAGGCTGCATTAATTAATGTTTGAAGACTGCCAAACACACAATTGTCACATGGTCTAGTTTGGGCTGAAAATTGATACGTCAGCATTTTTTTCATGTTTTGCTTAAACCACTAGATATTTATCTGCATTTTCTTACATAACATTTTCGGAATCTTATATTTTGTCATTATCATTCACTGCAACAAAAGAACTGAAACAGTTCTGAGACATTATTATATATTATGTTTAGTATTTAATTTTAGTAAAACATAACTGTGCTTTATATTAATGATTATTATTTTGTTGTTTATATGTATGATTTTAGACTATGTATTTTTAGCTGATTTCCATCCATAAACAATGCAGTTGCCATCTGCAGAATATTTTATAGTGTTATTATTACTGCATTTGCTTCATGAGGCTGTATTCAACTTCTGTGGATTTTGACAGATTCAGATTTCACGAAACCCCAGCCAAATCTGCAAAAAGCGATGAGATTCAAATACGGTGAACTGGTTCAAAATGTAGTACTAATAATACTTTTAATGTATACATTACTGGTTTAAGGCACTTTGAATACTCATTTTAAAATACATAATTTCATTTTAGCAACACACAATACTTTCTGATGTCATTTTGGCAATGCCTATTAATACTTGTTCATCGTAAGGAAAGAGGAGTTGAATATGGTCCTATTGTAATACAGAAAATTGTGTTTTGCAATATGTTTTGCTTTCTGATTTATGATGCTCATATAATCAATGTACTTTCTATCTTCAGACTATGTAGTTTCAGTCTGTAAATAGTTTGATTTCCATTTAAAAATGCAGTTTCATTCTGCAGACTATGTAGTTTTGATCTGCTAATAGTGTGTTTTTATTTCCAGATATTGCCCTACTGCTACGAACGTTACAAAGTTGTGTCATTTTTCTGACAATGTTGTCTTTATTTCTTAACTTTGTTTTCTACCTAAAGACTACATACACTGTTTTCCACTTGCAGACAATGTATTGCGGGACCAGATACAGAGGACCACACAGCTTGTGTTTGTGGAGAAGGAAGGAAAGGGAATGGTTGGTGCATTTGTGTTTTTGTCTTTAAACCTTTAAACCGTATGCCAGTGTGTTCCATTTTTGCCTTGCGGCAGTTTGGTGTTTGTGTCATTCAGGGCTTTTAAAAAGCGATCGATTATCTTAATTTTACCAATGTAAGTCAGCTATTTTGCCTGTCCGGGACACTGGTCGTAAAACACAGGACATGTTGACACTAATCCGTTAATTGGTACGTGTGTCGTCGAGGTCATCGTCAATCACCCGATAATGTTGTGCTTAACGAGTGGGGGAGGGTTCTTGTATACAAATTCATTGTTTTCATATGGATTTGTTTGGTCTTATGAATGATAGCTTTTAATTGATGAATTGATATTTTTCACACATTTTACCAACAAACGAGCATGAAGGTAAGTTCAAAGAAAGTGACAAAATGAGTAAAAAAAACAAAATTAAAACACGGAAAACATCCCATATTCCTTTCAAATTTCAAAGTCGATACGTCGTTATACTTTTAACAACTTATGCGTCCATAAGGAATTTTAGTGTTTTGACCTTTTTTCCGAACTATCGTGTGTATTTTACGCCGAAATAAAACTGACGATATGGGGTTTACAGGTGGTTATATAGAGTGCTTTAATCACGTGACCATGGTAAGTCACGTGATCGCTTTATACAGCCGATTGTTGACACGTCTCTATCAAAATTATATGCATCTCCAAACGGAAAAAAGCTCATCGACTGGAAAATCTTCTTTATCGTCTGAAAAATATTGTGTGTCATAAATTGCAAACGTTTTAAATGTGATGAAAAAATAAATATTTTGTAACGCATGTTCTCAAAAGCGCGGGAAAACAGGTGCCCGTATAGTTGTTTATTTCCTGTTTTGATGAAACCGAAAGTAGACTGCATATCCTCCTGGTTAGCACTTCATTTAAAGCCTGGGAAAATATCTGGTGGTTTTATTTTTTCAAGAAAATGCAGAAAAAAAAACAACCATGTCAAGTAAAAAATACGTCTTGGCAGTCAAAATAGGTACATTTTCCCGACGTTAAAAACGACTAAAATAGCCCCAGATATGCTATAGAATGCACCACAGACGTTCCCCATTTAAAAAAAATTCTTGGGGGGCATGCCCCCGGACCCCCCTAGTGTGCGTTGACATTACGATGGGTGTCCCTGAATCGACCCAAGAAATTATCACATGTATGGCTTTTTATATAGTACCCACGGGTCCGACTTTCGGACCCATTCCCAAAGCAAAATATAAGATTTTTTTCCCAATCTTCAGAAAAAAATCCCAATCAAAAGTAAAAAACATTCTTTTTTTTAGAAAGTCTTTTAAAATGAACTGGTTCATTTTCAACAGCCTAATAAATTATGTGATGTAAATTTTTTTTGATAATTGTACTCGGAAATCATTGATTTTCATCACATTCAGATATCTGTATGAAATATTATCAGTCATGATTGATTTATTGCAAAATATATTTACAGACACCCAAGGATTGATATCTCAGCCATTTTGGTTCTATTTAAGAAAATTAAACTAATATAAAATCATTTCCTAGTTCGCAGAAGACTACACAGCTTTTTCTTTTAACTGTTAAATTTCCCAATTTCAGCATTTTCACGACAAATTATCCAAAATGTCTAGGGTCTTTTTCCCAAATTGGGCAGAAAAAGCCCTGTCATTACACTAGGCCTAACAGGGTGAGTTTGTTTACTAGTGGTGTACCTGGTGTTCACCTCTTTACCTGGTTTTTGTAGGTTTGATACCCACTAGGTACATGCATCTTCTCACATGGTCTCTAAAATGGAAACCAGTACTGCTTTCTACCCAGGAAACAGACTCTATAATAATAATAGATATATCAGCTAAATATCTTCATATTTGAGGTAGAATAAATCATTACATTTTTCATCAGGGTTTCTCTTGATACATGTAGTTTCATTTTCCGAAGTTCTTGCATTCTTCTAGATGCTTTATTCAGAATAATTCATATGATATTGGACAAACTGGTTATAATCTATGAATGTAAGTGAGGTATATATTTTGTTTCCCCTATGTCACTATGCATTTACTTTAAGTCTTATCTTGTAGGTTCCTAAACTCAAGGATCCAATCAACCTCTTTCCCAAGGAGCTTGGTCCTCAGCAAGCTGCAAGATGGTTTGTATTTTATGTTTTTTTTTGCTTATATCTTTCAATCCTTATGTTTTCTTGTGATAGTTATCATAAAATAATTGGAATCAAACTTGTACTTATGGGTACTTGAAAAAGCTTTTTGGCTATCATTATTAAAAATGTTTTACATGACTTCATTTGTAGGTGCAAATACATTACCCTGACATCGTAAGGAATATAAACTCTTTTGAATTAGGTGCATTGAAAGGTCACTCTTCTATAGTTTATTAATTCACCATTTGTTTTTAGGCCTGCTGATATTCAAGTGATAGAGAAGAAGATCAAGCACATTCCCTATGTTCCTCAAGAGCCCGAGCCCTTCTACAAACTAAGTAAGTCACTGCATGAAGTGATTTGGAGATTCTCAAAAATATATTAGCACTAGCATAGAACCTGGTGGGCTTGCCCATCCTTTTCGGAGAGTGGCAATGCTACACCACTAATTTAACTTGCCAAACCCCATTGCCCCACCTGAATTCTGCCCCACCATTCATGTATAGATTTAAGAAATATGATCAGATTGAGCGTGAATTGATGTTTTCGCTAACCTGAGGACAAAGTGCTCAGGGTGAGCTATTGTGATTGGTCTATATATGGCGTCTTGCGTGCATCTTCTGGTGTGCAGAACTCTGGTTGCAATGGAAACAGGAAAAACGTAAAAAATCTTCTTGACAAAAACCGTAGGGCCTATAGCTTAGATATTTGGTGTGTAACATTGTTTAATGGTCCTCTACCAAGATTGTTCAAATTATGCCCCTGGGTTCAAAATTGGCCTGCCCCAAGGGTCACCTGTGTGACATAAAGATATAGAGAAAAATGAATAGAATTTTCTTGTCTGAAACTGTAAGGCCTAAAGCTAAAATATTTGGTGTGTAACAGTGTCTAGTGTTGCAAAGGTTAAAAACTTTCAATCAGGTGAGAGATTCAGGGCCATCATGGCCCTTTTTTTTATTTCTATGACTTCTTGATATTAGATAAAATAACTGTGTGTGGCCAAAAAGACTCAAAATCAGGCAATACTTTTGAAAGAATAAAAAAATCTTATTCTCTCTATGCATGTTTAGAACATGTACACCTACTTAAAAATTGCTAGGCCCGTGTTTTAATTTGCTGATCAGTCTGATACTTGCAATACTGATGGATGTTCATTTTTTTCTACAACAAAATCAATATAAGCAATTTCTCTGTCATCTCAATGACTAGTTGAAGTGTTGGGCCTATGCAATTAATCAAGCTGTCAGGCTGGAGGTTGTATATCTGTTAACAACCTCTTGAGGAACTTCTTCAGTCTGATCCATGTCAGCTACTGGTTGACATTCCTGATGATATAATGTCCATTTTAAAGCTGTTTATGCATGTATGTAAAACAAAGCAATTAATGTGTTTATGCTGCAAATGCTTTATTTTGTAAATATGATAAGTAGTATATCCCGTATTATATCCTTAGCTCCATAGCGTAAGGATTTGTGGGATTATAACCAAACTTGCCTTTTCTTATCGAAAACAAAAGACGGCTAGTTCAGTTATACACCAAGTCGTCTATGTAATCTTAACAGCAGAAAAATGGTTGTTTTGTTGATTTTGTTTGGTTATAAAAAAGAATAAGTAAAAAATTCTCATGAGAGGTTTATGTTAAATTACATGTAGAAATAGATTGTTTATGTATCGATCATACATTTTTGAAAATTTACTTGTATACTTCATCCCTGTTGTATATACATGTATTTATTGTAACCATAATGTCTTGTTTGCAGCTGGTACAGAGAAGACGCCGATGGTTCGAGGGGAGGACCGGGGAGGAAGGCTTGTCTATATGTACGAGCCTCGCAGCACATTTGTAAGTTGTCCTCAGGCTTTTTTGATTCTCAGAGAGGATTTCCTAATGTGTGATCGTATGATGTTCTATTCTTTTAGAATACTAAATACTACCTCTTGATTGCGACAGAATTTTTGTTGTGCTTAGAATGTGACTAATAAGTTTAATGGATGTTTCATTCTTCTCTGAGCAGGTTTGCAAAATGTGATTTTTTGTGTACTGCTGTTTTCGGATATATTTGTAATTGTATTTGAAATTTGTAAAACAAATGCATTGTAAAGTAAACAAGTACACAACTATATGCCAATGTTTTGTTTTTGGTTTCATTGCTTTTATGATGCTTGCATTTTAGTTAAGCTGCCGACATGAGGTTTGTCACAAGGCAACATAGTCAAAAAAAAATTGTAGAAATATAGAAAGTAGACTAAAAAAGATTTTAATAAATGGATTTTCACTTTTTTAAGAATTTTATATTGCCTCACTTGCTTTTATTTTAAAAATAAATACAATGTTTTGACCAGAATGTTGGCAACCTTTATTGAATTATATCCTCTGATATATATCGTATATCTATGATTTGAATAGTCATTGTGCTCCAAATCATGCCCCTGTACTATTGTTAATGGGTTAAAGACGAGGAATGCCTTTGATGACACGGATATCATGTTAGTTGGGAGCATGTTTTTATAATGACATTAGTCTATGTTTTCAGATATTTGTCTTGATAATAGTGACTTTGTACTAATTATGAGGTCATTATTATTGTAATCCGTTTTAAATTGCAGTCATGTAGGCCACAAACATGATTCTGCGTTCAGTTTATGGAGATGTTCGATATTTTTTATCACCATTCTTCATCTCTTGTCATTAGGACTTGGAGCTTTTAGAAAGGAATATAATTTCATGTTTATATTTATAGATACTCAAATACTGATGTCTGTACAAACATTTAAAGAAGTTATTTCTAAATAGATTGTCAGTTTTGAGCCTCACCAGCTGATTGAAATAATTATGAAAAAAGTATGCTGTAGCATGCTCTAGTAGTGTTTAGCTTGCCTTTTTTATAAGAAAATATCAAGGTTTGTGATAGCCCTGGTGCTTGCTTGTTGGGGTGTTCATTTTTTAATCTTGTTCGAACCAGTTTATGTTTCATTGCATTTAAAAGAAAAAGTTCCAAAGCTACATCTTTATTATGTTGGCTTGAAAAAGATAAATGCATTTTTTGAAAATCCGAGAAAGTTTCAAGGCATAAAATTGGCATATTTTGCAGCTTTTCATAACAAAGTTGACATAATATTTCATCAATGTGTATGTGTTTCAGTTTGTTCGTTCCCGTGTTGGTGGTATCAAGGCAGGGCCAGAACAGTGTGCCATCAGTATAGACCGGTCCCAGGACGATACAACACTGATATTTGAATCCCGCTTTGAAAGTGGAAACCTTGCCAGGGCTGTTCAAGTGTAAGTTAAGATACCCAAATATATTGGAAACTCATGGTTGTTTTGGTTGCTAATTTAAAGCTAGGTTGTTGTCAGATTCCAATAAGTAATGTCTTTATTTTAAATAAACGTGTCGGACACTACTCATTGTTCTGACAGTAAATAGTTATTTAAGCCTTGCATATACAGTGGACAAATGGAAAAATCATAAATATATGCATTGGATAGTCACTGTGACTTGCATCATTTCTTATATAAGCCCTGCTATTCATGTACATAAGAAAGACTCAGGGAATGAAGGCCAAGAAAATGAAGTTGGTTGATAACTGTATTTTGTAGTTTATATCATATTATGTCTCATTGTAAATGATATAGAAAAAGTCAGAAAAAGTGTTATCAAAATGAGTATGTAAACATTTATTTTTGATTCAACTTCACATTCATGTTTGTGATTGTAATTTCTATGATTGTTATAATTCTAGCATATTTATATCAAACTAAGCATAATGATATCAAATAATTAAGTTCACTTGCTGCCTCTATGTATTGCATACCACTGTATGTTTCCACTTGCTGCCTCTATGTATTGCATACCACTGTATGTTTCCACTTGCTCCCTCTATGTAGTACATACCATTGTATGTTTCCACTTGCTGCCTCTATGTATTGCATACCACTGTATGTTTCCACTTGCTGCCTCTATGTATTGCATACCACTGTATGTTTCCACTTGCTCCCTCTATGTAGTACATACCATTGTATGTTTTCAGTTCAGAGTTTGAGTACGAGCTACAGCTGCGTTATGACCTGTACACATCCAAGCACACCCAGTGGTTCTACTTCTCTGTGTCCAACACACGACCAAACAAACAATACAGATTCACCATCATCAACTTCATGAAGGTATTCTTGATACATGTATTATGAATATGCTGTTATATTAGAAAATCAGTCAATGATTTAATATGCCAGTAATGCAGGCCTTCTGAATAGTGTGAAATGAATATGAAAGAAAACAACACATTTTTATTTTTTATGTGCAATCAAATTGTCAAAAAAGGCAATGCAAAGTTTATAAAAGTAATAAGATAAATGGTCCCGTGACATTGGTGTCTACATCTCATCCAAAAAGTCTTCTGAATGAAGTTCACCTGAAGGAGTTCTTTATCCATGACCGCTCCTGATAGACACCAATACTAGTTTGTACCTCAGACATGGACTTCAACATGTTTAATGTCAGATCTCTTCGCAGCAAAGTTAGAATATTACAGAGGTGTTACAAACTCTATAACTACAAATACTGAACTGATGTTGTCACTATATTTCCCACCTATCTGTTTGCAGCCTGACAGCCTGTACAACTATGGCATGAAGCCGGTGCAGTACAGTGAGAAGGATGCCCTGAAGAAGATTGGCTGGCGGAGACACGGTGTCGGCATTAAGTACTACAAGAACAATACCAAGTAGGTTCATGCCAGTTGTGGTAGAGTGTGTGTAACACTTAAAGCCATGGTATCAAAGTACAGTCAAAAACTCCATGGCTCAATATTCTAGGGACCGGCCAAAATACTTCGAACCATATATGTTATTTTTTATTCATTACAAAAAGTATTGTTTACCTCGTTTGTTATTAGCTACGCAATCTCCGCAAGAGAAGAGAAGAGTATTTATTGGACATAGTTACAATCGTAAAGTTCGTAACGTGACTTATTCGATACTTAGAAAATACCATTTGATTTTTTTTATTTATTATAAAAATACAGTTATGCGAAAACAACAAACAAGCAATTTTAAACAGTGGGTAACACAAACATAACTTATAATACCTTATATAAGGTATATCAAAATGCATAGAAATTTATAGATGGATAACAATTAGAGACAGTACTTTAAGTGATGGCATGTTTATTCAATCTCTAAACCATTTAAATTTGATAATATTTATAATCCCAGTCAAGCAATTTTAATCGATTAGCGTCATGTGCTAAATCATACATGTGATAATTTCTTGGGTCGATTCCGGGACACCCATCGTAATGTCAACGCAGACTAGGGGGGTCCGGGGGCATGCCCCCCCGGAAATTTTTTTAAATGGGGAACGTCTGTGGTGCATTCTATAGCATATCTGGGGCTATTTTAGTCGTTTTTAACGTCGGGAAAATGTACCTATTTTGACTGCCAAGACGTATTTTTTACTTGACATGGTTGTTTTTTTTTCTGCATTTTCTTGAAAAAAATAAAACCACCAGATATTTTCCCAGGCTTTAAATGAAGTGCTAACCAGGAGGATATGCAGTCTACTTTCGGTTTCATCAAAACAGGAAATAAACAACTATACGGGCACCTGTTTTCCCGCGCTTTTGAGAACATGCGTTACAAAATATTTATTTTTTCATCACATTTAAAACGTTTGCAATTTATGACACACAATATTTTTCAGACGATAAAGAAGATTTTCCAGTCGATGAGCTTTTTTCCGTTTGGAGATGCATATAATTTTGATAGAGACGTGTCAACAATCGGCTGTATAAAGCGATCACGTGACTTACCATGGTCACGTGATTAAAGCACTCTATATAACCACCTGTAAACCCCATATCGTCAGTTTTATTTCGGCGTAAAAATACACACGATAGTTCGGAAAAAAGGTCAAAACACTAAAATTCCTTATGGACGCATAAGTTGTTAAAAGTATAACGACGTATCGACTTTGAAATTTGAAAGGAATATGGGATGTTTTCCGTGTTTTAATTTTGTTTTTTTTACTCATTTTGTCACTTTCTTTGAACTTACCTTCATGCTCGTTTGTTGGTAAAATGTGTGAAAAATATCAATTCATCAATTAAAAGCTATCATTCATAAGACCAAACAAATCCATATGAAAACAATGAATTTGTATACAAGAACCCTTCCCCACTCGTTAAGCACAACAATAGGCCGATAGATCAATTATCGGGTGATTGACGATGACCTCGACGACACACGTACCAATTAACGGATTAGTGTCAACATGTCCGGGACGTTATCACATGTATGGCTAAATGAAGCCAAGCAATCAAATTAAGGTGTGAGATTCTTAACTGAACCCGCGAAAATAACATCGACCCAAGCAAACAAAACAAAATGTGAAATTCTTACTTGGGACCGCGAAAATGACTTCGAGCATGGAAAAATATCGACCCTCAAGATATCAAGCCATCCGATCGAATTTTATATGAACCAAGAGTAAAAAAAAATCGGTCCTTTTAATCTGGTTTGAGCCAACGAGGATATCGAGCCATGAGATATTGAGCCAACGAGTTTCGGCTGTATCTAAGAGATATTTTCTTATTTAAGGCCCACACAATGCGATTTATAAATTTACAACAAATATTTAAGTGTGTTTTTTTCTTTTCAGGTACGAGACTTCAAAGGGAGACAAATCTTTCTACTCCCTGACATGGACCACGGAGTTCAACCATTCTAACGACACCGTGTATCTTGCTCACTGTTTCCCATATACATACACAGACCTACAGGATTACTTGTTAGACTTGCAAAATGACCCTATCAAATCTAAGATTTGTAAACAACGAGTGCTGTGTAGAACTTTAGCTGGAAATCTAGTCTATTTATTAACAATTACTTCGCCATCAGCTAATCCAGAGGATATGAAAGTAAGTGGGATTGAAGGTGAAATGTCATTTTTTGGTGATGTGTTGGTGTGTACATTTGTGTGTAGGAAGTGCATTTTTGGATATAAGGATCGTGTATCTGGTTTGTATAGAAAGTGACAATTTTGTATTGGTCTTAAGATTCATACTCAGCTTCTTGATGTTCTCTGAAGTTAATCTCTGCAGTTGTTTCTCGTTTATAGCATTTGTTTAAAACTTAAAAAAAGTAATTCCAAAAACTTTGTTCCTCAGTTGAAATTACATGAGCAGTGTTTATCATTGCTGAATAAATTAAATAGTTAGCCATTTTATATTATTCATAAGTGTTATATATATATGCCATATTGATATACCCAATTAAATGTATGCTAAAAAGCCTTTGCTCACAATAGCACAAGAAGGCTGTAGTGCTGACAGCGCGTGTCCACCCGGGTGAGAGCAACTCTAGCTGGATGATGAAGGGATTCCTCGACTACCTCACAGGCAACTCCGCTGACAGCAAGGTATGGTAGGATCTAAACTATTAACAGGTAGTGCACTATTTGTTTAACGCAGGGTTCTCAATAAGTTTCGGTTGAACTGTCTGATATAGACCAGATTCTACTTATAATGCTTAATTTTGACTTAGTTTTCCAAATTTGAGCAGGTCCAATCGCCATTTGAACTGTCCTTTTGAGCCGGCAACCAGATCACTATGAATGGAGATTGTTTCTTAGTCTATGTTTAATTTTTTGTTCTAAATGGAATGTTTGTACACATTTGCCTTTAAATAGTGAAGAAAACAAACAGTCCAGTAGTTTTTTAGATAATTTCAAAAAAATAATCCTATAATGTTGAGGCTTGGTTTGCAAATACATAATTATTTTGTAATAAAACTTGTATTTATGACATTTGTTCTTTTACAGTTGTTGCGAGACACTTTCATCTTCAAGATTGTGCCCATGTTGAACCCTGATGGTGTGATAGTGGGCAACTACCGGTGCTCCCTGGCAGGCCGAGATCTCAACCGCAACTACAAGACGGTGCTTAAAGATGCCTACCCCACTGTCTGGCACACCAAGCAGATGATACGAAGGTCTGTCTGTTATAGCCTTGCATGTAAAACATGAAATGAGTTGGAACTTAAGGCACAATTTTAGTAACACAAGCAAACTTATAAATAAAAAGTTTTAATGCATATTGTAGAGTGATTATTTTATTGACTTGAATGTTTTTGCTTAGAACACTTTGCTTGCAGTTAGGATTGTGTAGAAACAAAAACATATTTGCAAGTATTCTTAAAAAAAAAGTATTATTTAAAGATGAAATGTGTTAACACTACAGCTTGAGCCAGTAAATTAAACAGGAATTTTTGCTTTAGGTTGTTACAGGAGCGAGAAATTGTGGCCTACTGTGACCTACATGGGCACAGCCGCCGCCAAAATGTGTTCATCTACGGCTGTGAAAACAGGCACAATGCAGAGAAACGCCTCCGGGAACGCATCTTCCCCTGTATGCTCGACAAAAACTCTCCTGATAAGGTAGGCTTATATAATGTTAAAACCTGATTTTCATGCTTCCTTTGACGAGTCTCTGTTCATCATGCTTCCTTTAACGAGTCTCAGTTCATCATGCTTCCTTTGATGAGTCTCTGTTTATCATGCTTCCCTTGACGAGTCTCTGTTTATCATGCTTCCCTTGATGAGTCTCTGTTTATCATGCTTCCTTTGATGAGACGATATTTATCATGCTTCCTTTGACGCGTCTCTGTTTATCATGCTTCCTTTGATGAGTCTCTGTTTATCACGCTTCCTTTGATGAGTCTCTGTTTATCATGCTTCCTTTGACGAGTCTCTGTTTATCGTGCTTCCTTTGATGAGTCTCTGTTTATCATGCTTCCTTTGATGAGTCTCTGTTTATCATGCTTCCTTTGACGAGTCTTTGTTCATAATGCTTCCTTTGATGAGTCTCTGTTTATCATGCTTCCTTTGACGAGTCTCTGTTGATCATGCTTCCTTTGATGAGACTCTGTTCATCATGCTTCGTTTGATGAGTCTCTGTTTATCATGCTTCCTTTGATGAGTCTCTGTTTATCATGCTCCCTTTGACGAGTCTTTGTTCATAATGCTTCCTTTGATGAGTCTCTGTTGATCATGCTTCCTTTGACGAGTCTCTGTTTATCATGCTTTCTTTGATGAGACTCTGTCATGTTTTGTAGGAGTTTTTGTTTATCATGCCTTTTTTAGGAGTCTCTGTTTATCATGCTTCCTTTCATGAATGCCTGTTTCCATGCTTCATTATTTTGCCTTTGTGTTTCAGTTCACCTTTGATGCATGCAAGTTCAAGGTACAGAAGAGTAAGGAGGGAACGGGGAGAATTGTTATGTGGAATATGGGCATCCTTAACTCTTACACCATGGAGGTAAATGGCAAGGACAGAGTTTGCTTGATGTTTTACAAATACAGTGTTAAAATGCTACAAAGATGGTAGACATCTGAATCAAGACCAATATTTTCATTCATAAGTTGAATAGTTTCAGCTTTCCCAGGATTACCATCCTCAAATTTATTGTTTTGTTCCATATAACTACACTGTAAATGTTGCTCTTGATTAATTGTTAGCATCTTCATACATTATAAATAATGAAATGACACCCTAACAGAAATGAACAGTACATATAATGTGACATCTGAAAGTTTTTTAAATCAAATAATAGTGAGATAGATAATGATCTAATTTGTATGTCTGATGTTGATTCTACCATTTCATAGGCTACATTCTGTGGTTCAACCCTTGGTAAAAAGAAAGGTTTACATTTCACAACTCGTGACTTTGAGGAAATGGGGTATGATTTCTGTGACACGCTGCTGGACTACTGCGACCCAGATAATACAAAGGTGGGTACCATCTCCAGGATCACTCTCCCTTTCAGCACTGGGCTACTTCACTGGGTGGTTTAACTATGGTTTCAGGAGTGACCTCACTATAAGTAAATGTCATTGAATAACAATAAACATATTGTTGAGGTGTAATGTTTGATTGTTGAAAGAAAAGCTGGTTAAGTTTGATTTGAAACTGGGTTTAAATATGACTAACGCTTGAAATAAGTGATGTGTTTAACATCATATTTTTTTCTATGATGAATATTTCAATCATTTTTGTTCTGTTGTAGCATATTGTGAATATACACACTCTCATGCTATTGTATTTCATACTTCATTTTGAGCTCACCTGAAGGCTTTCATCAGCATTATCTCTAATGGTAATTATAGGATCTGCACTCCAGTTAACAATACCCCACCACTCACACCCTAATACATCTGTTTGCCATAAGTGCTTGGACACTAGTCACATAATATTTAGAACATGTCTATGATCAAAGATCTTGTGATCTTATTTGTTTCAAAAGTTTTGTGTGCTGAATTTTACAGATTTTTTCTTCAAAAACTTTGATTATAAGTCTTTATTTCTTTACACCCTTGCAAGAATTTGGTTTGAATGTTCCACAGTCTCATTTTAGATGTTTTTTATGTTTCTAAATCAAGTTTTCTCTTTTTTTCGTAGATGTTTTGTATTCAATGCCTAAATTCAGGCAAATTTTTAGTGTGAGGACTCTTTAAGTTATTCAAATCTAGATGTTAAATGAATTTTTTTTTACTGCTAGGGATCTGTACGTGTCCGTTAAACAAGGGAATTAACATACATATTTATTCAATATTTAATCAGTCTCTTTATATTTTATACTCCCCTAAAAAGACTCCGGACTGTGGAAACAGATGAAATTGTGTTCCACTTTGCTATATATTTTAAAAGGTCATAATTACAGCTTTCATAAATTATCCACTTATGCTTCCAGTTTCTCATTTATGTTATTAAAACATTATAGCGTTCGTCAATTTAGACAGGTTTTGTGTGCAATAGACAGTTATGCTTATTTTGTAGATGAAGTTAATTGTGGTTTGACATAGAGTTAATCCTAGAAAATGGATATTGAAAATTTAGAAGACAATCAGATCAATGTAAATATCGTATAGTAAAACTTGTTTTAGTACTCTAAAACAATACAAGACAAAACTAACAAGTAT
The DNA here is from genome assembly GCF_026914265.1 of Mya arenaria. Lineage (NCBI taxonomy): Eukaryota > Metazoa > Mollusca > Bivalvia > Myida > Myidae > Mya > Mya arenaria. The sequence continues at coordinate 52,077,768 of NC_069125.1, read as the reverse complement.
AGAATTCTATACATCCATGCTGTATCACCATCATTGTGAAATAATAGTTCATTTAAATCATAAGATGTACCCGTAATTCCCATTTCCTTAAAGTGTACTTTGTATGTATTTCAGTCTGCGAATGTTTTGTATGATTTGGAGGAGAATCTGAAGCAAGAGATCCGCAAGAAGCTGGAATTGCGTGGCGTTCATGTGGAGAATGTTGACCTCAATGATGACCTCTCCTCATATGAACTGGAGTCCAGGTAGGAAATGTCAAATTATGAAGGACAAGTCATTTTTAGCTCATTGTTTTGAACATAACAACGTTGAGGTGTTGTCATAATCTTGGTGTCATCAGCATTGGAAGAGTCATGTAAAGCACTTGTATAGATATCCACACAAGACTTGGTATGCCATTATGTTGCCAGTGACATTACACATATTTGTTGTAAGGCCCATAACTGTGGTGAAAAGAATTGTTGAATTATTAGCACAAATCTGCAAGTCTGGCGTAAGCTCAGGCTTGTAAAATATATTAAGTTTTGTTACATATATATTCAGGATTTTTCAAAATCAAAAATATTGATAATGATTATGGTTTTACTACATTTTAGAAGGTTTAAACCTATTGTCTTGTTGTATTGTAATGTCTATCTTGCTTACATATATAATTAATATATATTAATATAATTATACCAATTAGATTTGCCTTCATTTCAGCCTGCAATATATTGTTACAGCTGTGTTGTGATGTATATTTCAGTGATGGGGGTTCTGACAGTTCAATATCTGATGGTCCTCCAGTGCATCTTCAGTTCCAGTCCACAAGGGTATGTACATTGTATGCAGTATGGGCTTCTTATAGGGGGGTCAAAACAAACAGCTAGTGTGTCCAGCCTATGCTTAGCAGGCTTTGTATGTTTTTGGTGATGGGATGCTCGTAAAAGAATGAAAATGTAAAAGAGTAAATACAATGATCAGATGAAAAAAGGTCTAGAGTAAGGGTAAGGGTCGTTTTTTATGTGCTTTTGTACACAAACAACATTGTTAAAAACATTTATTTTTTTCTTTACAATATGTTTGCTAGTATAGTTTCAAATGATACACATCAAACTTTGTTTTTATGTTGTACCTGTGTGGGTGATCAATGTTGTAGATGGTGTTTTATGTGTAATTGTCATATTTCAATGTAAACGATACTTACAGGAAGATAAAGGAACATCCATGGATGGCTGTCTGGTACAATATGACTGTCTTATAATCCAAATGCCTTGCTTTGCCTTACATTTATATGTATAAACATCAGCTCATTTTTATAAATTCACAAACTGCAGTCCAGTAACTTGCTGTGCCATTTAACTGCATGCGATGTGTCTGCTTTGTATTACAGCCATGCACAATATTTGAAATTGTGACGTTATCAGCATTATGAGGTTTTGTGGAGGCAGTAATGTTGTTATGAAAAAATAGGATGCAGCCATTTGATTTTGATCCAAATAAATTAATGAACATGTTTAGAATTGAATAAGGGATGATTTTAAATGTATTTGAAAACAGCTTCAACATTCTGCCAGAGAGGCACTATACTTAAAAAAAAGAGAGAAAAAAATATCATTTATCTGATGACGCCACAATAAATTTGTTATAAACCACTGAAGTGAACTGCAAATTTGCAGACATAGCTTTTGATCACTATTCCAATAGTATTTATCATAGTAGCAAATCAAATGGAAATAGCTTACATTTTTTTTATTAAAAATGATAAATTGTTAATCACAATGTGTATTACTATGTGTACCGGTATATTCTTGTAGAGAGAAAACAAAACAATATTGTTTTCTTTATACATGCTCCTATATTATACTATATATCATAGTGGTTGTTTCTTCATTCAAGCTCACTTTTTACTTTCTATTCTCTTGCTTCCTCTTAATGGATATTGTCTTCGGTAAGTCAGTAAAGACAGTGTTTGGAAATACTCCGGTTATTAATCTGTAGCAGGTTGTAAAGGTTACATGATATACTTATGGTAATGCTTTAGGATGTTGATTTCCATTTTATATAGGAAATCTTTTCATTCTTTATATCACAATTTCTGGATTCTGCTTTGTTTCATTGCTTTTCCAAGAAAATATTTCAACTTCATATATCAAACACTTGTGTATATGTATCTTCTCCATATGTCTTATTAGTAATATAAATCATGATAGCAGAGTATTTGATATTCACAACATTATGATGTATAACTGACATTCTAGGTTCCTAAAAAGAAGAAGAAGCTGAAGACTCGCAAGGAGCGTGACAAGGTGAAGGAGAGTGGCAAGGATGTGGGCAAGAAGGGGGACAAGGAGAAACAGGTCCTGGTAGGTCGGATCTAGGGTAGCAGTTCATATATATATAGCCTTTGTCTTTGCTGTTGGCCACATTATAAGTACGGCCTTATTCTACAATGGATTCATACCTGAAAAGAGCATGCTTTGTGGCATTAAGGTCTTAACTGTTACAGGCTATGTGTAGGACAAGGTTAGGTCATAAAAGAGCGTGGTTTGTGGGATATATGGTTCGACTGTGTTACAGTGTAAATGTTAGCATTATTTGAAAAGAGATATTTGGTGGTGTAGTTAAAAGCTATTTGGTATGACAGGGGAACAAGTGAGAAGATTCAAGCCCATTTGTGTACTGTTAAAGCTATGTTTGTTTACATCGAATTATAAATCAATGATAGTAGTTGTTTAGGCGTTTTGTTTTGTAGTATTTCAGGATATTTTAACCTAAGTAACAATGTTGAAAAACATTAACGTGTTATTAAACATTTCAATTGACCTTGAAAGAATCTATAATAATATAGGTAATTGTTTGCATGTTTCTTACACATTTTCTAAAGTGTACTAAAAATCATTTTAACATGCATGTTGTTGGTACTTGTGTGTTTCTGCATGTTTTCTGTACCATGTTAATGTTGGTGTTTTGTTTGTGTATTAAAATGTAACCATGTCTTATTAACACAACAGGAGGACTCTTCTGGCCAACGCAAACCCCTCAGTGGCCACCAAACTGCTCATGCTAAACAAGAAAAGGTAGGGCACAGTCTTCACACCACTTCCTGTCCTTAAAATACTGCACCCTACCCTTAATTGTTACAAAAATACATATAGCTCTGTGTAATTATATTTTAATTCTAAGAGTAAGTTACAGCTTTTAATTGTAAAGTCATTTATTTACTGTGAGATAAATGGTGTGTTATTCAAAGTACCTAAAAATTATGTCAAGGAGCCATCGATTAAAATTTGAGTGTTTTTGCAGACCACAATACAGAATGACGTATGTTATATGATGTGTTTGGAAATTGATAATAGATTGTGTTGCAATGAGTTATACCTGAATGCTTTCTTTCCAAATCACTGTTGGCTTTAAATAATTTTTTGACAATCAATTAATGGCCACGTTTGTGTGATTCACATATTTCTGATTTGTTTTAAGTTTTCTTATATAGCATTTACTTTTTTGTTATGTTCTTTAACTGACAATAAAAATCTCATTTACTAACTTTCGACTTTCTTCGCTAATATTTAACTTGTCTCCTTTGGTTTTGGTATTCAGTCTGCTTTCTTTCACATAATCCAGTGTCAGCATCTTATCATTGTTAGGGATGACACTATTTAAAGTTCACCAGATTCGGGAAATACAAAAAAAGTATGAACCACAAAAAATTTGATGACAGATGCTTACATTGGTGTATAAGGTTACTGCAGTAAGGTATTATACATCCACATGACTTAATGTTACCTTACTTATGTAGTACCCTTCAAAATATTTCATATCAACTTTGGGCTTTATTTACAGAACCCTGTCTGCGTATTATGCAAATTTACTTGCTGGCGGCCTCGCTGGATCTGATTGGATAAGCAGATTAGCCAATCACAGAACTAAGTTTATATGCATAGTAGACATTTCATAGCTAGTGCCCAGTCACATATTGTGGACCCTGATTGGACAGCATGTTAACCTATGAAGTGCTGTGCAGTGTAACTGTGTTGTATACAGAACAAAAACTCTCCAGTGCACACACAATCATTGTTTTTCTTGATCTGACAGCAGAAATTATTTTTTTCACAAAGTTGATCTGAAATGGTGCTTTTACTTATATTCAAGAAATGACTTTACTAACCTATTTGTTTTGTTTAAAAATTGATTATTATATTTTCATTTCTTGGTTTCAACAGTCTGGTAGAGAGATAGATAGATGGTAGTTTAATAACTCTTGTGTATAGTTATTATTTCATTTCACTTATAACAAATTTGTTGCATGTAAAGAAAATGAAAATGTCCCGTATGTTTCGTTAAATTATTGTTACAAATACAAAGCTTTCAATAGAACTGTTTGCTGTTTTGTAAAGTTGCTGCAGTTGCTTGAGAAAGGTCCAGAAAGACTGTGTCATTCGATGAGCAAGGTAACTCATGCATGAGTCTCGTCACTGTGTTGTCAGCCATGTTGTTCTGAGATCACCATGGTTACAGTCTGTGTTGTTGTGTATGTTAAAGCACATTGGGGAAATGTTCCAGAAAAAAATGTGTTGGAATGTGCAGGGGATTCAAGTTGAAAGTCACACGTTGAATGATAATGTGATCTTTTTTATTTGTAATTTGTGTACTGAGAATGTCAATAATTCATACTTTATGATAAACATTTCTTTATAATCAAAGTAATGTTGATATTTCCATATAATTAAAGTAATGCTTTTTTTTACTCTGTAAGTATAAAGGTACTATGAAATCATTAATTTCAACCACGGTCTGGAGTTTGTATGTTTGATGTTTCAGTTAGAATTTAATTATAGCCTTGAGGAATTCAGGGACAAAATACTTACAAACAAAATAAATAACTTAATTCATCTGCAAAATTTAGACTTTGTCAAGATATCAAGGATGATTATTGGCATCAAACTGTGTAAGAGAGCAATATATTTCACCCAGTTAGTACAAAAAAATATATTTCATGAGTGTCACTAGTGAAATATTTGGTTTTGGTTAAATTTAACAAGGTGATCTGTGTGAGGTCAAATATATTGCAAACAATTTTCATCTATTTTATTTCATTAAAAAGGTTCATAAGTTGACTGTTACTTGGAAAACATGCCACATGTTTGCTCCATTCTCAAAAAACATCAGCCTAAAACGTCATTCACAGTGAAAATATCTACCTTTATTTTCAATAAACCACTGAAAAGCTTGATATTTAATGATTTAACATTATGAAGGTTTATATCTTGTCTTTTGTTACATCAAAATAGATGTTTTATTCTGAAATTTGTGTTTATTGCTAAAATCAGGGAAGAAGCATATAATGATTTGGAACATAACTGGCTATAGTGGTTGGATGGTACATAATGATTTAGAATGTTCCTAGATTTATAGTAGTTGGATGGTAAATAATGATTTAGAACATTATTGGCTATAATTGTCATATAGTTTCTAATGGTTTATAACATAACTGGCTATAGTGTTTGAATGGTATATAATGGTTTAGAACATAATTGGCTATAGTGATTGGATGGTATATAATGATTTAGAACATTCCTTGCTATGTGGTTATATGGTATATCTTGGGCATTTTGCTAGAGGTGATTACAGAGAATACCTGGTTTTCTAGAAGTGGTTTTACAATGTACACATGTATAGGCACACACATGTACACCCCTGTCCACCTTCTCTGCACACAGAACGCCCAGGTGCGCTACATGCAGGGCTCACCCAAACGGCCCAAGTCCCAGGATGAGCGAGCCCAGGTGGAGGCTCGGGAGGGGCGGGGTAGCGCCCAAGGGCCCCGAGATAACCCCGACCTTGAGCACCAGCAGAAACGGGTAAACCTGTGCTCCCTCGCAACTAACCACATAATCAACATAACCAGTGTAATTGTACCTCTAGGTGGCGCTGGCCGACACTCACTCACTGTGCTCTGTTCTCATATTGTGTGATAATGTGTTTAGACTTTACTAATCACTAATTGTTACACTCTACGAATGTAACTGCTATATCTTAATCATTTGTTGTTTTCAGATGATCTTACTGCATGTTTTTTTATGTAAAGTTTATTCTTCAATTCTACTTTTAATTGGAACTGCTCAATGTCTGTTGGAGTTGTTGGCATTTGTTGTGAATTTCACAATTATTTTTTGGATGGGCTTTTCAAGGAATAATACACTATGCCTGTGTGACTTTCATTTCTGAGATATTGCTGTGCAGGTCTGAATGATGATTTTTGTTTGCAAAGGCTAAGTAAAAAATAATACCAAATTTATCAAGGAACCTGTTTCAGATTTCACCAGAATTGCATTTATTTGTCCTATACATTTTTATCAAAGATGTGAATTATTTATATTTGTAATTTTCAGCTTGTTAGCAAAGTAAATCTTGGATTCAACAAAAAGCCGGTATTTTACCAAACTATTGTCAAAGATTTCATATTCTAGAAGTTACAGTACCCCCCTGCAGCATTTATTTTAGAAGAGTCTAACAGGATATGCTTTCAACATTACCAATGCTTTTTAATTGAAAGGTTTTAATATATATTCCTTTTTTAGTTTGGAAAGAAATTACAATTTTGCAGTGCCTGATTTAGTGATATTTTGTTGTGGAATGGTTTTAAATAAAATGATTGATGAACATTTATTGATTCTTAATGATAATTGTTGTATTTAATTTACAAATGTTATTTGAATAATTTTATATCATCTTTATACACACATTATATAACATTTGATGCTAGAATGTGTAACATATAGAGGCTAGAGAAGTTTATAGGGCATAATGCTTAATGTTCCTTAGTCTAGAATTAAGTCATATGTATAAAAAAAAATAGCAAACACACTTGTTGTTTTAAAATCCAGTAATGTACTATACATTTTTCGCATTTGAATGGTAAAAAACAACATTGGTATTATCTTGCGCTGTATATAAATGTAACCAGGAGGTTGATTGTGCTCAATGTTTGCAGCCTCGCAAGTTATTGGAGACGGCAAAATGCGATGCCGAGGACACTCAGGCCCTCGCTGTGAGCCTAAACAGTAGTAGTAATTCAGAGTTACAGCCTCAAATGAGCACGCTGTCAACTACTGCCAGGGTAATGTGTGATGTCGCACCTTTTGTCTAGCATTGCAGTAATAACCAGGCCTGCCATACTCTCTCATAGGTTTATCTCTTAGATGGGTGACTTAAGTTTATTTAATCACAGTAGTCCGGAGTGACTTATTTTTAATAAATAATCATAACCAGAAATAGCTTTGTTTGAGTAGAATGTGTGAGATTTTTTTTGTTCCAGGTATTGTTAGAATACCCATGATTTTTTTCCTCTGTACACTATGTATGGTTTTTAACATTTTTGAATTTTGTTTCTAAATGATAGATATGTATTTAATTGATAGCAGGTGCACTATATGGCAGTCCTGTCTCTTATGCACAGATTTATATTTGTATATCTTTTTATTTCTATTGTTTATGCAGATCTTTCTTTTTGCTCATAACTTGATAGATATATGCTGATAGGTTTTACTTTTAGAAGAATATTTTTTTTTAGAGGTTTATACAAATATTTTTATTTTGCTTACATTTATGAATGGCTTTTGGTCAGTCTGCTCACAATATTTGTTTGTTCGAATACTGTTTATCTTACCAAGTCCACATATGGTGAGCTCAACATAATTGTCACAATGGCAGTTCAGTGTATGTGCACAGAATGACCAACATTAAGGTGTTAATATGCTTCCTTTATTAAGTGGTTATTTCTGTCCAATATTTAGGCATATTAATTGCGTGGCTGAGTTTTAAATAGCTTGGCACAAATGTTAACAACAAAAAGAGGTTGTGTAACATGCAAAACCCATGTATATAATTTAAGGTCACTTTTTATACGCCCATCTTACGATGGCCGTATTATGGGAACACCCATGGCGGGCGGGCGGGCGGGCGTTTCCACAATGTTGTCCGCTCTCTCTTACTTGAACATTTCTCATCCAATTTCCACCAAACTTCATGAAAGTGTTTGTTGGTGAAATATCTAGGTCAAGTTCGATAACCAGCCAAATCGCTTTAGGCACTCCAGAGTTATGGCCCCCTGAATTTGTCAAAATTGGCCATTTTAGCTTTGTCCGCTCTCTAACTTGATCATTTCTCATCCAATTTCCACCAAACGTCATGAAAGTGTTTGTTGGTGAAATATCTCGGTCAAGTTCAATAACCAGCCAAATCGCTTTAGGCACTCCAGAGTTATGGCCCCCTGAATTTGTCAAAATTGTCCATTTTAGCTTTGTCCGCTCTCTAACTTGAACATTTCTCATCCAATTTCCACCAAACTTCATGAAAGTGTTTGTTGGTGAAATATCTAGGTCAAGTTCGATAACCAGCCTAATCGCTTTAGGCACTCCAGAGTTATGGCCCCCTGAATTTATCAAAATGGGCCATTTTAGCTTTGTCTACTCTCAAACTTGAACAGTTTTTATCCGAATTTCACCAAACTTGCTACTATAAATGTTTGTTGGTATATATTCTTGGCAAAGTTCTATAACCAGCCAGGCTCTTCAGGATTATGGCCCTTGAATTGGTCAAAATTTGCCATTTTTGCTTTGTCCACTGTCTAATTTGAACAGTTATCATCTGATCTTCACCAAACTTGCTGAAAATATTTGTTGGTAAAATAAATCAGTCAAGTTTTGACTCGAAACCCTCGAATTAAAATATTTTTTTTTCTACTGTTAATGCCATATTGTGCCAAATCATTTGCTTCTTGAAAAGCTTGCTTCTCAAAGGGCCAATGTGACAGTAAGTTGTCTTAGAATCCAAGAAATTATTGATGGGCGTATTTTGTGAGTGTCACTCTTGTTCGCATTATGTTTTTTGGCTTGTCCGAGCTGTTACCTGGCCATGCATTTGGGGATTTAAAAATAAGTTGGCACAAATGTTCACCATGAAAAGACATAGTGTCACATGCAAGACTCATGTCTGTAGGTCAAAGAACAAGGTCACATTGAAGGGTCATTTGTCAAGTTCATGTTTTTTGGCTTTTTTTTGGCTGTAAATTGGCCATGCATTGGGGGATTTGAAAAAAAGACCTTTTCATCATTAGAAGATGGCATGTCATGTGCAAGACCCATGTCTCTAGGTCAAAGGGCTAGGTTACACTGAAGGGTCATTGGTCAAAATTCTATTTACTTCGGCTTGTCAAGACCGTAACTAAGTCATTCATTAGGTGAGCTTAAAATGTTTTGGTGCAAATATTCATTATGATGATATGGCATATTATGTGCAAGACCCATGTTGATTGTTTAAAGGCTAAAGTCAAAGGTTAAGGTTTAAACTTCCTAACCAATTACATTTAAGGTCAAAGAACATTCCAATAAAACAAGTTGATTTTTTTATTCATGGAAACACTTACACATTAACTTTACGATCTTTCTCAGAGCTGTTTCATGATTTTGATTTTTATAAAGCAGCGGTGGGCTTGCCATGTTCATACTTTGCTGACAAAGCTCTAGCTTTACCAATACATCTTTTTCTATTAAAATGTCAATTTAAGCAGTCTTTTAGAGAGAAAAGATATGCAACTATAAAATTAATTAAAGCATTACTTTAAAATATTACATTGAAATATACTTGAATTTTTTTTTGAAACTGCAAAGGTTTTGTGTTACGACAAAATGTAGCAACATGACATGTTTACCATGGTAGAGTTGAAATGATGCTTTTGCATAATTCTAAGTGCAGCTTGCACTAACAGTTTTATTTTTGATTGAAATTGTTTTTGTTGTCTTTGCTTGCTGTACCTTTTAACAGAGGACAGCTCAAGTTTGCAGTAAAGATAGCTACAAGATGATACAAGTCGCTTCTATTCAATGTCCATTATCTTCACAACTTTTTTCTGGCATAAATTGGTAAAAAATATGTGAATACCGGTATGTTATTCTTAATCCAACTTCATAATAAAAAAACAATGCATACTCTGTGTTAAAGAGTTAGATTATAACATACGATGGATGTTTATTTTAAAGAACGAATCACTGCAATAAGCATTTATCATTTTATGTATAAATTTAGTAGTTCTTCGGGATGTCTTTGAGTGTATATTATAGTTTTGAGTGTTTAACATGAATCTAACAGTTCCAAGAACTTACTAACAAGTTCATGTTGTAACAATATGTACCGTACATCAAATTTGAGCTGCATCTGGCAATTGGGATATCTTTGTATCAGTTGATTACAAAATGAATTTTTATTGTAACTAAAATGACATCAAGGTAGCGCCATCTACCTGCTTTAACTTGAAACATTTTTATTGAATTTAATTATTTTCCAATTTTATAAGAAATCTTTTAACGTGTCTATTACACAAAAGTTAAATGTTGTCACTAAGACATTAAGATTCCTTATTCCAAGATCCAGCTCATAATAAAAGCCTTGATGTAGACTGTAGTGCCGTGGCTGTAAAGGTGATGGGGAGAATGCTTAGTTTTATATTGATTTTGCTTTCCTTATGCAAGCTTAGTATTGTATTCAAACTTGTATAAAGTTAGACAAGTGATAAGTAGAATTTTAGCAGTGTAGCTTTTTTGTTTAGCCTGCAAAGCATGGCAGACATAGGTATTACTTTGTTTGTCTGCGTGGTCATCGATGTCACATTTTTTCTGGTCAATGACTTTTGAACAATGTGGTGAAAAGTCTTCAAATTTGGTATGCATATTGGCCATGGTCATTAGATGATACGATATTGATTTTTGGTCCTGATGACTGTTACAAGAAATATAATGGGTGCTCCAGACAGGCCACGCATCCAATTCACTGCGTTCTAGATTTCTTTCACATATATTTATGTCTCACAATTTTAAGCTGTTGTTTTGCATCAATTGGTTTTGATCTTAGTTGTAAATAAATATTAAACCTTTTTTTATTAATGTTTTCAGTTTGGTATGGTTTTGAAGGAACCATATCATAAATTAAAAGAACTTCAGCTGTTTACATCTTTGTTCATTTATTTACAATGAAAGTGTTGCATCTGTTAAAAAAATGAAATTAAGCAGACTGAAATTCATGTTCTATTCTTATTGAAAATATTCAACTTTCAACAGTTTCTACATTTGTGTTAACCAAATTTTGTCCTCTGTTTTAATATTTCTCCACCTTTCTAGTACGTTTTTCATAAATATGTCTGTATCCCTTTGCTGGGGACTATTTTCATATGCTTATCTGTATCCCTAAGCTTGGGACTATTTTCATATGCCTCTCTGTATCCCTAGGGCTGGGACTTTTTTCCGTAAGCCTGTTTGTATCACTATGCGTATCTTGTTGCAGAATGACTACCTGGAGCAGTTGACCTCGGAGTACATCCGTAAGGGCATCATGCAAAAACAACATGAAACAAGTAAGCAAGTTCTAACTCCTAGAATGAGAACAAAATGTGCCTTTGCGCAAAGAGTCGGCCAGTATCAATTTAACATACTTTTGAACATTTGAAATGGTCATGCAAAACAATAAATATTTACTTAAACCTTATTACCATATGACGGATTACGTTGTTTAATAAAGATATTCCCACATTATGACATTTACTGTTCTAGAAAGGGAACCAATAAACAGGATGTTCTATGATATGGGCATTGGTTGGTATTTAATACAAATATATTTTTTTCCAAATACATTTGGATGACAGAGAATTTCATTACAGAACTTCTTTTCTACTCTTTCTTATGATGAGAGTCTCTTAATCATTTTAAAGAAGTAATAGAGGGATATTTTCTCTTCATTAGTGGCAAGGCGCTTACATGGAAAAGGTAGTTAGTTTTGCTATGTACTAGATTTCTGTCCTCTTGGGTCTGGGAATAAAGAGTTACATGTAACACAGAAGCAACTGAAGCAATCTGAACCCTGAAAGGCTGAACAATACTGTATCTATTTCAGCAAACATTGTAGTTTTGTGAAAGCTGCAATGCTTCCATAACCAAGTAAAGAAAATTATTAAATACAGTAAGTTGCTGAAGGGTTATATGATGATGATATCAGTCGGTGAAAGTAGTGCTAGCAAAAGGTTTGAAAATATTAAAGACATTTAAACTAAATGTTAAATTCAATAAATGTATACATTTTGTTAACTGACAAACAATGTTTGCTTGCTTGTATAACATTTTGTAAATCAGAACGTGTCTTTTCAGTTAGAAAACAAAACTGTATGCTTTTAATGGTTTTAAACCATTTAATGCATTATGCATCAATAGGAGAAATAAGTTATTGAATAAAATAGTGTATAATAGTTCTTGTCTAACATTGTCCTTGTTAAAAGCTTTGCATTTAACATTAATTTGAAGTAATTTATAGAAAAATAGTACCTAACTATCAACATGGGATATGGGTAGTGTGATATTGGTAATAATTGTCATTCTCCATATGGTGAAAGTTACAACCTAGGCTCAAAGTGGCAAACATGCAAATAAAACCATCAAAACCTAACAGGCTTAAACTGACAAAACCATAAACTCATCAGAGCCCAGACTTGCATGAGAATTTAAGGCATGGACTTGCCTGACTTACCTGGCTGTCTATGTGTAACAATTGGTGCTATTAAGCCTGGCTTTGGACAGCTGCATGTGTACACGTCAGTGTGGTTTGATGCATGTGTGTGTGTTTTCTCTCTTACTACAGCACCTGCACATTTGCGCTATTCAGGGACAGCACCAGGTCGAACCCCCCAGGGGTCGGGATTTAGCATGGAGGGGCTGTGTCCCCACCATGAACAGGCATTTGCCGCACAGCTAATGGCACAACAGCTGCAGAACATGACTGGAGGTAACATATGTTATAAGTGCTCAGTTAGGTTGTATCATCCGCCTCGTCTGTCACCTACAGCATGCAAGATAGGGTTACTGGCTCATTGAAATTAAGGCTCATTCTGCTAAAATGTATGTGCTTCGGTAGAGAGTTTAAACCACAATTTTGGCACTTATTCATAAGAGTACTTGTCTTCTAACTCAGCAGACTGCTTTTTTTAAACCAGATCCTAATTACAGTGTGTTATAATGTATAATGTTATAATGTTATTTTCAAGGTTAACAAGTATGTATATTCAGGGTTTTAATGAAACCATTACATTAATTCCATTAAACTGATATTTGTTTGTTAAAAAGCTTGTCATGCTGCATAAACACCTAATCAAATACCAGCATTTGGGCCCATCATGAATAAACAAATCAATCTTCTTTTTTTAAAAACATTACTCCACAGGTTTAGAAGCACTTGTGAACTGATTGCATGTTTGACCACATTTCTGTTTCCATGGTTTGGTGCTACATCTAAGTAGAAGTTTGGTTGTGGGTTTTGCTTGATTTAGTAGAAACCTTAGTGAAATGCATTCATTTTATTTTGAATGTAGAGAAAAATAATGTTTTCAAGTATTGTCATACCTATTTGACCCCAGATTTCAGCACCATATATGTATATTAACAGGAGGTGTAGTTGAGCAAAGATTGCCTACATTTCCTATAGATGAAATTGGAGGCAAGTACTTTCAAGGTGACAAATGTAGAGGTGCATTCATATAAAATTAAGGGATTTATTATAGTGGGTTTTTATGGGATATTCAGGATTTGTTTTTATTTTTCTGTTATGTTTGAGATATATATAGTCATGGTTCAGAGGGGAGTTCCAATGTGAAGAAGCAAGACATTTTAAACCTATATAACAATTGAGATAATTAGTGTAGGTACTTGGGTGTACATTTAGATCAGTTTGATACAATATATTTCTCTTTGTTTGACTGGTGTTGGTCTATTTTGGTTAGAGTACTCATCAGCTGGCAACTGGCTGAGGCAGGGAATCCAGGGCCAACCGAAGAGCATTCGGCCCTTCAACCAAAAGAACCAGGATGAAATCATAGCCAAAATATTAGGGATGCCCTCAGGTAGGGTTGTCCGTGGGCGGGGTGTGTGTGCGTGCCCCATGTGTGAGGCCAGGGTTGGCACCTATGTGCTGGATATTGGTCTTTCCTCTTCCTCCTCCTGGCAGACTGAAGCTCCTGTCGCTCACTGGTGTAGGTCCACTTGTAGGCCGCGGGTATTGTCGGGTGCCTCACGTATATATAAGCAGATAGCCATGATATGCATGAGGATAGTAATGCATGATACTGTAAATACTGTAGAACCAGACAGATGGGGGGAATGTGTTTGTGTTTTTAGCATTACAAAGTATATTTGGGATAGGAATAGTGGCATGTTTTGGGTAATGATACCATTCTATTTTCAACAAATGGCAAAGAACCAGCAGAGAAGCTTCAGGGTTTGTGTGATCATCCATCCAGATTTAATAACATGTAATTGTGTGACTCCTTAAAAAATGTAACTCTCCTCAAGTAAAATGTCCAGACTGGAGTATTATTGTTTGCATTGTTTTGATGATTACTGTGGTCTAACTGTCTCCAGAGTTTGTGACAATTGTAACGTTGAATGTGGCACATAATATATTATACAATGAACCCTTAAGCCCTTGCCCACTGGTTGATCCCTGCATCTGCATTTCATTTCATATTGTTTGCAATGTCTAGGGTTTCAGGAAATGTTTTAGAAATTATAGCACCGAGTTGCATTTGCTGTGGTATTACAGGTTTTAGTTTTGGTAGTAGAAATTTGCATCTAGGCTCAAATTCATCTTGGTGTATTGTATATTTTGTAAATATATTTTGTAATCTTGTGCTTCGTATATCATGGTACATATTTAAGTGTAGCATTGTCAACATTGGCTTTATCCATTATAGCCCTGTTGCTTATGATTTATATATCGAGTGCATGTCAGCTAACTTGCTTCATTCTATTTTGTTCAGAGACTGTTTCTATATTCAGCTGACTTGTTTTAATCAAACAACTTTTATACAAGACAGTTTGAAGTCATTAAGAGCTTGTAACTTTTGAAACTTCTTTTGCTTTTTATCAGAAAATGTATAGACATATCTTTAAATCTTAACAGCCAATCATCATCCTTGCCATGTTCTAAGTTTCTGGTGTTTTCTGCCCCACCAGTTGTAGGTAACTCATTTGTGCGTGTGTGGAAAGATTATCTGCGGAAACATAAGGCGCCCCCGAAGCTGCAACGTAAGAGTTTGTATCTGATAGTTTCAGCTTGTCCTGTCCTCCTGTATAGCTACCTCTGTGACTCTGCGTACCAGATAATCGTTAGACATGCATGTACACCGTCAACTTCTGGGTCGTAGGCTCACCAGTTAGGGCATACCACTTGACTTGAATTGCTCTCACAGTGCTGTTAAGTATTTAGGGACAATACAATTGTGCTGAAATATATAAATATTCCATTCTTATGTTGAGCAGCGTTCCCATTCAAATGGTATGCCTTACAACATTAACAGTATACCTACTTAATTATAAGTTCTTTAAAAGCCATTGTTTCTTAAACTCAGGTCCAATAGTTGTAAAACTGATCAAGTTTTATTTTCAAAAGTGTTGGAACCAAGTTACAGGTTGACAATACTATTTGAACACCATCGCTCTGTGTCATTGGTGATTTTTTGCAATTTTCTCGCAAATAAATAATGTTAAAATTGCATATTTCACAAATTGATGTAAAATGCTTTAGAAGTAGTACATGCTAATATATTCAATGCAAGTTGTTTTCAAGTTGTTGTTCACATTTCATAGTAGCCATTATTAGTCTGGTACACAGAGAATTTAAGGCTGTCTCAAATAGTTCTAGTTTCATTTAACAATTGTTGCTTTTTTTCATATAGTGCCTTGCTTGATGTTACCCTTTATCCCAAACAAAAGTCTATAATAAACTATTATAATTATTTTTCGGCATTTAAATTAGTTTTTGCAGTCTGATACGTTAAGTGATGAAGAATTCTTTTTAATCTCTCAATTCACTTTTATGCCTTCATTAACAAATATTAATCATTGTGATATTTATTTTTGAAGCAATATACCCGACCTTAGGGAGCCTACATTCCCAAGCTATTTCCTGGACAGGTACTTTGAAGATAGTCTTGGAAGATTTAATGCACCCATTTCTTAATAAGGGGAAGTTTTTTTTATAACATTTTTCTTTACTTTCATGTATCTTTGTGACCATTTTATGCCACATTTTTTCTTTTTTTACATTTTCTTTTATTTTTTACACATGCCTGGAAGACAGGCTGTTTCATGTAAAACAACAACAAACTAAGACAGAACAATATATATAACATAATTAGGTTCAACAGGGATTCATTCATTTACATTATAAACCTATTTGTTTCATATTTGCTAGAGATTCTAAATAGATGACATTTGCTGCATGGTATAGTTTATATATACAATCTAGGGAGGTAGCTATGCTGCATGGTATAGTTTATATATACATTTTAGGGAGGTAGCTATACATGTATGCTGTCATTGTGCCGTCTAGTTTGGATCTACTTCAGCACACACCATAGCATCACCATTGATGGCTTTCACTGCGTTATTGCTTTGCAAATATAGGGTGTCAGGGGTTTTACAATTGTTCTACTGTTGTACTTGTAAATCTATATTTTGTCCATCATTTTACATAGCCTTTTTTCTCATAATTGACTGATATTAACTTTTTTGAAAATCTGCATTGGTCAACTGATTAGCTTGTGAATTTTTCAAAGAACTTATTTTGAAGAATAGACCTGCTTTAGTGTAGACATATCAACTGATGGTTTGCATGCTCACTTTTACAATAACCACCCAGGTAGCAAGTTCCATAACTCTGCCTGAAGTATATATGTGAGTTATGTCCATTGGTAGACTGAGATAAGCGAACGAATCTTGGTATACCCTTCCGGATGCTTTGGTTCCTATTATAGTGTTTATTATTTTTTTGCATTAAACAAAAAATGTAATGTAATCATCATCCTCTTTTGTCATTACTAAAGCATAAGTCTTATTTTGAATCTGATTAATTTCTTTTAGCTGGATATGGTAAGGGCTGACAATGTCACTGAAAAGTAACATGTATTAATTTCCTTGGAAACAAAACATATGCTTAATAAATGTAACAAGCCAGTTTTTATTTGCTTAGTTTGAATGTTAATTGTCTTACATACATCGCTCCATATTCCATTTATAACATGCTTTGTACTAACCACAGTTGTGTTTGTGTTCACTTTCCTCGGTGTTCATTCTGTAAATTACTTAAAAAGTATGATAATTATTTAAAGCTCTTGATTATCATTACCTTTCAGTTGCTCTGTTTAATATTTGTGTCTCTCTACTTAGTAAAAAATTTGTGTGACTCTTCTACATTCCTGTATTCACTATAGTACTGTTGTACTAGTACTGTTGTACGTATGTATACTATTTCTGTTTTGGATGCTTTGGAATGAGAAATTATAATATTGTGTATGGCAAGAATGTATTCAAGATTGTTAAACATGTAATAGGAGTTGATTCGATAGTTTCATTTAGGGTTTGACCTTAGAAAGAAAACGTACTGAAATACTCTATCTGTGTATCATACAATAAAGTTAAACACTACTTACATTAATAATCGATCCCAATTTATGTAATTTCTTAAATCATGTAAGGAATTAACAGTGTATGAAAGAAATCCATCACAATATTTTTTACTCATTCCAAAACACAAATTTCATTTTGTACAATTGAGCCACCACCCTTTAAACCATTTGGTGAATATCGTGACATTGTATGAACATCATCTCCCCCACAGACCTACAGCTGGAAGACCTGGTACGAGGGCAGGCCGGGATTGGTGGTGGGGGAGGGGTCAGTCCCACCCCAGGGTCAGCGGCCCAGACAGAGCGTCGACACAGTAGACACCTGATTGAGGTTTCTGAGGACAGGAAACGACAGGAGATGCTTCAACAGCAACGCAGACCAGTATGTAATGGGTTGAAGCTGGCTAAAGGGGAAAGCAGAAATTTAAGGCTTAATGTCATAAATCAAAAGGAGTCAAAGCCCCTTTACCATGCTTTGGGCATGAGCCCCTCATACTCGAACATACCCGGGTTGTGTTTCAGGATTGACTATTATCATCAGTTAAAACTTCTTATATTGGTTGAGATGTAAAAGCTTTTTTCTATGTAGGGTTTTCTTAAATGTCATTACTTTTATGTGGTTATCTTTCACACATTTTATTAAATGTGAAACTTGTTTGCAGGAGAAGAGTGCCTCGAAGACTCACAGTGATGAAAAACTTGGTATGAAACGTTCACTTATAACACAAGTATATTCCTATAATTTACGTAATAAATAGTTATTTAAGCACTTGCTAAATTAAATTCAAAGTTGATATTTATTAAGATAAAAAATAATATTTGATACATTGTATACGTTTTCTTTATTTTAATGTTTTCTGGAGGCTATATTCCTATATAAGTAAATCAACATTTATTTTTTGCGGACAGGTGGTTTATCCAGTCGGTTGAAGGCCCAGATCCCTTCAGCAACATTTGTGAACTATGACACATTTAAGATTTCCCAGATGAACATCGACAGTGCTGAGCGACAGGAGGAGTTCACACGCTCGGAGGAACTCAATGGAAAAGGTGCGAAAATTGTGGTTGGGTCGGCCTCTTAAAATGTAAACTGAAGCTCAGAAATGGTTTACTGCTAGTGTTAGGTGTAACTTATGTGCCATATTGGTTCAAATAGACAGGCATGCTTTAATAGACACCATGAGGTCTTTTTCTTGGTATTGTCACAGATCATAGGCTCCTTGATAATAATTATCCTGTCTCAAACAATAAAAAATCATCTTTTTTGCTGTAAGACTATCAAATTTTGGGTAAAATATCAATGTATAAATAGGTTAATCATTTTGTTCACTATAAACCTGTACCCTGGAGTACAAAACCTGAGGGTCTAAAAACTGACACATACATAGGTTGAAATTTGTCTTCTATGATAATTATGGGTTTTTTATATCAAATTTTAAAAACATGTGTTTTAGTTGGTAGTCTATATACAGCTGATGTAGAGAGGCTGAGACACAAACTGTTGTTATGTTATGCTAGTTTGATGCTTGTATTAGTCTTGTAGTCCTCTAAATATATATATATATATCTATGAAGTCCAAGTGTGTTACTTTACTATGGTATCATGTTCATATCTTTCTAAGCAATTTAGTTTCACTCCAAAAAGCTTAAACTTAAAATATACATAGAAAATAGATAATCATGTAAAATTGCTTCACAGCAATTTATATATACATGTAAGTTCTGTATTTGTCCATGCGTTTTTTGTTTAGTGATTATAATATTATGAATACATAATTAATATTTTAACTGTTTTTAACAACAGAATATATGTATCGAGTACATTTACAAAACCTACACTGGCAAGGTATTTAGAAGAATTCCAGATTTATTCAAGTGTACTTGGTGACAGAATTATCTGCCCCTATTATTTTCATATTGTCGTTTCGTCATGATTTTTGCCTCCTGGAAATAAACACCTTTTGGGGATTTAAAATTAACAGTAATATTCCTAATCATATTACTAACAATAATGTAAACATAGCATGAGTTTTGAGGCAAAAATAATGAGTTTCCCTTTATGGATTTTTTTGTGTACTGCGGATATTTTCTTGCTTACTTGCTCTATTGCTATCCTTTGATGAATTCCTGATTTCTTTAATTTGAACTTTAATGGAGGTTTTGCAAATTGAGATGGAAAGTTGATGGGTTTTTGCGTTGAACTTTTGTAGATTAGTAGTATGCACTTGCACTTTAAAATATGTTTATACAAATATATAGCAGGACTTGTGTTACTTTAAATTAAAGTTTCCAAAGCTTGTTTGTCTTATAAAAGAAAGAGTCAAATAATGCACTTACAGTTTTACTCCATTGTCAGTACTGGACTGGTGCTATAAATGGCTGCCTGATGACTTTTTTGAGAGAGGTATCCTTGTAAAGATGTCGTCAATGTTGCCGCTGGCTCGTTGTTTATTGTGTTTTATTGTGCTTTTATAAGCAGAATTCATTTTTACAGATTTTTCCATTATTATTTGCACCATTGTTTATTGAATACAGATTTATCAGGAAGTTTCAACTGTTTTTAATTCCTGAGATGTGTTTTGTTTCTTTATAAAAAAAAACATGTGAAATATTGTTTGTCGCCATGTACACAAAAAGTTGAATAGAGCAGCTTAATCATTAAGTTTAATATGAAAGGAATAAAGATAAAATAACACTGCCTAGCTTTTTGTAAGTTGAAGTTTTATTGACAATAAAAACTAATCTAATGTTAACGGAATTAATAATTATATTATGCAAGAGTAGAAGCCTAGGCAATCCTCTTCAAAAGATATATAAGTGAAAGGAATCTAATCAATGTGTGGCACATTAATATTTCAGGCTTCCATTTTTATAACTTGAGGTTGTTATTAAAGTATACCATTGCAATACCTATCCACTGTTTCATTTAAGTGATACATTCATAGTTATTTAAACCTTAAGACATAAGTTTACAAAAAAATATATTAGTCTAATTTCAGTTATTAACTTAAGAACATAAAATAAAACAAATGTCAGAGAAAAAAAATATTTTCAATTTTCAAATGATATCTACTTAAGTGTCTGTTTTGGCTTCAATATTGTGAATAGATATTTGGTTTTGGATCACTAGGACTAAATGAGTGCTGTTATGTTTCAGATATTGTGGATGAAGCAGGAAAGAGGGAGGGACAGAATAAAGGACACAGGCACAGTGGACGCAAGAGTCGTATGGGTACAAACTTTCAGCACTACTCATGTTTACTACGAACAGTTTGGGTTTAATTTTTATTTTCTCAGCAACAAAGTCGTCAAGCCAGGCAGAGCCGAGCGCTTACTAATTGTCTGGAAGACTAAAAATAAATGCTTATTTTTCGAGTGTGAAATGTCTATTTGATGCCTTATACTAGCTGGTGCTCATGCGGTGAGCATCTAAATAACTCACTTAATGAAACCAATTAAGGAATGAAACCAATTAAGGACTTCATGAAAAATTAGCGGCTATTTTTGTTACTGAATAGAAAGTTGGCTTATTGTATTTTGGTTATCAGAGCTTTTACCTTATGATTGAATGTGAATCTGTTCGGTAATCCCATCGGCAGAGGCTTCAGCTAATGTTTACTATAATACTTTCAACAAACTTTGTCACATCTTTATTGTTAGGTTTTTAACTTTTTTACAAAAAAATAGGGTGAAACAAGTGAAAGAATCTTTATAATATAATACTTAAAGTGACACCCTTATTCAAAATCAATACATACACTAGTATAATAAACATAAATTCTGAGTGATAAATCTCAACTACTTAATAAATAATGCATTTATGGAAAATATTAATTACTGATAACAAGATTGTTACTATATTTTTAATAGCTGAAAATGCAAAAATATTACATGATTGGTGAATGCTAAAGATTTAGTGAGATCTAATACCGTCTCATAAGGTAGAAATACGTTTTCTGCAACTTTCAAATTTAACTTGATATCCTTCATAAGAATTGTTTTCTACATTTATTCATCCTTTTTAGCATATTAAAGCAATTTACCTAATTGTGGTAAATCTTATTTTGGAGTAAGAGTGCACCTTTAACCCAATGAATAGAAAGGATCTTTGTTAGTTCAGTTCTAACAAAGCAACTTTCAGACCAGAAACTTGAAAAAATGATGTTGACATAATTCTTCTACATAGCATGTGCTATTGTACTGCCTGTTGATTATCTGGATTATTTTCTCAATCATATTTCATTTTAAACTTGTTTAGTGTATGCACTCATGTCAGCACCAATCAGATTTGCCGAACAAATTTCTACTTTGTCATTTGAAAAGCATTTAAACTTCTGTGATATTCAATTCAGTCTTTGATTGATAGACCTTTTAAAGATCTTATATTTATGTCCCATCTAAATTGTTAAGTGGAGCAAACACGATAGTTTTATACTGTCCCCAATGTTTGTATTCCAGGCATGCATGATTCAGAGGAAGAGGAGGAGTTGGAAACGAGAGAGGGGCCGGACTACGTGCAGGACCCCCATCTCCACCGACCACCACGTGTCAAATCCGCACGCACAGGAGGAGAAGACATGAATAGTGCAATACAGAGCATCAAAGATCTACGCCAGTCTCTCGCTACATCTGCCGCATCTAACACAAACCTCAGCCCTACTGCTGGGTGGGTAGCCAACTTTGTGGAAAAATATTTGTGGTTTTTCTTTTCAATATGCTAGAGAGTAGAGGATTCAAATTAATTTCTCAAATAAATACAAAAGTAGTCCAGATTTTATTGTGTCGTAAGGAGTTACATGTCAGTCTTCGTTACTTGGTCA
The DNA here is from genome assembly GCF_026914265.1 of Mya arenaria. NCBI lineage: Eukaryota > Metazoa > Mollusca > Bivalvia > Myida > Myidae > Mya > Mya arenaria. Next base: position 52,055,466 of record NC_069125.1, on the reverse strand, counting down.
AAAAGCAACTGTATATGCTTTCTTCTGTTTTCCAGCATAATAATGTTCACTCTCTCCTTATCCAGGAACTACATCAAGAAATTGCTGAAACAGGAGCTGAGACAGACAGATGAGGACATTGGTGAAATCACTGCCCGCCTTCAACGTAACATAGACAAAAAACAAGAACAGGTACATTTCACTTGTGTGAGCTTTGTTTTCAGTTGTAACTTAATAGTCATAATGATTAGCATGCACAGTCTCTCTTACACTGTTCATTTCATTTAAAATTAAGCACTCATTACATTTAAATCCATTTATGTAATCTCTGAACATATAAATAATAATCAATTTCTCACTCTTCTTGACTGCCTATGCTTTTCTGTACAAGTGTGCAAAGCTCTACTCAACTTTTATACACATATTTTTATAGAAACTGATTTTAGCATATAACTGTTTGCTGCTATTGTAGATGTCACAAGTATATCATTACATTATCAGCCATCACAATGCTGTAGTTACTTGAAAAAGCTTTCAGCTTGCTTGCCTTTTTTTCAGTATGATGAGATGCTACACCACCAGCAGCAACAGCAGCAGCCACAGGGTAGTGCTGTCAACACTTCTCAAGGTCAGGCCAACCCCCGGCCAGTACCTGACCAAAACCCTAAACCTCCAGACCCCAGGGTCAGGGCTGATAAGAAAGAGACCATTAAAAAGGATGTGCCAAAGTCAGAACGGAGAGAACCAACAGTACTTAAGGGTGCTACAAAATCCATGACAAATTTGAATGGAAATGCTGTAAATGAGGGAGCAATGCTTAATAGTAAACTGGTCGATACTTACCATATCCCAGACTCCAACCACTCTCAGGGTCATAAACAAGACGGTTTCAGGGGAGGTAAACTAGAGACAGATTATGGACAGCCAAAACAAGTGAAAAATGGCATCAGCTATAGTTCAGCCACTGACCTGGCTCAGCCCCAGTTTTACCAGAATGAGCCGGTGACCAGGATGATACGCCAGGGAGTGAATGGTGTGCCTCGGAGTGCAAGTAGCAGCAGTAGTCGGGAGGAGAGTGAGCCTCGCAGTGTTAGCACCACTCTTGACAAGAATGACAGGGACAGAAATGAGGTAATCACCTGCTGCTTACACAAAACACAATGTAGCTTTCATTCATCATCTTCAATAATATTACAAAACTGTTTGCAAATAAATAATTTTGACAAGGTAATTTGTATTCTTCAACATTTGAAATATTTAACGATTTTAACAAAAATTAAATTATCAACTAAGTAAACAAATACAGAGGATAAAATATCTAAAATGTTGATTATTAATATGGTTCTCTATTATTTTGTATTGGCAAAAATTCATTCTATATTATTATTTTGTATTCCTAAATAGACATTCTCAATATTATTTTGTATTCCTAGATAGCCATTCTTTTGTATATAGGTTGACTACATTCTTATCCTAAATATACATTCTTTGGCTATTAAGGTTCTGACCAGATGATTTTTTGTATTCCTATTATATTTTCATATTCGGAGCTAATAGACTGAAATGTTCTATTGTCAGTAATATGAAAGAAGCCATTATGATTATTATGTTTACCTTTCATCATTAGCCGATATATATTTATGGGATAATTATCATGAGAGATTAAAAAGTTGTAATTTGAGTTATCTTTTGTTTTCTTTTGCCTATTCCATTAAAAGAACTATTAGTAGTTTCATTTGATTGCTTTATACAGGCTTTAGGCTTGAATTATCCATTAAAGGTCCATTAAAGGTCTAAAATATTTGTTAGTTATTTCCATTATTGATTATTGATTATCTCTTTCAGAATGTACAAAGGGTAAAGTCAGCTAAAAATAGCAGTCGACAGGTTGTAGGTAAGCGCTACTTCATTCAGTCAAAAGCCTTTCACAAGCGTCACCAGCCCGCTGTGAACATGTTGAAAATAGAGGGAGCCACGTGCACACCAGCTAACGCCAACTCCTCACAGCCTCTCGCCCCTTCTCCGGCACCGAGCCCGCGGCCACCTGGGCCAACCGTCCAGCATAACCCGCAGTTAGGTAGTAACGGTGGCCGGGCTCTCGGTGCATGTCGCCTCAGTCTCAGTGGGCTCGGTGGGCTGCAGTCGTTGCAAATAAAGAATGGTGGAGGCTTGTGAGTCACATGACTGCTGTGATGTGCCGTGACGTTTGACAGTGCTTTCACACTGACCATTAGTGTTGGCTCTTAATTGCAGTTCTAGTAGAATATCTTTTTAAAGCTAAATGGGATAGCTTTCAGTACTGATTGGGGTTGCTTAATGTTTTGAAATTTTTGGATTTGTGAACAAGCTAGTAATTTATGCAGATTTTATATAAAAGTTTCGCTTTTTGGTACATTTTCGCTTTCAGAGTTAAAGGTTGTTTTTGCTCATTAATGTTTTCTGCTGCTTTTGTTACATGTGTTCTTATATAAATAAGATATCACTTAATCATCATTGAAACAGTTTACTTTTTATTAAATTGAATATTTCCAAATGTTTTACAAGACAGGACAGAAAAGATACTTTCTTAAGCATACAAAAAATGTTTGTTTCAGGTTTACTGACCTACCCTATTTATTTTCCCTACCCTAAACTTTTTATTGCATTGAGAAATATTTTTTATCATTCATTTCTTTTTTTAGCTCTACTGGCCAAAGGCCAGAAGAGCTTATGCGATGGTAATGTGTACGTAGTATGTGCGTCCGTGCGTCTGTAAACAATTGCTTGTTAACACAATACAGTCTTCAGTTTTGATTGTTTCTCGATGAAACTTGTACAGTATCTAGATATCCATTAGAGCTGGGTTCCTTTCGAAAACCAGCCAGACTGCCAATGCATGCATAGATTATGGCCCTTGATAGTATAAAAAAATGCTATTGTGTAAACAAATGCTTGTGAACACGATACAGTCTTCAGTTTTGATTGTATCTTGATGAAACTTCTACAGTATTTAGATATCCATTAGAGCTCGGTTCCTTTCGAAAACCAAGTATGAAAAAATATGTTCGTCTGTAAACAATCTGAAACAGCTATGCAAATCCTTGCTATTTTGAACAAGGCTTTATTTAGTGGTCCACTACCATGGTTGTTCAAATTATGCCCCTTGGGTCAAAACTGGCACTGCCCTGGGTGTCACAATTTTCCTAGAGACTTATTTAAGAAATATTTTTAAAATCTTCTTGTTTCGAACCATAAGGCCCATACCTTTGATATTTATTGTAGAGCATCATATGATGACCATTTAGCAAAACATTTGAAATTATGCCCCTTGGGCAAAAGCTGGCCCCACCCCTTTTGACTTACATTTTTTAATTTTTAAAACTACAGCAATGAAATTTTGACCATGTATACAGTTTTGCAAACGAGCATCAATGTTGTCCTTGGATGTCCTTGACCAGAGTTCAGTTTTGAAAGCAAATATTTTTTACCCTCAGATTACCTTTACTTGGCACATATTAAAATAGTTCATGCAACTAATCTGCTTAACACTTTCTGTCCTCAGATGTTGAACGTGCAGCGTTTTCAGCTAACCCAAACACAAAAAGTGAACTATATATTTGTTGCCTATTCCTCAAACGTACATGCTCTGGATTGAAAATGACTACAAGAGCCATGCCAGTAGAGCATAGACCCGCTTGGGCCTCTTGTTTCTTTTAAAACATGAAAATGAAGTGTTGATGGCTTTTAACCAGTAATGCTAAAGCTGTTCTAGCATATAATTTTTAGGTTTCGGTAACAAAACCTGGAACAAATGTATTATTTTTTTACACCTTTATCAAATATGCAAATGTAGGCAGCAATTTAATTATAATGGTTTTATCAATATAACATGATAGTATGTGCAGCGTAGTTTGCCATGTATTTTTTAATAGATTATAAATAAATATAGAATTAAAACAGTAACAGTAAACTTTTAATACCTTCATATTTTCAGAAACCATTCCAACAAAAATCTCACTAATGATAACACACGACCATGATGACAGATCTTTCGCGGGGAACCAGTTTCTGCCTCTCACCCGCACGTTACGAGGGCCGTTCAACAAGTCTGCCAACCTGCCTTCAAAAAGGAAATAAAGTTGGCCGTCATTAACATTATGTGATAGTGCTTCATTTTCTCAAAGTTGGAGGCTCATTCTCACAATTCAACATTAGGTATAACACATTTTAGCTATTGAAGTGAAGCCAACATGCCAGTGTGGTGTTTTTATGTTGTATTTAAACAATTAATGAACTACTCCAGTTGATAACTGCTAAATACATCTGTGATATATGTCTTAATTCATTCCATTTAAGCTCATTTTTAAATTAATGATAGTACCTTTAAAGTTCTTTTAAACTTTCTTTGACCTCTGGGAAACCCTGACAGTCATACATTTATGCAGAAACTGTTTTTCATCAATCAATTAAAATACAAAATGTATGCTGCCAGTGATCTAGTGCATTTCAATGATGCTCATAGTTATTTTTTATAAAATGTTTTTTTAACATGTGATGTTATTTGGTTGTTCTTTTATCATCCAGTATGTAGTTGTATTAGTTTTTTTAAATGTATAAAACTGTGATATCATTATTTTGTTACCTACATGTAAACGTACATTATGTATGCTGTTTCCGTCCAAGTTACTTATTTGTTTTTTATACAATATGTCATAGAAATCTTGTCCTAGCTGAAACTGAAGATGGATGATCACTTACACACTTTTGAGCATTACATAGTAATGTTATTGGCATTCAACATTTTCCATGTACTGCTCAGATTCTGTAAATATCTATTTTATTTTTCTGACTGCAGGAAAGAATATAGGAAGAGCTGTCATGTAATTTTTAAAAAGAAAACCTTTAACATACATTTTTAACAAGATACTTTCAAAAAGTCTGGGACATTGTTCATGCCTGTTAAGTCAGCAGACCCAAGCATTACAAGTTTGCTTGTATTTTGTAAATTGTTCTCAATAAGTGGAATGACATGCTCCTGTTGAAGGGTAGAAGGTAAGGTGCTCAATGCACAAACAAGCTTGTCATTACATCCAGTCATAGGTACCTGTACTAACTTTAAATGTTGAAACCTGGTGACCCCATGTAATTTGGGTACCATTATTAGGGTATCATGAATTAATTACAAAAATAGTGCAGTTAAATTTTTAGTCTTTATTTAAATTAAAAATGGGTCTATTTTGCATTCTTTAAAGCCGCCCCCCCCCCAAAAAAAAAAATCAATAAATAAAAATATTGTGTTTCAAATATATTTTTAGCTATAATTTATACAAAAAAAATGATTCATATATGTCATTCAATAAAACCAAAATAGTATGAGGTCTCCAGGCTGCAAACATTCACATTCTTTTACTTTGGATACTTAATGAATTGGATGCAGTATGAAATATTCAACAACAGTACTGGAGTTGTTTCAATGGTTTTAACAATACTCTATTGTGGGATTAATTTAAAGGACATGTAGTTTGAATGCCATTTTAATTTGTTCATCAATTATAATATTTAATATAATTATTTTGTTGTTTGTTTATGTTTAACATAACTATATTAAATATGAAAATTAAAATAAATTCTAAAGCTGTTTTGCTTTCGTTCTTTATGGAGCCTTCCAAGTGTCCATATTAATTAGAGGGGGTATGATGTCAAAGATATGGTCACCTCTTGCAAAATATCGTAAAATTCCTGAATGAATGAAGCTGCTGCTGCTGCTGCTAAACTTTAAGCCATTTCTAAAATCTCACTAGAAATTTAATTCTGTAAACATCCCTTAAAATACATTTGACATGTTAACATCTACTTTAACCACTTTAAAAGTTCAATTAAAATATATGTTGCGGAGACTCAAGAACCAGATGTGGTATTGTTTGGTAGCACGCATTGTATATGGCAGGTAAGAAACACATAAGATGATGAAGCGTAAACATTGATGAATCGACACTCACCGCATTGGTAAAGTCAGCGAAACCATAGAAGCTTTTAAGTCCTGGTAAAACCGTCCATTAGCATATAAATTAGAATGTGCCTTATCATTGATCGGAGTCTATTGACAGATTGATAAAGAGAACTTGAAATAAATCACTGTTCTTTGTAAATTAATGAATAACAATTCGAAATATCAGGGTTTTTTTGTTCTCCATTTAATTAATAGCATTCCATTAGTATAATCACAATTCCATTTGTTCTACAAATACAAAGTAGGTCCATTTAGCCCCCATAGCCATAGCCTTTAGTGCTCACAAAGACAAACAGAGGATATATATCCACAATTTAACATCGGATGATGTGCCTGGACAATTCCATGCAGGTGATCATGTGGATTGCAGTTGTATCAATAAGTCGAGTTTCCTGGCTTATAACATTTGGGGTGGTCAGTGATGGCAGGTGTAATTGAATTATTCACACCATGCAGTTATTCGTTTAAGTATTTCTTGTCTACTAATCGACCATCAAGTTCGAGTCTATACACGTGTTTGACATTTGTGGTATGAACTGCAACAAGTTATACAATGGAAATCAAACTGGTTATAAGCATTCTTATTCTAGTTTCAAGAGTGAATTCGCTCATGGAAAAAGACCTGCATGACAAGTTGTTCAAAACTTACAATAAAAATGTTATACCGGCTGAAAACAGCTCCGTGCCTGTTAATGTTCAACTTGGAATGACCGTTCGGTTCATTGACGACCTTAATGAAAAAATGCAGACAATTTCCATTTCACATTATCTGACTTTGACGTGGAAAGATGCTTTCCTTAAATGGGACCCTGAAAAGTTTGACAACGCGACCAGTATCAATGTCGAGGCAGTGGCCATTTGGAGGCCGGACATTGTGTTGGATTTGTCGCTCGGGGAATCCAATGACTTAATAGGAAAGGAAGGTAATGTAATAATATATCACACTGGGAAAGTAACGATGTGGCCACACGGAATAATGAAGGTTCCTTGTAAAATGGACCTAACTAGATTTCCATTTGACGAGCAGTCTTGTTCGCTGGAGTTCTACTCCTGGTCGTATTGGATGGATAAACTAAACCTTACATCGATGTTTCCCGAGCCACACATAGAAAAAAACATACTCAGTGCCGACTGGGAACTCGTAAATGGAACGGTCGAGCAAATAAATGGGGTTTTTGAGGAGGATGTTTGGTGTAAAGTGCGGATTAACCTCCACTTACGCAGAAAGTGGTTGTTTGCCTTTCTCAACACAGTCGTGCCAATCTTGTGCATAGCTATGCTAAACATGTTATGTTTTGTCCTTCCTTGCGAGTCCGGAGAACGCTTGACGATGACTATGTCCCTGTTTCTCTCACTGGCCGTTTACATGACCATATTTTCCAGCACCATGCCTGAGACATCGGACCAAGCGCCCGTCTTGGGAATGTACGTCGCCATGCAACTTCTTGGCAGCGCCATTACAATCGCAGAAACTGTCTTCTCGCTGTACTTTTATTTCAAAAGTGGAAAAGTTTACGTAAACCAAGCTCTGATTGGTTTCGTAAGATGTCAGGGTGTTGTAAAAATCACGAGCGGTGAATCGGATGAAAGTACCACTAGTATTGTAAGCAGAAATACAGAAACTACACAAACACGGCACGGCGATGGGTTTCCAGTGTACCAAACAGTCAGTGGAACAGACATTTCTCATGCCATTGACAGATTCTTTGTAATCGTGTTCGCATTGTGGAATGTTTCTCTAATGGCAGTGTTGTTTGCACATTTCTTCAAGTAGTCTAGTTTTGGAGTAAAAGGAAGTTCGTGTATTAAATGTATCAACATTTTTACCAATTCACCAATTATTTCACGCATAAATAACAATGTCTTTTACTCTGGAACATAACCAAATGCGGGCATTTAAGGAAGGGGGTATTTACAAAACAAATATTCAAATATTGAGACCAAAATTAATGATGTACATGTATAACCTTAATTAATATATCAGCAAAACAAATTTTACAGAATCGACTAACCAAATGGACGAAGGACTTGATAAAATACGTTCTGGCCACTTTGGTTTTCAATTGAATAAATGCAATTTTACATACTTAATTCGGAAGGAGTTATTTAACGCGTGTTTATTGATTACAAACGCTGTACTGACAAAAAGGAGACTTTCTATTGAAAAAGTGGTTGCCACAGAGTGATTAAAGCGTCAACAGTATATGTATGCCTCCATACGGCCATGTGTACGGTTTAATATACTAGTCACGTGCCGTACCTTAACGTAGTAATTTGTATCAGTCATACAAACACTTAATAAGAACGTATTTAAGACTTATCCACATATTGCAAGTTTCTCCACCTTTTGGACATACATTAAAGTTGTGACGTGACTTTGGTCCAACTTTATTGAAACTTATTCATCCGTAGGTTAACGTACTAAAACGTAGGTATCCGTACTGAAACGTACTGGTCTATGCGTATTGATCCTTGGTTGAACGTAGTTCACCGCAGACCCGTACATGCGATTGGCATTTAAGTTGCCAGCCGCAGTAAAACGATGTTCAACATAGTATATACGCCGTACCTGTCTGCGTCCTGTAGTTTTTTGCTTCCCGTTTCTTACCATTTGCGTGTGTTTGACTGTACCATTATGCATAGTATTCCGTATCTGCTTTTTAAATAATGGAGCCCATATCCCCCTCTGCTGTTCATGATTTTCGTGAAAAATTTAATGGACACTATTTGACACAATGTATGCTTTTAGAAAAGGGGCGCCAAGTATTGAAATTATAAGTTTTATTCATACGGTTCAAGACGAGGAGTTAATCCATCGAAGTATTTGGAAAGTTTTTTTTTAACAAATGTATCAGACGGCTGAACATAGCTATTTCACTGGTTCTTTTGCATTTAATAGACTGTTTTCAATTTTGGTAAAGTTGAGATGCTTGTTTCCCTAAAAAATCAAACATTTTATAACCCGTTTCCTCAAGTTTACTCGTTGGTATTGAAGTATTTTGAACATATGACTGAAATAGACTTGACACGTTTTCTTTAAAGGCTAATTTTCCTTATACCGCTTTAGAGGATCATGTTATTAATGACATGCTTAAATATCTTAATTCATATTTTAAAAGGCCAATTTTAGAGTTCGCTGAACGAAAATCTCAACGTAATATCGCTATGTACAGCGGTTTTGGTATTAGCTTCCAAATATTTCCATTGATTTGTTTGGTTGTGCTGGTCAAAATATTTCATTCTGTACGACACTACATACTTCTTGGCTGAAACACATCTCTTTGGTTCACGTTACTTTCGGTATTTGTGAAAGATTCACATGATAATGCACGTAAGGGGATCAAACGCAGTGCTTAGAAACACGAAAATGAGCAGTTTGGGTAAGCAGCCAAAATACATTATAGCTATTTGTTACGTAGCTTTTGATGTATGTCGAATGCGATGTAGATGGTGGGTCGTGAGGGGGAGGCGTATGCTGGGGGCGGGCAAAGTGATTTGATGGGAATGGACTCCTGCTTTGGTGTCATTTGACCTGTACAAAATTTAGTGACAATTAACCTAAAATATTTATTTTTTTCTTCAGATGTATCCAAGGGGTCACTCCTACCAACTATCTAGCATAATATAACTATAAAATACTACAGTTTAACAATGTTAGAAAATCCCGAAAATGCCTCATAGAATTACTGCCGTTTAACAATGTCAGAAAATCTCGAAATGCCTAAATAGATGGCAATGGAGTTAATTCCCATCAACTCATTGTGGGGTGGGTACACCAGACTCCCATCTACATTAACTACTTACAGTATCAAATTGCTATTCTAATTTACAGTACGTGTTTATAGTGATAATTGCATAGGCATTGTATCTACCTAGACATTTTTTCTAAGAGTAAGATAATGTTTTGACAATGTTGCTATTATTTTTATTGAAACATAATGTAATCTAAACTGTTATTGTACCTACGAAATAAAGTGAATTTGCCTCAAACTTGTTTGAAATTGATTACATACAGGGCTTCCACTCTCATCTTGCCATCTTAATTCAATTGCCTAATACACTACCACATTTGTGACATTTCACTTGCAAGTTTGCATAGTTGCCAGTTGGGGCCAGAATTTTAAATGGTCCCGCGTTTTAAACTTTTAAAATCAAGCGTTTCGTATGATGCAGACTAGCACGCGCATTTTCGCTACGTGCAGACGATGAAAACAAAAAGTCAAATGATGAACAAGTTGCTAGAATCAAATTCTGGTGTTCTTTATTCTTGTTCGAATCCGCCGAAATTTGTTCAAAGTAAAACAGCCCAAACGAACTATGGAGAACCTTCAGACAATGGTGAACGTCTCTGTACAGTGCCAAGTGGCAGTATTCGAAGTCCTAAAGAATGCCAAGGAAAGCCATTTCATTTCATAGATTGTCAAGCAAATGGAATATTTAGAAAGAAGTTGTACAGGAAAAGGTTGTATGAATGGGCAACAATGGGGATTGAACATCGTCAAATCAAAACAGGGAGAGAAGTCAGCTCGAAAATGCCAGGTAGCTTAACGTTAATAAGATAAGGCTATTGACCAAGGGGAGTATTATACGCCTATGTCTTAAACTAAAGTAATATATATTTATAATTATATACAAATATGCAGATTTCATTGACAGTTTTTTTAAATTGCCTGGTTTGCCATTGTTTTAGTCAATGGCCTTCCACTGTGCAAAAGTGGGTGGGGAAGGTCAACAATTAAAATGTTTCAACTGAAGTTCATGTTTTATTTAGTTGAAGAACAATCTTTTTCAGGAGTTGAACATACATTCTTTGCAACATGTTTTGGGGTAATAAGGAGTTGAGTAAGTTTTACGAAAGATGAGTATCAGAATTTTGGATAAAAAATGCATTTGCATGTTTTCAAAGAAAAACATCTGTTTACAATATGAATGTGTATTTTTTTGGGTTAAAGTGCTCTAGACTACCCAATTCATAATGTCTTGTGGTTTCTTGATGAAATACTTTTAAGTAAGAAAAATATTCAGGAAAATAATGCAAAATAGTGGATTAAATTCATTTTTATGTTTCATAATTGCAAATACCATTCTTTTTAATAGTAGCGGCAATTGCCACAAAGCCTCAAAACATTGTTGGTCTTGAATATTTTGACCAAAACAAAGATATCTATTTTGTATAAAAACATCTCTGTAAAAAATGTAAATGCTTTTTAATTGAACATCTGATTAAAGCATTTTTTCATAAAATTTGCTTAAAAATATCTCTTAATTACAGAAACAGGTTTATATATCACTCTTGCTAAATATTGAACCTCAAAACTGATTTGTTTTTTGTTTTTTCCAAACTAGGTATTGCACTGTGGAAGGGCCTAAATAAAAGAAGTATAATTCATGATTTAAAAAAATGTTTTGAGTCTATTAAAGCTGCACTCTCACAGATTGAACGTTTTGACAACTTTTCATTTTATTTTTTGTCTTGGAACGAGCAAATTTTTGCTTAAATATCTGCAAACCAGTCTAAAAAGACTGCTGACAAAATATCAGATCGCAGATACCAAAAGTCAAGTATACAATTAATTATCTTTATTTTATTCCAGAAAATAAGACGAATGTGACTTCTAATAGTTTAAAGTCTCGTTATATTGAAGAGGCATTGGAAGCAATTGAATTAAGATGTACTAGCAGAAAGAATAGCATTAGGGCAAAAATTCTACTGAGAAAAGAACATCTTTTGACAAAGGTAGGCCAGGTATTTTATGTAGTGCTTTAGAGTAAGGAGGGTCTTAGGACATAACATTTTTTTAACTAGGATGAGAAACAGGAATAATGAACCACACATGAGTGAATAAGATTAATTCAATGTCACAACTAAAAAGGAGTTTGACACCCTGGTAATATATAATTCACAACTAGAAGACTGGGTGTCTAAAGATCTGCCGTACAAGTTACAAGATTGCCACATGACGTCTGGACATCTTATCATTGGATAGGAATACCGTTAAGCTTTATATGTGTATGGTCCAGCTTGCTGAATTTGCCTAGGGATAATTCAGTTCAAACATCAGATCCATTAAATATTTAATGATAACATAAAACTTGATTTGAATCAATATCTTGATGTTCATGCTTTATGCTCTAATAAACTATTCATACTAATTTATATGACCTTTTAGGAAGAGGAGCAAGATATCCATACTAAAGCTGACTTGTTTGCAATCACCACAGTTCCTGATCCTAGATTCTTTGTTCTGCCAAAAGATGACCCTTTCCCTCTTCCAACTCTGGAGTCACAGAAACAGACATGTCTTTCACCATCAAGGAAAAAGCGCAGGCGGAATTATGGAAACACAGACTGCTACGTTTACTTCCATAATCACGATGACGTCTTTGATAACACAAAAATGCTACCCCTAAGTTTGTGAATACATATTACAAGCATTTTCAGCAAATAACTGATTGTGTTATTGATAAAAATGTATTTAAGATATATATATATATAATGCAGATAGCATATATTAATGCATTTTGAGTTTATGAGTAGTCTGAGTAATAATGGTCTGTTTTACTTTTGTAGAGATTCAAACTTCAACTTAGGACTTTTATGCCTTCTAAATCTTAAAACATTTCACTCAGGATAAAGGATAAAAAGAAAATTAAGATTACAGTTTATCGTCCAATATAATAGATATGTAAGACAAAGATATTTTTTCAGGCACCAGGCTTATAAAGCCTCCAACAAAGCTTGTGGAGCTTGTGGCTCAGGCAGTCACCTCTAGTCCAGATGGGCTGTTGCAAGTACAGCAAATATACACATTTCTACAGTATGTACATGTACAAGAATATTGTCTCATTACTGTTTTACAAGAAAGGAATTAAGCTTATATTTAAATACTGTTGTGCTCTCAAGTTTGAAAGTACAAGAGATATAAAAGAAATAATGCAATTTAAAAAAAATGTCCATACTGTAAATCCGTTATCTTTTAACTTTCAATTATAAAAAGCTTCAGAAGTTAATATCAGATTTTTTTTTCCAACTTTATAAAAATATGTACAATTAAATCCATCGGTCACTCTTTGTTCTTTTTTTACAGAAACAAGTATCCCTTCTTCAGATACATGGACAAAATTGCTGTGAACAGTTGGAGGGTAAGAATTAAAATATCTAATGTCATTTTTTTTTTAAATCTGAATTAAGTAATTGTGCATATCACACCTGAACATATAGTGCTTTGCATTTTGATGATTATTACATGTATAACCTTCCAAGTTCACGCTCAGACTAGTCATTTCTCAGAGTTGTGAGGACCTCAGTTATTAAATTATAGCTAAACCAAATTGCCAGAAGATAAAAGCATCATATAAGTTTGATTTTACATAATATATTTTATAAATATGACTAACATTGGTTAGTAGGTTTTAAATTAAGGGACAAAGAATGAGAGGACTTGGAACATGTTTTCCCATGTGACAAACATTATAGATGCTTAAATGTGGTGCGGGTGGTTCAGGGGCTATCTCTCAAGATTAATTTTAACTTCAAGTTAAAATGTTTGAATATCAGTTTACTGTATTGTATTGAATCTGTATCAAAGAAAAATCTGAATCTATGAAATCTGTTCACTGACTTTTTTACACTAGAATATCAACTATGTGATGATTCTTATAAACCATTTAAACTTAGTTCAGTGGGGTTAATGAAAGGTGTGGTTTGTTTTATATTTAGTAGTTTATTTTGAGCAATTATTATTTTTCAAAATGAAAATACCTTAAAATATTAATTACAGAGTTCCATTAGACATGCTCTTTACCAGAAGTGGTTCCGAAAAATCCGCTTTGATGTCAGCTACATCAGCAGTAAAGGATGCTACTGGGCCATCAACAAGAAACATAATCCAAGGGAATGGAATCTTCCAGAAACTGCATTTGAAGACTCTGGTTAGTTTATTTTCTGAGGTTTTATTAGAACAAAGATAATACAGTAATACAGTTTAATAGTATGTATGTTACACAGTTAGCTGACTACATTTTATTGAATTGGTATTTAAAAAAATGTGGCTTTTATTTTCCAGCATCTGAATATAGGGATTATATAGAATACAGGGATCTTATGGAACTAGAGGTAAACATTGTCTTTATCAATATAAACTGTAGTGTCCATGCAACAAGGTATCAAGCAATACTACCTAACGGCATTACTTTTTTGTATTGATTTGTCGATTGTTTTAAATAATTATTTCACAATTTTAATGCTTCCTTTCGACTGGGAATAGGATTGTTATTGGTTCCAGCTTTCGAGTACCTTTTTTGTGTTTCAAGAGACAATGAATAATTTCAAAGTGATTGAACATTAAGCAACTGATTTTCATGGAAATTTGATATCAAATTAATTTCAGTAAAGAAAAATATCGTAATTTCCTTATGTGTCAGGAGAACCCAATTTACCAGTATGCTGATGAAGGTTGCGAGGAAATAAGACTGGGGGACCTAAATATGGAGTTGTGGAGCCCAGCAGACTCCTGTGTGAACTCGCAGGCTGAAATCCATGTACCGTCCCCTGTCAGAGAGCCTGACCCGATCCTAGCCACCTGTGCTACTGACTGGAACAATGGTAATTTTCATTTTTGTATGTTGATTGTTCATGTTTTCCAAATTTTGTCGTTCTTCGTCTGAAGTACCAGATGCAGCATTTGGGTCAAATGATTTTTATGAAGTCTTCATATAAATTATTCCAGTGCTTTGCAATTCTTTTTGCATAGATCAATATACCTAATATTTTTTTAAGTCTTCAGATTTTGACTGTTATTTTACCGTTTCAGAGTTGTGTTTGTCAAGTGGTGAGTCAGGATGCTGTTCAATGTCCCCTCTAGTCTTGTCTTCTGATAGCTGCTCTATTCCATCCCAGATTCTGTCACAATCTTCAGACATTGACTCAGGTGATGATGAACCAGTAGATGAAACACAAAGATTCACAATGAAAGAAAACACAAGAACAAATCATAGCTCTAGTTCTTCACCATTTGTTAACTGGACACCAAACTGGGAAGATTATGGTTCATATATTCTTTCCCCACAGAACGTAACGACCCAGAAGTACCTACTGGATCTGTCATGTGGACAGATAGACAAACAACAGGTTGTTGCAACTTCATCTGAACATGAGGAGACCGTGCTTTCAGAATTACCAGCAGGGTCTGACTTGGACCAGTCAGTGGACTGCATGCATTTTGCCACTGACAGTGGTGATGGTAAATGCAGTGAGTTTCAGGTACTTGCTGAATATTCTGAGAGTGATGAAAACACAACCAAAATCTTGTGGTAAAAAGGTGGTTGTGAGTTACCAGTGATGGGGTTAACATCAGAAGGAACGAAGTAATATTAAATTATGGACGCCAAACCAAGTTTTGTAAATTACTTAAGACAATAAGCGTTTAAACGAATTGCAGAAACTGAAATAAATGCATGATCTTACACAAGTGTAATTTTCTGACTTGAATTTTTGTTTGTACATATTGGCTACTTGCATGTATTTATTAATCATGAAAAATAAATATTAAACTTAACTTTTATGTTGCTCATGTTTCAAAGTGTCGCATGAATTTATTTCTGGAATCTATAAAACACATTTTTATCATAATGAAGAAGAATGCAGCTTGGCAGAGAATCATACCATGATAAGGAAAAACAACAAAGGCAATTTAAGAGCCAGACCAATTAAATGGTTGGTTATCAAACTTATGAGGTTTTAAGTAAATACACAGTGATGAATATGGCATTTTTCCAAAGGATAGACAATTTATGGGCCATGACTTCGGAGTATTTGTCTGGTTATTAAACTCTTTGAGACTGGAAAATTGTTGTTAAATTTTGAAAAGATGTTAAAACAGAAATTCATGTGTCATAACTTGGGAGAGTTGAGTGATTGAGTTTGTTATTAATGTCCTCCAAAATATTACATGGTAACAGATTGTAAACAAGTTTGGTTATCACATGCAATACAAGTTTGCTAAAAGCGAATTTTAAGTCAATATGGATTTTTTTAGTTAATTCGAGGCTCTCAACTCTGGCTGTTTCTCCATCTTATTAGAAATATATAACACATATAACCAGTTTTGGTCAAGATCGGATTAGAATTTCTTAAGTATGAAAGTTGACAAATTGTAACTGCAGACCAGCTCCCTTAGGTTACCACAGGTTTATCTTGTATTTCATAAAAAACAAATTGACATTTATTACAATTATTAATCATGAATGATGACCTAACTAAACAAGACATGTTTGTCAAACATTAACACCTTTGGTCTGATGGCCCCTAAATCATCTACTGGTCAGCCCCAACCTTCATGTCAAGATTGAGGTCCAGGAATTGTTGAGATTGTGTTCAAGGTCACTGTGACCTTGACCTTTCATCTGATGACCCCTAAAATCAAAAGCAGTCATCTACTGGTCATGCCCAATTCCAAGTAAAGTTTGAGGGCCATGGGTGCAGGCATTGTAGAGTTATCACTCTGACAACCTTTAAGCATTCAAGGTCACTGTGACTTTGACCCCTTAAATAAATAGGGGTCATCAACTGGTCAGGCCCAGCCTCCATGTCAAGTTTGATGACCATAGGTCTAGGCATTGTTAAGTTTTCAATCAAGCAAGCTTTTACCATTAAAGGTCACTGTTATCTTGACCTTTGACCCAATGACCCTTGGCTAAAATCAATAGGGGTCATCTAATGGTCAGGCCAAACCTCCAAGTCAAGTTTGAGGGCCATGGGTGCAGGGTTTGTCGAGTAATCACTCGGACAACCTTTTAGCATTCAAGATCACTGTGACTTTCACCTGATGACCCCTGAAATCAATATGATGACCATATGTCCAGGAATTGTAGAGTTATAACTCAGACAAGCTTTGGTCTACCAACAGACCGACCGACATGTGCAAAGCAATTTACCCCTCTGCTTCGAATAACCAGTATTCATTTACTCTACATGGTTCATGTTCCTCATTTTAATCCACTTGTGCATCACCATGCATTAAGTCTTACTTCATTCCTTCATTCCAGCTCCACAAATGTACACCTTTCAAAAGCTTAATATGTACCGTTAGTAACAATATATGAACCAGCTTTGCAACCATATCTCATTAATCAACAATGGACTATAAGAAGTGTGTTAATGAGTTTATTACTATAAAACTATATTGTTCAATGATGGACCAATACTTTTGAACACAACATTTGGTTAGATTATCTGGCCACATTATTCTTTTCTACCTTAATTAAGAAGAGGTATTTTGTTGAGCAAAGACCCCGAACAAACATGTACCGTTATATACAAAACAAGTACAACTATATCACAGTCCATTTAGCCATAATATTACACCACAATGAAACATCTGCACCAAAATGAATGTCATGGCACTGTTACAATAGTCTCAGAAAATAGTCTCAACACTTCTCTAGAATAACTGTGATACCCTGTCCCCCTCCTATGCATGCTGATCCCAAGGCAAACTTTTTGTTCTGACGACTGAAACAAAATGCAAGGTCATTATTTCAACAATCATCAAACATTATTCAGGTGCCAAAAAACTTGGCCAAGAAAAGCAAAATTTTAAAGATTGGATGGGAAGCTATAGCAATTTTTACAATATATTTAACAAGATTTTGGAAAGAAGTTATAAATCATGAATTGAGACCTTGTTTTAAAAAACTTCCAGTAATCAATGGAGAATAACTATTTCTTTTTGTACAAAACCTACTCCACCCAGATAGTAAATAAATCTGAACCTACTGAAGTTCATGTGCGAGGTGTCCGGTGATTCTGGCTCCTGATGCTGCCAGAGGGTGACCCAGAGCGATGGCCCCACCATTCATGTTGGTAATGGCCCTGTCCAGGCCTAGCTCTTTCTCTACTGACAGATATTGTGCTGCAAATGCCTCATTCACCTGCAACAGACAATAATTATTGCCATTCAAATTTTTACCTATTTGAATACTTCTTTTCTGTTTGTTGAAAATGTAGTAGATTAATTTTACAAGACCCGTTCAAACTGGTTGGTCAGAAGCTGAATGACTGAAATACATTATGTAAACAAGGTTTTGTCACAGAAAGTAACACATCACTTTTATTGCTATACTTGACAAAAACAAGATCACCTCGTGCAGTTAATTGACTTCCATCATTAATTAAGGGGCATAATTCAAAAAGGTAATCAGCGAGTCAGACAACAAACTGTTATATCTTGGCCTTGAATGTTTTTCATATACCACAAAGTTAACAACAAAAGTGAATTAAGCACAGGCTTGTAACATGAGTGCCTTGCTTACCTCACAGATGTCCATATCCTTGAGGTCCTTGCCTGCAGCCTTCAGTGCGGCCTTGCTGGCCGGTACTGGCCCAATACCCATGATCTTAGGGTCACAACCTGTGGACACATGCAATCAACTATTTTAAAATCAAGGACAATAATGAAATTTCTGTTGTATAATTTTTGTGGGCTTAATGTCAGAGGGTACCAAAACCATCTATATTTTTATATCGCTTAGTACATGCTGGCATTTACCCCATGAATAATACAATGCATTTGTGAATATCAACATATCAATATCACATATTGTTATCATTGTTGATTAGGGTGGTACAGATTAAAACAATTTTTGTTTTTCTTTTGAATTTGTTGACTTGGAGTTTTTAATTCTTCATAGCTGAGGTTTTATTTATACATGTACCAACAGCATTCTTTTCACAAATTCCCTTGTAATATCTGCCAATTATGTTGATCCATCATCAAAATTTGTGTACCTGCAATGCCATAGGAGACAAGGCGAGCAAGAGGCGCGAGGTTGTGCTGTTTCACTGCTGCCTCTGTGGCTAGAACCAGAGCTGCAGCTCCATCACACACACCCTGAATATGGAAATGCAAGTTTATCATGGAAGGGATTATTTCCAAGGTTTAAGCATTTAAAATGTTAAACGATTTTTTTACTCTCATTATTTCTACATGTCAAAAAAGAAACCCTTTTTCGTAATAAGATTTTCTCAGTTCAACAGAGGGCATAACTGGACAAACATTTTAACAATGGTGATTCCAAATCCATGGTAATGGCTGAAGGTTTTAGAGTAAGAATGACTCTGTCACTGCCTTCAACATGGACAACACCAAGACTATGACAATATCATTGAAAACAACACCTGTAGATAAAATGATGAGCTAATTGAATACAGCATACAGAAGCATTTCCAGCATTGACAACTCCTCCCTTCTTGAAGATTGCGGGCAGTTTTTTCAGTCCCTCCATGGTAGTCTGTGGTCGAGGGTGTTCATCTACTTCAAACGACTCTGGACCTATAAAATAAAACAAATATGTCAATGTCAAAAACTACAATTTGTCTGTCTGTCAATTCGGTAAAATAGCTACAAGAGACCTGAGCCATGTATTCAGTCAATATTTTGATGAGCAGGCAATGTGCAAATTGAACCTTTTATAAGCACCTAACTTACTAATACTAGACAATATCATTCAAATATACTACTACTACTACTACTACTACTACTAATAATAATAATAACAAGAGATGTTTGTCAAACATTATGCCCCCTGAGAGCCATGTTGTCAGGATTATTTTGACAATTGAATCAAATATGCATGGACTGAAATGACAGCTGATTTGTCATTGACATTGGATGCCTTTGAGGCAGTTTTAAGATTATGACCATTCAAGGTGTGAGTATAGTAGGTACAGTTTTTAATCATGTTCAGATGATGACTGATATTTGCAGATACAAATGTATCCTTTTAGCAGCAGGGGATAAGTAAATATGACAAAATTTTAATGATGAATATGAGTTATGACCATGACCTTTGACTCTATGACCTCAAAATCCATAGGAGTCCTCAACTGTTTACCCAAAACCTAATTTCAAGTTTGAGGGCCATGGGTGCAGGCATTGTCAAGTTATCATACAGACAAGCTTTCTGCTTTCAAGGTCATTGTGACCTTGACCATTGACCCGATGACCCCTAAAATCAATAGGGGTCATCTACAGGTCAGGCCCAGCCTCCTTGTCAAGTTTGATGACCATAGGTCTATGCATTGTTGAGTTCTCAAGCAGACAAGCTTTAATATCCTTTTACCATTAAAGGTCGCTGTGACCTTGAACTTTCACCCGATGACCCCTATAATCAATAGGGGTGATCTACTGATCAGGCCAAACCTTCATGTCATGTTTGATGACCATACGTCCAGGAATTACAGTTATCACTCGGACAAGCTTTGGTCTACCGACAGAACGACCGACCAACATGTGCAAAGCAATATACCCCTCTTCTTGGAGGGGGTGGGGGGGGGGGGATAATAATAATAATAATAACAAATAATGATTTTAGAACAAAATGGATAGCTACTGAAAATGCTAGACAATGTTGTTCAAATATACTGCTTATACACAATAATTTTCCAGATATACCTTTCTTTCCTTTGAGCTCAATAGGTGCAATTTCAGCTTTGAAAACACCAGCTGCATTTGCTATAAGAGTAAACAAACCAATAGTTTTTAACAGAATTAAAATACTATAATAATATCAACATAAATAAAATTTCAGCAAATGAATTCTGTCAGATTTTGGTGGTTTTAAGAAAAACTACTGGTATTAAAGGTTCAAAACAAAATTGAGCTGAAATACTAGCATATATAAATGTTATTGCGTACAAAAGAATTAATTAAGTTGCAAATAGACAATCTGCTAGGGGAATCATTATTTTATTGTCTTTTATAGATCAAACCTGTGAAAATAAAGCTCACCTGTCCCCCATCGTTGCTGTGAAGACAGGGCAAATACATCGCAATCCTCCCGAGAAATGTTGTACTGCTCTGCAAGGTTCTCCGCAGTGATGGCCATTGGCATCTTGGTGTAGGAGTCTGTCAAGCCTGCCCACAGAAGGTCTTCAAGCTGCCCATAGAAACATAAACATAAACATAACATTTACCTATGTTTGTGATTATCACGTAATCTACTTTTGGCAAGTGTTTAAAATAGCTTACACAAGTAAGCAAAGAAGTGAAGTATATATTTAACAGCATTTTGAAGTTCATGTTCATCTAGTTTTAAGTCAGGGATACATGAGTTTTCAAAATATCCAATATACAAAAAAAGACTCATAATCAAGTAAGAGCTAAATTCAGCCATAAGACATGTACCCACTAGTGATGAAACGATTATCGAGTACAATCGATAAATTGTTACTGACAATGCTATGATGGAGACAATCGATAGTGGTTGTCAAAAATCAATGTTACTTCCAGTAACTACGTATTTTTTTAATTGTAGTAAAAGTCGAGAAAATGTCATTTTTTTTTCTGGTAAATTCTCGTCGAGTTCATTTTAACAAAGGAGGTCACTCTCTTACACAAAGGCGGTGAATGTAAAAACTTACAAACTTTCAAAAAATTAAAAATTGTCTTTAATTGTTTATACATTTCATAAAACCTTCTTCAACTAGAACTGTAAGCCATAGGCTAACGAATACCCCCCACCCCTCCATGTCTAGGTTGTTTGCCCTGGAGTTAGGCCGGACAAAGCTAATTTTGCCTACAAGGGGAGATAACTCCAGTCAGGGTCATGTGACCTGTACCAAATTCACAGAGGAGAAAGTTTACAACATGGCCATTAATTTCTGAAAGTTTGATAAAGATTTGTTGAATAATAACAAAGATGAATCCCGGACAGGGCTTATTTTGCCTACTTTAACACATCAAGGGGAGATAACTCCAGTCAGGGTCATGTGACCTGTACCAAATTCACAGAGGAGAAAGTTTACAACATGGCCATTAATTTCTGAAAGTTTGATAAAGATTTGTTGAATAATAACAAAGATGAATCCCGGACAGGGCTTATTTTGCCTACTTTAACACATCAAGGGGAGATAACTCCAGTCAGGGTCATGTGACCTGTACCAAATTCACAGAGGCGAAAGTTTACAACATGGCCATTAATTTCTGAAAGTTTGATAAAGATTTGTTGAATAATAACAAAGATGAATCCCGGACAGGGCTTATTTTGCCTACTTTAACACATCAAGGGGAGATAACTCTGGTCAGGGTCATGTGACCTGTACCAAATTCACAGAGGCGAAAGTTTACAACATGGCCATTAATTTCTGAAAGTTTGATAAAGATTTGTTGAATAATAACAAAGATGAATCCCGGACAGGGCTTATTTTGCCTACTTTAACACATCAAGGGGAGATAACTCTGGTCAGGGTCATGTGACCCGTACCAATTTCACAGAGGCGCAAGTTTACATCATGGCCATTAATATCTGAAAGTTTGAAAAAGATTTGTTCAATAACGACAAAGATGAATCCCGGACAAAAAAAAACCGGACGGACAGACGGACAGACAGACAGACAGACAGACGGACAGACGGACAACCCAACCCGATTCCAGTATACCCCCCCCCCAAACTTTGTTTTGGGGGGTATAATTACCTGTCTCTATGGTATAGTGGGTCCGGTCTTACCTGCAAATACCGGGGATCCCGGCTCGATGCATTCTATTTTTGATACCTTTTATGGTATCGTTTGTAATTTACTAATTTACTTTTTTTGTGAAATTACCTAAGAGATTCTAATAAAATGTTGAATATAACAGGTTATTGAATGCTAAGCTGGTTCACAAATATTTAATATGCTTTTACATGGATAAAATGCTATTAAAGATAAACTTACTTGATGCGGTGTGCATCATTTTGCAACTGATGTGCAAATATTAAGTACGTGTTTTGTTCTTTTAGTTATTAAAAGTTATTAAAGATAGAAAAAGGTTTTGGAAATTTACTTACTGTTGCAAAAAGCATGACTATAGCATCACACATAATGATTCCAGGTTTAACCATTTAAATGATCGTGATGATACTATGTATACAGAATGTATTCCTTACTTATATCATGAACTTTCAATTATTGTCCAATAGTAAATCAAAATGCTTGGTCCGATTCGATTCGATTATCGATGGCAAATTGAGTCGGATTTTTAAACACTAGTACCCACCATTCCCTCCTCCATTCTACCCTCCACAACTATTTACCTGAAGATCCATACCAAGGCGTGTGCCAAAGCGGATGTTGCGGACAGCGTATGGGGCCTGACTCATGCTCTCTGTGCCTCCAACCAGGGCTATTTGGCTCTCTCCAAGCTCCATCTCCTATTTATCACACACAGATATAAATGATAATGTGAAAAGTCAGAAATACATAGAATATATTGATATGAACAAAAGAAAAGGCCATCAGAAAGTATTTCTTTCAAGTATTTCCATCTATAACTAAGATTTATACTAATAGTAGAATTTCAAATATCAAAAATATGTGACTGTAAAACATTATCAACTTAAACCAGACGTCACATGCATTTTTCATCTCAACTCTTGCATGATTTCTCCTTTAATAGCTGATGACATGATATACACTTTTTATTTATATTGGAGCTTGTGCACAAACTATTGAAGCTGAAATAACATATAACTACATGTATCATTTTAAATATTTACATTCATGAAATTAGTGGTTGTGGTGGTAGTGGTGACCAGTTGTGAGCAATGTATTAGAGGGAACTAGATTTGTTACCTCCCCAACGCTTTATTAATTATCAGTACTGGTTATCATTCAGAAATGGTTCTTCATCACATGAACGTGAGTGTATAGCTGATTTTAAAACTATGTTTATCACTTTAAAATGATATTAAGAGTTTGTTCAGTAACAAGTGCAAATAAAAAGAAAATGTAAGTTTTTGAAATCCTTTTCTGTGCATACCTGAGATGCATTGATTACTGCCTGGAACCCTGAGCCACACAGTCTGTTCACAGCGAGAGCAGGAACACCAACTGGCACTCCGCATTTCAAGCCAACATGACGTGCAAAGTATATGGCATCTGTGCATGTCTAGAAAAGGTTAAAGAATGAACATACAACCATGATATACCTACAGATATGCAAAAACTAACAGAACATATATAAGTTGGTCATGTCTTCGACAAAGAATTATTTTGCCAGTTTCATATTTATAGTGTGAGCCTGAGTGCATGACACATAAATAACAATTAATGTCTAATTAAATAATTCCATGTTTCAGGTGATAATTGTCAATCCCGATTGATTCATGCCTAAAGCAAGGTAAAGGGCTTAGACTCTTTTTGAAATTGTTTCCAAAGTTATTTATACTCATTTCAAGGTACTTTATACTGTTTTTCTTGCAAATGTCAGAGAAAAAACCCATTCATTACCCAAGCCTGGAGTTAAAAACTCTCAATACTTATTTTAGGATTAATCCTTGATATCAGAACTCTTGATTTTTTTTTAAATGTTCAGCTAATTCAATAATCAATATCTAGCAAAGAAAGTGAAGAAATTATTAAAACCTGCAGAACATTTCCAAATACAAGTGAGCCCACAAGTTCTGGGTTGACTTTGCTAGCATCAAGAGCAGCCTTGGCAGCCACTTCTTGGAGCCTGTTGGCACTGACATCTTTCAGTTTCCCGCCAAAGGTTCCAAAAGCTGTCCTTTTGGCCGACACAATGAAAACCTTCGAGACATCTGAAATTGGCGTAAATGCATTTATAAAAAAGGTGACTTGGACAATCACATTAATACCAACTTTAGCTCTCTCTGTTTCTCTTACCAATTTAGGAAAGGGGTCTGACCTTTCTGGATTGGGAAAATGTATCATTTTCAAAAAAAAATGGGAGCTTCCATTCTTCCAAGAAATAAACTAGACTGCTATAATTAAATTAAATTTGTAGAGAGAGAATCAAAATATTGTGGTAACTTCACTTCTAGGTTTGTTGCTCGAACAAATCATTAATTATTTCACATAACTCTTAATATTCTTCTAATTTCATTTTTTCAGTTCAATTGTTTTTCTTAAAAAGTGAAATGGGGACTTTTCTTTTAACATTCTGAAAAAGTATAAGTATCCTTTGGCATTAGATGTGAGGCATTTTTTCAGCTCCATATTTGGCTGAAAATTAAACACAAGGTTCTTATACCCAAGTCTTTTTTATAAAAAGACCTTTAGTTCTTTAACATTTCAAGTGTATTTATCACCCATTCATGGGGGACAACATTCCACTGAGAACTCAAATGGCAAATTATCAATTCACTTTAGTTCACTGTTCTTAAATTATTTTCAATTGTATTCCATAACTTAACTTTGGATAGTTTTCTGTTTATTAAGTGGCAATTAAAATTGAGTTAATTGTGATTTTAGTTATTTAGGGCTAAAAATGGATTTGGAATAAAATATAAACGCCACATAAAAAGTTACAAATATATATCTAGTTCTGGCTTCCATAACTTTAATGTTGATATTTATTTTTTTGATGTTTACAACACATTAAACACGTCCAAAAAGGTAATATATCACGTGTTCGCTGAAGTTCTTAAGCTAATATATATCCAGTGCTCCGTTACATATTATGCTAACTGGTAGTGGGAAATGCTTGTCAAAAACTCTTTGAACAGAGCTATTATGGTCAAGTAGTGGCGTAACTTTTTGACTTCCTCCCTAACAATATTTATCTGGTTTTATGTATCAGCAGGCAGGTTTAATGGTACACCCATCACAAATATTTAACAAAATCTAGTCAGATATGTTGCACTTTTTTCTTCCTATATTAAAAATAAATGATTTTTTGAGGAACCCACTAGTGAAATTTCTAAGAGTCACTTTCACTTCTTAGTTCTGGGACAAATCAATTTTAATTTGTAAAGTTTGAGTGAACAGTAAAAGGTACCGGTGTATTTAATGATGAAAATAACAGCGTTATATTTTTTGACCTCTCAAATAAGGGCGGCTCATGGTTGCAGAGAAACAAAGGAAGGCTCGTGTATTATGCAATGTTTAAAAAATAATTATTTATATACAAAACAATTATTGTCAATAATATCTATATCTTCTAAGTCGATATTTTTACAAATAAAAAACGAAAAGAATCTTACTTCTTGCTAACGCCATTTTCAACCTAGAGCGAATGAAATCGTCGCTATCGGCACACAACGCAAAGTTTAGTATGAAATCCGGAAATAAAAGTTCATTGGTTTTAGGTGAAAACAAATATGGTGATCCTTTTTATTTGTTTGTACTTTCTTTCATAATAAAAAATACTGTTTTGTCGACGAAATAAATTTAAAAAAAAAATTGTACGAACAAATGGTACAATATAATTATAAATGTACGAACAACTGTAAGTACAAAACTCGACAAGCGTCTCTAAAACCAAGACGCATTACCCATAAACCTCGGCATTGTTTACATGGATACCGAGTCATTATTGCCAAGTATGAGGTTTTGAAGGATTAAAACAATAAAAAAAGCTTTAACATAAATAAAAAAAAAGTTAAAATGACCGACTTCAAAGAGACGAAGTACCAGCCTCGGCAGGATTGGAATCAGACTTCCACAGGAGTTGGACATCAATATCGACCAGGATATTACTTTCCGAGCACACACTTTCACGTAAACGCTGTTTTCTTTTTCAATAAACACTTGAATTCATGACGATGATGAAAATACAATTAAACCGAATCATAGCTACTGTCTTTTTCCAGCTATCAATACTTATTTTTTTCAAGAAATATATCATTAGTAAGTAAAGTTAGTGGTTATTACCGAAGTAATTTAATTCACATGCATATATATTTATAATGTGTTAATATGAAATAGCTAATTTTAAAACTGTATACATATTGTATATACATTTGTAAATCAATGATGAACATTTAAATGTTGTTGATATGAAAAGCTCGGCTGAACGAGGGGCTTTTTTGAGCAGTTTGACAGTGTTTGTTGTTTGTTTTTCATTTCTCATCTTTCTTAAAGCAATGCATTGGTGAACCACTGCCACCACCTCTCGCACATCAAGACCAGATCACAAGAGACAAACATTTTGAAACAACTACGGGCAAGGCTCACGACCGAAAATACCCAGGACTTTTATATGCCAATCCAGTCCATAAGAAAGCACCAGGCCATTGGAAGGTCGACTATGTTAAGGATTTGGCAGAGAAGGTGCTTGAGTATTTCTGTGCATATTTTTGTTTCTAGAACAATATTTTTTTTTTAATTCCTATATAATAATTACAAATATTAATATTGTCAGAGATGAGTTAATATTAAACTTATAAGTTAATTAAAAAAATAAGGTAGAAAAAGCATTTTTACTATAATTTGTGTAGCAGAGATTAGATGACATATTGTGCACAATTTATAAAACACGATGAATGTTTGGTGATAATTTTCTTAGTCAGTGATAATAAATGGTGCTTGTATTGGATTTTTCTTTCAGCTGTCCAATGGTGGCTGGAGGCGACCCCTGACCATGGGAAACCAGACATCAGAGACACGGGAAGAGTTCAACAGCCTGCCTGGTGTTCGCCAGAAATACCACTTTGATGACACAGCAGGGCTAGGACTGCCTCAGACTTACAATTTACATGATCATCATGTTGAAGGACCAAGCAAGGTATACTATATTATGTACTTGTTTGTCTTTATCAGTGAAAAATATACAACCTATTTTTTCATATAAAATAGAAAGCTTCAGACCTTTTTTCAGTTTAAAACCTGTTCCTTGAACTGTTTCTTTATGTTAACCAATTATACCAGTGCGCATGATTGTATTACGACTGGTGAATATAAAAGACGCATGTTGAAAGACTTTAATATATATATATATATATATATATATATATATATATATATATATATATATATATATATATATACTATTGAATAGCAAGACATTTGAAAAATGAAGTGACTATAGATTTTGATTGAAAGAGGGGACACAACCATAATCTATTGTGGGGAATAATCTGAGAGGTCGTTTTGATAAATCATTAATTTTTCAACAAAGACAATATACACATGTTTTTTTTTTCTTCTATGAAAGAAACATTAACTTTTGGCAAGTCTGGAATACAATATTACTGGTATAATTAAAGGTTCAAAATGTATAAGATAGAAAACTTAATTAATTTTGTCCTGTAACATACGTTTTTATAATTTATATATATATATATATATATATAAGCGATAATTTATGAATCATTCGTACTGCAGAGTACCCGACAATACTTTAACATCAAATAATCCCTTGTCATAGCATTTTTATATGCCAACTCTATATTCAGATTTAAATTTAAGTTACATATATGATTTTGTATATTGCCAATTAAATGTGTATCTTTGTAAACTGTCTTTTGTTCAGATTTTATTTTACCTATAAATATAAGAAGCTATATTCTGCATTGCAGTATGGGCAGGGAAGCACACAGAACCCAAAGCTTCAGGGAAAGCCATTCTATGTGCGGGATCAAGGAGTTCTCACACTGCTTGACCCCTATCTTTCAACCACACAGAAAGACCACAGATCCTTCAAACCTGCTGAGCTAAAAAAGTACCCAAAGAAAGATGCAGCTACTTACTGGCAGTGTGAGGATTACCCTAAAGCCTGGGGGCATGGCTTGAAAGACAAGTATGGGCACTACTTAATTACCTTTTCTTTGCAATATGTAAGGATTTTTTTTAAATGTTTTTTGTGCAATAATAGTACAGTTCAATGCAATAATTTATTTATAGACATCAATATATGGATTAGTTTAACTGTTTTATTTTATTTTTGGTTGTCAAGAATACATTTTTATGTACATAATGTTCTGCTTTTTTAAACACATAATTCTTTATTATAACTTAGATATCAATTTTTATATCAATCAATTGGCAATAAATATCAATATTTGAATTTAAGCAGGACAGGTTAATCTTTGTTAATTCCATGTACAGAGCAGTATCCTTGAATTCAAATTATAATGTTTCAAGATCTATTGGTCAATAATTTAAGTCCATTGCCAAAGACGTCTGTACCAAGAGAACGTCTGCCAATGAGGGACACAATGGTATTCCCAACAGCCACCAAGGTGCCCCGCGCTCCCAAAGCCATGGTTCCCGTGCCCCATGGTGGTCTCAAGTCTGAGGTTCAGGACAATTTCACCAGACCGTCTGATGTAAAGATGAAGGAGGCCATGTACTGCCCTGTTGACACCCCATTTACTCTACCAGGTATGCTGATAAGTGCAAGGACATGTATCTAAATAAAATGCATACCTTTTACATGTTAGGTATGATTCTACTATTTTAATTAATGCAAAGATGAATGTAAACACACATGGTAATTATTCAGTCTTGTTTCATGTCATGAATGTGACCGTAGTTGTGCAACTATTTAGATTACCAAACCACCTAAAGTTGGTCTGACAGTGTGGGTTTTGCTAATAATTTAACTTTTTAACTACTTAGTATATCATTTTTAAACAATTTTTCAGATGATGTATAATAGCATTTTTACTGTTTTTCAGGCCCTGGCACAAAGTCTGCACTGACCGCCCCAAAAATGTACAACACTGAATACCAGCACATAGGAAGTGAAAAACCAATCATGGTTTGATTATTGTGGACTCGTAACTTGTTAAAAGGCAATGTTCTTAAAGATAACTGTCTTCAAAATAAATGTGTTGAAAGAAAAGGACATATTAAATTTTGTAGTGAATAATGTATACCAGTACCAGTGTTATCTACAAACTAAAGTACCGGTATTTTCTTTGAAGTATTATTCGGTATACTAAGTATTCATTATGGTATTATGCTCATTTCAAGCTCAGTTGTGTGTAACTGGTAACCTTCAAGCTCTCAAGGCGAAAAGCAAGATTCTGTTGTTGCATATTTTGACTACCAGTATTTTACACATGGTATGAACATTGTATAGCAGTGTTGTTTGTTAAGACTTTAATACAAATGGATAATGATGTTAATTTGGATTTAAACCATTTACATTTCACTGTAATTTATTGAAATAGTAGTAAACTAAATGTAAACTTTTGTATAAATGTAAACTTTTGTATATTTACAGTATGTATTTTTATGACTGATATAATTTGCCATCTAAGATCATGTCAAGACAGAACTATCAAGTTTTACAGTTCATTTTTATAAATATAGTATAAATATACATGTTAATTTTTTTATGTATATTATTACTCCATAATGAAGCCTCTATCTGACAATAAGGGACCAGGGCATACCAAAATGACTCTAATATTATGAAGTTCCAGGTTCCTATTTCAAAACCTACTGTAACCTGGCAGTTAAAAACAAATTGCAACAGAAAACAACATTTTTTTTGCATGTTTAAGTTTGATTTGGGAAATGTTTTTATTTTGAAAGTTGAAAACCTAGATATACCTGCCTTATAACGATCAACCTACCGTAACAACTGTTTGGCATGGCTTGATCATTAACATGTTTGTGCAATGACATTGGTAATATTTTAAGCACAAAGTGAACATTTGTTTATGATTTTAATCTTCTTCATTCAATCTTCTTCGTTCTGTGTCAGTAGAATTTGTTACTTCATGTTTTACAGTTTTAGAAAAACCATGTATGGAGTTTTTACTTCACTTGTTATTATAATATTGTATTTCATGCAATTTGAAATAAATCTGTCTGTGATAACTTTCCTTATCATGGTGTTCAATGTAGTTTGTAGACAGTTAAATATAAGTCAGGAGTATAGAAATAGTATTCAAGCAGATTTAATAGAGATACAAATGATCTCATTCAAAAAGTGAAAAATAAACAAATAAGAAAGTCATTTGGAAATGGAATTTTGTTTCGAAAACAGCCCAATAAGGATGAAAGACATATTTTCTAATTCTTTGATTAGGCCTTTCTCAGCGCATGTTTCAGCTGTCACCGGATGCTCAAGGTCAGTGTCAAACTTAGTGGTCAAAATATCCTTTTTTGTTAAAATGCTCTTTGAAGTTCAAATATCTTTAAACCTTAAATCATTTTAGATATTTAGATGTTGTTAATAGTGCATGTTCTAGCCATGGAAATTTCAGGTAAAGGTCACTCAGATATGAAAGGTCAATGGAAAATAATTTTTTCACCAAGCTCCATGTGTCATGTACATGTATTGGTAATGTCATAATGCAACCATTATTTTGATATCTAAATACTGAAGTATTTAAAAAGTAAATTAATCATGTGCCATAATTAATCGTCAAATAGTCCATTACACTGATCTACCTAACTTATTAGACAGACCTCATATTTGCATCTATCATCATCTTTCAACAAGAGCTGTCGTAGGACAGAACACACTAGACTATATTCCGCTTTGATTTAGAAATAAATGCATTAATGATGTAAGATGTGTCTGTAAAGACATTTATCAGTGTGAAGTATTATATTATTTGAATAAACAACATCCAGATATTTGTCAGACAGTGCATGCGACTATTACTGGTACCTGGAAATAGGTTATTTGTCCCAGTAATTGCGATGCATTGTAATTTTATGAGATACAAAACTAAATATTATGAATGATTGAGAACACTTGAAACAAATTTCGTAAGTCAGTCAAGGGCAAAATTTATATTTATGTAACCTTAAGTTGTGTGATGGCTGTAAACAATTGTGTAAGTATGAAGTCAATTGAATACCCGCACCTTATAAGTGAAAACCCCAATAAGAACTTAAACCAGAAAAACAATGTGCCAAATGTGGAGTATGAAATGAATTGAATGAATGTTATTGAAGTTAGGGTATAAGTGAAAATGCCAGTTTGCCCCAAACCTTTAACCGGACACTTTTTGCCCTAAACTTTAGTTCCTATGTCAATCAATGGCCATATTTGTATGAAGTATGCTACTGAGCTATGTAACTAATTGTGTAATAGCCCTGAATAACTATGTGAAGTATTAAGTAAATTGAATGAAGGGTATTGGTGTTATAAGTGAAAATGCCAACTTTTCTTGAAAACTTTAACTGAAACAAGGGCGAGTAGTATTTTAGACTACCGGTACAGTAGTATTGTTATTGGTCCCAGATTGAAATAAAAAATAAACTTGGGCGATTTTAAGGGATCCGTTTGCTTAGTGACAGATATCCAATTAGACTGGCAGTATATGGGAGACAACTGTGTTTGGAGAAACATTGCTATTCAGTATATTGACTGTTCACTGCTACTTATGAATAATACTCTTCAAAAGAAAGTACATTACAAATATTTCACAACAATTTCAATCTCATCTGTAAACACAGTTGCAAAACACATTCCATTCCTTAGTAAGTAAGAAACAGCTGTTTTGGATGTGTATGTTACATACACAAAAGATCTGCAAGCACAAGTGATTTTCTTGAAGGATACATATACAAAGTATGAAAATAAGGTGACTAACTTAAGCAGTTAAGGATAGATGTTTGTCATTTATGAGATGTAACAGTTACAAGACACTGTGTCAGTGTTTTATTCTCAAATATTAAAGTAACATCATAGATATGGATAAAATAAAAACTGAATTCCAAGAAAACAAAGCCAAATATTTTGTGGCAAAAGTGAATAATGTTGCTGCCCTTATCAAGTGTATAACCGACCAGCAATGGGCATGTAAAAACAGGCAGAATCCACCACACCCTGTGGACATTTTAGCAGAAGCTTTTTCAAGCAGCAAAGTGTACATAATATACAGTGTCATTAACAATCATGGTTGGCATGGATTTGCCGAAATGACGAGCACGCCAGCACCACAGAAAGATGGCACATTTAGTACAGATTTATCCGAAAAGGATGCCACTAAAAGCGGTCCTGAAAGTGGAAATAGCCCATGGCATTACTTCAGTGTTAAGTGGCATGTCAATTTCACAGACTTTGGAGAGCAGTGTCTCACATCAAAATTAACTGAGGCCTTAATATGTAGTGATGGTGAACATACTATGTCTGTAAACAAATGTCGAAACTGGCAGGAATTAGATACTCAAACTGGAGAAAAGATTTGCCATCTTATATCAGACTTCAGAGAAGAGCTTGTTGAAAAACAGTCAAAGAAGGAAAATAAGAAAATGGAGCAAGCACCTCAGCCATTTTACGAGGACACAACTGAGTCAATTGTAGAAACATGGAACAGGATTGTTTCGAAGGTGGAAGTTGAACTTGGCAGAGTTATCCTTGCTTGCCCATTTGGCAGCCAAAGGTATTTTAGGATGCATTTAAAAAATAATTTAATAATTACATCCAGTTCATAAATAAATCATATAACAATCATTACCATTCATAAAGATAGTTGTTTGAAAAATTAAGTTTCATTAACTTCAAAAAGTAATTAATGTATTATAATAAAAGCGGTAAATTCTTTGAAAAAAAAGTTCAATAACTCTGGATAGTAATTGCTATTAAAACAGTAAATTGAGTGTACTGTAAATGTCCTTTTAAAAGCCCATGCCGATTTGAGAACCAAATAAGAACCAGAGAGGGTAGAAAATGTTGCAAGTTCAAGACAAAAAGTACGGAAGAATTTTAGTAATAGTGGAGAAAATTGTCCAAGACTGTTGTCACTTGAATTCAAACTTAAGTTTATTCCTTATCTACTAAGATTGAAGGCA
The DNA here is from genome assembly GCF_026914265.1 of Mya arenaria. Lineage (NCBI taxonomy): Eukaryota > Metazoa > Mollusca > Bivalvia > Myida > Myidae > Mya > Mya arenaria. The sequence continues at coordinate 52,022,014 of NC_069125.1, read as the reverse complement.
CATAGCAACAATTCAACGTAGAATACAAATCGCCATATTTTCTGCCTGACAATGCATCACATGACCTTTTGACTATCACGTGACTATTAATGTTTGCACCTCTCATTGTGTACAATAGGGTATGGGTTGGCCATATATGCATGATGTCAGCAGCCTGAGCAGGTTCTCTATAATGGTGCCGACTGGATGCTTTTCATCAGAACAAATATCATCTTGCAATTAGGGCCCTATTTTAACCATCTTGTTCGTATACAATTTTGTAAAGTCATGGTGCATCACAATTTCTTTGATAATTTCTTAATTACAGGTACAATTTACAGACAGCAAACAGTGACACAGACATGTTTATAGTTTACCAAGCTAAAACCTCTGACATGCTTGGTTTCCATCCACCAAAACAGACAATCAAGGTAAACTACACATCGGCATAAAAATGTCCAAAGTTTATGTAATTCATAAAATTAATGTACTATTCATTATAACATAACATAATTAACAATACATGTAAAACACTTTTAAGTAACATTTACCACCCATAACTTGAGCAAAAAATGATATGTCCTAAATAGCTACCAGTACTCTCCTTTCTAATGCCAGTGTACGTATAATATATCATGCTTAAAACTTTACTACTTACAGTGTATTATTAATCTTGCATTTTACTAATAATGAATGCGAAATATTTCTGCAAATATGTCTTGATATTATATTATATCACTCTATCTGCAGAACAGTGAGGGACAGCTATGTGACTACACAATACATGAGGTTCATCGCTATTGTGAACTGCTGCTGGCTGGGGATGCAAGATGTGTTGAGACTCTATTCCTGGACAACCATTTTCTCATACGAGCATTGCCTGTGTGGAGGCAGCTTGCAGATGGAAAACAACTCTTCCTTAACAAGTAAATATATGAGGGTTTTACTACTGTATTAATACAATATGACTTTGTACAGTTCAATTACTTGTAAGTTTCTTTGTAATGGAGTTATCTCCTTTTTTAGGCCAGATTTGATTTCATTGCTCAACAGTAATATTACTAATACTTGATCACAAACTGAAGCATAGATGGTCAAAATAAGTGTTTTAGCTGTGCATTTGCTAAGTCAAATGAAAGCATCTTTTGTGTTTATCAAATTTCTATCAAATAATTTGATTTATGTACACTTATCAAGCATTGCTATTGTAGTGATTCCGATCATAAAATTAAATACTTGCTTCTATCCTTCATTCAGAGCCTGCCTTGATAAATATCTGCGGGATGCCCATGGCAGTAAGGGGACTAAACTCCTACTGTCATGGTGTGCTGAACATGAAAAAGACAACTGCCCCTTGTCACCAAAAATGTGTAAACTGCTCTACATTATTGTCAGGCTCCTACAGAACGCTCGGTAACAAATATTATTTTCATTGCTTCATTACACAGAATGCAATACCTCAAACCAGTACATCTATAATAACTCTTTCCATAACATTTTTCACTATTTAATTCTAAGTTATCAATGTTTTATTATCTATACATTTGAATGAAGAATAAACCTGGTTTTAAACGCTCCAGACAAAAATAAGTATGCAAATTAACAAAGGCCAATATAAATTAAAAAATACTGCAGCCAGAAGTATTATTCATTTGCACAACACTTCTCTTCAATGAAATCTTTCTGTATATGAAGTTTCAAGTCAATACTTTGCAAGATATGCTCAAGACTGACAAGGGACAAGGGTTGAGAGGAGTAAACATTTTTTAGGATAAACATAATCAAAGGGCAATTACTCTAAAAATACCATACACAAAGAAATGTTTATTTAGCACGGCACTTCTCCTAAACACTGTCAATATGTGTATGAAGTTTGAAGTAAATACTTAAAAAACATATGGAGAAGTGTAGAAAGGTAGACTTGTCCCAATGTCCCAGGACAGACAAGGTGATTCCTATATAGCCCACACCACTCCATGGTGGGGGTTTAATTATTACATTTTAGCGAAGTAGACTAATTATAGATCAATCTATTAGAATATCACCATTGTATGAAGTACATATTTATTTTTCCACCTTTATTTTACAGTGAGCTAGTTGCAGGCCACACCCTGCAGGTATACAGGCGGGACGATAGCCAGGAGAGACGGGAGCTGATGGCCATCAGGGCAGGGAGCCTTCCAATACAGCAGGCCAGGGACATAGTCAACAAGTGAGTTCAGTGATTTGTCTCCTTGTTGTTTGGTCAGCCCTTTTAAAAAAACATGAATATAGATTTATAACCTCCATTTCCTTGTTCTTATCAACTGAAGTACTAAATTGCAATGTAGCGAATGTTTACATGTATGTTTTGACTTTGGCCTTGAAACCTACCAGTAGGATTTGTCCAAGGCATCTCAATGAAGTGAACTTTTAAAATAACCACAAAATATCCCCAAAAATAATAGATTACTACTAAGCCTGTTAATGCAGATGTCGAAGAAGTATCCCTGTCTTTTTATTGTGAAGTGATGATTGTTTTGTATTGCCTTTAAGCAACATGTATCTCATGTGTTTTTTATCACTGTTTATGAACAAAAAATTGTCAATCTTATCAAGTCCTTATTGCTTCTTACAGATATGTTGGCTTGATAGATGCAGGACATGATTGTGTAGCTGACAACAGGGAGGAGGTGGAGCGCTACCTCACACACTGGCTCCTTACACTTAGGCATGCAGACTTCAATCTGTGACACTTAGTTTTGTAAATCCAAAAGCTACTTCTGTACATGTATAATTATAACATTTATACTTCAATAAATACACAATTACATATCTTGTAATTTTCTATTTAATACCCGGTAAACAATGTTTCTTTTCTATACAATGTATTTAAATGACTTTATTACTTCATTTTTAAACTAAAATCTTCACTTATGAAATATTTTGAAAATGAATACAAAACTCATGTTTAATTGCCTCACTTGTAACTTGATGTCAATATGGGAAACCCCCCACTAACATTTAAAAACTTTATCTCTTTCACTTTGTTCCATCAGGTTATATCAACTGGAAGTAATGTATTGTCATTGTTACAACACCATCCTCAGACGAGTATGTTATAAACTATGTCTGTTGGTGTAAAGCACTAAGCTTGTTGACTGCGAGGATGGAACTAAGTTTAACTACATGAATGTAGATGAATGTCTTTCTGGTGAAAACCATCACTAGACTCATTGCCTGCGAGGTCCAAACTGGGCGAGGAACCTGCTGTAGTTTGCCTGGCTGATGTGGACATGTACTAGCAGATTCTCAGGGCTTGTGTCTAACTCTGTAGATACCAAAGTCGCCTCTTTCTTCAACCACCTTGGATAAAGACAGATTTTGCTTGTTAGGCATATTTAAACGTTTGCGAGACTGTAAAGAGTGTTACCAGTCTGTCAAATATACAATCTGTAAATGATCGATCAACAAGATTGGTCGCAATGTGTCAAAAACATATCTTTTATATTTGTATTTTGTAAATACCTGTTCTCAATTTAGGGGGAAAATGGACAGAACATATTTAAATTAAAGAAAAATCAAGCAAATAATGAAAATTTCCTTACGCAAGGTGAGGCCCATTCAGAGGTAGCCTGATTTTCTTGGTGAGTATGCCAGCAGTGGAGATGACCTGTGCCTGTATCTGCTGTTGTAGATCTTGCAGGCCCTCCCCCGTCATTGCCGACACATACTTAGTGTCTGGATCACGGTCAAGCCTTATTAAAAGAAATCATTAAGCTTCATTACAGTATTAAAGACAATTTACCAGATCTGTGAAGGATTAATACTATGCTAGTCTGAATTTTGGCATTGATTTTGGGGCATAACTTGAAGATATGTTTTGGAGGAAGGTGTAGGACTGGTACACTTGTATGTTAATGCGTCATGTTTTTCGAAAATTGTCATAAACATAAGCCATCAATAACCAAACTATAAAAAACATTTTTTTCTTTCTAAGAAACAACGATGTTTATGTTTTATTATTTCTGGAAACTAAATCTTATCTTTTTTTAAGTGTTGAACATCAATGAATTATTTAAGTTGTTCAATTGAAGACATGATGGATTTCTTAAGTCTGCCCTTCAGAGCAACATCATACCCCTCACCTGTGGAGCATGTCAGCCTTGTTGTAGACCTGTATGATGTTTTTAAAGTGCTCAGGGGAAAGTATTGTGGCCAGCTGGTGTAGTACTTCCTGTCTCTGTCCCTCACAATCTGGGTTACACGCATCACACACATGTACCACAGCTGCCTGTGAGATATAGAACAAGGCGTTAGAATGCCGGGGGCAGTCATCGAAATTAGACTTTTGGATCAACAAGCTCAAATTATTATACTATTGCTTGGCATCAAATTTTTGAACAAGCCCTGCTATATAAAATTCAGAATTTGAGCAAGCCCAAAAAACATTTAACCAGTGCAGGGCTTGCGGGCTTGTGCTAATTTCGACCACTGCGGGGGGATAGGACTATGGCCAACTGGTTAAGTATCTCTTGTCTTTGGCCTGCACAATCGGGTAACACACAACTACCACAGCAGCCTGTGAAATACAAAACTTGAACTGGGATAATAAAAAAGTGCTGAATAATGAGATCAATATTGAAATTGTAAGCAGACACAGCAGCTAATTTAAGCTATATATCAGCTTGTATATATGCCTTTACATTTCCCCTTCAGTTTATTCTTTAATTGGCATTTTGACCAAAGGATCATTTAATATCAAACTACCGAATATGAAGTAATATTCTAATATTTATAAACGTATTAACATCATTGTCTATAATCGCATTTACATGGCCTGCTGCATCTTCAAACCTGCATGAAATAATGATAAGTCAACTTACTGCATCGGATGTGTGTTCCAGGGTGGCAGAGAATGACTGCCTGAGCCTATACGGGAGGTTAGAGATGAAGCCCATGGTGTCTGTGTACAGCACGAGGAGGTGGTTAGGGAGCTGGCCAGCGTGTACCGTCACATCCAGGGTTGCAAACAGCCGGTTCTCGGGCATCAGAGTGGTATCACCCGTCAATGCCTTAATCAGGCTTGTCTTTCCTGCAAGAGTATCTCAAGTTTTTGCCATGAAAAGTAAAAATTGCCTTTTAAGATAAAGGGCCATGGCTCAGTGTTAGATTTCTACACACTAAAGGTATGACTGCATTTATACAATAAAATGTTGAATGCTGTTCCTTTGATCAATTCAATAGTTATAAATTTCTATGTATTGCTGTTCTACCGGAATCTCTAAATGGTTCTGTTCGACATCTTAGGATAAAGCAACATAAATTTTAATAGGAGAATCATAGCACAGTTATACTTCCTAAAACAGTGGTTACGTTTCTATTCAGAAGTGATATCAATTCAACAAACAACCGGAGTTAGTGTATCCTATGACAGCAACAGTTGGGATCTTGTGTCTCTGCTTCTGGGACCGCATTTTCTCTCTTTGTCTCTTCAGACCTGCCAGGATAGCCTTCAACTTCCTCTCTCTTTGCTGCAAGCACAAATACTACAAATGTATAATGCAGACAGAAGAATTAATTCTTTCCATGCTAACTTGTTTTATGTAGTGAGTTGATCCCTTTAAAAATCATGTTGCTTCTGTTTTCTTGGTAGAAACCCTTACTGGTAACAATGAGGAGTGGTCTTGAATATGTGCTTCTAGAAGTTATTTAACCACGGGTCTTGCACGAGAGTAAGTGGACCAGGGATTAAAAATCAGGCAAATGACATTATCAAACATTGTATAAGTAATAATCAAAGAAGCCATTATAATCAATCCTCAATTTCATAAGCCAAACGGTTTCATGATAATTTTAAGTAGACCTTGTTATATTTTTAATAATATTGATAATTTTAAGTAGTCAATAGTTATCTAAGCGTATTTTAAAATTGACATTCTGGATCATTTGGCGCACCACAAACAGCCAAATGGGTGTGGATAACTTAAGTCATTGACAGAAAGCTTATAATAACAATTTTTGGTATTCCAAAATTATAAAGGTGAAGAACTGGTGTGTTTTTAAAGAAACAAGCCAAATCACATTCCTTTTGTACAGCATTTTTGGAATTCATAATATCAGTCAAAATGTTCCTTTTTACCAATCAGACAGGCCCCAGCCCCACTCCAAAAATGTTGAAGACACAGCAAATTGAAGATATGTGGCAAATATAATATCTTATGCATTATAAATTTACTTAGAGTATAATTGCATATATGTTTTCTTTCTCAAGCAAATAATTATATTGTATTGTAATACATGTTTTATAATTTCTTCTTACCCTTAACAACGACTGCTCAGCTGTGTAGTTGACTAAACGTCCCTGTTGTATGGAAAACTGGAATCTGTAAGTTGTAATAATAATTTTGTTGTAATAATACAGGCATTCATAACTTATATTTCTTATTACAGACTCAAGTTATTCATTAAACACTGTAACACATCACAAATTTGTTCAAATATATGTGTGCGTATTAAGTTAAGCTAAAAATATATTACACTATTAAATTGTTTTAAATAACAATCGACTCCAAACGTACTGCATATGAGGGAGTTCTGCCAGGGCCACACAGACTCTTGCCTCCTTGGTCAGGGCATGGCTCTTACAGGCCTGGATGATTATAAATGGTCTGAAACAATATAAAATACATATCCTGGGCCATGAACATCATGTTGTCTGATATTTTCACCCAACAAATGTTCATATTTTGCATTTAAAATGTACTAATTCATCAAAACTCAATTGAAAAGACAGCTATAAACTAATATGTATCAAGTGATTTCCTTTGTACAGAAGCAAAGAGACTCTAGTGGGACTTAGACTTTCAAACTATTGCTTGAGGGGCAGGCTGATAACACAAGACCAACTATCTCTAACAGTACTTATTATTTGAACTGTTTTTATGACAAACATAAACAGTTGGGAACTAATTGACCTCTATTGCTCTGAGATTATCTAAGTAATGAAGACAGTGGTACTTAAGAAGCCAACCATTTTGATTTGTGTTTGTGGATAAGAAGTTTTTTCCAGACTAATTGAGTCAATGTAAAAAAAAATAGGATTAAAAGAGGGACATGTAAGGAGAGGACAAAATGACAGTATTTCATTACCAATTTACCTGTTAAATATTGGCATGTTTAGTCTTCCCTGGAGTTCTATTGTCTGCTTAGCAGAGAGTTCGTTCACGGTGATGAAGAGAGCGCTTACACTGGGGTTGCTTCTCAACTTTGATAAAACTCCATAGAACTCACGATGCAACAGGAAGTCTTGATCAGTCAACTGCCTGTTGGTCTTCACTGTCACCTGAACAGAAAGAACATTACATTAATTAAATGTCATGATGTTGGAAAAAAAGTCAAATATTTATAGCAAAGTTTTTAATTTTTTATTTTCCTTAAAAGTTACAACTTTGTTGAGGTAGTCCTGAATTTCTTTACCATAGGGTATCATGTGAAATACTTTGGCAGTTATAGTTTGTCTAAGAATTACCGTCAACAGAACTTGTTAAATACATGTACATGTTTGTGTAACAATACCTCTAAACTTCTATGTAAATCAGATATTTTGAGTCTACCAGGCAATTGTCACCCATCGTCGCCCATACCTTGTCCACAACCGACCATCCAGGTATGGACTCGACCAGCGCAATGTTCTCTGCCAGCTGTCTCTCATCATGAGATAAATCTGAGTCCCAATACCGTGCCCCTCCCTTCTTAGCTGTCAATGTAGTAATAGATAACTTGAAATATGAGGAAAGTGCACAGTCATACTGAGATATGATCTGACTCGGATCGTTTGAAATCTATATTGTAAACGATATGTATTTTAAAAATTGCTTTTTATTACTCAGCAGTAAGAAGTTATGAACAACTGACAGTATGTGTTCATTTGCAGTTAATTATTTTTTTGAAATGGTGGCAATGGCTCACAATATTGAGTATAACAATTTATTTATATTCCCTTCATGAAGTTATATAGAGAAAAAACATCACTGAATCAAGTTTAATTATTTCAGTATGACATAGTAAAGACTGCAATCAGATGGACAAACTCTGCCAATTTGATATCATACCACTAAAAAAATTCAGCCAGGATAAAAAGTGCCTTGCCTTTAAAACGTTTTTTTTTCAAGATAATCACAATTTATAAACTGCTTTTTATTTAAACAATTTAAATAATTTAGGATGAAAGGTTTTGAACGTACCAACATTTAGTACAAACACTTTGTGGCCAATGTCTCCGATGCCACAAAACTGCTTCATACAGCGGTCGTACGTCTCATCTTTCAGCACAACGTTCACTGCAAAGAAAATAGTGCTTTTAAGATTCAAGAACATTCAAACAGAAAGAAAGCATTATAATACGCAGGTTTTAGGGATATTTTGTAGTTAAGTTGGGATTTTTCTTCAAATTGTCGCAAATAACCTTTTTTGATAAGAATAGACCGTTTGTTGGCATTGACAACATATATGTTGTCTTAGTCTAACTGGAGACAGGAGGTTATATTTCTGTTTTATCTTATTTCAAATTGATTTTGTATTATAGCTTCTGATATAAAGTGACATAAAAACACTCAATCTTGAGCAAGAAACCACAACTAATGTCCATTTCGAAATGTGCCTCTGTTGGCGCTTACTACCCAAGCTCAAGACAGTTTTTATTTACCTTCATCTGCTATGTTGTTTTCATCTATTCCATTAATTTCATCTTCATCACCAACATAAATATCACAGCAATAAGTCCTTCTAGTACTCTCTGACGACTTGTGAAAACTTTGTTTACTACTCAATAATCCACGTCTTTTCTCAACTATGACATCATTACAGACTCGTGCAAGTGTTGTATTATGTGAATGTTTCTGTCTACTGTACAAACACTGGATGCAATTCACACTTTTTAGATATGAGGCAGAACAGTTGCCAGAGTCCTCAGAGTTGTATCTCTCAGAACTTAACAATGAAAATTTTCTTTCGTTTAAAACCAACTTTTTAAAACGAAACTTGTAACACACAGAGGTTTGTCTTATTGGAAAGCCCTTAAAAACTATACTCCATACACATGTAAGGGTTTTCATTTCAAGACTTTCACACACAAAAAGTTCAAATTACAATTTTAAGAACAAAACCAATTATCAATTCACAATAGGTCTATGAGATGTCTGAGGTTTAGGTTTAGGGTCATATCCAATTCTCTCGTTAATGAGTTCTGATTTAGTCTTTAGGATGAGAGGAGTGAGGTTTGGTGCAACACCAAGGTTTTTGCTTCGCTCTGATTCCTGCTCCTTCTTCACAACTTCGTACTCAGTTTCAATGTCTGTCAGCTTCAGCTCAATGCGGGTTGGGTTACGTCTCAACATGATTTGGCAGAATGTCTCTGTAAGAAACAGAAAATATACATACATACAATTATTTCTGAAGCTATCTAATAAAAGCATCTATGACTGGTATGTTTATTCACAAAATGTTGTTTGTATAAAGTATCTGCATAAAAAATAGAAACATGTTTCCGGACTTGATCACCTGTAAAACTTATTATATTATGTGTTGCTGTTGCTAACATGCTTCCGGCCTGGATCACTTACATGTAAAATAAAACCCTGGACAGGACCATTTCAATGATATGGCTATTTCCCTAATTTAGAAAGAGACAAAGACAAAAAATTATAACGAGTCCAAACTTCAATCAAAGGTTATGAAGATCCTCTGTATTGAGAGTCTGAGATATTAATTTCTGTGCACTACTTCGTGACAAGAACTAGGTACTCTCAGACTGGTGGTGTTTTGAATGTTGATACGTCTGTATAGTTAAGGCGAATAGCAGATGATACAGCTCATCCCTAACACATCACAGGCTACGGGACATAGAATATACATTGTCACAGATGGGAAATTGTCTGAAGTTGGATGTAATGTCATATTATGATGTTTAAACAATATCTGGATATTTTTGAGAGATTTGGAAAGAAAATGGTGGGTTGTAGAGGGGGCTAGTAGAGAGGGGGTCAAAACAACGCATCAGACACCTGTGCATAGTATATATATATATATGCTTCTACAACTGACAGATTCAGAACCGCGTTCCTACACTTGGACTTATCTCCATCTCTCTCTATCCCATTGCACTTCGCTGAAAGTCTCTCGAACGTACCTTTCCATATAGTACATATACAAAAGTTTGTGTCAAGTACCTGTGTTTCCATATACAGAATGCAGAACTAGAAGCCATTCCAGGATTGAAACTACATGTATAAACAGAACTTTAGATCTAACCATAAGAACACGGATCCACTACTAGACTGATAGTGTTTATATAGATTTGATATACAACGGGCTATGTATGTTTATTTAGCGTGTTTCTGTTGTAAAAACATCCCAATTAAAAAAAAAACGATTTTTTAAAATGACCCACCATCACCACAAAAGTTGTTTCCCTTATCCGGTGTCAATGTAATTTTTTCCACACCGGCTGGCAGCAGTCAACATCATATTTTCCTCTCCTAAAACAATGTTTGGGGCCGTCAACGCGGAGGTAATGAATCATAAAATAACATAGCTTCGATAATACAGTTTCTATATGTTGTTACGTACGATTTGCTAATAGCCATGACTTGTTGTAACCTTGGAAGTGTGGAATAGTTCGGACAAAATCTTCGGACGTCAAGAAAAAGTATTTAACCTCCCTGTAGTGTCAGTCGTCTAAGGTACTTCCAAAAACTTGCCATTCAATCTAGATTTATAGAACACGGTTTTGGTGTCGACTGGGTTGAAAATTACGGGGCTCAAACCACTGTTTGGCATACAGTCTTTCCCTTAGGCCTAAGCTACAATAATGATAGTCTAAAATAATAGACGTGTTATACGGGATTCTTCCAATCCCTAATGAGTGATTATTATTTTGACATTTCTTATGTATCCCTGTAACACTACAACTCTATTTAACACTGGGTGAAAGAAAATATAGTTATATTATGCATCGGTGTTGAATATGATTACAAAATTGTTCAATATATATACCCAACAGTGATCTAAACTGGATTCTACTTGTCATTAGAGTCGTTATTTTCAAATAAATATATTCTGGGTCTTGAATACCATTTTTAACATGTACACAACCTGTCAGATTTGTCCCAGCAAATACATCAGGCGTGTAGGAAGCAAATTGACACTGGGGCCGGGTGAAAGGGGTGGGTGTTGGAGGGTTGTCCCGTCGACGAGATTTAAAAAAAAAAGTTTAAGCAATTTGAACGACTCGATTTCCAGTGAGTTCAGGTTTTGTTTTCATGTTTTATTCTAAATCTTTTTCGGTTAAAATAGATGATAGATATAAAACATAAGCGTTGCATAATGTTTTGGCATTGTAATTATAAATCCACCTGTATTTATCTACTGTTAATTAATCATACTCGTGCAGCCTCGCATTGTATGTTAATTAGCCAATTGGCCTGTAACCTATTTATAGTGAAGCCACAAGTGATTTTAAAACCATTGTGAGTTGAATGCTCTGTGTTCAGCTTTTTGAGTGGTAAAAGATCTCTTTGTAAATTTAAATTTGTTAGGCTGATTTGGAACGTCCATTTAAATGTCACTTTAATGTGAAGAGTTAAAAATATTACATATTGCTGGCTATTTAATGGCAATTCTGATTTTGGTTTGACCAGTAAATACAATTATTACAATCAACTAGAGTTTTTGAAACATCAAAAACAATTCAAATAATTTTTGTCTTATTGCCTCGTTTTCTTCCACTTACCTGTCTTTAATAATCCTCCAACTATTTTCACGCCATTCACACGCCAATTAGCTACATGGTGTAATCATGACATGTGACCTGTATATTCAATATCGTGTCAGACTGGTATTAATCTAAATGCGCGTAGTTTTATTTAAAATACAAATTTTAAGAAAATCGGTATCAAATATTCGTGGCCCCATTATTGTTCCTAACCAGAATATTGGGGCCACGGCCGCAGCCGCTGCCCATGCGGCCCCAGCTCCTACTCGCCTGACATGTGTTCCCAACTATCGTATCCAATTAGTAACTTAGCAACATAGTAAAATATTTATCTTGCATAATTGATAAATACAAATTATTGCCCTTTATTATTCAACTTTGAAATTCTGGTTAAGGTTTTGCTTGTTAGCACACATTAGGTTTATATCACAGCAACTACTTGATATATTGCATCAAGACTATATACAAAACTCAATGATCAAACACAAACATTTGCACGTAATCTAATTTTACAGTAATCCATGCACCAAAACATTACATGTCTAATACTTAAAGCGACTGAATAGTCAAGCGCACTGTCTCTGTGACAGCTCTAATTTTTTTAGGTTCTGAAAATTTCATTTGTAATAATTATATGTCGGATATCGTTACATGCTCATACACAGTATACTAAGTTAAAGCTTACAGAGGTACCAAAAAAACAAAAAAACGATGGGGGGTCAAGGGTGAAGGGGTTAAGATGCTGTCCATAAATTGATCTGCGTAATCCGAAATTGGCCCTAGCTATGCTCCTGGCTTATCATGTAAAGATCCTTTTTGCATGAAGTGCACTGATTTTGTATTCCTTCACGGAAACATTGTGAAACTCATTGCGAAAGGGTGCCAACCAGTTTATGCTGGTGAAGCAAAAACAGGGTAAAACCAGTGGTAACAACTTACTTGTATTTGCATAGGCCAGCATTATGTGGATTGACTAGCATACGCTGTTATTTTTGAACATGTATGTCTGCCCTTCTCCTCGCAATTCATGGCAATTGACAGGATGACTCTTTGTAGATTAACATGATGTTATTCATTTTTCGGGTGATACAATTCACAATGATTGATTCATGTTTATTTAGGTTAAGCCACACAGCATACAATTTGTATTTCATAATACTTTAGATTAAATGCTACTTTTGAGCAAAACTTGAAAATATATCATAGTAGCTTGGATCACAGTATTGTATATTTTAAAATACAGACTGGACATTCAAATGCTCAAAATATTTATTTAATCATATTTTCCAAATAAATTATAATTGGTAACACAACTTAAGAAAATTGATTTGTAATTACCTAGGATGGCTCATGGAAGCCCTAGAAAATGTACAACATTGGACACCAAATGTCACAGGCTCAGATAAATATGCCGTCAATCAGGAGGTAAAACCTGGTACCCCCGGCTGGCAAATCAGGTGCTTAGCCAACTGAGCAAACTTGCCTGGATAACTCACATACCCTCTGACCTGTGTAAGTTTGTGACACATACTGTGGATAGTACTGTTATCTTGCAGGGGCCTGATGAAAATGCACAGCATCCTGTAGCTGCAGTACCAGTAAGTAGCCTGTTTTCTTGTTTGATTATAATGATGAATGAAAGAAATAATTATATTTTGTTAAATTCCAATTGCACTCTTAAATTCTGTTAAGGTTGTACATTCAACTTTAAAGTGTAAATTCTCAGTCATACAGAATTATGTACTCCTATACTTTATTCTGAACTAAACAAGATTATTGCATCCTAGGACCTTTAACTAGATACAGACAAAATCATGTCTTAATGTTTTAGGCTCGGGTGCAGAAAGTGGTTTTAGAGGGACTTAGTAAGACAAAAGACGACCTTGCGGTGAAACATATCAAGCCGCTACTGGAATCTAATGGATTTTATGAGGTAGGTTACAGGGGCATGCATTTAATTTAAGGGAAGTTTGGAATCATATTATTCTCTTTTGATTTGCTAAAACTTGAGTACTTGTGAGTTAAAATCTTTTAAACCTCAGGGTATAGAATTTAGAAACATCAGTAGTCAGTCTGTTACTTTCTGTAATGTTTATTGTTATGTAAATGTCAACCTGTCCAGCACACCTAGCTATATTGGCGCCGCCTCCTAATATTATTATTCCGCTGATAGCATCAAAGCAAACATGCAATTTTAGAAGTATAAATATACAATGTATATAGTCCCATAGTGTGTTGAATCTTCATTCCTGAAAACCTTAGATGTAACCGTACACTTTCATTGCCATATTTTCTCCTTATCTTTAAACATGTGTTTCATATAATTTCAAGAACATGTAATTGATTTACATTTGCTGTGCTTAAAACTGAGTCTGGTGCAGCATAGTTGTTCAGTAAATAAAAAAAGAGTACTTTCTTAAGTGTTGGCCTGACATCTATGTTGATCACTGATGTGAAATTTCGGAGGACTGAAATTCTACATTTGAGTGAAAAACTTTCAGAGTTTTCGTTCAGACTTTCTGTTTTAAAATCTGGATGGAAGCTTTGTTTTAGTGACTGAGTATGATAGGGGGTGGTGGCTTTATAGTGACACATGTACTGTGCTATAATTAAGTTTACACTTATGTCGAGTGCTATTGTTATGAAATTTTCTTTCCAACCATTTTCTAAAAATGAAGCAAAATCATGATTGCATGCTTTAAGGATTTGTGAAGACAAGTATGAGATCAATCTGTTATTAGCTCCACTGGCCGAAGGCCATGGAGCTTATGTCGTCACAGATTGTCCGTCGTGAGTGCGTGCGTGCGTGCGTGCGTAAACTTTTACTTTAAACGACATCTCCTCTGAAACTGATAAGCGGATTTTGACAAAACTTCACAGGAATGTTCCTTTGGTGGTCCTTTACCAAAATTGCTCAAATGGTTCCGGTCCATTGCACAATATGGCCGCCAGAGCTAAAAATAGCAAAATCTTTAAACGACATCTCCTCTGAAACGGTTCGGCAGATTTTGATAAAACTTGACAGTAATGTTCCTTGGGTGGTCCTTTATTAAAATTGCTCAAATGGTTCTGGTCCATTGCACAATATGGCCGCCACAGCTAAAAATAGCAAAATCTTTAAACGACATCTCCTCTGAAACGGATAGGCAGATTTTGATGAAACTTGACAGAATTGTTCCTTGGGTGGTCCTTAACCAAAATTGCTCAAATGGTTCCGGTCCGCTGCACAACATGGCTGCCAGGGCAAAAAAATAGAAAAACCTTTAAAGAACATCTTCTCAGAAACCGATGATCAGATTTTGATGAAACTTAATAGAAATGTTCCTTGGATGGTCCTTTATCAAATTTGCTTCAATGGTTTCGGTCCACTGCACAAGATGGCCCCCAGAGGTAAAAATAGAAAAACCTTTAAACGACTTCTCCTCAGAAACCGATGATCGTATTGCAATGAAACTTGACAGAAATGTTACTTGGGTAGTCATTAACCAAAATTTGTTAAATGGTTCCAGTCCACTGCACACCATGGCTGCCAGAGCTAAAAAATAAAAAAAACTTTATACGACTTGTCGTCGAAACCGATGACCTTTTTTCGATAAAACTTGACAGAAATGTTTGTTTGGTGCTCCTTTACTCAAATTGCCCAAATCATTTCGGTCCACTGCACAACATGGCAGCCAGAGCTATTAAAGTAATTTTTTTTTTAAATAACTTCTCCTCAAAAATTGATGATTGTATTTCTATCAAACTTGACGAAAATGTTCGTTAGGTGGTCTTTGCTTGAACCTTTTGGCCAGTGGAGCACAGGCACTGATGTGCCTCTTGTTAAAGTATAATCTGATACTGTTTGTTGTATAAATGTTCAATGGAAGCGTTACACTCAGTAGCTGCTCTGTTAATACCCCAGTATGTTGTAGATGGTGAGAGATGCTGTGGCAGTCAGAGAAAAACTTAACCAGCTTGGCATCTTTGATCGAATCATACTTAGCATTGACACTTACAAAGGTAACACTCTATTTATGGTTCATAATTGTTTTAATTTCAATATTGCTTTGCTTTAAATAAGACAATACAAATGCAGATACAGGTATTGATGAAAGAAAATATCAATGCTTCATGATGAGAAATGATAATGGTTATCATAATAAGTCCACACCCTTGGCAATGAAAAGGAGCAACAATACATTTTCTCTGTAGTAAGACTTTCAATTACATTTTAAGCTTGGCATGTTATCTCATTGCTGTTGTGTCGGTATCTGCTTGCTATGACTTAAACTTTGGTCATAACTAAAAAATTTCAAGTATATTCACATGAAACTTCAGTACAAATGGTACCAGTGACAATATACAAATGTGTAGCAAGTCCCATAGCTCTGAAATTTAGTATACATTTGATCTGAGTGACAGAACACATTAGAAGCATGTGTAGCAAGACCCATATCGTCTGCTTGCAAGTGTATTATTGTAGAGTTATGTCCATTGGTTGACAAACAAATCCCAGATACCCTGGTAAGTGTTATTCCCTTGAAGGGCGGCATATAGTAATCAGACCGTCTGTCTGTCCATCTGTCCATCTGTACATACACACAATGACTTGTGACCTCAAACTTGGTATGCAGATTGTTTATGACCAGTAGATGAATCCTAGTGATTTTTATGTCTGTCTGTGAATGATAAAGGTCATGGTGACCTTGAGCTGAAATCAGTTTCTGATCTATATTGGAAGAACGCTAGAGCCCAGGAACCTCAAACTTTGTAGCCAGGTTGTTCATGACCAGCAGATTAACCATACATGTGATAATTTCTTGGGTAGATTCCAGGACACTCGTCGTAATGTCAGCGCACACAAGGGGGTCGGGGGCATGCCCCCCCCCCCCCATTTTTTTTTAAATGGGGAACGTCTGTGGTGCATTCTAGAGCATATCTGGGGCTATTTTAGGCGTTTTTAACGTCGGGAAAATGTACCTATTTTGACTGCCAAGATGTATTTTTTACTCGACATGGTTTTTTTTTTCTGCATTTTCCCAGGCTTTAAATGAAGTGCTAACCAGGAGGATATGCAGTCTACTTTCGGTTTCATCAAAACAGGAAATAAACAACTATATGGGCACCTGTTTTCCCGCGCTTTTGAGAACATGCGTTACAAGATATTTATTTTTTCATCACATTTAAAACATTTGCAATTTATGACACACAATATTTTCCAGACGATCAAGAAGATTTTCCAGTCGATGAGCTTTTTTCTTTTTGGAGATGCATATAATTCTGATAGAGACTTATTCTTAGCCAGGTCTGCATGAGTGAATTCTATTTTTAGCCAAGTTTACATGTACATGTAAATTCATGTCTAGGATTAAGGGAGACAATTTGCTTTTTGGTTCTGTGAATTTGTATACAAGAACCCACCCTGACTCGTTAAGCACAACAATAGGCCAATAGATCAATTATCGGGTGATTACAATTACAATTATGAGGTTAGTGGGTCAAAGATTAAAATCAATAACTGATGAACACCTGGGCCTAGTTTTAGCATAATGGATACCAGGATTTTTTTTCTAACATTATAAAAAGTTTTCACATATGTACATATTCAATAATGCCAAGCAGTCTCATTAAAAGTACAAGAGACACAAGTTGACATCCACTCCTTCTTGCAGTGAGTTAGCGTTATTGTGTTCATACTCGTTCTTTAATCATGTTAGCAATCATTATTTCCAACTTCATGGGAAGGTTGTCATGAAAATAATTATGTTGTATACTAAAAGTTTTCTGTCCATATAGGCCTTAAAACTAATGGCTATTGTTTGAACGAGGCCTTATGGGGGCATTTGTCACATTCCTGTGACTGTTCTTCATTAAACATTAGTAAAATAGTTATTATGATCGTTTTCTTCACTGTATTGTAAGACTAAACACAGAACTGAAGTTCCTGTTGTACGCCTTTAGACATTAGAAGAGTTAGCCTTATGTTGTTCAATTTATCTGTGTCATTATGAAGGCCCTATGATAAAAACTGAATGAAGTCATGCATGTGAACTTACAGGAGAAAATGCCCGTCCCGACGGTTATGAGGTCCGCTTTACAACACGGGAGAGGAAGAACCTGAAAGGCGGGGTGTCCACACAGATCGGCCAGAATGACATGAATGTTGTATGTAGGCTTGACTTTATAAAATGTTAATCTTGTATGTTGGTGCACTTTGGAATGAACTTTTGTACCATTTTGGTTTTCTCTAGCTCAAGTTTGATTAGTGTGTCATGCTGTACATTAATGAAGAAATAATTTGTGATTGTAATGGTTAAAATGGAATTTTTAAAATGTAGCAAGGTTTAAACGTACTTAACAATTAAGCTTAGATGAAGAAGTATGTAAGAAAATCCCAAGTTTCTTCAATTCACACAGTCACTGTTGAAACCAAGTGTAAATTAATGTTCACATTTTAGGTTTTTGATGTTTACTCCCCAAATGTGTTTGGACGTGCAGAAAAGATAAAGTTCTCTTACGTTTATGGAACAGAACATTCAAGAGGTTTTGGTGTTCAGTTCATGAAGCCAGTTAGCGGTGATCCTGATGTTATGTAAGTCCCTCAAACACTTTTATTCAATACATTGTCTCCTATTCTTTTTTGTTGTTGTTGTTTTTTTATTTGAGGTAACTTTATAGCCTTGGTGTCATCATTGTGGATGTTGGCATTGTGCAAAAACTTCAATGTTGGCCATAACTTAATCAATTACTTTAAAGTAACACTGGCTTAACTTTTCTGTATTGCCTGAGAGAAATTGATGAGTGTTAGTAACTGCTTGCAGTGTTCATGTTTCATTGGCTGTGTGTTTGTACATTCATATAAAGAATAGTTGAACTTTCTCATGTTTTATGAATTCTTACGTCCTGCATGATAAACCTACCCCATCCACAGTGCAACAAGTTACCTGAAAACGAAACAGATAAGCATTGGTATTCGCTCCTGCGCGTTATTTTTTAGCCTGTCCGCCCTCCTTAAAAATAGATATTTTCCACCCATAGCAGGCAATAATTCCTGTTCTCAAAAAAACATTTACTTCAAGAAAACGAAATGCATATTTTTTATGTCCAGATACGCTTCAATAATGTGTATGTTTTGCTCCTGAACTTGTTATGCATTAATTGATGTTGAAATTCAACTATGCATTAATTGATGTTGAAATTCAACTAAGACTATGTATATCATGAAAACCCAGAGAAGCATTTGTGATCATTCCACGGCCCTATTGTTTATATTATACAGATTTTTGGTAACTGTTGTCTATCTGTATTCAGGATGGGAGCACGAGTGTTCCAGGAGCAGGGAGAATATCCGTGGAGCGGCTACCGTGAAAATGACCGTGGCCTTAGTCTCGACCTCTCAGTAAATAATTGTTTTCATTTTACTCAATGCCAATTTAGTTAAGAACAGGCATATGGTGAAGAACTTCTAGATTTAATACAGGCCTGTTTAATTTTTTTTGTCCGATTCCTAAAGTAATAAGATCTGACAGGTATAATCATTACTTGGAAGCATGTTTAGTTTTGTTTCATTGTCATTGCAGGTTTCAAACAAGCATCCAAAATGAAAACGTGTAGTTAGCTTTTTTTAAGGTTTTGATTTGGTAATGCACATACAACATGACCTTTCCCTTCCAGTTTGCATCTTTGCTGGGCATGCACAACGTGCGATGGGATGGCGTCTGGCGTGACCTCCGGTGCCTTTCAAACACATCAGCCTTTGCTGTACGGGAACAGGCTGGACACTCCCTCAAGTCAAGCATCATTGTATGTACTAACATGATATACAATCAATATGCAATTGGGGAATATTCAAATATAGCATTGTATTTAAGTGTGGTTTAATTTGCTTTAGCACTGCTGGGTTATTTCTGTGTATGTGCACCAACTTCTACATAAACTTGAATACATGATACATGAATCAGAGCCCAACATCTGCCTATGGCTTACTGGAATAGTTGTTTGTAGCCTTAGCTGGGTATAGTCGACCTTGACCCTGAAATAAGAAACAAAAACATTTTATGGGCTGTATTGGACAATATTTGAACTAACAATTTACCAGGATTCCAAGACAATATTTTCACATTATATCAGTTAAAAATCCTCTAGGGTTATAAAATTCATGACCATGACTATGCATATTTCCAGCACACATTTGAGCGAGATAACCGCGATGACACAGTCCTTCCAACTCGAGGCACCCTGCTGAAGATCATACAGGTGCCATGTTTGTAGCTATTAAATCTCTGTCCTTGTTTGGTGTTTTGGATAAACAATGGTTCCCTGTGAATGTTTTTCATGTACAGATTTTTTAGTTTATCATTATGATTTTATTTAGATAGCAAACATGCTGTTAAACTTAATATTTTAAGAAACATAACACTGGTAGTATTGCAAATATTTTGCGATAAGATATTGAATAAAGGCATTGTACATGTATAATAAATGGTAGACATAAGTTTATTATGTCTCCCCCTCTCTGGGGGAGACATATTGTTTTTGCCCTGTCCATCAGTCCGGTAGTCCGTCAGTCCGTCCGTACGTCACACTTCGTTTCCGATCGATAACTGGAAAACCGCATGACCTAGGATCACCAAACTTGGTAGGGAGGTTGGTCGTGAGGTGTAGAGGATCCCTATTGTTTTTGGGGTCACTAGGTCAAAGGTCAAGGTCGCGGCGACCCCCAATATAAAAAACATTTCTGCTCAAAATCTTGAGAACGGTTTGACCTAGGTTCACCAAACTTGGTAGGGAGGTTGGTCATGAGGTGTAGAAGATCCCTATTGTTTTTGGGGTCACTAGGTCAAAGGTCAAGGTCGCGGCGACCCCCAATGTAAAAAACATTTCCGCTCAATATCTTGAGAATGGTTTGACCTAGGTTCACCAAACTTGGTAGGGAGGTTGATCATGATGTTTAGAAAACTCCTATATTTTGGGGGGTCACAAGGTCAAAGGTCAACGTCGCTGTGACCTCTAATGTAAAAAAATATTTCCGTGCAATATCAGGAGAATGCTTTGTTCGTTTCCGATCGATAACTGGAAAACCGCATGACCTAGGATCACCAAACTTGGTAGGGAGGTTGGTCGTGAGGTGTAGAGGATCCCTATTGTTTTTGGGGTCACTAGGTCAAAGGTCAAGGTCGCGGCGACCCCCAATATAAAAAACATTTCTGCTCAAAATCTTGAGAACGGTTTGACCTAGGTTCACCAAACTTGGTAGGGAGGTTGGTCGTGAGGTGTAGAGGATCCCTATTGTTTTTGGGGTCACTAGGTCAAAGGTCAAGGTCGCGGCGACCCCGAATATAAAAAACATTTCTGCTCAAAATCTTGAGAACGGTTTGACCTAGGTTCACCAAACTTGGTAGGGAGGTTGGTCGTGAGGTGTAGAGGATCCCTATTGTTTTTGGGGTCACTAGGTCAAAGGTCAAGGTCGCGGCGACCCCCAATGTAAAAAACATTTCCGCTCAATATCTTGAGAATGGTTTGACCTAGGTTCACCAAACTTGGTAGGGAGGAAGTACAAATTTCATGTCCATCATTGATTATTTCTCACCTACGACCACACAATGGGGGAGACATGCGCTTTTTCAAAAAAGCAATCTCTAGTTTCTACTGTATATTTTTCAAGTCATAATGAATGAAACTATATTATATTATAACAGGAATATGCAGGGCTTGCAGGAAACAACAAATTCTTTAAACATGATGTTGAAATACAAGGAAACGCTGCACTCCCTTTAAGCACTGTAAGTTGTTTAGGCTTGTAATAACTCTACTATAAATGAAACTATAAAGCCATCTTTTCAAAAACTTCACTCTTTGTGTATGTATTGGCCAATATATTGTAATTTACCTGTAATAGTGGTAATATCATTAAAGTCATGATATACAGGCAAACACATTGGACCAATTGATTTATAGAACTTTTTAAGGTTAACAAGGTTGATAACGTCATAATTGTTAACTTTCAAATCGTTACTGCTCTGAATGTTTAACGGATACACTTATATGAGCTGGTGTATTTCTAACAAGATTTGAGACAACTGTTTCAGCTGTACTTGTTTATATCTAAATATGTGAGCACACCATTATTATTCATGTTTACTTTACTTTTAACTTTCTTGTAACATGGCTTTTGCATGTCATCATATTTTAGAACACATGCAAATTCATGCAGTATTAGGTGAAGTCCTGTATAAAGTTGTCAGCAATTGTACATGTAGGCTGAATAATATGTATATATCCTATACAATAACTTCATTTTAGATGTTTGTTTACACAGGTGTTACAGCTGACGGTGGCAGGTGGGGTCGTTCGCTCCCTGGAGGAGAATGGGAAGATACTGATAAATGACAGATTCTTTCTGGGTGGACCACTCACATTACGAGGATTTAACAAAAATGGCGTTGGACCACACAGTGATGGTGAGCTTCCAACTCTTGTTCTCGCAAGGCATTTGGTTGATATGAATTGTTCAGAATTGGCCAGCATTTTTGCTGAATGAAAATAGGACTGCATTCATATTAAAATTTACTATATTTCATTTACACCTTTGTTTGTTGGGTTTGCAGCTTGTCTGTTTATCAGATAAAATACACAAAGTATTGGGATAGCAATGGTGTCATCGCCTTTGACGTAAGCAGCTTTGTCATGCTAAAAAAATGGCCACATCTTAAAAAGCTTTCAAATCTTTTCAAGATATTCACATAAAATTAAGAACACATGTTGCCTGAAATAATACAGATATGGTTAAAAAAGGCCCGTAACTTTGACTTTTGAAATTGTTGAGTTATGCCCCTTTTTTCACTGAGAAAATAGCAAACTTAACTAGCTTAGTCATTTCCTCTACAACATTTTTGTTAATGAACATCGAGTTTATAGTTTAATTGAATAGTAGAGTTGGCTCCATGATTGACACATTTTTGAGGCCGCCTGCAAAAGCATTGAAGACACATAAGGGTTACCTTGTCCATGTCATTGGTCACACTTGTATCTGCTCAATTACTTTTGAAATACTTTATTCTGAATCTTCAAACTTGGTTTGCACATTGGTAATGGTCAGTAGATGAGCCCTATTACATTTGGGGTAAATAGGTCAAAGTGACCTTTACTATAAACATAATTGTAGATCCAATTCTAGTCCCCAATACATGCAGTTCTATTCATTTAGTAAGAACAATTGTGTTATCATCTTGTTTCCAGGTAATGCCCTTGGAGGTGATGTCTACTGTATGAGTGGCCTTCACCTTTACACACCCCTGCCCTTTAGACCTGGCAAGGGAGGATTCGGGAATATCTTCCGTTCACACTTCTTTGTAAATACTGGCACATGTGGAAATGTACAGAATCTCTCCATAGGTAATTAAAGGTGTTAACTGTCTTAAATTAGTTTTGTTTAAACAGCTTGGATTTATTGAAATATTGATATTCTAGCATTTTGGAAAAAACAGCTTAATAAAATTATAAGGATTAACTTTCTTGTTTTACTTCCACTAAAAATAACAGTGTATGTCTTCTTTGTCATGAGAGGCATCAAGATGTTCCTTATCCAATACCGGTAATTGCAAACATTTTAAGGATAAGATTTTAAATGTGGTACAGAACATTTTTGTCCAGAATAAAACTTGTTGTTAGTGTCTTACAGTTTTGCACTATGTTAATGGTGTGATAATTTTCCTTACTTCTTCAATTTTCAGATCAACTGAACAGAGGTAACCTGGACTCATTTAAAAATACCCTACGAATGTCTTATGGTTTTGGTATTGTGTTGAGGCTGGGTGGGATTGCACGAGTAGAACTCAACTATGTGATACCAGCCTGGCAACAGAAAGGAGACAGGTACAGCTTATCCTTTTTTAAGTGATAATCAGTTAGGATTTAAAGAATAGTGTAAATACAATGCTTTTTATTTTCAAGGTGGACTGACTGTGGTAAGGATTAGACGTGGGCAAATCTATCAATTAGTTTGATACATACATTTACAGAGCTTTTTTGGACTGAATTATAACCTGAAATATATAAAGGAGTCTGTTAAAGTATGATAGATTCATGCCCAAAGCAAGGTAACAGGGCTTCAACTCCTAACAAAATTCTTCCAAAAGTCTTCCATATCTATTTCAAGGTACTGGGTACTTCTTTACAACTGTTGCCTAAAGTTACAAGCTCTCAATCCTGGTTTCAGGATTACTCCTGAACTTAAGAACACCTGTTCTAACTTATGTGTGTTCTAATTTCAGTGCCAATAAGGGTGTACAGCTGGGAATAGGAATCCGATTCCTGTGATAAAATCACTAGACGTGTTTTAGCCAATGACTCCTTAAATCATGAACAGATTTCAAATTCACTCACTTCACTGTTTAAGTGTTAAGATGGTGCTTTTATGACGCAATAAAACTATGAATAGACTTTTAATTAAATTTTGAGAGTTAATCATGATTATGCATGTGATGTACTGAGATCTTTGAACTTTGTTTAAAATGGACTTTTGAAACTACACTTCATAAAGAAGAAATAGTCAGGAAAAAACATCTTTAAACATTTTATGAATTATTTGCATGTATTCTGCATGGTTGTCATGAGATGTTGTTGAAGATTTCAATACAAATAGAATACAGGATTAAGGAAACAGAATTGTTGAAAGTCCTTAATGGTTGTTGTATGTATAATTAATTGTATAAATGATGCAGAGAAATAAATTCATTAAAATATTGAAATACTTGCCTATAGTCAGTCTGTATGTACTTGGAAAATAAAGAGAGGTAGCAGTCAGTTGGACAGACCATGATCCTAGTCCAACCTGTATAATGTTTACTGGAGAACGATATCCGTAATGATATGTTTCTCTGCTTGTCAGAGCTCGAAAAAATCATAATCCTATGAAAGCTGTATCATTGAAAGGAAAACAACACTAAAGTATGCAAAAATATTTCTTTATGTGCTTATAAATACAAGAAGACAATGTCAACCATTTATTACATACATGAAAACATGTACATTGTGGCAAGTACATGCTATTAGTTTAAGGTTTGAATACTATATTTGTAAATGAATATGTTTACTGAGCTAAAAATGAGTAGGAAATTAAAATTTCTACTGTCAGAGTTACATTGGTCCAATCTGATTGGAAATCAATGTCTCACAATGTAAATACTGGATAGTTAAAAGGAGAATTCTTCAACAAAATGTTAGTCAACTGTATTCTTCAAAAATTGAAATGTTTCTTAAAATGGCACAAAGAAAAAAGCACTTCTGATGAATATTTCGGACTCTGATTATCATGTAGCCTACACTGTCATATCTTTCGGCTGTGTCCTGTATGAGTCCATGTCCTGTGTCCTGTATGAGACCACTCTGGTCACTAGATCTTCCCAAGCTCATCCATATAAGCCCCCAGCAGTTTGATCTGAAATGTGGATCAGGAATATGTTAAGTAGGCACAGACATTAAAGGACCATCAGCATCAGTACTGGGTCTGTTCAATGAAATACATCTGAACTGAAATTGTTTTCCTTGTGAATGTTCTGGGGCACCGAAGTGAAAAATACAAAACTATTTTTGAATGACTTTTCATTAGATTAATCCAATATGCATTCATTATTTTCTTGCTTATTTTTATAGTTTTGATGTACAAACATTGCAAGTTTTCTTGAAAGAAAAATGACAATTTTCACCAAGTTTACATTATTTTCGCTACTTGTACAACCTATGCAGTGAACACAATACTATAATTAAAACATTTTCCTTTGGGCGAAAGACAAGAACATGTTATAATCTAAAGGATACGGTATGGTAAAGAAAGGTTTTACCCCATTGATGTAGTTGTATTTGTCGATCTTTTCATTCTGTGAATGGGCGCCATCATCAGACGCACCCATTGGCAGGAGCATGACGTTCTTGCCTGTGGCCTCCTGGAATGTTAGTGTGACCGGAATACTGCCTCCCTCACGTGTCAGGTCGGGCTCAACACCAAATACTGAAATAGGACATTGTCATGTGCAGGTTGATATGCAAGAAAAAGTGGTGACTGCAGACTTGAATGTTTTAAAATATATTCTGAGCAAATGATATTTCAACTTCATAATGTAATCAGTGTAATGTCAATATTTTATTTTATTTAATTAAAAACGATATTTGAACAAAAAGTTATGGAAAGTCATCTGTATATAAATATGCTGCCTATGGTGATAGGGGTGTCTCTTCCCCTCCTACTTGAAGCTTTGTTGACTCTTGGCTTAACATACAAATAAACTTCTCATTCCATCAATCATTGGAAATAATGTGTTTTTTTATGCCAGGTGACCCCATTTAATATTGACATCAGTTGACTCGAAACTGCTTGCTTATTACTCATGTGTGAAATAGATGATACAGTACAAATAAAGTAATGGCAGTTTGTATTATTGTTCTTTATTTCAACTGAAATCAGAAGTGTTAGGACAAATTTTTGCAATCTTTCATTTGAAATTACATGTATATTCAACAGATTGCCAATTAAAGCTGTATGTTAAGATATAACCAATAAAGCGGATTATGCACCTGATTTAATAGCGTTTCTGCCTGCGACATAGTTAGGGTGGTTGACATCACTGACCCAGGGTTTTCCTCCACCCCCCTCCAGCAACACCCTACAGTCAAGCACACACACACACACACACACATATGTAACACATTTTGTCAGCTGACATATCACATAAGAGCATACAGTGTCCAGAATGGCTTTTATTAAGTCAATACATAACAATGCCTTCTTAAGCTAAATTTGTAGTAAACCTGAAACTTCCATGTAAAATTAAGTTCACTGTTGCATATTTTTTCTCTACCTCTGTTCGTCCAATTAATTTTGATGCACTAAGGCTACATAGTACATACTCTGGACCTAGGAAAGCTAAACTGGACATTGTTCTCTTACATTGCTACTAAGCCTACAAAGAATCATCCAGTTTAATATATGATGATACCTTTTTTTATTGCTGTCCTGCCCGCCACATAGTTTGGGTGGTTGAAATCACTCACCCATGGCTTGCCTCCATGGCCCATAGTTAACCTTGATTAAATATGCATCTACATCAAGCTTTAGGCTTTATTACTAAGAATAATCAGTTTCAAACAACATGAAATATACAAGATATATATTATAAAAAGGCAAAACATGTTGACAAAAGAATTATGAGACACATCTTTGGTTTTAGTATTACTTTTTATAATACCAATTGCATATAATTTTTATGTCTATGCCTTTATTGTATGTTAGAATAAAACTAGGCTTTGTCTGTAGTTTCCATAGTTTTATTAAAATAAACTTCACTTAAAGTGTAATATACGGTACTTTACTCATATAAATTTGTCTACACAATGGCTATAATGAAAGCAACAAACCCAGCATAGTGCTACCAATAATGATACCTGACCATACCTCATGATGTTAGGACTGCCGCGCTCCTTGTGCAGTTGTTCCACGTACGTGCGTACCAATTGTTCCACCCTGTCTGGCGTCATGTCAGGCACCAGCCGAATTGAAAACTTTCCAATCACCTTCCGCGGTATCACAGTTTTAGCTCCTGCTCCACTAAACGCTCCCTCAATACCTGGGAGTCATAGGGTAATGGGCTTTACTAATCAATTGTAATGATTATGTAGCATGCAGATTTCGGGCATTTTTAGGACACTTAATAAAACATATTGAGAAAGCAGTGTGAACTCAAAACAGCAAAGGAATAAAAGTTTATAATATTAAACAGATAATATTTTTGAAAATAATGAAATGTGAATTTAATCAACAAGGTGATCATGATTAAGAGTGGCGCAGAGCTAACACTCAATAACAATGACACAGACTTTCACAATTTCTCAACATTTTTCCTCTCAGAAAAACATATGAGCCAAAAAATTAAAAAAGTAATTATGATTGAAGTATGAAGAAATAATATATTTTTATTTTATTATTATGATACCATGTAGTGAGAGTGAGGGATATCTCCACCGGGCCATCAACACATGTTCTTTCCTGTCATGAACCAGCTTGTCCACGCCAATGTCTGTACGGTACTCTGTCTGTAGAGATATACATATATGGCTCAAGGATTGAGGATTAAAATACCATACACCACATGCCATGTGACAGAGGGAGGCCAAATGTTGATCTTCGGAGAACTTACCAGGTGTAACACATCAGTCACAGATTAATATCTACATGATACTTGATATTATAACAACATTATAAGATGAGCATTATTTTGTCTTGACATTATTCGCAAAAATAATCATACAAGCAGCATACCATGTCAAAGTCAATTGGCCCATATGACTTGTTTTCCTCTTCCGTTACTGGAGCAACATCATCGCTCATTCCCGGCACAAGGATCTTGCCGTTAACATCGACCAGGGAGCTCATGATGTGCATCAGGTCACCCATTGCTTCATGACTAAACATTAAACACAGAGTTGAGAAAAAAATAAAGCTATTTCATTAGCTTTTCAAGCATTCTTTTCCTAATATTTGATGCATTAAATGAATAGTTTTAGTCTCCACAAAGCAACTGCAGAATGAAAATGATGGGTAACTGTCAAGAACACATGTGCTTTTTATTATTAGAATCGGATAATGACAAAAAGGTATTAAAAAATTATACCGGTGCCCTACAATTATCATTGGCTTTTTTAAGATATACATGTATGATCAGCACAGTGAATATAAAGGCCTAGTTGCATTTGTGACTTACACAGTGCCGCCATATATTCCACTGTGGAGGTCCTTTCCTGCACACTGAACCTCACAAAAGAAGTAACAGATACCCCTGAAATGCCGAATATCATTGGTATAACAATATTCATTACAAAAAATAGAACACCAAGCATAAGCATTTAATTAGATAAATGAATGTTTTCAAAGAGATCAACTGCAATTCTAAACAATTACGGTAATGTTCACAGAATTGATAAGTAATCAAAAATGATCTCTTTTCTGATGTTATTTAAACAGTTTCATGTGAAAAAAAAGCAGTTTAAATACTTAGCTTAGATTGGCACATATATAACATGAAATAAAGCTCTTAAAAAAGCTCAATTTAAAAGGTAAACTAAAATGGCTCATGGCAATTAATGCATAACAAGACATACAGTTGATTTTGATGTATAAGTTGTACCATAAATACATAATGCAACTAAAGGTTTGCCTTCACATATTTTACAGTCTAACTCAAACTTCCAATATACCGGAGTCCATAAGTAATACACGGTTTCTTTTTCCCCAGCCAATAGTTGTCAGAAATGCAAACATAGTCAACATCCTGAAATAAACAGAACCAGCATATCACTGAAATTAACGACAACCTTAATAAATAGATTGCCATAACATGGTAATTAAACAATTACTGTAACAATGGTTATATATGTAAAAATTGCATATTAAAGTACCCCTTTACAATACACAGCTCAGTTGTTCTTTAAGACTCTCGAACAACATGCAGCTTGCTTGCACATAACACGCACTGTCTGTTAATCCACTTGTAAATTCATTATAATTATGCAATCAAAGTAGGAAGACATGACTCCCAGCCGACTACAAACCTTGAGGAAAGTGTCTTTCTTCGCAAACACCAGCTCATCCAGGCCCTCTGATCCGGACTCCTCCATGCCCTCAAAGATAAACTGGAAAACAAAAATATCATTAGTATGTTACCTCATTTTTTGTTTAAAGTGATAATATCATCTAGAATAAAGCTTATACACAAAAAAGTATAATGAAACAGTTATCGTTATATGAATATACATTAGCATCATATCAATTACATGAACAATAAAGATGCAACATGGTCTTATTGGTATCATTTATAAGCAGGAAGTAAATAAACATGTACATGTACGTAGGTTTTCACAGAAGAAATATCATAGCATCTGAAATCATTTGAAAAAATATAAATTCTGCAGCTGATGTTACAATTGAGTTGATCTCAACTTTCAAATGGACAACTGTACAGAGGGTTAGAGTGGTTTAGGTGTCTGCCTCTCATCCAGGAGGATGTGATCTTGATACACACCAGGGGAACATTTTCATGGCCTCTCAATCTGGACATCCTCAGCACCCCAGCGTATCATAACCTATATGATACCCTGCGCAAATTTGCCAGGGAAACTTCGTAAAACGAGAATATTCATAAGCATTTTCCGACCAATGAAGTAGCCGATAACAAAAAGGGAAGAATCTCCTTTGTAAAGAGCTATCGGCATATTTAACAATATCCTGCCTAAAACAATTTGTAAGCCGTGATTTCATTGGATTATTTCGAACCGAGATTACATCCAGAACTTCTCGGCCATTTATGCATGAGGTTTGTCTCATGCAACCAATCAAGCGGCTGGATTTCACCTTATTCATTATTTATGAGTACGAGATTTTTACGAGATACGCTGGGGTGCCGAGGATGAGTCTGGACAGCAGTACTGACTTCTACCTCTGGAAACAGACTCAAATTCTAGCAGCTATAAGCTTTTGTTACATACACACTATCAAGAAATAAATGTGTGTTTCATTCAATCTCCCTGGATATTGAATCAGTTACCTTGAGGTTGATGGGCACCTGCATGCCAAGCTCCTGCATGGCTTCGATACAGTTGATCCAGCCCAATACTGGCCCCTTGTCATCTGTCGACCCGCGACCATACAGTTTCCCATCCTTCTCTGTGAGAACAAACGGCTCTGTGTCCCAACCATCCTC
The DNA here is from genome assembly GCF_026914265.1 of Mya arenaria. Classification (NCBI taxonomy): domain Eukaryota; kingdom Metazoa; phylum Mollusca; class Bivalvia; order Myida; family Myidae; genus Mya; species Mya arenaria. The sequence goes on along the minus strand of NC_069125.1, from coordinate 51,991,552 downwards.
CTGATAGAGGACATAATTACTAGGCTTTTCATAGACATATTTTAGTTCTACATGCATATGTATCTATATAAGCACCAAATGATATCAATGGCATTTTGCTTTTCTAATAAAACAACATCTGTTACAGGAACATTTCAAATGCCCCGTTGGACAGGTAACTATTAGTATTTGGGCCTGTGAAGACAGAAAGACTTGACTTATTAACATATTTTACTATGACCTACCCTAACTTCCCATGAAGTTTGGAAATATTGATCTGTTACTTTTAAAAGAGCAAAGAGTGTACATGGAAAGTCACTATGAAATGGAGTGAATATCAACACATCTCTGGGCCTATTCCTCAGTTATTGATCAGGTAATGATTTTCGGCTTGAGGTCAACACGACAACATCATTCACCCACTGACCTGAGAATCAATAGAGTTTATCTGCTGGTCATGTCTTACCTGTGTACCATGTTTGAGGTCTCAAGTCTCCTATGCCCTCTTCAGTAATTGATTGGAAACAGATTTTTAACTCAAAGTCATCACAACCTTGACCTTTAACTCACTGACCTCAAATTCAATAGGGTTCATCTGTTGGTCAATACCAATAAGCCTACGAAGTTTGAGGTCTCTGGGCTTCAGAGTTCTTAAATTATTGATTAGAAACTGACTTTAAGTTCGAGGTCACCTCGACGTTGACCTTTGACCCACTGACCTCAAAACAATCGGGTTCATCTGCTTGTCATTACCTACTGGCCTACTAAGATTGAGGTCCCTTGACCATAGTACCTTCAGTTATTGATCGGAAACGGTTATTTAGCTCAAAGTCACCACAACCATGACTGTTCATGATCAAGCGACTTCAAAATCAACAGAATTCATTTGCTTGTCATAACCAACCTGCCAACCAAGTTTAAGTTCTCTGGGCCATAGCATTCTTCAGTTTTTGATCGGAAACTGAGGGAATGGACAGACGGTCTGATTACTATATTGCCTGCAGGGACACAAAAATTACTTTTCTAATGCATTTTAGTTAATGATGAAATGTATCATAATAATGAAATTATAATGATTAGGATTCAATCATTAGAAGTATTTCATTCCATAAAAAATACTAAATGCAAGTGTTTTTACATCATCCCCAAATCCCTACCTTTTCGGCAGGCTGCACATCTAGATGTCCATATACCAGGAGGGTTTTCTTGTTGGGATCGTTGCCTAGGGAACCCAGGAGGATAGGAGGAAGAGGCAGCTCACTCCCGTCAGGTAGGGTCTGGTTCCCAATCTCCTCCAGCTCACATGTGGCGCCCAGCTTCTCCATTGTCTAGCAAAGCACAGTACAACGAATAATGGTGAGGTTCGCATGATGCATTAAAGCATTTGCTCGAAGAATTTAAAGCAACCAAATATTCATTTCTCCACTTATATATGTAATTATTGATATTATTATATGAACGATAAATTCTCTGAATATGGCATGTTCAGAAGAAAAGGCTCATCTGACTTACAGTTTTAGTCCATTCCACCATCTCTCTCACGTCAGGGCGAGTCTGTGGCCAGGCGGACACACTTTTGATTGCCACCACATCAGACAGCCGCTGTATATACTTTGATTCATTCTGATCAATGTGCCTGTAAGATATACCAGTAAAACAATAAATTGTGAAGAGCAATATGTCAGAAAATATCTGACACTGTAACAAGTTTACTTATTTTTTAAATGGAAGCATTACAAGAGCCGTCGTAAGACAGCGTGCTCGACTACGCCGCTTTGACTTAGAAGTAAATACAATAACAATGTAATATTACCAAGTTTGGTCTCTTTATGTCAAACCTAACTAAAATTATTTGATACATAGGATGACTTTGATGCTGCCCTCCCACCAGCCGGCCCGAACAATGACGCAAGTCATTCAAATAACTTGATTTCCCATTATGAAAATGTGGTTAAGAATATACAAATATGTCTTTCCAAAGAAATAAAAAAAATCAAAAAATCAAAAAAATCAAGGGCCATAATTTGTATTTAGGGTAAAATGGAGTTATGTATCTTGTAGTAAGACGGTTGTAAATAATTTTGAATTTTATTAAGTGCATTGAATGAACGGTATAGAAGTTTTTTTATTAAAATCCCAAACTTTTACTTGCCTAAAACTTTAACCTAAGTCAATCAGGGGCCATAACTTGTATTAAGGACACAGAGTTAGGTAACCTCATTGGGTAACGGTCCTGAACAACTGTGTGAAGTATTAAGTCATTTGAACAAAGGGTATAGAAGTTATTAATAAATATTCCAACCTGCCCTAAAACTTTAACCTAAGTTCCATAGTCAATCATGGGCCATAATCTGTGTAAAGAATAATATGGAGTTATCTAACCTCATCATGTGATGGCCCTGAACAACTGTGTGAAGTATTAAGTCAATTGAATGAAGGGTATTGGACTTATAAGTGAAAATCCCAACTTGCCCTATTCCACCTATTCTTCGAATAATCGAGCTAAAAATTCACACAAAATTGGACGGAAATGTAGAGATACATGAACACGTGCAGTATATATTATGTTCACAAATACAGCATGGTAGACTTTATTTTGTCATGCATATTTGTAACAATGATTTCAATGAGTGAGTTTTATGTCTAAAATTAGCAAATTCCCAGTGGTTGCTGAGAAGTCTTTGGTTGCTTAGGAAATCATTGGGTGCTTAGTAAGTAAGTGGTTGATAAGGAAGTCATTGATTGCAAAAAAAATCATTGCTTGCTAAGGAAGTTGCTTGGTAAAGGTACATACCAAATATATAGGGTCTACACCTTGCAGTTTCAGAGAAGATTTTCAAAGATTTTACTATAAAAGTACATAAAAAAACCTGAGACCCCCCTGGGGTAGACCTGCTTTGACCCCAAGGGCATTATTTGAACAATTCAGATGAAGAACCACCACATAACACTACATTCCAAATATTAAAGGTCTGGCTGATGCAGTTTCAAGGAAGATTTTCGAAGGAAGATTTTGCCTGATAAACCAACTGACTCTTTCAACTGGAGTTGTCTTCCTTACTAAAACAGCATCATGCAAAATATAGTCATATAGTGAAAACTAGCCCTGACCCCTGTTGGTAGAGTTTTAAAAGAACCACCATGGCTTGAAGAAATTTGATGAAGGGCTACCTAAGAAACTTTTCTGCGAAATTATTTTGAATATTTCCATAAAATATAATCATTTAGTGAAAACTAGCTCTGCCTCCCATCTGCAAAGTTTTTAATGAAACAACATTGCTTGAAGAAATTTGATAAAAAAACATCTCAAATGATCTTAGGAACTTCTCATTTAATTATCGAAAAATTGCGCCAGCAGATTCTGAATAGATTTTCATTTTTTTCCGAGTTGTACAATGTCATGAAACTTAATTATATAAAAATAATATTTTAAGGAATCTGCAAGAGGATCATCCAAGAAACATTCCTGTAAAGCTTGGATGCAATTGGCCTAGTGGTTTAGGAGGAGAAATTGTTTGAAGGAAAATGTTGATGACGGAAAGTCCCCATTCTGAAAAGCTCACCTTAGAGCACTTGATTCATAGGTGAGCTACAAACAAAATGGTTTTGAATTTCGACCTTATTTATTGAAATTAATAGTAGCCACATTTTACTATTCACTAATTCAGTGGCCTATTTGTTTGTACATTCTTTAAATACTTAGCTTGACTTTACATTTGAAGCCCTATGGCTTGTTCTGTCAAAATTTATTTTATTACAATTGTTTGGGGTACCATTTTTATGTATAATTTGTTCAAAATCATTTCTCTGAAAATATTTTTTCTATTAACTAAAAGACAAATTATTCCTAGGTTGTAACAAAATGTTGAGGCTGTTATTGATATTTCCACCCTTGAATTAACTTACACATTCAGTTATTTCCGGATCACCTAGATCAGTTTTGGATCAAATTACTAGTGTTCTCTGAGCAATATATAAACAAGCTTTGTAAAAGAGTTACAAGACACTAAATTTGAAGTCTATGATGTACTTCACATTGAATATACAAGTTGAGGCACACATTTGTTCCAGTTAATTAATAATCCTATGCATTTTGGACAATGATTTAACAAGATTGTATTCTAAACATACATGATAGCATTTATTTCAATAACAAACAAACACAACAGTTAAATTTACATGTAAACATGCATTGAGATCACAATTATAAATGATTCAAATAACAAATAATCACACTTTAAACATTACATACCATATAAAACGTAGCCAAGTTTTACTGTATCATAAAATCAAGCAACATGATATTACCCTTTTTCCCTAAACATATGACACTTTCATAGCTAAACTTTCTTGCATTTTTTCCAAAGATGAGAGTAACAGGGAGATAGACAATTCAAATGAACAGGATGGACATGTGATGAAATATGAGCATCAGACAGCGGCACCCCTTCCTTTCCCATCAGGTGCTGGCCAGAGAGGAAAGCTTGGGACAAAGTTCATCTAGGACACTTAATATGTAAAAGTGCTTATATTCTAGGTACATGGCCAATCTGGAGGCCTGCCATACCCGATAATTTTAATTGTCTACGTTGGTCTATAACCATTTCATGAATACTTTAATAACATGGAATAAACACTTTTAATTACATGTAATAAATGTCTCAAGGTCTGGCAGCCATACAAGACATGCATTTTTGTATACAATGTGTGTTTGTAGTCAACACTAAGTTTAGTTGTAGGATCTGTAATTGGTGGCTTGATATGGTAGCTATGGTATCCCTTATAACACAGTTCGAACAAACTACCATCAGTTATGCCTGAAGGACCCAGAACTGGCTCGCTGGTTCTTACCTGAAACAGAAAGTATTTAATTGATCAATATTCAAATATATTCACTTAGTCTTATGTTTTAAATAGGACATTGAAATTTAATATCATAGAACAGGATTTGTCTATTTGTTTTCAAGTTTTACATGTATATTAATTTCCTTTTTCAATAGCAATATTTTATCTTCCACATCAAAGGGCTTTTCTGGGGGTTCCTCTTTTATACTTCTTTTTAATTGATTAAGTGTTCTTAACAGCTTGGCTTTCTTGTTTTAGTTTCCTTATTTCTGAAATTAACAATTCAAGTAACATGTATATTTAGATATATAATTTTAATATAAAAATATTTTTAAGCTGATAATTTCCATCAAAAATAAACAAAAATTCACAAATCTATCCTGGAAATGACAAAATAATCATGCAACATATTAAAATGATAACAGGCTTAAATATTTAACTTGCTATACAAAAATACCACACATATTAAAAAGCTGTTTGTTAATTCCCCCATGGAGTCTCAATTTGATAGCAGGTGACTACATTATAACTACATGAACAATCAATTTCATATAAGATGTGGCAATTAACACAGGCGACCGATATAATTTTAGCTTTCTTTGGGTCATAGAGGACATATTAATGAACATTATGATTAATAGTTATTGTGCATTAAAACAATACTTACTGGTAAAACTTCGCTGTCTTTAAAGAAAAGCTCAAATATTCCACAACTTTTTGAAGAGCGCATGCGCATGTGAGACTGTCTTTCGTTAAAAAATAGGTTGTGAAAGTCAAAATTTGTTAATAAATATTTGAATTCTTTAAAGATTTCAATACCAAAGAAGTGTTTAAAACAATTTTTATCACAATTTTCATATTTGAATTTTTTCAATTGCCTTGATCCAGAACTAATTAAATCCGGAATACCCCAAACAACCGTCCTCATTCAGGACATATGCAGTTTATACTACAGAAATTTCCTCTGTGACATGTTTGCAATGATGATCATGGAATTTGTTCATCTAACAATAAAAAACTTGTATACAGTGTTTTCATTAGCTATAGAAAAAACACACAATTTCAGTGGGATATCCCTTTACAGTATAATTTTAATTACCACTTATAATCCCCAATAAATATTTGCAAGTATTTTGAATAATCAAAACTACAACATTACATAAAAGTACCAACTTCTTGCAGACTTTTAAAATAGGCTTCTCTTCAGCATACAGGCTGGTCAGAACAAATAAAACTTGCGGTGAAGTTTTTTTAGCTACAGTATATTGTATAATTTATATGGCTCGGTGCATTTACGGCCTAGACGATATTGGGCAGATTGGTAGACAATACATTCAAGATTAAATTATCAGATTTATTGGTGTTACCACCCAGATTGAGAGACTACACAGTGCAGATAGTGCCACTGATCGTGGCCATATCAGCTTCCCCAGTCTGGGCCGTATGTATCATCTGTACACCACATTTAACATCACTTGATAACAAATTTCAAGGCTGATTTCTTCAATAAATTGCTTCACAGGTAGAAGTTGCAGTTTGCTCTGGCCTCTTCCCATAACATATGAGCCTAACATTATCCGGCATGTTACATATCCGAAAGTTATAGTATAAAATTAAATGACAGTTATGTTAAAGATTTTCGATTTTATGTTAATTTTTATTGGTTTTTATTTATTAAAAAAATAAGTGCTATTTGTTCTACTTTGCCTTTAAGGACACACTGTGTCAGTCTGAAATTCTGAAGAAAATCTTACTTGAACAAGCCTTCCATGTTTCGTCTTCGTCTTCGTGTTTACACCTCTCACGTGATACACCTCTCGCGTTCTCACGTGATACACCTCTCACGTGATCCACCTCTCACGTGATGTACCACTTAATCGTTATCATCAAGGCGCATTATAGTATAATGCGCCTTGATGATAACGATTAAGTGGTACTCATCAGTTAAACTCATTAATTTTAATAAATATTTTTCTGTTTTTGTATACTAATTAGAAAGTGCCTCATAAAGGGTTTATATTTCAAATTTTATTGAAATATATCAAGAAATGAAGAAGTGAGAGCAATTTTTCGAAAATAGATCGGAAATCGAGATGAAATCCAGTTTTCGAGAAATATTAATTAGTAATTTTTATTTTTTGTATACATTTTGGAAAGTGCCTAATAAAGGGTTTATATTTCAAATTTTATTGAAATATATCAATAAATGAAGAAGTTAGAGCAATTTTTCGGAAATCATTTTTTTACCAATTTCAATAAAATTTGAAATATAAACCCTTTGTGAGGCACTTTCTAATAAGTATACAAAAACAGAAAATTATTTAATAAAATTAATGAGTTATGAGTGGATTTCACTTATCGGAATCTGGATTTCACCTCGATTTCCGATCTATTTTTGGAAAAAAAATGAAAAATTGCTCTAACTTCTTTATTTTTTGACCAATTTCAATACAATTTGAAATATAAACCCTTCATAAGGCACTTTCCAATATGTATACAAAAAAAAATTAATTAAAATAACTGAGTTCCGAGTGGATTTCACGTTTTGAGTGGATTTCAAAATCCACTGGCTTCCTGTATCACCCCGCACCGTTATCAAGGGCGATACTATTTCCCGGTCTCTCCTGGTAAAATCCGGTCTCATAATTTCCGGTTCATAACTTATGGCCCCAGGCAACGGATTGTGTTGCCGATGTTTGTTAAACTAATTTGACAATCTTATTTGCTTTTATATGTAACAAAATAGAATAAAATATATAAACATTATGTCTTTATTTATGCAATTTGTTATAGGACTAAACTATTTATGCAATTTGTTAAAGGTGTAGAGAAAGATGCGATGGCAATAAAAATTAATGCTCATGTTGTTTTTTTAAATAAAGGATTGAGGACGGCTAGACTATGAAGTAACTTAGAATTGCACCTTTTAAATTATGTTTTGTCAAGTTGGTTTATCAGTTGTTCTTCCTCTTCTGTTTAAAAACAAACAAACAATATATTGTTTAAGCAGTCCAGCTATGAGTGTGAACGGTTCTCTTTGAAGCAATAGTGTAAAAATTAATGATGACAATTGAAAAGGTTTCCATGTTTGCATATCCGACTCATGTCGGTACGATACGATATGTTAATGCGTAAGACATTATACATTGTTCATAGCATGTAAACAAGTAAATCAATGAATAGAGAAAAAGTACACAAGCTCATTTTCTGGAGCTTATAGTTCCAATGTTATAACATCCGATTATAGTAAGTATGCGTGTGCTAAGACATTAAAGCTACTAGATGAAGAGTGTTTATTTGAAGTTGCGCCATTCTTAAGTAAGAAAAACATTACGTTTCCATTTTTCGTTCATAATTTTTGTGCTATTCGTTCAAATTGAATAAATTCAAATACGTTCGTCATTATTACACAACTTTAGCAGAATATATTTTATTTGTCAACTTGAAGTAAATAACAATAAATCTCTAACTGTTTAAGAAATCTGACGCTGATTATTTTTTGATTTGGTTATATGTTATTATCGTATTATTTCTTAACTTTATTAGAGCCTTTGCATAGCAATCATTTATTCTAAAAAAATGCCTTTATAATAAACAACCATGTTTTTAAGGTATGAACCGAACAGAAGCCGTGCGTGTTTAATAAAACTGGCTAATCCGTGTATCATTTCCTTAACGAGGGACATGCGCTAATCTCTGACACGCGTTGTATAATGCATTTACACCTATCATGGTATGACATTATTGTGTATTGTCATAAACCTGTTATGAAGAGTTCTTTGACAAAATATAACAAGTATAATAATAATAAATAAACTACTGAAATATTCGGAACGCTACTTTACAAATGAAATATAACTTACAAGATACAAGCATCTTTATTTAAAGTCGTCATGATCGTTAAAATAGAATTGTCATTACATAGCCGGCAATATGTATTATTTCAAACTCGTCACATAGTTTGACTTTAAATTGGACGTTCCAAATCTGCCTAAAAGTTTTCAAAAGAGATCTTTTGGCACTAAGAAAACTGAATACGGGGCATTCAACTCGCAATGGTTCCAAAGTCACTCGGGGCTTCACTATGAAGAGGTAAACTGTGCTAATTAGTTATCTAACATACATTGTGAGACTGTGCAAATATGAATATTTAAAGGTAAATAAATACTGCCAACTGATGTTTATAATAATTCATGATTGCACAATAATTAACATGTCGCTTTTGCTAACAATGTTATTTTAACCGAAAAAAGGTTTAGATAAAAACACGAAAATAAAACCTGAACTCACTGGAAATCGAGTCCTTCAATGCTTAAAACTGAAATAAAATCTCGACGGGAGGGGACACCCCTCCTCAGCACACCCCTTCCGAGGCCCCAATGTCAATTTCCTTCCTACGCGCCTGTTTAAAACAACCAAATGGACATGCCTGTTGTGTCTCTGCGAATGCTGTAGAATTTTGTTTTAAGAATGGCTGTGTAATACTAATGTCAAACTCGTTGTAAGTGAAATGAGGGAACATTTAGTCAGCTGTCTAGAAAATATAAAAAAAAAATCCGTTTCATAAAGGAAATGAAAAGTCGCGATCCCTAAGACTTTCAAAATAAAAACATTCTATTTATGTGAAATGCCAGAATTCGTCGATAGTTATTTGCCAAAACAGAACATGCAGCCATTGCAGGAACTGGTCGTGGCAGTGCATCTCCTGTAACAAAATCAATAGTTAAACAAAACAAAAATGTTAGAATTCCTGAAGTACTGAGTTAACTTACAAATTTGATTTACATGTATTCATGCATTTCTATTTGTATTACTATTATCAAAAGTATACTTATAACTGAATTAAATAAGGAAAAAAACACACAATGTGTTTGTTATTCATTACATTAATTTTAGTACATGAGCATATATATAATGTTTTTTATCTTTGCCTTAATTTATTATTTGGTTTATGGATATAAAATATGAAATAAATGGTGAAATAATTATCATCAAATATCTAATGTTTTAATCAACTGTAATCTTTTGTAATCCTATTACCCTCCGCTGTCATGCACACCTCGATAACGCTCGATAGTTACAATAACATTTTGAAAACAGAGACCGGAGGAGACCGGGACCGGATGAGACCGGGACCGGGAAATAGTATCGCCCCGTTATTAAACATATAAAATCATGGACACTATTTTCAATACTATCGGCACTGTGTAGATTAATATTTTGTAGCACATTATTAAAGTCAGTCAGCTTGCCAAATAACCCCCGGCGAAGCATTACAAATTCTATCATAACTCATAAAATTGAAGGTAACTTTATATAAGTACGCGAAACACACACACGTGTGCAGGTTACAGACAAAATAAGTGTGTAGTTCTAAAACAGGCTGGTTACATGTCTTGCAGAGTCAAAATTTACAATATTTTACACGATTATATTTGTCATTATTTATTTGTGACCTTATATATCATGTATGCTGAAATTATAATATTGATTGAAAATGCACACTGTACTGCTGTAAAAAGTATTATATCAATAATATGTTATTGTTTCTTATTTTTGCTATTTATATTTCGTGTAATTACTGCATGTTATCTGTAATAACAAGATAAATGAAATATAAAACACTTAAAACTGGTTGTTTGTATTAATTTGCACTTCGCAAAAACAATTCTAACTTTATAACTCGAACAATTAAACAAACCAGGTAGAGGTCTACTACAGAACAATAATTCATATAAATATGCCTACAAAACAAGCAATCTTTATCCGATAACCATAGGCAATAAGCATTAAATACCGGGTTGTGTGATACCGGGATTTATCATCTGTTAATATTTCGGTATCACCTAACGTAGTCTCAATCATTCAGCCGCTCTGATCGTATTGAACGGTATTGACCCGGATCAAATGCAGGCGTCTAGATGATCGAGACTACACCTAACGTGGCCATTCGGAGCTCCTCGGCCATTTTATCGAAAACAACCTCGGATGTATTTGGACGGTTTACATACTCAAAAAGTGGTACGTTTAAGTCCGCCGCAAGTAGATCGCGTAGTAATTTTATTTAGCAGTTAAACTTTGTGACTTAACTCTTGGGATTCTTAATTATGTTTGCAATAATACAATTCAATGGCAATCAATTTAAACTTAGATCAATAAATACAACTCTAAAACACTACAATTAATTAATGATATAATTCAAAATTTTACGAACTACTTCAACTGATGTACCGGCATACATCCGAGGTTGTTTTTGAAAAAAATGGCCGAGGAGTTCCGAATGCTAACGTGGCATTCGGAATTCCTCGGTCATTTCCATCGAAAAGAACCTCGGATGTATGCCGGTACATAATTAAAAGCAGTTCGTAAAATTGTAAATTATTGTATTAATACACTGCAGTGTTTTTAACGTCTAAATTGATTGTCATTAAAGAGTATTATTGCACAAATATTATGATTCCCAAGAGTAAGATCATTAAGTTTAACAGCTATTAAATTGAAATTACTATGCGATTTACTTGCAGCGTAGTAAAATGTAAATATTTCTGACATTGTGAACCGTTGATTTACATCCGAGGTTGTTTTCGAAGAAAAATGGCCGAGGAGTTCCGAATGCTATCCCGGTATCGACAAGCTGGTGTCGGGAAGGGATACCGGGTACCGGGCGATACCGGGTACCGGATATCGGGTTTTAGCGATGTTTTGTTGACATAAGCCGATTTGCACCAGTTTTTCAAGGCAAACTATTTCATGAACATTAATGCATGTTTTTATGACAATAATGAAAGGCCACTGGTTACAAACTTCTTAGACTATCATGTGCATGTAGGGATGGTGAGCTGCAACTAAAATTCACAGTGGCTGGTTCCTGAGTATTATTTTGGCTGCCGCTGCTGTCCCTGTACCGGGTCGCCCCCCTGTACCCCAATCGCAACTCCCTTGACATGTAAGATTGTGTTATGTATTGCTTAGTTTATCACTTGCTTATGGATTAGATTATTATGCACCAGTCAATTGTAACCACGCCCCCCCCCCCCATGTCCGGGGGTATACCGGGGATATATAGCCGGGGGAATGGGCCGTGTTTTTACCTTTCAGGTGGCCTCGCAGTGCCGGGTGATTGCTGTGGTTTTGTCTGCGCTTTAAATATAGCGGGGAATGGGCCTTAACTAGGGTCCCTGGGGTGTGGGGACATTTCGCGGGGGATTTAAACGGGGTTGGCTGGACCGAAAGTCAAAGTACCCGCTAATCCCCGGACCTGGGGGGGCCGTGGTTATAATTGACTCAGGTGCATTAGATTGTTCAACTAATAATTTAAGGAAGTTTGTTTTTGAAAGTGCATCTATAAAGTGGATAATTGTGTTCTTGGTTCAGCATTTGCAACATTTTTTTATGTACCTTCAAAAACTACATTTAAGTTTCATTCGATGAAGACATAAGGGGAGAGAAATGGCCTTAGATGTAGTAAAAAAAATGGTGGTAAACATGTATACTTGTTTTCTGTGTATCTCCAATTTTAAGTGAAGAGTTTTGAAAATACTTCAAAAAACATACAATTGACATGTAAACATGAATGTTTTTCTATCCTGTCTCAGTATTGATGCGCTGTGTTGTACGGTCCTGGAGGATGTTGTTCAAGCTGGGACTGACTGTTATTGTCCTTGTGGCAGTTTACATGTACTATGCCATAGACCAGCCTGAATCCTCGAACACTGGTATGGTTTATTTAGACGTTTAAAAGAATTTCTTATTTTGGTTGTAGGGTCAGAAGTCCTCTAATACTGAACTGTAATGTTGACCTCATGCAGTGGGTTTAATTGAGACACTGAATGATATTTCATAATTATCTGTGTAATTTTTTTTATTTTAGTTGCCACTTATAACAATCTGTAATAAGTGGAAATTACGGTATAGTCACAGATATGATCCGTGTTAAGTACTATTTGTGATTGATAAACACAATACTTTGTGCTCAGTTAGAAACTGTGAAATATACAGCATTATAAAAATAAGCAGCTATTATATATACTAGTAATACTGATAAAATATGTACTGTGATAATGAAAGTTTTATTGTTCTTTAAAATGTTGCTCACTGCTTTGTAGAAGAAGAAAGCAACCCACATCTGCCACAGGAGTCCAAGGATGTCCAAACCCATGAACGGGCTGAAAACAAACCTGAAATTGATAAGTATGTGTTGTTGTTAATGCATGTTATATTGTGTTTAGCAATCAGTTTGTTTTTCAAATATACATTTTATTTTAGTTATCAGTCAATGAAGAATTTAATTTCATTCATCTATGCTGTTTACAGCCATGATTCTAATGTTTGTCTATATCTTTGTACAGAGCCTCAGACTGGGCAGGACATATCCACATAGCAGTCGTGGTGTGTGGTGACAGAGCGGAGGAAACCCTTGTCATGTTCAAGTCAACTGTGCTGTTCACTGTTACACCCCTCATGTTCCACATTTTTACAGAGCCACACCTGCGTAAACACTTTCAGGAACAGGTCTGTAGAAATTGACTGTAAAAGGAAATTATGTGAGATGTTTTGAGATAAATTTATAATTAATTTTCTTTAAAAAATTCAAATAGAATGAATGGCATGTTTTTGAGACGACTTCATACCTGTGTTTCTTTTCAATAATACAATTCAATTAGGGAGATTTTACACCCAATGTTGTTTTACATACAATAACAGACCCTCTCAGACTCTTTAAATATCAATTTTACATTACCATAAGGTATGTGCATGAAATTACCAAATCAGAATATAATAGAACATTGATTAAAAGTGATGTATTTTAGCTCGCTTTCTGGCCAGAGAAATACCGTCAGAAGATTGACTATCAACTGTACAACATAACATTTCCGGAGCAAGAGGGTGTCAAGGCAGAGGACTGGCGCAAACTGTTCAAACCATGTGCATGCCAAAGGCTCTTCATTCCTGTCAGTGAATTTAGATATTCAAATATGGTCATATTTTGATAAGATTTGTTTTTTAAAATTCTTCTGAACTATCTTTTAAAAAATATTATGTTTATTTCAATGAAGAATATCTGATTATTATTAACATAATGTTAATTAAAGCACATTGAAGAGTTAATTCTGGTATTTCTAGGTTGTATATTAAGTTGTTTGACTGCTCACATAAGAAAAGTTTTAATGCACAACTAAAATTCATGCTGTTTTAAAGTGCATTCACATTATTTCTTTGCTCTGCTTTCCTTTTAACTTAACCTATCTCCCTGTATTGTTTAGGACATGCTACGTGACATTGACTCAGTGTTGTACGTGGACACGGACATCCTGTTTCTCTCCCCTCTGGAGCAGATCTGGAGCCTGTTCTCACGTTTCAACTCCACCCAACTGGCTGCAGTCTCCATCGAACATGAGGACAAAGCCATCGGCTGGTACAACAGATTTGCTAGGCACCCCTTCTATGGGGAAGTGGGTAGGTGTGAGAACTTCTTGCAGGATATGCACAAAGACATATTTACAACAGCTTACAACACAATCAAACCCTTCAAGGTTTACAGGTGTCTTCACTCAACACACAAACGTTATTGTAATTACATGGACGGAAAAGAGGTTGATTCAATTATTTTAATTATCATTCAAATGTGATAGAAAAAAGTTCATGAGGTCTGGCATAATATTAATGCTTGCATATTACATTCATAACAAACTGTTGTACCATCTCCTACAGGCAAGAACAGTTGAGTGATGCTGATGAACTTTTTCGAGCTGCATGCCTCCTCCCTTGCTTCAATGTTGTTAAGTAATGCTCTACAAAACTGTATCATTACTAGATTCATGTGAAACTTCATTATCACTATGTAACAGTAAATGTCTTGGTTTGCCAAAAGGAGTAAACAGTGGAGTGATGCTGATGAACCTTACCCGGCTGCGTGCCTCCACTTGGCTCCAGTCTGTACAGAACTACTACAAGGAGTACCGCCTCAAGATCACCTGGGGAGATCAGGACCTCATCAACATATACTTCCACTACCATCCAGGTATTTGAAGTCATTTTATTTTCCTGTCATACTGGTCAGTTAGGTCAGTTAGTTGACCAGATTGAAGCACAATATTAATTAAGACAATGTTTTGGCCTGATATACTAGTAATTAAACCCACTTGGTTGCTTATTCTGGATAATGTATTTTTCAATTGCTTTATTTTAGTTTTTGGGTTATAAAGTTATAGATTTTGGTTTATAAAGTTATAAACTTTAATAAATACCTTCCTGTTAAGGAATTCATAATTTTAACTGCTAACATTAAATGAGTGCAGTCAGAAAGCAAAAAGAACAAAATAAATAAATAATAAACTGTATCAAATCCATAAGAACATAAACTGTATCAAATTTATTTATAAACTGTATTTGGTATTGCAGATCAGCTGTATGTGTTTTCCTGTGAACTGAACTACCGGCCCGACCACTGTATGTACATGAGTGTGTGCAAGCCAGCGGAGAAGCTGGGAGCAGTGATATTGCATGGGTGCAGGAGGGTCTGGTTTGAAGACAAACAACCAGCCTTTAAAGCTGTGTATAAAACATTCAAAGAGGTATGGCTATAATATAATTGAACTCATCATCAAATAAAACTTCATCAAATTCTTACTTTATAAGACATTTTGTCAGAGAAGCAATGTCTTCAACGGTTCACTTACATTACATAACAACATCTTTTGAATCTGTTTGACTGGTGAAGGGTTGTTAAAATTTAAATGCATCAATGTGATAAACCCAGCATTACCAACTAGTAAAAAGTGCTAAAAGTTGCTAGTCATAATGTCAAGTTTTGGTAAATAAAGACCCATTAGGGAATTGGTAATTTGATTTACTATGAATATGTACATTAGGTTTTGTAGTTTTGCCAAATGAAGACTTTTCAGGGAATTGGTAATTTGATCATGATAAGTTTTATTCTTCCTTTTTTCAGCACTATTTAGGAGGAAGTTTACGCTACGAGTTGTTAGAGTCATTAAAGCGAAATCTTCAGTCGGCTCCCCAGTCAAGCTGTGGTAAAGTGCCAAACCTTTTCACACGCAGCATAGAGAATTATCTTGACTCCAGGGAACAAGAAAAGACATGATAATGTGGATAAAATCAATTACCTAACAACATTTCCAAGCCAAATTTTCACTGTGATATTTTACAATATTATGATTCTCAAACATTCGCCACATCTATAGAAATATCATACTTACTACTGCTGGTATCATCAAATATCACTATGTTGTGAACATTTCATTTACATTTCATACATTTTGATAAAATATCTGATGACAATCATGTTAGCAAGAAAACAAATTTGCATTTAATGCATTGCTCCATTTTTGCATAATTTGTGTTACATGTCCACTAATTTATTTTACATGTATGCACAACAACTTTTTAAGAGATGTTTATCAGTTATTAATATTTTATTATATTTTTTTGAAGATGATGATGAAAATCCTAAAAACAATTCTTTATTGATCATGTTTTATTATCAACAAATATTAATTAGGTATTGCATATATCAAGAAGCAGTCATTAATATTATGATTTTTAAAATTCATAGATATTTTGCTTTTTTACGCGTAACAAATGCTCTAAATGAAAACAGTCTGTTCATTGAAATTGAATACTTGGATTGTTAAATTTTTATTTTTTTATTTTTAGCTCTACTGGCCAAAGGCCAGAAGAGCTTATGCGATGGTAATGTATACGTAGTATGTGCATCCGTGCGTTCATGCGTCCGTGCGTCTGTAAACAATTGGTTGTGAACATGATACAGTCTTCATTTTTGATTGTATCTCGATGAAACTTGTACAGTATCTGGATATCCATTAGAGCTCGGTTCCTTTCAAAAACCAGATCCGCCCATGCATGCCTAGATTATGGCCCTTGATAGTATAAAAAAATGCTATTTTGTAAACACTAGCTTGTGAACACGATACAGTCTTCAGTTTTGATTGTATCTCGATGAAACTTGTACAGTATTTAGATATCCATAAGAGCTCGGTTCCTTTCGAAAACCAGCCAGATCTGCCCATGCATGCCTGGATTATGGGTCTTGAAAGTATAAAAAATGCTATTTTAAGCTTAGTCTTTTTTTAGCCAAGTCTTCATGAGCGAAGTCTATTTTTAGCCAAGTTTACATGTAAATTCACAATTGCTTGTGAAGGTTTGTTCAAATTATGCCACTGGGGTCATTACTGCCCCCCCACGGAGATTGTCCCGAAAGGGACCAGTGCGGCAAATGCAAACGACCTCGGCGACATTGGCGGAGGCCCAGGGAAGAGTTCTCTTTTCTTTGTAAGGGACGGACCCCCCCACCCCTTAAATTGGGAAATGTTAAAAACCTTTTTGTCTGAAACCACTATGCAAATCCTTGCTATTTTGAACAAGGCTTTATTTAGTGGTCCACAACCATGGTTGTTCAAATTATGCCATTGGGTCAAAACTGGCTCTGCCCTGGGTGTCACAATTTTCATAGAGACTTATTTAAGAAATATTTTCAAAATCTTCTTGTTTCAAACCGTGAACATCATATGATGCAATTGAAAACATTTGAAATAATGCCCCTTGGGCAAAAGTTGGCCCCACCCCTTTTGACTTACTTATTAATTTTTAAGGCTACAGTAATGAAATTTTGACCATGTGAACAGTTTTGCAAACAAGCATTAATGTTGTCCTCGGATGTCCTTGACTTTGACCTTTGACCGACTTTATTTTTAAAGCTACAGAAATGAAATTTTGATGACGAGTACAGTTTTGAAAGCAAATATTTTTTACTCTCAGATTACCTTTACTTGGCACATATCAAAATAGTTCATGCAACTAATCTGCTTACAACACTTCCTGTCCTCAGATGTTGAATGTGCAGCGTTTTCAGCTAACCCAAACACTAAAAGTGAACTATATATTTGTTGCCTTTTACTCAAACGTACATGCTCTGGATTGAAAATGACCACAAGAGCCATGCCAGTAGAGCATAGGCCCTTTTGGGCCTCTTGTTATAATATTGTTTGTTGTTGGGTCTTAGTTCCATGGTAATTTTTATCCACTATGCTTGAATTACCAGCATTGTTAAAGGTCCACTAGCTGTGGGTGAGTGTTTAAGCTTATTTATACACACACTCTGGCAAGGCACATTCAGCTAGTGCTTCGATAATTTTGTAGTCATTTTAGGTTGTTTGAAGCATAGAGCACAGACAGAATGTAACCCTGGCTCGAGTTACCCTGGTTCTGTAATGTACACTAGTGTATAGCTGTAGCTTAGAAGTAATCAAATAAATAAACTGAAAGTATAGAAAGACACATCAAGGTGTGAAGTTAAACATGAAGTTAATTTTATAAATATAATTATAAAAAATGAAAATTAGAAAACAGTATATCAGGCTAATAAAAAGCATTCAAGAGACCTAATGCAACAAGTAATCAAATACATTGAGCAAAAACAGAGAGTGGGTCTTTAAAGGGCTTCAGACGCAATAGGTAAACATTCTTAACTTACACCTTGACATGCAATGTTTTTTATACCATTAGTAATGTTGAATGGCATGCCTGTTCAAGGTCTGTTTTATCATGTCTTGTTTAATGTATTATGCAGATAACATAATGTTATTATTATTTTTATTCAAACGTATGCAAAACAATTCATATAGCTAAACATGGAGAACAACTGTAATATATATCAAATATATTGGCAAAAAAAGATTATTTATAGAGACACACTGGCTTTCTCAAATTGTATTAAATATCTGATAGTTATGATAGAAAAGCCCTCATTTGTAAATGTACATTAAGTTTATTTTTCATAATAGCTATTTCACTTTCAATATTGATTTGTTAATATAGGTATTTTTTAAAAATTGCAGAATTAATTAGGAATTATTTCTCTGTATTTTGAACAGAAAATGCAGTATTTTAGGAGTATCACTGTAAAATTAATACAACAACATTTACTCCTTATAATTTTTTTTTAAATTTAATTCAATTTCAATACTTTTTGAGTGGAGAAAGTGCTTCAAGTTATTCTACAGGTCTTGTATGACAAATCACTCCCAGAACATGTGGTTTATTGTTTCCTCATAACTGGAATACATGTTGCATCAACTAGAATTGGATAATTTGCATTTAAATAGATATTTATTTGTGGGTTAAACTCTGTTGATTAGGCTCGTAACTGAAAGGCTCGTATACATGTGTTGATTGTTGCTATATAAGGCAATGTATATATTTTAGGGATGCAAACGAATGGCAAAATTGATATTCGAATATTCGGTAATTCTTTCGAACGAATATTCGAATATTCGATTACCAAAATACATCTTTTAAAAGTTGTAGTAAACTTTTATAATATTCTCTAAAGTAATAGTCGGGGCATTTTAGCTTTTCCTTGTCGTAATAACTACGCGTGGCGGACCCTGAATAACACCAAATGAGCCTCTGAAATTCTTCATTTCAGAAAGACAAAAAGTCATACTTTATCAACAGAGAAAAATTAACAAAAACTTTTTATTAATATTCCTCTGCCTTCATATTTGTAAACAACGTGAACCTAGATGGATTTTTGGTCAAATGGCGTTATGTGCCAATGGAGAGTCTCCGTAGGACGAGCAGCCTCGTTCTGGGATTGACCTATAATATATAAACTACGTAAAAACTAAACCAACTTGGGAACTAGTCTATTTTAGATTTTCTTAATTGGTAGAAGCGTTTTCTGTCACTCCCCGTGTTTTTACATTAAGCTAGTTATTGTAAAAACACGGGGACTATTTATAGTACCCGACGATATGTCCCTAAATGATACATGCCGCGTGTTTAGTGTATTGTCATCACATTCACACCTCTGGCATTATGGGCCAATCGTTGTTTGAACAAGACAAAGGAATCTTAAATACAACAACATAGTTGTAGGCAAAATATTTATTATTATTATTATTCAACAAAAAAAAACATCGAATATTCGAATACCGATTTTGACATTCGAATACCAAACGTTTGATCGAATATTCGAATATTCGAATATTCGTTTGCATCCCTAATATATTTAATTCTAATTGAGTGTTTCATTTATAGAGTTTTTCCATATTTTATTTTAAAAGTATTAATTTAAATATGTTTGTTATACAAAAAATGTGTAATCTTTTTTTTCTAACATCGAGTTACATTCAGCCAGAATTGTAATATCTGATATTTTTAGTTCATTTTTCATGTATTGTGGTATATTATTGATAAGTTGTAGATACTTCAAATAGTCACCATTTGTGATTTCATATAGGAATTGCAAGTGATTGAATGAATTTCTTATTTCTAAAGTCGAAGATATGTTCGAGATAAAGTATTCCTTTTTCGTGCCATTCATTGTTTATAATATACTGTTTCATAATTATGTCTGACATATTGTTTTTGCCCTGTCCGTCAGTCAGTCAGTCTGTCGGTATTTACGTCACACTGTGTTTCCGCTCAATAACTATAGGACGCTTAGACCCAGGAACTTCATACTTGGTATGCTAGTTGTTCATGACCAGTAGATGACCCCTATTGATTTTGAGATCAGTAGGTCAAAGGTCAAGGTCACCATGACCTTGAGGTGAAGAAACGGTTTCCGCTCAATAATTAAAGATTCTTTGGGTCCAGGAACTTCATACTTGGTATGCTAGTTGTTCATAACTAGTAGATGACCCCTATTTATTTTGAGATCAGTAGGTCAAAGGTCAGGGTCACCATGACCTTGAGGTGAAGAAACGGTTTCCGCTCAATAACTAAAGAACGCTTGCACCAAGGAACTTCATACTTGGTTTGCCAAATGGTCATGACTAGTTGATGGCCCCTATTGATTTTGAGATCAGTAGGTCAAAGATCAAGGTTGCAATGCTGTGAGGTAAAAAAGGTTTCTGCTGTATAACTAAAGAAAGCTTGCACCCAGGAACTTAATACTTGGTATGCCAGTTGGTCATGACTAGTTCATGGCCCCTATTGATTTTTGGATCAGTAGGTCAAAGATCAAGGTCGCAATGCTGTGAAGTAAAAAAGGTTTCCCCTCAATAACTAAAGAACGCTTGCACCCAGGAATTTCATACCTGGTATGCCAGTTAATCATGACTAGTAGATGACCCCTATTGATTTTCAGGTCAGTAGGTCAAAGGTTAATGTGACCTTGAGGTAAAATAATGGTTTCCGCTGATTTACTTAACAACACTTTGGCCCAGGAACTTTATACTTGGTTTGCTAGTTGGTCTTGATTATTAGATGACCCTTATTGATTTTGAGGTCAGTAGGTCAAGGTCAAAGTGACCTTCAGGTAAAAAACAATTTGTTGGTCACCAGTCTGTACGTCACACTTCTTTCTGCTCAATAACTAATGAAAGCTTGGAGTCCCAGGAACTTCATACTTGGACCCAAGAACTTCATACTTTGTATGCAGGTTGGTCATGACCAGTAGATGACCCCTATGTTTGTTCGTCTCCAGTCCAAAAGTACAAATTTTATGTCCATCATTGATTATTTCTCACCTATGACCACCCTATGGGGGAGACAAGCGCTTTTTCAAAAAAGCAATCTCTGGTTTCATTTTGATTTGGAGTTGTTCCAGAGTATGACTTTTCTTATGTGTGTGTGGGCTTGTTTCTTTTTAAACATGTTCCAAGATGTAGGGATGTTTCGAAAAAAGCTGTTTTGAGCACAAAAAAGTTTGATATCCTTTTCATACAGTTTACATTGAAATATAATATTTCCAGCCTTCTTGTTAAGTATATTATTGAAAAATATTTTCCATTTTCCATGATTTCTATCATCAATTAATCCAGCTTGTTTTAATAGCTTTTATATATATATTCTTCAATTCGGAAGACCTAGTCATCCATTTTCACTGGGAGAGGTATAACTAATCTCTTTTGATATTGTCAGGTTTATTATCCCTTATAAAAGGCAAAATTAGATTTTGTGAATTCTTTTATCAGTTGATCATGAGCATTTGACAACACATTGAAAGGAAAAATTAGTTTAGGAAGGGCAATATTTTGACTACATAAACTTTTCCAAGCAAGGTTGCCATTGTTTAAAAAATTGTTAATTCCTGTACTTTTGGTATAATACTATTTGTCGAAAAAGAATCACTATTATTTGACATAAGATGATTCCAAGTGCTTTTGCAGATGAAGAGGTCGAGATAAAATGGCTTCCTTTACTATTTTTTTTTTCCATTTAAACTACGTCTATTGTTTTTGAGTAAATTATTTTTAATCCAGACATTATTCCAACATCTTGAATAGAATGAAAAAGTTTTTTATATGACCTATCATTTCCATTATTGAAAAATGTAGCATCGTCTGCAAATAATGCTTGTTTTTTTTTAGCGTTTTGTATTATAATATTTTTGTTGTGTGAATTTTATCACTTTTTGAGATATTTTTAATTTTGTACCTGTTTGTGAATAATTAAAGCTTTACAACTGTATTGATCTTTATGGGATAATGCCATCATTTGCTACAATGGTGGTTTTACCATTGTTATTGGAAATGCTTTAAAATCATTAAATAACAATAAATAAAGCACAATTGGACTGGCTTTAATTATGGATATCGTATCGTCAAATCTTCTCCCAATATTCCCTCGAAATTGGACCTTCATCCAAGAACAAAACAATTTTATTTTGGTTATGGCTTCCATTGAACATATGGACGGACCACTCTTGCAGCAGATTACGTTCAGTTATTTTAAGATATTTCAAGCTTGCTTGAGATAGCCAAATTGTTGCTGACACTAAAAAACTTAACAAGGTTGGTGAATTAATTCGAAAAGTTGGTAACACCATTTATTTTATGGCCATACATAATGCAAGTGACTTGAATAATGTGGAGCCAGGAACAGTCTTATCTCTAACACCAATACTGTTTGGTTTATTGGCATTAAAGGTGGTGGGTGTAGTTGCCTTTTTGTCCCACTGTAACTGGAAAACAGCATCCTTCTTGGCTTTGGTCTTGGTTACCATGGTAACCTGCATAATGCTAGCTGTCAACCCTTGCTAGAACTGAACTTCAGACAACCCCCAACACAAATGTACCAAGAAATGCTCTGCATAAAAAACACAAACATTGATAGGGAAATTAAACATTCAAGCCTAGCCAAAGACCTGCAAATTTATATGATCTAACAAAAATTTCTGTTCAACTAACTTGTCACTCTACTTGAATTCGAGCATGTTTTTTTTTTTGCTATTACCGCTAATGTATGAACGCGTGAGGAAATGAAATAATACATTCAGGTTTATATTTCGAGTATATTGCGCTATACCTAGGATAAAAAAAATAATAAAAAGTCTTCCCAAGCGGGGAATCGAACCCCGGCCGCCGCGGTGAGAGCGCGGAATCCTAACCACTAGACCACTTGGGAACTCATAAATTCAAGATCCGTTTACAGGTATAACCTTTCACTACTGTAGCCAATGACAAACCACCGTTGAAAGCACCTGCTTCAACCACAAACATGGCTGCGCCCATGGAAGACATACGAGTCTTAGAATTGTACAGTGGAATTGGTGGGATGCATTATGCCCTGAAAGGTAATAGACACAATGCAATTATGTCATATACATTATCCATGAAATCGGTTCTTTTATGATGCCTTAGTATTTTACCGATTATCTGTTGTTTTGTATTATTTGAAGGTGCATAATTTTCGGGTAGGTCTTTTCGGATACTAATGCAAAAACAATAATCTGACACACAGAACGTGGCTAAGAGTATTTATCGTGCACATGCAGCAGTCCATTACTTTAAATTGTTTGTTCTGGTATTGGGAAAGGGAACCTAAATTTCAGGGTTCACATGTTTTGTTGAAAAATGCCACTTTTACCAGTTTTAGCAGTTATGATGGTGGTATATCAGATAATGCACTAGTCAATTGTAACCACGGCCTCCCAAGGTCAGAGGAATAGCGGGGACTTTGACTTTTGGTCCAGCCAAGCGCGGGTAAAATCTCTGCCCTGCGGGGAAGAATTGCTGATAAAATGCCCCCGCACCCCAGTGACCCTAGTTAATTACTGACCATTCCCCGCTATTTTGGGTGCAAAGACAAAACCACTGCATTCACCTGGCACTGCGGGGCCACCTAAAAGGTTAAAACATGGCAAATTTTCCCTGCTATCCCCGGAATACCCCCCGGATCTGGCAGGGCCGTGGTTATAATTGACTAGTGCATAATGGCATTGTTGTTGCCTATGGTCTTGTTTTGCTGTCAAATTCAATCTTTGAATCCCCCCACATACTCCTATCATAAAGACTGAGTACAGACTCATGCTGACCAATTATTTCAAAGTGGTGGCTTTGAACAGAAAGTTTCACCACTTCAAAGAGTCTATTGTCAACATCATCATGCAGTTATTGAGAATGTACAGTACACTCCACGCGGAACTACCACTTGCCGTTTTCCTTGGCGGATTTTGGTCATCGCGGACACGACATCCAATTGATCATAATCCTCTTTCCTCGGCGTTTTTACTCGTTCACCCACCGAGGCTGATCAGTGGACCATATAATTACAATCGCCGCGTTACTCGGAGGTAAAAACACCGCGAAACTCGGAGGAAAGCCGATAAGAATCTCCCACTATATCTAATTTTGTTTAATTTATTTGAGATTTTTTGCTACACCAGTAATTATTTATAAAAATAATTTATTTCGCGTACCTAATTTTCGGACATCCAAAGGACATCAATCATAACTTTCACACTTACCAAGTTTAACAGACTAAGATTATCTACCTAACCGTATACGCAACTGTTGACAAGTTAATTAGTAAATAACCATCCTAAACGATGTATTGCATGTAGAAAGAGGAAGTGTGAAATATTTATTGGAGAATTAAATAAACAGCAAGGGTAATCATGGGATTAAGAAAACAAAGACATGACATTTTTGTAAAACGATCTGCCAATAAACTTTAACTGTACCACACTTGTAGACTGTAAGAAGCAATTATGTACAGTTATACTTATTGAATCATCAATAAAAGTCAACACATTCAATGATTTATAGGTAACTAATTAATGTGATGAAATAAAGTTGGAAATGCAATACTTAAGTTACATTCGAAAACACCACTCAGACACATTAATCCTGCATAACAATATACATGCTCTCCATGAGATCCTCGTGGGTAAAACTGTGAGTTATGTGACGTCACACAGTGAGACTGTTTGATCTGAAGCCGATAGAATGTGTTATTCATTTCAATGCATGTATACAATGGTGTTTAATGGGATTTTAATTAACTTGATGAAGGATTTACACTTATATGCGTAATGAATAAGTTTAGAACCATTGATAACTACGGATAAATTAATAAGTGGTAAAATGCAAATTAAGAAAGAATGACCGAAAAATATTCACACTTACAAAGTTCTCAACACCTTCATAATACTCCAATCTAATTAAGTTCTCAACACCTTAATATAGTAAGAGAAAGATGACAATAACAAACACAAATACACGCTATGGTATATCTTTTAATTACATAATGTGAAAAACAACATTTGTTTGACGATGCTGATGAAAATTGATATGGAAATTTACAATAATTGTTTTTAAAAAGAAACTGACGGTACTTTGAAAAAAATAATTATTTAATAACAGAGCAATGTACTGTAGTAGCTATATGCACAAAACGCCGAGTTCCGCGATTAGGTCAATAAATCGATACGATCACCGGCGATACCGGCAATAAAACCCTCCATAGAAAACGATTAACTCGGTGCAACTCGGCGAAATTTAGCGAGGAAAAAGGTTGCGTACTCGGCGGAAATCCGCGATAAATTAAAAACGCCTCCGAGTCACCGAGGAAAGTGGTAGTTCCGCGTGGAGTGTACTGTAATTTAAAGATATGATTTAATTGGTTGGTTTAAATGAAACCAATGCACACTGTATGGATCAAGGCTTCATAAAAGTTTGAAACCTAAATCGGACCAGGCCTTAAAGTTTGGACACAAATTATTTGAACACATACATTTATTTTTAAAATTTATTTTCATACACCCAAAGGTTCATTCATATTTGTACTGAATTAAAACACAGCAAGTGTTGGTTATTATTTTTCTGATTGCATGGCATTTCCTGACCACCCTAGATGCAAATGTGGTAAACACAGTTTGTTAACCAGCCTAATGCACCAGTCAATTGGAACCACGTAACCGGGGGATACTGGGAAAAGCTGGGGAAATGGGCCGTGTTTTTACCTTTCTGGTGGCCCTGTAGTGCTGGGTAAATGGGGTGGTTTTGTCTTTGCGCCCAAAATGGCTGGCAATGGGGCTTTCTTAGAGTCCCTGGGGTGAGGGGGCCTTTGGCGGGGATTTTACCAGCAGTTTGTCCCCACAGGACGGGGATCTTACCCAGGCTTGGCTGGACCGAAAGTAAAAGTCCCCGCTATTCCCCAGACCTGGTGGGGCCGTGGTTACAATTGACTGGTGCATAAGTAGAGTGAATTGGGATCATATGGTATTCGCTTTCACTGCTTTAAAAACAATACATTGCAACACGCCTTTAATCTCTATACCGCTTGTGCCCTGACATCACAAAGAGTACCGTTTGATCTGCAGCCAGCATATAAGACACATTTCAATACATTTGTGAATAAGTTGTCAGCCTAATGTGTCTCTTTTGTTCTACCATGTTGTTTGGACTGATAACAAGCAGCTGCCATTAGAACATCTGATTGTTGTGATCATGTCCCTTTTATTGGCAATGTCAGGGGCAGTTGGAATTATTGGACTTAAAAATTGTAGTTACGGTTTTGCATGTAAGCACAATGACTAGACCCAAAGCTGGCACATTTTCAACATTTCTATTACAGCTGTTGTTAGATTCTAGGAACACATAATTTCAAACGCACAGTTGAAAATGTTTTATGTTCATAGAAATGTTCAAAGTGTGAAACAAAGTTTAATGTTTAAAGTAGCTGTTGTGGTATGGGTTTTATCCACCATACAATCGGCAGTGATAATTATTTTTAACATTGATTTAAAAATTTAAAAGTAATCTTATGTTTGGGCCCATGTGTGTTTGGTCTCTCTCCTCTGTTATATAAGATTCATTAATGATTATTTGATGCATATAATCTTATTACATTGCTTCTTTATTGTTTGTACATTTTCAGCTAGTGGTCTGAATTTCCATGTCATTCAGGCAATGGATGTCAACACGAATGCGAACGAAGTTTATAAACACAATTTTCCCGACACAAAAATAAACAGTAGCTCTATTGAGGTGAGTGTATATCATTGAAATTATCATGTTATAAGCTTTATTGCATAAACATGATTTTTTATGAATTCAGTGTTGAATTGTATCCCTTTTCCCCATTTTTATG
This sequence comes from Mya arenaria, assembly GCF_026914265.1. Taxonomy (NCBI): domain Eukaryota; kingdom Metazoa; phylum Mollusca; class Bivalvia; order Myida; family Myidae; genus Mya; species Mya arenaria. The sequence goes on along the minus strand of NC_069125.1, from coordinate 51,964,363 downwards.
CAATCTATTTGATGAGCGATTGATAAGTAATTGCTTCATAAATTTGAATTTTCTTTTTCAATATTAAAAATATAACTTATTAGTTATATTAATGAACAGTTAATAAACCATTGTCATAACTCTTATGTTACTTGAAATTAGTTGGGCAAAAATGAAGCCATGCTGTTATTGTTTATAGCTCAAAACCTCCTATAGTGACAATTATTCAACAAAACCATTTCAGTGCTCAAGTATCTATAAGTTTGGTATGTTTAAGTCTGCTCCAACAATGACTGAATCAAAAAAAGTACATGTAAATTACATCTTGTTAATTGACATAATTCATTTTGTCATGGAATGTTGTAATAACTGTAATATTGATAAATTTGTCTCTTTTTTTATTTTAGTAATAGTTCTTAGCTCATGAGTTTATATTTATTATCATATTAAGGAAATAATATATAATCCATTTATTTTAACTTGTGTGCTGAGTGTTTAGTTGTCCTAAGGGCACTGAGTTGAAACCTGGAAATTGCTGCAACTCGGTTCAATAAGGACAACTAAGCCATCAGAAAGTTGTATGCACCCATTTATTGAAAATACCTTTGATCTCTGCGTAAAATACATACATGTACATGATTTGCAGTAACCATAGTGAAATAATGATTGTAGTACACACTGTGTATGTTTTTATTGGCAAATCAATTTTTTTATACAATAAGACAGATAACTGCATTGATTTGAGTGTGCTCATGTCTTAGTGTTTGTCTCCACTTCTTTTGCGTTGATGTCATATAACTAGATTTTCGTATTTTTTTAAAAGCTGAGTTTGTGCCCTAATTTTAATTTTACATAAATACATTGAAAAATGAAGAAGCACTTGCTTATGGAATGTGCTTTTCTCCTACATTTATTATCAAACAATGAGGTATGCATGCATAATTGATGTTGTGTCGTTTTGGACAAAGAGTTACCAATAGAATTGTAATATAATTTTTACACCAGCAAACATGACATTTTGAGATTGAAATACATGTACATGTATAGCACAGAGATTCTCCCTACTCTTTATACAGGCACTGACGTCTGCCCAGTGGTCAGCTATGAAAGTGGACATGGTGCTAATGAGCCCGCCTTGCCAGCCATTCACCCGTGTAGGCAAACAGCAGGATGTGAACGATGTTCGTACTCGATCATTCCTACACATTCTTCACCTCATAGAAAAGTATGAACTTTTGTTATTTGGAATTCAGATCTACAAATGTGATATTATTGTATAATTCTAATGTGTACTTTTAAGTTTTTATTTTTAACTAGGTTTTTCCAAAGTGAATCCTGGTTATTAGAATGACCTGGGACCAATAATCCTTCTCTCTGGAATGACATACGTTGTTGTTTTAGGGCAGGTGGCGTCTTTAGGAAGAGCTTATGGATACCTTTCAGCGGGATTGCATTTTGGGCACCAAGGGTCAAGGTCACTGTAGCTAAAAATAGAAAAACAGTTGATACTGAATAATTTAAGTTAGGGTTGACATATTGTGACCTTTCAAGGTATTGACTTTGGGGCCCCTAGGGCCAAGGTAAAGGTCACATACCTTTTTGTGACCAAACTTGATACAATGGATGTAGAGTTTATGGAGACCTTTTTATGGGATTGCTTTTTGTACCCCTTGGGCCAAGGTCACTGTCACTAAACATAGATGAAAGGTTGAAACTGAATCTCACAACAAAGGCTGAAGTTCTTCTGTCAATAATGGAAAACCTTATTTCATTGCATTGCATGTTTCTTGTTAAGGCCAAATAAAAAAATAGGTGCGTTTCAGGTAACGCTGCCAAAAAAAAATAGGGTAGGTAGGTCGGAATATTTTTTTTATTTTTTTTTTATTTTTTTTTTGATATATTGATTTCAGTAACTGTTGACTCAGAAAGTACCAAAAATAAAAGTCATCAATTTTCAAGTTTATCAGTAGTTTTTAAACATGTTCCATGCTTCAAAGGAAACATTCTTTATTTGTCTGGTTAAATACTTTGACAATGATGGTTGGATTTCAACTAAGTTATGGTACAACACTCTGCTTTTATTTAAGACTTTCCAGGAACGGTTTTAATTTTCTTTATGCACCCTTTTGCTTTCAATCAGCCTCTGTAGAATGCTAACCTCCCTGTAACATAATTACATGACGAGTGGGACAGCAAATTTACCATATAAGCCAAGGAAACCTCAATGCTGTCAAGAGGACCTGGGGGTTCAGATTTGAAGAACAAGTAACATGCAGATTTTATTGCCAAAATTGCACACTTAAGTCTGACATATCAATCCAAAAGTCAGTATCTGACACATTTGTATCTGACAAGAAAATATAGTTCAAGAATTAAGATATACTTGCCACACAAGCACAAACTATCCGTAATTCACCTTAGAGTCCGGACAAGCTAAAAATTCGGACATCCATTATTATTTTCAAAAATAATTTATTTTAGGTACCTAATTTTCGGACACCCAAAGGACATCGATTGTAACTTTTACAGTTGCTAAGTCTCACAGACAAATATTATTGATCGTTATCGTTACAATGCCTGGCTAGATTACCTAACCGTATACATCACTGTGATAAGTTAGTTAGTTACTACCCATCCTAAACGATTTATTGCCTGTTGAAAAGGATGTGTGATATATTTAATGGAGGATTAAAGAAACAACAAGGGCAATCAAGAGATTAAGAAAACACAGACATGACATGTTTGTAAAACGATCCGCCAATAAACTTTGGAACTTGTACCACACTTTTAATATAGACTTTATGAAGCAATTATCGTACAGTAATACTCATTGTAACATCAATAGAACAATACAAATCAACACATTCAATGATACAGGTAACTATTTAATGTGATGAATTAAAGTTAGAAATGCAATACTTAAGTTACAATCGAAAACACCACTCAGAAACATTAATCCTGCATAGCAATATCCATGCTCTCCATGAGATCCTCGTGGGTATAACTGAGAGTTATGTGACGTAACACAATGTGAGTGTTTGATCTGAAGCCGATAAAAGGTGTTTATTCATTTCAATGCATGTATAAAATGGTGTTGGATGGGATTTTAATTAACTTGATGAAGGAGTTACACTTATAGGCGTAATAACCATTGATAACTACGGATAAATTAATAAGTGGTAAAATGCAGACATGAAGAAAAAAGGCAGGTTTACCATACATGTAGATAAAATGTAAAAATGGTTATTTTTTATGAATTCGGAGAACGAAAAATTAATTATTTTAAGGTGTCCGAACTCTAAGGTGAATTACGGTAAATACATTCAGAAATCCAACTCTAATATTGTCAACTTTACGTACATACATTTCGTAACAAATGCTTTTCGTACCCAAATCACATTCTTTTCAGGGAAACATAGGTTAGGGTCGGCGGGGAAAAAATAGGGTCGGTCGGGTAACCTGAAACAGACCTATTTTTTTATTTGGCCTTATGTGATAATTTTGAGGAGACCCGCAAATTTGTTTGTAAAACCCATTCTTGCATGTTTGATGTAAAACTGTGTATGGATATTTCCATAGTAATATTTCTTTGCATGCAATAAACTATCACAAATTGAAGCAAAGTGAGATACTTTATTTGCCCAGCTGTTCAAAAATGACGTTACCAAACAAGACATTGGATGATCTTAAGAGTTCAGCTATTTTAATTTTCAAGCTTTACTTAACACGTTATATGAATAAACAACATTGATATTGCATGATGACAAAGTACTTTATTTTGGCTTTTTTTGTTGAGAAATTACCGATTCTATCCTTGCTTTATAATATGAGATTTGTATGTTAATTCACTTTATTGATACTTTTATGACAAAAACAATCATGTTGTGTTGTAAGAATAACATTCATTTTTATATCAAGAGATTCAAAATTGTCTGAATAAGGACATGACTTTGAGGTTTCTGGCTTGTGAAATTCGTCTGGATGAATTAATTCCTTTGTGGGTTAGGTAGATATTTGGTTGTGAGTCAGTGAATAGCTTTCAATATCAGGTCCTCGCAATTCATAGACAGGAACAGGGCAAAACATTCCTATTGTACATCAGATAATGACCTGCCCTAAAGGTGTTTTTTTTGTGGATAATGAGAGCAAGTTCGATGTTTTTTGCGCAAGCAGACACAGATGTGTTGAACTTTATATTAATGGTAAATAAAATGCTTTGTACCTTATCATCTTAATTATGCCCCCTTCGAAGAAAAGGGGGTATATTGCTTTGTATCGGTCCGTCGGTCGGTGGATAGGTTCGTTGGTCGTCAGTCAGTCCGTCATTAGACCAGAGCTTGTTCAAGTAATAACTCGACAATTCCTGGGCCTATTGTCATCAAACTTGACACAAAGGTTTGGCCTGACCAGTAGATGACCCTTATTGATTTTTGGGTTCATTGGGTCAAAGGTCAAGGTCACAGTGACCATCAACAGGAAAAGGTTGTCAAAGCTTGTCCGAGTGAAAACTCAACAATGCTTGGACCTATGGTCATCAAACTTGATATTGAGGCTTGACCTGACCAGTTAAATGACCCCTATCGATTTTTGTCCCAATGACCTTCAATGCTAAGGTTGTCTGAGTGATAACTCGACAATGCCTGCACCCATGGCCCTCAAACTTGACTCTGAGGTTGGGCCTGACCAGTAGATGACTCCTTATGATTTTAGGGGTCGTCCGGTCAAAGGTCAAGGTCACAACTCATATTGGTCATCAAAATTACGTCATATTTACTTATTCCCTGCTGCTATTGATTTTAAGGGTCATCTGGTCAAAGATCAAAGTCTCAGTGACCTTTAACTCAAACTTTTCCTGGATCTTTGGTCATCAAACTTGACATGAAGGTTGGGTCTGACCAGTAGATGACTCTTATTAATTTTAGGGGTCATTGGGTCAAAGGTCAAGGTCACAGTGACCTTTAACGCATAAAGGTTGACAAAGCATTTCTGAGTGATAACTCAACAATGCCTGGACCTGTGTTTATCAAACATTACATGGAGGCTGGGCCTGACAAGTAGATGACCCCTATTGATTTAAGGAATCATCGGTACAATGGTCAAGGTCACAGTGACCTTGAATGCGAAAAGGTTGTCCGAGTTAAAACTGATCAATTCCTGCACCCATGGCCCTCAAACTTGACTTTGAGGTTGGGCCTGGGCTGTAGATGACCCCTTTTGATTTAAGGGGTCAAAGGTCAAGGTCACAATTCATATTGGTCATCAAAATTACGCCATATTTACTTATTCCCTGCTGCTAAGAGGATACATGTTTATCCGCAAATATCAATCTTCATCTGAACATGATTAAAAACTGTACCTACTATACTCACTTTTTGAATGGTCATAATCTTAAAACTGCCTTAAAGGCATCCAATGTCAATGACAAATCAGCTGTCATTTCGGTCCATGCATATTTCATTCAATTGTCTATATAATCCTGACAAGATGGTGCTCAGAGGGCTGCATAATGTTTGACAAACATCCCTGTTCTATTCCGAAATACGTTGAACTGTACAAAAAAGTTTTTGCCAATGTCTATATGTAAAACTCTTAATTAAATTAACTTTCAATTAAATTAAATCCTTTACCTTATTACTTTAGAAGAAAATGCTTTACCAATGTTATGATTCATAAGGTTTAAGTATAACTAATACACATTAATAATGAAGTTATATTTATCAAGGAAACTTGCAGTTTTAATAAATAAGTACATCATTCTTACACACACACAGAATAGAAGACAAGCCATCCTACATACTGGTGGAGAATGTGAAGGGCTTTGATGCATCTGAGTCACGACAACGATTGTTGGACACTCTCAACAGATGTGGCTACAATGTCAGGGTATGGAGGTGCTTTCGGTTTTGACTGAAATGCTTTTATTGACAATATGCTTCTGTGTTTGTGTTTAGACAAATAACATGTTTATATTTCACTGTAGTATCAAATTGATAAATGCAGTTTGTTAATGAGCAGTATTGTTCACACGAACACCTGTTGATGAGCGGTATTGTTAGCACAAAACCTGTTAAAGAACGGTATTGTTAGCACAAAAAGTGTAAATGAGCGATATTGTTATCACAAACTCTGTTAATGGGTATTATTGTTAGCACAGACCCTGTTAATGATCCTTATTGCTAGCACCATCCCTGTTAATGAGCATGATTGTTAGCACAACCCCTGTTAATGAGCGTTATGGATTGCACAGACCCTGTTTATGAGCGTTATTGGTAGCACAGACCCTGTTTATCAGCGTTATTGGTAGCACAGACCCTGTTTATGAGCATTATTGGTAGCACAGACCCTGTTTATGAACGTTATTGGTAGCACAGACCCTGTTTATGAGCGTTATTGGTAGCACAGACCCTGTAAATGAGTGTTATTGTTAGCATAACCCCTGTTATTGAGCGGTAGCACAAACTCTGTTAAGGAGCCGTATTGTTAGCACAAACCCTGTTAATGAGCGGTATTGGTAGCATAAACTCTGTTAATGAGCATTATTGTTAGCACAGACCCTGTTAATGAGCATTATTGCGAACACAACCCCTGTTAATGACTGGTATTGTTAGCACAAACCCTGTTAATGAGCATTATTGTTAGCACAACCCCTGTTAATAAGCGTTATTGTTAGCACAGACCCTGTTAAAGAGCATTATTGCTAGCACAACCCCCTTTTAATGAGCAGTATTGTTAGCACAACCCCTGTTAACTGAGCGATATTGTGAGCACAAACCCGGTTAATGATAGTTATTGTTAGCACAGATAGTTATTGTTAGCACAGCTCCTGTTAATTAGTGTTATTGTTAGCAGAACCCTTCTTAATGAGCATTATTGTTAGCACAACCCCTCTTAATGAGCGTTATTGTTAGCACAACCCCTGTAAATGAGCATTATTGCTAGCACAATTCCTGTTAATGAGCGTTATTTTTAGCACAAACTCTTGTCATTTTCAATGAAACCTTTCAATGTAGAAATTCAATGTAAAAGTGTTTTTTTCAACACATTTGTAGGAATATTTGCTGACTCCCCTCCAGTTTGGTATTCCCAATTCCAGACTGAGATATTTCCTGATTGCAAAGAAACAACCCCTTTCGTTCCATTTTGACAATTGTCTAACATCACTGGACAATTGCGGAGATTCTCCAAACGTAAGTTGTATAGACTAGAAATAAAAAAATAGATTTTAATGCATGGTGGTAAAACTGTCTCTATTTGCCCAATCACTATAATTCAATATCTGTCTGAGAGAATAGAACTATTCTTTGACAGAACCTTATTGCTGAAAACATGCAATGAGAAATATTCGCTGGTTGATATTTGTATACCCATTCATATTGTTTATAAAGCACTTGAAAACTAGCAAACAATTCAGGAACGACATATTATGACAAGAGCAACAAGAATACTAGTTGTTAAACATTTCAGATTCAGATTCAAACATCTCTTCCCCAAGTTTGCGTCGATTGGATGACATTCAGACAAAAAGCCCTAGATGAGCCATCAGAAGCGTTGACTCAGTCTTGTTGCTGTGGAGCAATTCTTAAACAAGAAAGAATAGATTCACAAAACAAAACTTCTGAATCCGGAGAAAGTTCTTGCAAACGTATAAAATTGGACAATAAGAGTTGTAGTGATTCTGTTGAACTTACTTCTGAAGTTGTCTTAAATTGTGATACACAAAGCGGCAATGGTTTGACTTGTATTTGTTTAGAAAACTATGGCAGAAACATGAGACAGAGTAACGAAAATGATCCACTGTCACACAAACCATGCTTGCCACTGCACTGCTTTCTAAAAGAAGATAATATGTCAGATGAAGAATTTGAAAAATATAAAGTACCCGACAAAGACTTGAAAAGATTTGTTATCATGGATTTGGTGAATCCTTGTTCCAAGAAGACAAACTGTTTTACAAAAAGGTAGAAGAAATTATGTGGTATTTCTCAGCTTAATATTTGTTTGCATTAGTTCAGACATCTCAATTATGAAATCTCTCTGAATATAACGATTTCATTGTCAAACATTTTTTCAGATGTATTTTGTTGATACTTTCTGTCTTGAAGGGTATCTATCTCCTCCAGAATTTTTTTAACCATTTTCTGTCTTTCATCTATTTACAACAAAACAGTATCAAGTAAAATATTGAAAAGATGAAAACGTGTTTGAATCTTTCCTAGTAAAGATATAAAAATACCATTTCGTAATAGGTATGGCCACTATGTTGAGGGAGCAGGATCTGTGGTTCTGACAACCCAGCATGTCAAGGTAAGGTATTTCGCACATATGATTATTCTAGGTCATTTTTAGCTCTACTGGCCAAAGGCCAGAAGAGCTTATGCGATGGTAATGTGTACATAGTATGTGCGTCCGTGCATCCGTGCGTCTGTAAACAATTCCTTGTTAACTCGATACAGCCTTCAGTTTTGATTGTATCTCGATGAAACCTGTACAGTATCTACATATCCATTAGAGCTTGGTTCCTTTCGAAAAACAGCCAGATCCGCCCATGCATGCCTAGATTATGGGCCTTGATAGTATAAAAAATCAGTGTGTCTGTAAACAATTCCTTGTTAACACGATACAGCCTTCAGTTTTGATTGTATCTCGATGAAACTTGTACAGTATCTACATATCCATTAGAGCTTGGTTCCTTTCGAAAAACAGCCAGATCCGCCCATGCATGCCTATATTATGGGCCTTGATAGTATAAAAAATCAGTGCTTCTGTAAACAATTCCTTGTTGACACGATACAGCCTTCAGTTTTGATTGTATCTCAATGAAACTTGTACAGTATCTACATATCCATTAGAGCTCGGTTCCTTTCGAAAACCAGCTAGATCTGTCATGCATGTCTAGATTATGGGCCTTGAAATGATAAGATTATGGGCCTTGATAGTATAAAATAAATGCTATTGTGTAAAAAATGCTTGCGAACATGATACAGTCTTCAGTTTTGATTGTATCTCGACGAAACTTGTACAGTATACAGATATCCACAAGAGGTTGGTTCTTTTCGAAAACAGTGATGTTGACCACACAAACCCAGCCTGTAGAGCATAGGCCCTTTTGGGCCTTTTGTTTCCATACACATGCATTTGATAGGTTGCATTAGATCTAAGACAAATAGTTGACAGTTGAGGTCTGAGGTCTTGCATTTTATACCCACATAATACTCTTCCTCCTCGAAGACGGAATACTTGCATGTAAACTAAATGGTAGATTTGCAAATACAATGTAACACTAATTGATAAATTGAGTGACTGATATTATTTTCGTAAAATTAACATATCTGATGCTTTAGAACTAACAGTTATATCATCAGTATTAATGCCATTTAGCTACATGTAGAACGGGCTACTCCTACTTAACGAGTGTTCAGCTTGATTGCCCACCTTTTTACACACGTCCACACAGCCTTTAATATAGTATTGCCTTGGAGTATATTTAGGTTGCAACATACTTAAGAATCCTAAAAAATGTTTTTATTTTATAGATAAATTTATATCAAAACACTGTTAGTTTTGGTTATATGTTTTGTTGGGCGAGGTGAAAGTAAACGTACAAGACAAGATTTTATTTAAATTCTAAGTGAAGCAGGGCTTCTAATGCCATGCATTCGGGATTAAGCTTCTGTCAAGGATTTCTAAGTCATTTTTTATTATAATGGGTGCGTTGCTTTTACTAGTTAAGACATACTCGAAGTTAAAGCCACTTAATCTTTAAATTTCAGAGCATCGAAAGAGCTTCTGTTCTCAAGGGAGCAATAGTTTTAGCCGAGAAGAAACATGATTGGACGGATGAGGACATTGAAGTCGTCCGCTGTCTTCACCTTAGATACTTCACACCTCGAGAAATAGCTAATATCCTGTGCTTCCCAGCGGACCTCGGTGAGATAATGATTAATTTAACTGGTCCTTTGATAATAAATGACATTTGCAGACCTTTAGTCTAATCTAATATATATAGAACTAACAGTGTGGGTCTCTACAACCTTTATAGAAAGGTGAAAAAAGCACTGTGCTGAGCATAATTGAAAGAAATACTAAGGTGATTTATACGTGGACATCTACTATTTCTTAGTGTTGCTTTACTTGTAATCAGTGCTCAAAGTTGCCATTATTCTTATTTTTTATACCCGACTGGAATACCGTTTTTCAAATTTCAGCGATAGAACCGTCAGCCAATATGAACGTACATAATGTATCGCTTTCCGTCAACTCAATGTTTCCCGAAACGCAACAACCAATCATTTTCTTGCCTTGTGCTGTATTAAAGAGTCATTTGTTTTGGCTTCCACATTTGACGTAAAGACATGTTTCCACGTACATACTTGAGTTAAACTTTGATTAAATGTTTTAGGCCTGTCAGTGGTGGCACCAACGGTTATTTATTGAAATAACACTCTAAAACGAAAAAGGGGTGACTTTTCTTAAGCAAGTATTTTTTTGATGCTCTGATGAGTTATGGGTTTTGGTTAACATGCAATGTATACTGACGGAATTGATAGAGTGTCGGAACTTTCAAACGTTATATTTTCATACCGGCCTGGTAGCGCCATCGTCGGCAACCCGTTTTCTTTATATTTTCACTACATTGATACCGTCTGGAAATTTACCTGCGAAATCGCGTGTTCACGATATTTATGAGGTTGGGAATGAGACTCTTCTAATGAAATCGCATGTTTACAAACTATAAGAAGATTATATATGATCTCATACAGGGGTTTTGTTACTAAAAATAGAAAATTATAAACGATGTTATTTCATTGGCTAAGATTAAATGAACTTCTTATAGCACATTTACATATGTCAATTCGAAAGAGTAAATATATATTTGATTTCTTTTCAGGTTTTCCGGATAGTTTGTCAACACGGCAGTTGTATATGTTGCTTGGAAACAGCTTGAATGTTCACATCGTCTCCGTTCTGCTTCGCCTGTTGACCGTTGGAGATAACGTTTCTTAACTTTTTTGCAAAGTGAAAATAAAAATAAATATATCTGTCTGAATTTCAGTTCTACCCCTTGAAGACGTTATTATACGCCTCTTGTTATTTTATCAACTGATCCGTATACATTTGATAAAGATAATTCGTGAAAACGATCATGATTCGGATAATACTGAAGATGACTTTTGCGATGGTCCAACCTAACAGGACAAAACCTGTAAGGAATGATTCATGAGTGTTCTTTTTAAACCCTTTGAATGAAGTTCATTCACTGCAGAACTGCGGTTGCCTAGATACAGTTAACTAGAACATGTTCCATGATGATACTCAGTATCTTTATGTTCTCTACCAAGTTTATTTAAATCATACAAAATAGTTTATCATTGCGGTCGGCGTCAAATGGTATTAAAACAGCAAACCAATAATACCGACCATTATGGGTATAGCGGCGATTTTGTATCGCAACAACCGAATTCAATTATAAAAAAAAAAAAAATGCAATGAACAGTTATATCATAGAATTAATTTGTCGGAATTTAATAAATAGTAGAGTGTATGAATGAAACATATAATGGCAATTACAGGGAAAGGCCCAGTATAAAAATTAAGCCCTGTTTAGAAGCCCAACGTAAGTTTCAAACGATTATTAACTGGAGACACAATCATATAAACTCCACGTACACAAATACATACACAGCAAACAGAACTAGCTCGCATCAAGATAGCTCGTTGGCTAACTCTAACAATGAAGTCGTATAAAACGCACACTGGCATAGAATTATAACAGCATATTGCATCGATACAAAACATCAAACTACAATAGAAATCAATAATTTAGCAACTGATTAAACCCTCTCGGAAATATGCGCGATAAGTGGTTTCGGTGGCTTGATCTACTAGTACATATTCTACTGTGGTTGAATTTTTTATAAATGAATACATATATACGGTCAGCGATGAATTGCGTCACGTGAAAATCGTGGGCAACCAGTTTTATAAACAAAAAAAATAAACCGTTCAATAGTAATTTTCGTGATATTTTTTCCCAGAGATTTATTTATTTGTCAAAGACAGACGTCTAATTGTTTTGCTAGGATTTTTGCGCACGTCAGAAATGATTCGTGTCTTGAGAATGTCAGTCAATACGTAAAATGATAATTCCCGTGGGCTGCATTACTATGAGCCTGAACAACAACAATGTGATGACGAACTTTTCTTGAGTTACTTCGGCAAATGACACATTTTATGACATGTTCATTGTAAGAAGCCTTACATTTATAGCGAAAACGTTAATTGATCAGTGCATGTTACGTTACAACGCATTTCATGACTAATTGTATGGTCAGGGTCCGTATTCAATAAGCATCTAAGTAATAATTTTCAACTAAGTGAAAAATTGCCATTTTTCTAATTTGAATTTTAAGAAAACGAACAATGTTTGTACACCAAAAATATGAAAATAAGCAAGGAAATGGTCTCAACAATTTATGCATATGAATAAATCTGATGAAAAGTAGCCGGTTTTTAAAATAATCGTTGTCAAAAAGTACGAACTTCTCACTAAGTTAAAGATATACACTAAGATGCTTATTGAATACGGCCTCAGAACAAAAGGTATAGATGTAGGTTTATTTCCTTCCCTAACATGAAGAGAAGAGCTAACATGAAACAAGACACGTTTGGTATAATATACTGGCGTCAAACCGTCACTTTCTTGTTACTTCGATGGTCGTGGGTTTTGAAATTCCCTCAATGGAGAGAGCAATAAATATACTCCAAAACTGTGTTTTTTGAATGATGTAAATTATCACATCTTACATTTATTTCAATAAACCGACAAGTGAAAATGTTTGGAACTGACTGTACATGTGTCGCATATATTAATTGAAACACGAACAAATACAACATTTCAAATATAATATTCAACAAAGATACAAACACTAACATAAGTAAATGTCTGAATGGATATGACGTCATACATGAATTTGTTCACATTGGCAAGTGCAAAAGCCTGTGACTAGCCTGTGATCTGAAGGGTAAATGGTATACGTGCAGGGAAGAATTACGTTTATGGGTGAAGAAATGGGAACAAGTAATTACTTGTATATTTATTATTTCATTCGATGTTTAGTCGACGTACAATCCAATTCTTATGAAAAACAAGCACATAAAAAACTACATTAAAACAAATAATAGAAATATATGTATTCAACACCAATCTTGTATAATTATTTTTTTTCACGATTTTATTGAAACATACACATTTTGTTTAAATAGGCTGCAAATGCAGAATATTATAAAAAGCAAAACCGAAAGCAAACTTCTACCTGTCGATCTGTATCACATTCAAGTCCCCAAGAATTGTTCTTGTACAGAATGAGGTACAGAACACCTGCGCAAGTAAAGGAAAACTAATAGTTATAGCTCGACTTAAATGATTTGTACATCTTCTGTCATTTCAATTTATCTTTGTGAAGTTTATCATTAATGCGTAGACTCGTAATACGAGTTCGAATCCCGTAAATATTTTTGAGGCAAATGGGCATTTCTGTCAATCAAGTTATTTTCCTAGGGATAAATAACTTATACTTATATCTTTCAATTATTGATTAAAACAAAAACATATGACTTAATGTATGTGGGTCATTATTCAGATTAATACTGAAAATGTTAACGTGCGATACGATTAACAAGTTGGCAAGTCTGTTTATATCTTAAAGCACATACCTTATAAACCGGCGGTCAATGATTCGATCTCCACACCAAGCTGTCAATGGTTTGAGCCCCACTCCAGGCGGTCAATGGTACGAGCAACACACCAGGCGGTCAATGGTTCGAGCCCCACACCAAGCTGTCAATGGTTTGAGCCCCACTCCAGGCGGTCAATGGTACGAGCAACACACCAGGCGGTCAATGGTTCGAGCCCCACACCAAGCTGTCAATGGTTTGAGCCCCACTCCAGGCGGTCAATGGTACGAGCAACACACCAGGCGGTCAATGGTTCGAGCCCACACCAAGCTGTCAATGGTTTGAGCCCCACTCCAGGCGGTCAATGGTACGAGCAACACACCAAGCTGTCAATGGTTCGAGCCCCACACCAAGCTGTCAATGGTTCGAGCCCCACTCCAGGCGGTCAATGGTTCGAGCCACACACCAGGCGGTCAATGGTTCGAGCCCCACTCCAGGCGGTCAATGGTTCGAGCCACACACAAGGCGGTCAATGGTTTAAGCCTCACTCCAGGCGGTCAATGGTTCGAGCCACACACCAGGCGGTCAATGGTTCGAGCCCCTCTCCAGGCGGTCAATGGTTCGAGCCACACACCAGGCGGTCAATGGTTCGATCCCCACACCAAGCGGTCAATGGTTTAAGCCCCACTCCAGGCGGTCAATGTTTCGAGCTACACACCAGGCGATCGATGGTTCGATCAACCCACCAAGCTGTTAATGGTTGGAGCCCCACTCCAGGCGGTCAATGATTCGAGCCCCACACCAGGCGGTCAATGATTCGAGCCACACACAAGGCGGTCAATGGTTCGAGCCACACACAAGGCAGTCAATGGTTCGAGCCACACACAAGGCGATCAATGGTTCGAGCCACACACTAAGCTGTCAATGGTTCGAGCCCCACTTCAGGCAGTCAATAGTTCGAGCCCCACACCAGGCGGTCAATGGTTCGAACCCCACTCCAGGCGGTCAATGGTTCGAGCCACACACTAGGCGGTCAATGGTTCGAGCCACACACAAGGCGGCCAATGGTTCGAGCTACACACTAAGCTGTCAATGGTTCCAGCCCCACACCAAGCTTTTAATGGTTCGAGCCCACACCAAGCTGTCAATGCTTGGAGCCCCATTCCAGGCGGTCAATGGTTCGAGCCCCACTCCAGGCGGTCAATGGTTCGAGCCCCTCGTCAGGCGGTCAATGGTTCGAGCCCCACTCCAGGCGGTCAATGGTTCGAGCCCCACTCCAGGCGGTCAATGGTTCGAGCCCCTCGTCAGGCTGTCAATGATTCGAGCCACACACCAGGCGCATTATTTGCACGTGTATAATGTTGTGATATAACATACAATTGTATTTAAATGAGCTGTTACAAGGACTGGTCTGATGCAGAGACACTGGGTATTGAATTATACTTATTTGAGAAAATATACATATACGTAAAAGCAGGTTTCGTGAGGGTTTGTGTGAAATGATACAACCATTATAAAAATATCAGTTTTAAACCTTGTTTATCGTATTTTTCGAAACTAGCACTTTTGCTTGATAAGTACATGAATATTCTGAATACAGGAAATAATAACTCTAAAGTGGCACTCTTATTAAAAATGAATACATACACATACATACACATGTTTAATAAACATAAATTTTGTGAGATCAACCTTTAACTTCTTACAAAATAAGGCATATATGGAAAATATTTATTACTGATAACAAGATTGTAACGGTGTATTAAATAGGTGAAAGCCCAAAAATATTAAATGATTGGTGAATGCTACAAGATTTACTGTGATTTACAATCATCTTATAAGGTAGAAATATCATGTTTTCTGCAAATTTCTTTCAATTTGAACTCATTATCATTCATAGGAACCATTGTTTTCGACATTTATTAATCTTTTTGGCTATATTAAAACAAGTGTATCAATTGTGGTAAATCTTATTTGGGAGTAAAAGTGCATCTTTTAAATAACTTTATATTCGTGAAAACAATTTATTATTTCCATTTCTAATAATATTTGATACCAAATAACAATTATATTTTCAATCGTGTTTATTTACAATATTTTTTTTTACTTTCAGCTTTTGTCATACAATTAAAAAGAAAACTCAG
This sequence comes from Mya arenaria, assembly GCF_026914265.1. Lineage (NCBI taxonomy): Eukaryota > Metazoa > Mollusca > Bivalvia > Myida > Myidae > Mya > Mya arenaria. Next base: position 51,948,566 of record NC_069125.1, on the reverse strand, counting down.
CAAAATAATCACGACATAAATGAGAAAGAAGCTTTGAAGCTTGTAAATACTATGTCTCACGTCAGTTCATCACAATCCATTACTGTGTGAGATTTACGAATAACGCCTTTTCGATATGCTTGCGTCATCAACATTGAATAACGTAGATTAAGGTTCATGTACACTAAAACATTAAGGCCATTTTTTTCGAATGCATTTATGATACTGTTAGCGTTAGCATAGTGGTGAATCGTGCGTGATGACGAGAACATGAACGATGTCCGCAATCATCAACTTCATACCTCGAGAAATAAATAAGACATTGTGCTTCCCAGCGGGCATCGGTGAAGAACTGATTAACTTCTCTGGCCCTGAGACTTTGATCATGTTTTATAACTAGCTTTGCACACGTCATTGACGTTTTTGTCATAGCAGAAATAACTAGATCTATAATAAGCACATTGATCTAACAACGGGAGTCTCTTTCTTAATTACAAAAATGCTTATATGATGTATTTATGAATGCCCGAGCTTTGCCATAAGAACAAAATACATTATTTAAGCGTTAGATTGTTCTGATGTTTATTTCTCTTTCTCATCCAACGTAAAACTTTAGTTTGACAATCATGCTTGAGAAAGGGCATGTTAAGTTGTCTAAGGTCTCAACTGTGATTGGATGGTTATCGAAATTATAGCCATCTGAAGCGCTTATACAAACCAGTTATGTATAAGTTTTGCGTCTCGTGAAAATATTACCTTTGCACGGACAGGTGTTGTGCCATGGTCACGAAGTGTTTTGAAAATAAATAAATATCTGACTGTTTAAATGCAAGTCTCGTTTGGCATACAAAGCAAACTACCGGCATGGATACGTTGTCTGGGTGTTTAAACCTTTGTCATATTGACTAAAATCCTACATTTTACACTCTTGTACGATTCTTTCAATGAACAAAATACTTTCACTTGCGTTCGTATTTGGATGAACTTCACATTTTCGGAACACACTTGCCTTACGAAAGCCATGATTCTGATTGGATAAAAGTCAGTGTATTGCGGTAAAGCGAGTCTGATGTATGCCGTCATTGACGCAATCTCTGTTCATATATGGTAGCCGTTTTTTACGATGCTTGAATGGGTACATATCAGCATTGTAGAAGGATTATTCCAGAGTTTGTAAATGTTGAATGTATAAATATTGAAGTCATTTAGACCTCAAAACTGGAGCACTGAACAATTGGTTTCATACACAGATGAACCGAATACTTGAGTATTCAATACTTTAATAAATTGATGGTGATTCGCACCTCGTGGATCTAGTTTTGTTGCCTTGCATTTTTCCTTTCTTGAAAATGCATGCGTTCATGATACTTTGTCAAAACGACGGATGCTAGGCAATTATGTAGATGTGTACATTTTCTACAATCTTCTTCGCTATTGCCTGTAAGGTATTGTACATGCAAAACTACTTTTTTTATTTTTTAATTGGACATTGTTGATAGATATTCTTGTGTCGAAGTTATTGTCATAGTGTGTTTAGACGTCGTCATGTTGTCATTAAAACAGACATTTAGACGACTGAGTAAAATACGCTGAGAAAGTTCGTTGGATAACGCAGTTCTCTTAAATACATTTATCCAGTTTGAAAGAGCAAGACCTCTAAACAACGATTCAATGGTGATAGTTAATGCTTCGTGAAATGATTGTAATTTCTGCAGAACTCAGAAAACTCTCTTTGTCCAAGCTGTAAGCTGTACTCGTATATTATGCCAGGCAGATAACGTAATTCTTAGAATCCAAAACTAATAAGACGACATCACCAATATTATTAATACGTTCAACAAATCATTCTTATATAGTTGAAATGTAACATGGCACATTATGCCTATGTGGATAACATCGTGTTTTGTTGCCAGTACTTTAGTAAATGTGATTACTGTTGCGATTCATTAATGCACCTTAGATTATAACATACACAGCAAGCGCATGAAATCGGCCATAAGTTACCAATACGTTCGGTCCATGCTTCATAGTTCATAATTGCAGTTTTACAACTTAACAGTCACAACGTCAAAAGTGTGTTCCTCATCTACAGAAAACACGTTCTATTCTGAAACAGTCTATTGTCCCTTTATTATTCAGATCGATATTGTTCAGCCGTAACTTAATATTCAATTATAATTGTGAACGTAGACGTTACAATTGTTCAAGACATGCAAATTTCATTTTGTAACGCAATGTTGTATCACCAATTGTTGTAATCGAAAATTCAAGGACACTTCTATTACATCCCAGCATTCAATGCCTATGTACAATTTTTAACTCTCAGAGAAAAAATGAAGAAATATTGCAACAAGATTGATACGATACACAAACTCCTAGATGGAATGCATTAAATTTATAATTTTCAAATTTCATATTTTCGACTGTATACTTAACCATAACGCATATTAAAAGTATACTTCTATAATTGAACCTTTTTAAAGCATAAAAAAGAAAATTGAACTAAACAATGGAATGCGACCCTAAATCTGATAGAAAGCTTTCATCATGATCAAACTGTTTAGCCTAAAGTCAAACTTTTCTTTTACGTAACAGTTTTGTGTTGATATCAAAGAAGAAAGGTTTGCAAGGAATTCAGTGTTTGAAACAGTGGTTTGAAGTATAGCATCTAGCTATGGTTACTTAAAGATGAAGGACAGTCGGTTACGAAGTTGGGACAGTAGATCGACAAGCGCCAATTTGTCCGCTTGTTATTAAGGACTATTATTTGCAAAACGCGTGCGTTTTTTTTTCTCCATCGCCAATAAACGTTCATGTACAACTTAACCCCAGTCAATCGACAATATGTTGCTGGTCATTGACATCTGCCACAATTGTATTCATCACGATATATCATTTGCCAAACAATAGCGGTAAATTGAGCCCATCTCATGTATATTAAAATACGCACGTATTTCGTCTCTATCACGTAGGATCGTGAATACAACAATATCTAAGTTCAACTCTCACGCATAGACAATACAGAGTTCATAGATACTAATGTTATTGCCATGAAAACAATGCCAACATTTTTCCATTTATGTTAATTACACAATGAGAAATTTTGTGTGAGTTATTGTTTTAATAAACTTAAAAGAAAGGAATCTATCAAAATAAATGAAATAGCCTCATCAGGACAATAAATTAAAACAACAAAAAGGAAGATAAAACCTACGGAGCACCACAATATTTGGTATAAGAGGCATTTAAAAAATGTTTGTACCCAACCACCATGCCTTAATAAAGTTTTAGCAGCAATTAAGCGGTCTGTAGATCGATACTGAACAGACAGTGTTCTGTACATCCTATTTCAGTTTTTTACCATGATTGTGTTTCCTGATTGAAATAAAATAAACACCCAAGAAGCGTTAATTGAGCGGAGTTTAGCAATCATTATAAATCATTTTAAATCATTGCAATGCTAGAACGTTAGCATCATTTTCTTTCCCAAATAGCTATATTTTTGGTATATTTAAATCTGCCTAGACAGTAATTGATGTAACATAAGTGAATAAACATAATTTTGCTAATTGAAATAATTGTATTTGTCAGGCAATGTGGTAATGCTAGCAGTAAATTTGTTAAAAAAATGGTAAATACTCTGCTTTTAGTTCCTTTTCTGGAAACATAAAGCCCATGGGTAAATTGATCGCATTAGAAAAAATATAAAATAATGATTATGCGTAAATACGACCATCTGATGGATTGCCCTTAGGACATAAGGATTGCAAAGGTTTCTAGATTTTTAGAACGTCATTTATTGAAAATAGTTTTAATCTCTTCATGAAATATCCACACGAATTGTAGAAAACGTAGTAAAATTATGGTTGTCGAACTGATTTGTATTGGCAAATAATTCGGAACACCTTGGCCATTTTACATCGAAAACAACCTCGAATGTAAATGCACGGTCTACAATGTCAGAAATCTTTATATTCAACTACGATGGAATAGGATCGCGTAGTTATTTCAGTTAAGCAATTAAACTTAATGACTTTACTTTTTATTATTTATGCTAATATACACTTAATTAACTGGCAATCAATTTAAATTTATCCATACAAACTACACGTTAAAACACAACAATAAATCAGTATACTTCTACTGATGTATCGGCATACATCCGAGGTTGTTTTCAATGGAAAATGGCTAAGGTGTTCCGAATGATTGGCAAATATGTTTTCTTTTGTAAACTTTTAGAATAATAGCATTGCGTTGAATGTGCTATTTCTATGTAACTATTTTTTGTCTCTACTTTGTTTTGTTTTGTTTATGTCATTTAACTAGTATAACATGTCAGAACATTTTAAATTCTGGGTTTGTTCCCTTATTACCATTCGAGTTTAATATGTGGACTTGCACATAAATATTTGAAAATTAAAAATTGAATCTTCCTGAATAATTATTATCAAATGGTGAGGTATTCATGCATTACGAGTACGTGTAATTCATTGTGTTGGACAAAGATATGTCAAAGCAATTGGATCATAATTTGTTCACATGCAAAAATAGCACCTGAAGGTAAATATTTAACAAACAATAATACACCTCCTCTTTATAAAGGCACCGACGACTGTCCGGTGGTTGCTATAAAAATGGAGGCGATCAGCAGGATGTGAATGATGTTCGTTCACGATCATTTCTGCACATTCTTAACCTCAAAGAAAAGTATAAACTTGTGTGATATTGAATTTAGATGGGAATTGATATTCTGATAACACTATGAGAACGCTTTTCGATTTCGGCTTGCACCGTCCGTCCGTCCGTCCGTCCGGGCTATAACTTTCCTTTGTATGGACAATTTTTTTTTTTTAAATGACTTGCCACATGTGTTTGACATACCAACACGACGTGTCGCGTGCAAGACCCGTTTCCCTACCTCTTAGTTCAAGGTCACACTTAGGTGTTTATTCACAATGGAATGCTGCATATAAGGACATAGAGTATAGGTTGTCGTGTCCGGGCTGTAACTTTTTCTTGTTTGGACAGATTTTAAAATAACTTGCCACATGTGTTCGACATACCAAGACGACATGTCGTGTGCAAGACCCATGTCCCTACCTCTAAGGTGAAAGATACACTTAGTGTTTATTCACAATGGAATGCTGAATATAAGGATATAAGAGTGTAGGTTGTCAAATATGGGTGGTATTTTTTATGTTTAGAGGCAATTTAAAATAACTTGCCATATGTATTTGACACGTAAAGGCAAGATCAACTGTTCATGTACTGACCTTGTTCATAGGTCAATGTCACATTCGGGGGCATTCGTCACATACTGTGACAGCTCTTGTTTTTACAATACTATTAAAAGAAATGGTTCGCAACATATACACTCTCCTAAAATCTTTTTTTTTCACTTTTAATTTATATCAAAAGTATGTTAGTTTACTTAGGCAGTCAATAAAAGACAATAACCTATTTTACAATTCTAATATATCTTCTCACTCCATGCAAGTTAAACCATTTATCAAAATTTCATAGTTTATATCACCTTAAGTATTTCAAAAAATAAATATTATGAACGCACCTTCAGATAGTCGTAGAAACAGTCGGACAACAAAGGCACAGCCAGCTTGGCTGGTAGCGATAAGCATTTAACTGATTAAATATTATAACATATACGAACAAGGATTATACTCTGAATTGAAAATATGTGAACTGTAAGCCAAATGAAACGGAAATAGTATGTGTGCATGTGAAACTCGTATAGTTCTGAGTTTGTTCTTAACGTCAGTTCCAAAGTAATTATTCATTTTGATATTCGGTACGTTCTTTTGTATGTACAACGTGACTCTTGAACAAACGGATAGAAATGAGCAAACTCATATACCTAGGCTTTTATCGTGTCCATGCCCCTGTACGTCGAAAAAGTCAATCACAATTTCAACTTCATGTTCCAAAAAAACAGCATGAAATGTTTCAAAATAATAATTTATTTACTATTTTTAAAACAACATTCTCTTATGTAATATGTTAATTTACATCAATTCTAAATGTTCTTTTGAAAGTTAATTATAGAGCAGAAATGGTACTTGAGTAATAAGTTGAACATAATTAATTTGACTCATTTTTGTACGCATGGTTCATGACTTTATTTGGATAATGCGATACTGTTTGCAAGAAAATATAGATACATACAAAAATAAAGAAGGCATTGAAACAACCAAAAATTTATCTAATTTCTTCTTCCACTATATGCATCATTTAAATAATGTTCTCAGTTGAGACAAACATTTTCGTTATGTTTGAGCAAGAAACACTTCGAAACCCGTCGGCCAACATGATGTTCATACAGCCCTATTTTTTCCCTCAACGAAATATATCATGAAATGCAACACACAATCCTTTATTTTCTTGACTGATGCTGAAAACATGGAGTAGCAGAAGGGTTATATATTTTCAATGCACCAGATTGTTGTATTTTTTGTTTTGCTTTATAATGTTTAGTCGCCTTTGTAGCGTAGGATACATGTATGGATCCTGTCTTTCTCCCTAACATGATAATTTCTCATCAACAGTCGGATCACACTATCCCTCTGGAGTTATGGCCGTTGATTTGTCAAAATTAGAACGAAATCACATTGTCTTTTCTCTGAAATTACTATATAGTTGTTAGCAAATAGAATGGTTTCTCATTTTAAAACAGGTGTGGGCGGAAGCAAACATCGCTTTTCCCATACAGTACATTTATGTTGAACACGTATCGCATTTGATTGCAATTTCAAACTTACGAAATGCTGGTAACATATAATACCTTAATGAAGTATTCGTCAAAAAACAGCGATTTGATGAAACATGTTTTCGGAGGAAAGTGGGATACTTTTTTGTATCTATTTTTTAACAATATGTTTTCCGAAGATTTAAAGTCTCAGTGCCACTTAGAATTAAATAATTATAAATAAAACTGTGAGTATATAACTATGATAGAGTTTCATATAATGCTGAAATGTTTGGGTAATAGCAACGAGATTCAAACGAAATTTCAAACTGGATCACTGACACACTATATGCTAATGAGGTAGATAAGTGGGCGGAGCATAGCGCTTTGCAAACAGTACCTGAGCAGTTGCCGGAATAGACTGGAGAAATAACTAGAGAAATACTGAACATTTTCAAATGAAATTTCGTATACAGAAATTAAGCTTTGTTTCTTAAATAAATGTGATGCAAGTATTTTCAAGTGAAAAATTATCAATGTTGTTAAGTGAAAAATTGCAGATTGGTACTTGATTTTGTAAAATGCATTTTTCTAGTGTATGAGGAAATAAAGTGTGGCAAATCATTATGAAGGTTAAAACTTATACACCAAAAGCTGGAGCCCTTCAGCAAATGCCGCTCAAATAATGTTATTGAAGACTACTCTTTTCAAATAAGCGTAAACAGCTTTGTTGTGGCGTATTTGGTTGTTTGACATTATTATGCGATGTTATCAATGTATGGTTAACATGTAATAAATATCTCATGCCTTTAAGAAAGTCCTGGTTGTCTATCAGGTGTTGACTATCTAGAGGTATTATTTCTTGACTTTACCTAATTCGGTTCGCACCCCGCTAAAACCAACTATATACTATGTAATAATATAACTGTTTTTCTTCCAAAATCGTAGACTAAAATAATGATAGTAATGACGTTGGGTGCGCTAAATTTAGTTTATACTAAAAAGTATCTTTTGGTTACGTTACAAAACTGTCAAAAAGGTTAAGAGAAGTCATTTGGATATACATTCAAACAAATAAGTTTGCACTACTAAAACATAATTGGACTTTAACCAAAAATCCGGTTTAGAGGTGTTGCATGCTTGTTTATCCAACAATATATTGAGCCATATGTATTTTGCTTAAAACCATTAATTCAAAGGTAGGTTTATGCATGTGTCTTATTATACTAAATACAAGCAAAAATAAATCTAAATTGACAAAAATGACAAATAGTTTTAGATGTGCTCATGAGATTCAAACGCGCGATACGGATTTACTATAACCCATTGAAAGGAATGTATACATCATCAAAATATTTATGGTTATAATCACGATTGAATTGAGAAGGAAGCTTTGTATCAATTTCGCTCATTATAATGAATGCGTTTCCATTACTGGATTAGCTGTTATATGAAAGTCTTTCTTGAACTGAAAGACACCTAATCAAAATAATTCGTCAAGGGAGCGAAGGTTTCTCTCAACGAAGCGATTATTTCATTCAAGGGAGCGATAGTTTTAGTTGAGAAAGAGAGAGCGTGATTTTACGGATAAGGACATGAACGTCGTCCGCAATCTTCAACTTTGATACATTACACCTTGAGAAATAGCTAATACAGTGTGCCTCCCAGCGGACCGCGATAAAAGACCGATGAATTTCTCTGGCATTGTCAGTTTGAGACTTTCATCATTATTTATAACTAGATTTGAACACGCCATGGGAGTTTTAGACATATTAGAAAAAAGTATTTCTTATAATATAAAAGGCTTATAAAACTAACAACGGGGGTGTCTACCATATGTACAGACATGCTTATGTGGTTGTATTTATAAATAATTCATAATTTGCTGTAGGAAAAGGCAATTATAGATGTTTAGATTATTTATGCGTTGGGTTGTTTTGATGTTTATTTGTCTCATTTGCCTTTAGACTTGGTAGACTATGATTAGTTGTCATAGACCTGTCATTATCAGTCTTAGCAGTGATTGAATGGTTATCGAAATAGCCGTCTGAAAGGCTAATAAAGACATCATTTTATTAACTGGTATTGTATTAGTTTTCTGTCTTAGACCCGTAAAAGCATTTCGTCCGCATCGCCATGAGTTTTGAGTCGCGATATATTTGGGAAAGAAAAGCTGATTGATTCAATAAAAGTCGACCTTAGCATACAAAGAAAACTGACGGCATGGATAAAGTGTCTAGAATGTCCGTGAATAGTTAAACAATCGATGTATAACATGTTTTTATAAAGAAATGTAAGCAAGATGTATAACAAGAATCTACAACTTATTCACTGTCTTTTCATCTATTCCTACTGGCTCAGACGCAGTGATTATGTACCTGTATCAAGGGAGGGTTTTGAGGATCGCTATATATTCACCCGAATACCTGGAAATTTTAATGATAAAAACACATGGAAATTTAAACGATACGAAACACACGAAAGAAGTCAGTAATTTACCGCATTGCCATTTTGATTCATCGCAGGCGATTACACACACAAGCCATAATGCAGCCATTATAAGGCAAGAGAAGATGTTTATCAATATATTCAATATTGCAAGTAAAGATAATTATTTTAAATCATTCTTTATATGACAAAAATACAAATTTCTCAGTATTGAATCCATTTTACTTAATTGCATCATATTTCTCACACGTGACATGGAATGTTTAATACTTTGATGTGTTCATATGAGTTTATATTTTTAAATATCTAGTATATTTATCATGTCGAGAAACTTTAAATAGTTTTCGTCAATAAATGCTCTGTTTTGTTTATGAACTCAAAGAAGGCGATTACGCATCTATTCATCAACCCTACGTGTATCTCAAACTCACTCAATTTTAGAAACTCTACTAGCCTTCGTAATTTTGCATTTCAACCGAATTTTACCATATGCTATTGACGCCAAGAGATGAAAAAAAAAACAATGGTTAAATTTTTTAATACATTGCCATTTAATTTCATATACTTTCAAGTTTTTAATATTTCAAGATTTATTCATGTTTTACGGCTTTTATTTATTTCAGGTGTTCCTGATACTTTGTCAATACCGCGGTTGGCACGATATGCTACCTGGCAACAGTTTAATTTTCATTGTCAACATTCTTCTTCGACTGTTGATATATAGGGGATATTATGATAGGACGCTTTTCTGGTGACCTGTATCACGTCGAGTTCGGTGTGTAAACACGTATCCGTCGAGACCGCAGGTCGAGACAGATACATGTTTACTTAACGAACGAGATATTATATACCTGCATATTTAATTATTCCTATCTATTTTTCGGTTTATATTTGATTTAAATTTACCGCCATCTGTCAAATGCGCGTATGAATTCGAATGTGTTACGTAGTTTTGTGTTAGGAAGTCAAGGGAGGCTACTACAGCGAAACGAAGTCAGAAGTTACAGAATTCACTTTATTGAGCAAAAAAAAGATCAAAATATTTTATGTTTTAGCAAAATTAACAAATTGCTATTACAAAAACAATTATTAAATGTCATAGCACAAAAAACGACAACAAAAAATCGGTACTTATTCAACGTGTATACACTTGTCGTCATTTCCTGTAGATGTAACGCGGCCATTTTTAACAAAGTAAACATCATTCGGAGCTCCTCGGCCAACCTCGGATGTATTTTTACAAAAGCCTTTGACTATATTGAAAGACAAACACTTTTTCACAAGCTTATCAAACTAGGATTGAGAGGAAAAAATTATGTTATTGTTAGAAATATGTATATAAATGTTAGATCAAGAGTTAAAAGCAATAATAAGGTTAGTGATGAATTTAGTTGCAACTTAGGTGTAAGGCAAAGGGAAAGCCTTTCCCCATTTTTATTTGCTATGTATCTAAATGACTTAGAAAAAACTTTAACCATGAAAGGCCATGATGGCATTGATATTGGTATGTTAAAACTATATCTCATTTTATATGCAGATGATATATGTATTTTTTCTGTAACGGAAAAGGGACAACAAACTGGTCTATCCATACTTGAAAAATATTGTAATAGATGGAAGCTAAAAGTAAATGTCAGTAAAACTAAAATCATGATATTTAAAAAAGGAGGGCGGAGATTAGGTAACATTATGTTTACTTATAACACTGAAGAAATTGAAATTGTTTATAAATTTAATTATTTGGGAATTGTGTTCACCACAGGTGGATCTTTTAATACGGCCTTTGAAAGTATAGCCGGTCAAGCCATGAAAGCAATTTACACGATGAAATCATATCTTGTTAATTTCCCATACATTTCTGTAAGTCACAGATTAGATTTATTTGATAAACTTATCGACCCAGTGATATGTTATGGTAGTGAAATCTGGGGAAAATCAAATGCACCAGTCTCAGAGAGATTATACCTTAGATTTTATAAGCAATTACTTGGAGTCAAATTGCAGACGCAAAATGTCTTTGTTTATGGTGAATTGGGCAAGATGCCATGTAAAAATAGAACTATGTACAATGTTATTAGATACTAGACTAAGATTATATGTACATCAGATATTAAGTATGCTAAACTTGTATATAATATGATGTTAAATGACCTAGATATATATCCAAATAAGCCATCTTGGGCAAAGCATGTTAGAAACATATAACAACGATTAGGACTTAACGATGCTTGGTTATTCCAGACCGTAGGAAATGTAAATTTGTTTTTATATCATGTTGAACAAAGAATAAGTGATAAATATGAGCAAGAATAGTATGCAGATATAGAAAGTCTATACATTAACGTATAGACTGTTTGCTGATTTCAAATTTCAACCATATTTAGATATTGTTAGCAATGAAAAGTATAGAATCTCACTAACTAAATTACGTGTCTCGTCACATAGTGTTTGTATAGAAACAGGTCGATGGAACAAACCTACACCTATTCCAGTTAATGAAAGAGTCTGTTTATTTTGCAACTCTTTAGAAGATGAATTTCACTTTATTTTCGAATGTGAATGTTTCATAGAACTAAGACAAACACTAATAAACAGATATTACCGTACCAACGCTAATGTTATAAAGTTCAAAGATTTATTACAATCAGAAAGTTGTGTTGTTTTGAAAAAAATAGCAATATTTTGTCATAAAGCATTTGCTGCAAGAAATTTACTTTTTTACAATTAGTAATATATATATATATATATATATATATATATATATATATATATATATATATATATATATATATATATATATATATATATATATAAACATATATATATATATATATATATATATATATATGTGTGTGTGTGTGTGTGTGTGTGTGTGTGTGTGTGTGCCTTCCTAAAACTTAAACATTGAGTTTTGCCTGAAATATTCATTTATTGTATTGCAAGTTACTCTTCTTTCGCTGTATCTTACTACATGTACATACGACTCATCGCCAACCATGTGAATGTACTAACCATTGTATTTGTATACTGAACTCATGGGCTTATGTCTACTGAATATGTTTTCCCAATAAACCAATATGTAAACCAATGGGCGGTTTACATACTCAAAAAGTGGTACGTTTAAGTCCGCTGCAAGTAGATCGCGTAGTAATTTTATTTAGCAGTTAAACTTTGTGACATTTGTCTTGGGATTCTTAATTATGTTTGCAATAATACAATTCAATGGCAATCAATTTAAACATAGATCAATAAATACAACTCTAAAACACTACATTTAAATTATGATATGATTCAAAATTTTACGAACTACTTCAACTGATGTACCTGCATACATCCGAGGTTGTTTTTGAAAAAAATGGCTGAGGAACTCCGAATGAGTAAACATTCGTGGGATTTTTTGACGATCATAATATGCAGAATTGAGGGAAGTTCGTGAGTCAATCGCTATTTCTATCGATGACGCGAATTCGCCTTCTTCTTTGTACTGGCGAGCTGCTTATATTTTATGATAATAAACATGGATCATGAATGCAACAATTTATGAACTTTGAAATGGCAAACAACTAGTTCACTGAAGTAGCTGTCTAGATAGATTGGAAGTGTTCACTGCTTCGTGCTTATCCTCATGGTTCTTTGAAGAACATGAGAACCATGTTCCTGAATATTTACATGCTTATGGAGCGTGAGTTAAGTTAGATAATTTAATGTATTTAAAAGTTGACAGGTTTTACCAGTTTTGTTTGTCACGCTATTTTTAGTTCCGAGATTACACAGTCACGGTACTCGCATGATACGGAATCAGAAAACGACAGTATCATGATACGGATTTTTCAATACGGCGTGTTGTATTTTCATCGTTGGATATGGCAAAGGAATTTGATAGGCATATAATAAATGTTCGTATTGCTTGCTAGTGTATTTTATTTGCGAATATACCGCTTATTTAAATTAAATTTGACGTTATTTAACGCTATGGTTAACATGTTACGTATAACTTTTGATTTTGATTTTATAAATGTGAACAATTTTCAGACGTTTCCCAGAAAAATAAAAACATTAATGAAAAAACACACACAAAAGCTTGATTTAATCGCCTTTAGAGCGCATGACCTTTTCGACAAAATATGTTCTATTAAAAAATAGGATACGTCTGATTGCTTGTCATGGATAAACGTCAATGATTCGGTTCATACATTCAATTCCATATATTATTTGCACGAATTTGATCACGGGTACGTTTATGTATTTATAGTTGCTTGGATAAATTCTTTTCTTTTCATTTTCTTCTCCAACCAAGAACACATCGAAATTTAGTCAACAAAAAAGAGAACTGCATCCGTTATCAGGGGGCTTTCTCAATTTAACGATTTTGTTTGTTAAATTTTATGTGCTGATGAATAAAATTATTCCAGATAATATTTCATAAGTGTCAATGACATTTACGTTACAGATTGACCGGGTCAGTGTCCATAAATTCACCTGACAGAAAACGGAATATGAAAATGGTACGCGGTATTCGATAGAATAAAACATTCATGGCATATAGCTACATTTATAAGTGTGTCGTTGACAGCAAGCAGTAGAGTTTGACTCAATCACTGGATCAACCACATAAATGTGCAATACATTTTTTTGATATTCTACACTACATTTCATGTTCATGCAACATAGCCTTTATGTGCACATTTCATAGTTCACCCGATACTATTAGTTAGTGGTTAATATAGCAGAGTCCCGTTTTCATCGCTTTTAAATGAACCCGTTTAATAAATTCGATACAAAATAAACACTCATTTGAGATCCTCTCTATGTATAAAAAGCTGGATTGTTTAATATATATTAAGTTTGGTAAATATAGCATACGGAAATTTGAATGTTGTCAAATACAGATGTGAAATTGAAGCTGTACCACATGAATAACGATTAGTATGTTTACAGAACTCAGTTGAGATATGATGCATACAAATATTGTATTAACATTTGGTAAAAATTTAATAATTTCCTAATTTTTAAAAAAAATCATATCTTAAGAGAAAACAATGTGATCCGGCTGTTGGTCGAGCTTGTTCGAGATATAATACCCTTAAACATGGTAAAGATAAGATAACGGATGCTCAAGTGAGAGAGCAGTCAGCGTCATTTCGGTTCATATTTGACAATCAACGGCCAAAAATCCAGAGACATTAGTGCAATATGGCAGTTGATTAAACCCCATTAAATCGTAGACATTCCGTATTTGAAATAATCTAATAAACCAATGGTTGACAAAGTTCTCTGACGTTTTATTCGTCATCTTGTGCAAATACACACGAAATAACACTACAAAGTAACAATAAATAAAAAATCTACAAAATATTTAATCATACCATGTACACATAACCGGCTCAAGCCGACGTCATAATTGTGTCGGTAGACGTCATAATAATGTCACATATTATGCCTTCTCAAAGAATTCGCACTGATGTGCGATACACTTATGGTGGCGTCTTACCCAGTTATCATATACGTTTATGAACCAATCACGGTCTAATGTGCGATTGAATGTTTGTATTGCATGGCTGATCTCAGTTCTATCATTGAATCGTGTTCCTCCCAAAAATGTCTTCAACTTTGGAATATATGCGAAATCCAATGGCGCAAGATCGGGGGGATATGGTGGATATTCCTCGTATTTACGCATGTGGATTGAAAGAGTTTAAATTTTCAGAAACAAAATCCATGGCGTCGGATTGCATTGTATGCCCCTAAACCCCATAAAATTGAATCAATCAAATAATTGTGAAAAGAAAGTAAGCATGAAAAAAGGAAAAACCGGCGATAAAAAAGCTGTCTTTATTAACGTGGATAGGAATATTTCGAAACCATTCAATCACAGTAAATATTGATACTGGCTGTCCCAAGACAATTAATCATAGACTCTCAAGCTGTTATGTAAAACATTGTGTTTACTGTCTAAATATGGACAGCAAAACAAATATCAGAACGATTTGACGCATATATAATATATAACCCGTCTGCTTCTTCACTCTTTAAGCGTAAGTAAGGAAAATAAATGTTTTGTTGCATTACATAATACATTTCTTTGACGCAAAACCGATTCAGTATGTACGTTCATGTTGGCGGACGGGTTTTAGATGTGTGGCAGGCCCCAACATCACGGACATGTTTGAATCTTGTCTTAACTGAGAACATTGTTTTAAATCGTGTATGTAGTGGAAAAGGAGAGAAGACGATATTTCTTGTTGTTTCAATGTCGTCTTGTATGGACTGCTTTGATTCATTCATAACTTTGTCGTTTATAGCGAATATCATTATCATTTGCATAGTTGTATTCAAACTTTAAAATCTCAAAATTCAAAATGTTGCTTTCTGATTGCTTTTGAAATTTGCCATAATATTTAAACAAGAGGAAACGGCGTTACGTTAAGGATATTGTAATTTAAAAATATTAAAAAAAATGTTAAGAATAACATTCATTTTCCATGAAGTAACAAATCTCCTTAACATTCTATTCTTAAACATAAATAGTTTTTCAAGTATGGCTTGTTCCGATCATATTAATGTTTACTAAAAATAATACAGCATCATTACCACACTCAACGCTTATGACTGTTATACTTAATGGCTTAAACGCTTCAATACCGCCATTATTCCTTGCAATATCATTATACGAAGACCCGTTATTGCAAGGGGGTATCCGCTACTTTTGCAGAAATAAAGCTAAAATTACTTCTCACTTCGCACGTTTTACTCTATGCATGTCCAATTAACATAATTAGGGAAAAACCGAGAATCTGCCAGTGTCAATAATGCCAAGGGGTTGTTATGTTAGATACTCAAATTAAAAATACGCCTCCAACCCCTTTCTTAAATAACAAACATTTCCCTGAAATAAATTATTATGAACATGTTATGTAAATGACAGAGGTTTGTGACAGTAGTTATTAGTAAATCCAGGTGAAATATTTTTAAGAAATGTAAATTTTTGGCTAGGGTAACGACCCAGTGAGTATCGAAATGTAAAACTATTCAATTTGAACTTAATGAAATATCCGGATTTATTCGGTATTTTATGAAAATGAACATACCATCTGAATTGAATTATGTTTTATAAAAACTTTTGTAAGTTACTCGAGTACTATTTTAACCATATGTGTGTGCGAATGTATAAACTTAAACAAAAATAAGCTACAATATTCAAACAGAAGTTCTTCAATAAAAAAGTAATAATTTATGTTTGGGAATTGTTATAAAACATGATGGAAACAGTTAACGCATTGGCATTGAGAACACTGCATATCGGCTGAAGAATTGGCTGAAAACAACCATCACGAATCAATTACAATTCTTCATTTTAACCCCCCATTTCAATTGCGTATTTGTATCCGCCCGAATTTTCGAAAGTTTTGAAACTGGTAGGTGTAATAGTCAAAACGTACAAATTACATTTGCATAAAGGGAATTCACAATTAAAACAATCAAGTGCTTTATGACGCACATGTCAATAAACAGTTACATTGCTCCAAGCAATAAAATCATTTAAGGCTGCGTGGTAGTGGCTAAAAGGTGGGCAATATAGTTGTAGGGCAGTATAGTTGAATTTAGCAGAACATATTGACATTCAACATGTAAGTAATGAGTGTTAAGTAGGAGTTACAAATGACAACATAAATAATTCAACCATGCTTCTTGTTACTAAAGGCAATTATCACTTATGGCATATCTGTTTCTACTTAAATCAACAGACGTGTAAATTGTTCGGGAATCGAATAATCAGACACTCAATTGCTCACCGAATGGCAATCATCATGTGCTATTCGCAAATCTACCATTTATTTTCTACGCAATTATTTAATTCTTCGATGAGAAAGACTGTTTTGTG
Organism: Mya arenaria; assembly: GCF_026914265.1. Classification (NCBI taxonomy): domain Eukaryota; kingdom Metazoa; phylum Mollusca; class Bivalvia; order Myida; family Myidae; genus Mya; species Mya arenaria. The sequence continues at coordinate 51,931,557 of NC_069125.1, read as the reverse complement.
AGTATAAAATTCAGGCACTATGACCTTAACTGTCAACTTTTTGTCTTTGAAATAATGTCACCTATATACTGCAGTTTTACAGGGGATAAAGACCATTAAATTCGATAAGGCTTAAGTTTGCAATTATGAATAAATAATGGGGCGAGTGTGAGATTGAGTAATTATAAACTGGATCAAACACGCACTGAGCTCCTGTTTCACTGACTGTTCTAAACTATTTGATTACAAATGTGTTTCAATGGATATGATGTATATCCGTGCTGTTGTGTATGTTGTATGTGTGAGTTGTTTGTATGTTCTGTGTCTCTAGTTTGATGTCTATAGGTATTCCACCTTGTGTCCTTAAACATGGTAATCGTTAAGTGTTTTGTTATTGGCCTTGCCCTTGTAGTTTTCATTGTATCTGAGAAAATTCATTCACATGCACAGTTTGGTGGACATTTCTACTTTTAAGACTAAAATCGGTTTCGGAATTCATTTAACCCTAAGGGTACTACATGACACACCAATCAAAACATATACAATGGCAATATCATTTTTCAACAATTGTACATATTTTAGAATATATACAAAACTTTAATTTGGATGCGACTATGATAGCAAATAATATTGATTTAAAATATACTTCGACATTTAATGCTCAAAATTTAAAAACAAATGTGCTCTCATTGTCTTTTGAATGTATTACTTAAATGTTTTGCCCTGTCCCTGTCGGTAAATAATCGCGAGGGGCTGATATTGAAAGCCATTCTCTAAATCAAAATCAAATATCAAACAGAACCACAAAGAAATTAATTCATCTAGACGAATGACACGAGCACGAATCCTCCGCGTCATGTCCTTTATCAGGCAATTTCAAATAACATTACATTGATTGTGCTGTGACTAAATGCTATATTTGTTTTTGTCATGAGCGTATCAAAGAAGTGAATTAACATATAAACTCACATATTTTAAAGTCAGAATGGAACAAATATTTTCACAAAAAAGCCAAAACCGAAAACTATGGCATCATGTCTTTTATCAGAATAGCCAATCTTAATAACAAAAGTCTATACTTATCTTTGACGGAAAGAATGTACACAAACATGCTCGTAATGCATGCATATCTCACCATTGATAATGTACTCTTGAGAAAGAAACCATTTTGATAAGAGCAAGTGCTAGGTTATCATTTTATATATTCATGAGGAAGTTTACATCTAAATTTTAAATGGTAATAAGGGCACAAACTCACCATTGAAAAAGTACTGACATGTAATACTAGAAAGTAAGGATGCAAACGGATATTTGAATATTCGATCAAACGTTTGGTATTCGAATGTCAAAATTGGTATTCGAATATTCGATTTGTGTTGGTGAATAAATAGAATAATAATAATATTGTCCACAACTGTTGTTTTGTATAAGTTTGTTTGTCTTATTTCTACAGCAATTGTCCCATAATACCAGAGGTGTAAATGTGATGACAATACTCTAAACACGCATCATATGTCATTTAGGGACATATTGTCAGGTACTATAAAAAGTCCGTTCTAATTTTACAATATTTGGCTATTAGACAAGCGACATTAAAAACTTCAATATTTGTCGGTACATTTAAAGGCCTAGTTTAAGGAATGTGTGGCAAGATAATCCCCTGCTATGCATCTCCTGCTAATTGCACTGGTGTCACAGTAGGGACCAATTTCCTGTGTATTCGTTTATTGGCTCAGGGTCATTTAGGGTCCATTTCTATAATAAAACATCCCGAACTGCACAGCAGGATGCTCAGATCAGAGATCTGATAAGACAATTAGGCAATTAGATTAAGATCAATTAGCAGATGTGTACAAATACACAGTTTTCTTTTTTAAGGGAGTGGTCACTTATAGAAGGCTTAAACTAGGCTAGGATTTAAGGAATCGTCCTTCTCACAAATGCGTTGTCTTCTGAGCAATTTGCTCAAATCGCATATAGAGGTCAATCCCAGAACGAGGCTACTCGTCCAACGGAAAGACCTTCCATTGGCGCATAACGCCATTTGACTAGCAATCCATCTAAATTCACATTGTTTACAAATATGAAGGCAGCGAAGTTGAAATCATTGGATTTATTTTGTTCGTTCATAATCTTTTTTTTTCTTTTTTAAAAACTGGGACTTTCCGAGCCGGCTCATTTATGGAAAGTCAGAGTCCGCCGCGCGTACTGGCTACGATAAAGTAGGGTTAAAATGCCCCCGTTATTACTTTAGTAAATGATAAGAATAGAATACTTTACTATATCGTCTAAAATATGTATTTAGGTAATCGAATATTCGCACATTTGATCGAAAAAATTAACGAATATTCGAATATCAGTTTTGCCATTCGTTTGCATCCCTACTAGATAACCAAAAGAAGTAGAGACAAACTCTTAGATATAAGCTCAATTAAAGCAGTCCAATTATTTGTAAACTAAAAATTAAATTATTAAAAAAACATATTTACCAATAAAAAACATACACAATGTGAAATACAACACTTTTTGCACTTCGGTTACTATAAATCGTGGATAGATTTAATGCAGAGATCAAAACTATTTTCATTAAATGACATTCTAAAAAGCTGGAAACCGTTGCAAATTCCCTTGTCCTTAGGATAACAAATCCTTCAGAGGGTCGTATGCACGCAATATAATATTTTCTAACGCGACAAAAATACCCATGAGCTTTATGCTTCCAACTCAGAATCATAAAGAGGCGAATTTACCAATTTTCTGACAAATTTACTGCAGTCATTACCACATTTCCTGACAAAAACAATTACGTCAATCAGCAAGACTTCCTCTTTACCAACTTAGATACATCAATTACTGTTGTAGAAGATTCAAACATACTTCAGATGTCCATATTTGAGGGAAAGGGTTTTGTTGAATGATTTATGCTAAATGTGTTTCGTGCTGTTAAAACAACATCCTTGACACTCATTTGAACAACAAAAGCAAATAAACATAAGATTGATAACAAAAATCTACAAGGTGTTTATTAATTCAATGTTTATGAATATAAATATATAGTTTCATTATTGCTAGAAAAATAAATAAATAAATAAGAAAGCTCCTGTTTCTGGGTTGTGAATGTTTTTTTTTCTGTTTTGTGTCATTGGCGTCGACCCGGTGTTACTGTTTAAACTTTAGACTACTGGACATGTTTCTGTAGTGTTTTTTTTTTATAAACATCAGCTATTGATATCCAACACAATAGATATAAATCTCGCATTTACATTCATTTACATTTTTGGCCCAAATTACCGCTATTGTTTAGTTAATGATCTGTCTTGATGAATACAATTTTGCCAGATGTCAATGACCAGCCATATTGTCGATTGATCGGGCGGTTGCCCATAAACCTTTTCCAACAATAATGAAACGATATATGTATTTAGGTATACATTTATTTATACATAGTTGGAAAAAAATAATCAATCTTATGTCTCTTTGAGTTTGCTATTCAAATGAGTGTCCATGATGTTGTTTTAATAGCACAAACATCTTTTAGCAAAACTAATTCAATTAAACCATTTTCCTCAAATAACCACATCTAATTTTTTGTAAATAGTTTTGATTTCTGCAGAAGATACATAAACGATTGATAGTAAACATAGAGAAAAGACAATGGTTGAAGTACACACTGTGTACGTTTTTATTTGTATTTCCTTTTTTTATAATTCATTACTTAATTTACAAATATTCGCACTGCTTTATATGTGCTCATGTCTAGGAGTTTATCTACACTGCTTAAGGTTTTCTAGTATTACATTTCAGTTCCTGAGTTTGTCCCATCAGTACCGTTTCAATTTAAGATGTGGACTTTCTCATGAATATATTAAATGATAAGCTAGCACTTGCTCATAAAATAGGTTCTTCTTTTATCTCAAGAGTACATTTTCAATTATGAGATATGCATGCATTACGAGCATGTTTGTGCACTTTCTTTTCGTCAAAGATAAGTATGGACTTTTGTTATTAAGATTGACATTGATATTATAATAAAAGACATGATGCCATAACTTTTGTTGTCTTTCTTTGTGGAAATAATAATTCCATTCTTGCTTTAAAATATGTGATTTTATATGTTTATTCACTTCTTTGATACGCTTGTGACAAAAACATTTTTTAGTATTACGTTCATTCACTTTAATATCAAGGTAATGAAATTTGAAATTGCCTGATAAAGGATATCACGTGGTTTCGTGCTCGTGACATTCGTCTAAATAAATAAATTCCTTTGTGGGTTTGGTAGATATTTGTGTGGTTTAGAGCATGGCTTTCAATATCAACTCCTTACGATTATTCACAGACAGAGAGACAGGGCAAAACATTCATATGATACATCTTTCTTTGGAGATATCGACCTGGTATAAGCGTGAAGAAGAAAATGAGATCAAGTAAAATTATTGTGAGCATGCAAACAAAGAAAAGTCGATGTATATTTTAAATCAAATAATTTACATGCACTGTCTCATCCTTAGCATCTAATTTATGTCCTCAAATGTGAAAAAAATAAAATTAAATCTTATTGCCAATAGTATGCTCATGTAGTACCCTTTGGCTTAAATGAATTTCAAAACTGATTTTACAGTACTCTTTCTAGTAGAACATGTCTACCAAACTGTGTATGTGAATTAACGACTTTTCTAAGATACAATGAACAATAGAGGGACGAGGCTAACAAAACACTTAACGATTACCGTGTTTAAAGAAGGTGGAATACCAATAGACACGAAACGAGAGATACAGAACGTTCAAACTACGAAGACAGATCTCATTAAAAACAACACAGATAAACATCTAATGCTTTAAAATATATTTACATGTATCATCAAATGTGGGGGTTCCCGATTTTGAACAGGTTGTGCAACAGGAGCTCACTGAACTGTGTGTTTGATTTAGTTTATAATTAGTCAATATCCCACTCGCGTAATTGATTTTCAGGATCAATTTTTTCCTGAACACCATATTTAAATGGTGACATTACGTCAAAGACAAATAGCTGACAGTTTAGGTCATAGTGCATTTTATACTAACACAAAAGACTTCCTCCTCAAAGAATTGAATAATTGCGTACAAATAAATGTATGTAATAGATCTGCGAATAGCACGCGACGAGTGCCATTCGAAAAGCAAATGAGTATCTGATTATTTGGTTCCTGAACAATTTACACGTCTGTTGGTTTAAGGAGAAACAGACATACCATACGTGATATTTGCCTTTAGTTAATTGTAGCATTAATGCTTTTTTCATTTTTCATTTATGGCCTATCCTACTGAACACTCGTAACTTCCATATCGATCGAACGTTTTTTTAAGCTTAATTCAACATAACTGCACACCAACTATATTGTCCACATTTTAGCCACTACCTCGCAGCCTTAAAGAATAAAACTACCCCGAGGCATTTTTTTTTGTGTAATTTAATGTTTGTTGACATGAACGTCGTAAAGCACTTTGTTATATTATTGTGATTTTCCTTTCTGAAAATTTGCTACGTGTTTACTATTAAACCTAATTGTTTCAAACTTTCGAAAATTGGTGCAGATGCAAATCCCAAATGAAATGGGGGGTTTTCAATGAAGAATTTTAATTTATTCATGGTGGTTGTTTTTGGCCATTTTCTATAGCCGACACATAGTGTTCTCAACGCCAAAATATTTTTTGTTTCTTTTATCATTAATAGCAATTCTTATACTTATTTTTACTAAAATTATCAGAAAAGTTTAGGGAAATGTTTGTTATTTTAGGAAGGAGTTGGAGGCGACTTGTTAATTTGTGTCCTTAACATAGCAACTCATTTGCATTATTGACATTGGCAGCCTCTCAGTGTTTCCATAATGAAGGTAATTGGACATGCAGAGAGTAAATCGTGCGAAGAAGGAAGTAATTTCAGCTTTTTTCTGCAAAGGTAGCGGATCTTGCAATAACGGTCCTTTATATAACCTTATCGCAAGGAAATATGGCACTATTGAAGCGTTCTGTCACCAATTATTACACTCACAAGGCTTGAATGTGGTAATGTAAATAATGATATGATTGATTTAAGCCATATTTATACAAGCTTTATATGTTTAAAAACAGAATGTTCGAAGATATTTGATATATCATTGAACATGAATGTCATTCTTATTTTGTTTAATTGCGGCATTGCTCTTTTTCATATTAGGTTGTATTTTCTTTCATAAGTAAGTTTATATTTCATGTTTTAATCTACCCAGTACAATATCCTTACCGTAACGCCGTTTGTTCTTGCTGAAAAATATAGACAAATTTTAAAAGCGATCCGAAAGCAAATCATGGTTTTGAATTTTGAAAAATAGCTACACAACTGTTATCGATACTCGCTTTAAATGACAAAATTAGGAATTACTAAAACAGTCCATAAAAAATGGCATTGAAACAAAAAGAAATTATCTCCCTTTCCATTCCACTTCATACATGCTTTAAATCGTGTTCATAGTTAAGACAAGATTAAAATAGTTTTTAGATATTAGGACTTTTACACACACCAAAAACTCAAAAGCCAACATGAATGCACAAACTGCATCGTTTTTCCGTCAACGAAATGTATCATGAAATGCAGCATTTTTTTTATTTTCTTCACTTACGCGCAAGAGTGATGTAGCAGACGGGTTATATATAATCTATGCGTCAAATCGTTCTGATATTTGTTTTGTCGTCGACATTTAGACAGTAAACACAGTGTTTTACATAAATGCTTGAGATAGGCTATGATTAATTGTCTTAGGACTGCCAATATCAGTTTCTGTAGTGATTGAATGATTTTCGCTATAACCCCATACACGTTAATATAAGCAGTGTTTCCTACGCCGGTAATTCATTTTTTCATGGCCAATTCCATTGGACAAATATTTGAATGATTCAATTCTTTTGGATTTTTGAGTGGTTGCAATTGAAACAGACGTCAGGTATACTGTTTTTGAAATTTTAAATGTTGTTATGTCGCATGCGTATATATGTCGTCTGCGTAGCAAATGATATATATAGGGTTCCTGTTTTCCAAACGCTCTCTAACATGAACATTTCTTATCAACAGCCAAATCAAATAATTCACTCTAAAGTTATGACCCTTGAAATTTCAGCATATGAAGAAATTCACTTTGTTCCTTCTCGGACTCAAGCAATTCTTATCCAGTCCTTAGCGAATATTGTTACAATAGTATTGCAGATATTATTTCCTTTGTGTTTGATTAACAGAAAGATTGCCTTATTTATTCCAGAGATTTGTCAAAACTTTGATCGTCTTTGAACTTGAGCTTTTTGTTTATCAATCTTTTACCAAATGTCTTGTCAACAGTTGTATGCATAATATCTCAACTGAGTTCTGTAATCAAATTTATCATTGATCATGTGTTACAACTAATTTTACATCAGGATTCGAGAAATTCAATTGTTATGCTTTCTTCTTCTTAGTTAATCTGTTTGTATGCTTCCTTAGGCAATCTGTTGGTATGCAAAATTTACCAAATTTAATAGCAATGTGTATAGGCAATATATATATTACGCAATCCAGCTTTTATTAACTTTTTTATCTTCCATATATAACAAATATTTCTAAATATCTATGCACACTTTCTCCCAAATACGCTTAACCACAATTTATAATATTATTTAATATTACAAAAAGATGAACAAATGTCAAAAACAATGGTTCTATTGAAGGATACCGAGTTTGATTTGAAGGAAATGAGCTTAAACACGGTATTTCTACCTAATGAGACTATAGTAGTTCACAGTAAATCTTTAAGCATTCACCAATCATTTAAAAAAATGTGCTTTCTGCTATTAAATACACGGTTACAATCTTGTTATCAGTAGCTTATATTTTCTTTAAATGCATATTTTAGTAAGTAGTTTAAGGCTTATAAGTCACAATTTATGTTTGTTATACATGTGTATGTATTGATTTTGAATAAGAGTGTCACTTTAAAAGATGTTGTCATACGCTTTTAGTTATTGATACAACTAATTAGTATACCGCTGATAAAAAATCTTGTGAAAACTGTCATGGTACCATTGACATAGTAATGATATTTACCGAATGGAAAATGCTGAAGATGGGCTTTGTGATTATCGTAAAAAATGTAGGTTAATATTATATGCCGTGCAGTTTATCAAAATGATGTCTTACATGTTTCAACCAAACACAACAAACCTGTGAGGAGTGATCCACGAGTGTTCGTTTAAAACTCTTTGCAAAGAAGTATTTGCCTAGAGACAGTTATTTACCGCATGTTCCATGGTCATACTCATTACCTTTATGTTTTCTTCCAAGATCGTTTAAACGATACGATTTCTATTACCGTTGTAGTGGGCACTAAATGACGGCATTACAAACTGCTATCGGCCACCTTAACCTATGCTCGTTATTACCCAAAGCAGTATGATAAAAACATGTAAATTCTTTATTGCCTTATTGTTATCCCAACTATTGAATTATTTACATGGTGCTATTATGCGATGTCATGTTTTTGGAAGATACCTATATGTGCAATTCACATATTGTAATACATTTGTATGGTAATCTAGTTATAATTCAATCATCGTTGATATATTTTCGTAGAAAGAATATCTCAAAGTAAAGTTCCTTTAAATATTTTAGAATACGAGAAAATGAGTTTATGCTATTAAAAAAGAATACAGTAACAACTACAAAGACAAGCTCAGAAGCCAAAACAATAACCACGACCCTGTTTAAAGGCCAAGGCTCAACTGAACTATTTAAAAACAACGTACAAACAACACAGACAAATCATACATGCATAACAATGCCTATAACAAGACATATTTTGGTCACCTTGGAGCAGTCGGGGAAGCGAGCTCACTGGAAATTTAAGGTAGTTTATGTGTACACATATTTATCAATAATTGATCAAATAAAAATGCAAGACTTCTCAGAGCCAGATATACCTTAAAGACAATAAAGAAGCTATGGTTACGGTTACGACCCAACGTCCAGATGCAAACGAATGGTTATAGCAACAGTGCTTTTTCTTAAAAGGCCCTCGGGATCAAATGAAGCATTTATATAAATAACCTCGGTTTTGACGAGTTTTGCAACGCCGACAAATACTAGCGAGTCCTGATTCTAAAATTACCTTAAGTCATGAACCATTCCTGCCATATTCAGTCCATAATAGTTTTAGATTCTTGAGCATAACATTTGCTCGAAAAAGGCCAAAATGAAGACGTTGCCAGTGAAGATGAATCCTGTGACGGAACATTTAGGTCTCAACTCTCAATTCTCTCCTTAATCAATAGATCATGAATGTATCTTATAATGCTACACAATTTGAGGTCAAAATAACTTAATAAACAAAAGTGCCAATTTGCTTCAGAGGCTTTCACGGGATAGGAACCCGTATTAAGTGGATTCAAACGAAGTAGCCTCACGACACCAGATGTTACAGGCTTTAATATATTCGCTTTTATACTTGCCAACTTGTCGGCGCATCCAATACCAGGGGTTGTATTATAAAAAAAGTTTCCAGTTATTGAACTCTTTATAAAGATATTTTTGTCAATCCTATCACCTTTTTCTGTCGATTACGTGAATACTTCCATAAGGCACGTCTTGGCTGACGACGTCATATTGCATGCTGGAAAGAGTTATCTGTGAGACACTGCAAAGGTTTTCATGGTTATAGTATGGTTTATTTTAAAAGGACTGACTTACAACTTTTATGTTGGCAACAATTTCTTTGCATTTTATTGAAATTGAGTTATTTATTTGTATTAACAAACACCAGACATGAACTGGCAAATACGTATTTTAACATAATTTTATAAATTCAAGCTCAAAAAAGTTCTACTTTCTAATACTTCACTAAAATGTGCTATTGAGTATTCCGTGTACATAAGCTAGTATTATTCATATTTAGGCATATTAAGGCCATGCTGCATGAACATGAACAGACGTGTAGAATATCGAAAACAGTAATGTCCATTAATGTGGTTGGTCTAGTGATTGAGTCAAAATTTATGCGAAAAACTACAGAAACGAGCCCAGTGGTAAAAAAATTAAACATAAACCCGGTTTAATGGCACTGTGTAAACGCCAAAGACATAGAACATAAAAAAATCACAAACAAGAAACATGGATTAACAGGACAAAACTCCACAAACAGCACATTGCATACAAATAAAAGCAAACCCTTCCTACTGCTTGCTGGCAACGATATACTTATAAATATAGCTATATCTTATGAATGTTTTATTCCATCCAATATCACATACCATTTTAGCATTTTATTCCGTTTTCTGTCAGGGGAATTTATGGAGACTGACCCGGTCAATCCATAACGCAAATGTCATTGACACTACAGAAATATAATCTGCAATAATTTTATTTATCAGCACATATCATTTACCAAACAAAACCGGTAAATTCAGAAAGTCTCGTAATAACGGATGCAGTTCTCTTTTATGTTAACTAAATTTTGATATTTTCTTGGTTGAAGAAGGAAAAGGAGCAGAAGAGTTTATCTAAGGAAATACAACTATCAATACTCGTCCCAGAGTTTTAGGCTTCTTGTTCTTAGACTAGTATTTTCGCAAATTTAACATACAATTCAGGGGGTACTTGTTATTTAAATCCTTTTAAAAAAAAACAAACAACAGAGGCATTATGCAGTTATATAAAATTATAAGGAGCAATATGTACGGAGTAATATTATATAAATATTCAATGTACAAATTGCATTATTCGCGAAAAAGATTTCATCTTGATCAGATCTGGTACACAAAAGTAATTGCTTTTCAACTTTTGAAGAAAAACACTTAAATATGTATATGTCTGTCAACAGTAAATCCTTTTGTTTCGGTGCACGCGGAAATTTTGTCTACATCGGTTTTGTAACACAAAAGTAATTGACCCGTGATTAGTGTAAACTATTAATGTGTCCATCTGAAGCCATTGCTTTGTAACAAACCGACATAAGTTACTGAACATTATAACAAGTGTTTCTAAAAATGTACAGTGATGTACAATACTACATGTACTTGACAAAAACAAGTTTATCATGATTATCTCTAAAGCTTTTTTTTCAAAATCTAAAACCTCTTTAAAAGAAGAAAACTACACAATATATACCGAGACAAATCTATAAAAATAGCTTCACGATTATAAAGGTACTTAAGAATGTTTGAAGAAATTGGTTTTTGACCCTTGTTCAGTTTCTGTCAGGCCTTAGCCTTGTTCTTTTAAATAGGATAAAGTTCAAAAGTAAATAAATTGCATTGACGTCAAAATTTTCAATACAACAATGGAAACAACAGTAGCCAATATATACCCATGACCCGGGTAAAATTCACAGGGCCTAACAAATACAAAAACGAGAGTCAAAAAGCGTCACAATATAACAGTTACAGATGATACATACATTTGACGGTTAGTCAAACAGTAGCTCCCTTGGGCTTTTACTCATTATGAGTGCTCATCCTCACGCTTGTCCAAAGTTCATGATTTCCAGAAAACTGTTCAAATTAGTATAGGTCGTTTGGTCAGATACATTAAGGCTTGAGTGCTTGCATTTTATACTGCCATAATTGTATTCCATGTACATAAACGCATATAATTGTGTAGAAAATTAGTTAGAGATTTACGAAAAGCACAACATGTCTGATGCGTCTGTGATTGTTTTCGTACTTCACGTTTCCTAAATTGACATTTGCCACGTGCTTAGTTTTCCATATCGGAAGCATTACTAATACTTTTTCCCTTTTCTCTGCTACTTTTTTCACTGCAGTAACTACCGTTCCGCTCCTACCACGCGATATCTAACAGAAACGTAGTTCCAAAAGTTATTTTTATGAATACTAGTAAGCAGTTTTGTTAAGCGAGCAAAAAAGAAATTGCTTGACAAAGTGTTATATCATTACTAACTGAAGCAGGGTTTCTATAATTTACATTTAGGATTGAATTTCTTTCATCAACCTTTTAATTCATTGTTCATTCTAACGCCTGTGTTTCGATATTATATGAAAACCCTACTTGACCTTGAAACAGACTTATCTCAAAACTTCTATATAAATGTACTGAGATGAGGGCATGAACGTAGAACTTTTATCTAGCTTCGTCATGTCCCAGAAATAGCTAAGATCCTGTGCCTCCCAGCGGACCTCGGTGAGAAAATGATTAACTTCTCTGGACCCGTGAGAATATAGGTAATCTCAAGACTTCTTATCATTGTTTATAACTAGCTTAGGACACGTTTATATATATATTTTGATTGACGTCTTTGTCCTAGTTTTGATCATTGTTAATGACAACCTTCGAATGTGTGGTAGGATTCTAGAACACCATTAACATATTTTAATTTAATAGGTAAAAAACTCCTAACGCACCAGCTATTATTGAATTATATCATTTCCATTTCAACTATGTCAACAACCATTATTTAATATGATATGTTTATAGCATTGCCAAAATATTCTAGTGAGTTTTGAATGATTCTGTAATAGGGGCATCTAAAAATTTAATTCATAGAGGTAAGGGTCAAAAATGATTTTTTATTTTTTAGCCAATGGATGGATCTATACTTTGCGCTGCAATAATTCGAATATGAAAGTAGGAATCACTGATTCATTAACAAATAAATCAACACAACGAATTGACTAAAGTGGTTTATCACTATATCAAATGGCTTTTATAAATCACACACATTTAAATTTTGAAATGTTTAAATCAAGAAAATAGCCAATGGATAACGTTTCATTCCCTGACCAAAACATCCATAAGCATGGTTATTTATTCTTTGTATGCTCCGAAATGTTCACTAAACAGAAAACGTATTAAACGTATAAATCCTATTTTGTTTGACATTTCGTAAATTAAATATCAATGCAATTCAGAAACTCAAACACCAATGAGACCCACATCAATTATTAAGTTGATTATTTTATCCATATAATGATTTTTCATAAACGTAATTTATGAAATGAATGTCATTCGGATTTTCAAAGCGTCATCGGCATATGACTCTGTTGTAAGTGAATGATTTATGCATAATTTCTCTAAAAGTAAACATTTTCAGTAAAACCAATGCAATACTGGATATAGTATACCATGGGTTCCTCGTCTTCCCGACCGCGATTGTCAACAAGTTTACTCCATGATCCGCGAGGTGTTTAGAAACTGCATTTCCTAAATAAATTTACAAACTGTTGTCCATATAGCCAAATTAAAAGATAATGCGTTTGGAGTTTGTCACAGTATAAGACTAGCAAAATGATTCACTTCTATCTTTACAAAAATCATAATTGGAATGTATTTATAAATCACAAGTCTTTGTTCCACGTCAACAAGTTAATCATAATGACCACCTAATGAATGGGTATTTGTTGAATAAGAAACGGCAGAAAACGAAAGTACGTATTTCTCCTTTTTTAAATATTAGAAAAATGTGTGCAGTAGTTATTTCTCATACAAAATTAATGACATTCAGGCTTTGCAAACATTGGAGGTTTTTGCTAATCGTTTAAATTTGATAATATTTCTTAGGTGGTGTCATTAGGATACAAGGAATTAGAATGGCAAGTTAAATGTAACAAGAACTGATGTTGCTTTGAAAATTCGATATAACATGCAAATGGGGATTTGTCTCCGAAATTCAATTATGTTTTGCACAACGATAAATGTGATTTTTTAAACCAAGTGTCAAAAGAAATGAGCTTGTTGCACAGCTATGGAAATCTAATATTTCTTCTTCATTTACAACATGAGAATTATGAAGTTGCCATTAATTATTACCTTTTTGGTTTCAGTATTTAAAAGAAAATATGAATGAAATTGAGGGAACATTTTTCTTTGTTACGCTATCTATATAATGTATGCATGTTAAACCTATACTTCTTTTAAGATCGCACATGCAATATTGATATTTAAGCGTTAATCTTGAATAAACTCTTGTTTGACATTCCATATTCAATACTTCGGTACTTCCTTATTGCAAAGAAACAACCCATTTCTCTTATTTTGATTACGGTCTGGGGTCAGTGGAAAAAATGCTTAGACTCTCAAACATGATAGACTAGAGGTTTTAAGTAGGGCAATAAAACTGTCTATATTTTCCCAATTAATATCATTTGATGCTTGCCCCCGGAGTTTATAGAATGTTATTGTTGCTAACACGCAATTTCGGGTGCACTTGCTATTTATATGCATATATTTATACATTTTTAAACGGCATTTGTTCATGTATTAATATTTTTGTATAATTCATTTAATTGCACATGCATTTCAGATACATTCTCTTTAGAAAACAACGTCAAATTCAATACTCAAAATTGTTGCTAATTATTTCGGTTGCAAAAATCTCTTCCTGAAAGTGCCCAAGGTTGGAGGATATTCAGACAATAGCTGAAATATGAGTCACTTAAACCATCAAATCAGTCTTGTGTCTGTTGAGCACTTGTTAAAAATGAGGCAATAAATTCGAATTTTTTTCCTTTAGCCATAATTTGTTATTTTATTTGCTCATTCGTTTTTTTCGCAGTTGGTTATAAAGTAACTAAATGTTTGTCAGAAAATGGAACGAACTTATGACGTTTGTTTGCTCTTTTTGCTCTACGGAGCCGAAACTAAATGCAAAAGAAAAATAATTGTTGATTTCCGGAAACTGAAGATTAGATTATGAGTACAATTCATTGTTTGTTATTGTTTTGTTCACACTAACAGGGATCGGTGCGGTTAGTTTTATGTTTTTCTTCATTCTGCTGTTGTCATTTGTGATCACAAATTTACACCCGTTTTTTCACCTGCTGCTTATTTGACCATTCCGGTTTTACCGCATGGCATCAGACTCAAAATCTGGTAAAAAATCAAAATAAGTCTAAGAATACTGGTAATCTATATAGAAATTGAACATGCCAGGCAATAATTGAGCTAAATACCCTTTGAAGTATGGACTCTATTACCATTTATTCAGAATCAAATTTCTTTCAATAATACTTCTTATTTTAATGCGTTCGTTGCCATAAATAAATGAGATTATATTATAATAATGAAAACTCCCCCGTTGGCTTCAAAATTCTGTTTTAGTCACACTTGGGGATGTGACGGGGTCAAGCCATAATGCAGCCATTATAGGGCGCGGGCAGACCTTTATAAACTCAACAACAACATAATAATGAAAACATTACATGCGCTTAAAGCCACTTTATCTTAAATGGATTGTAAAGGTTGGCAATTCCAAAAATAAAAATAAAACCTCCTTATCGTAAAATTCTAGAGCATTGAAAGGGTTTCAGTTCTTAAGAGAGCGATAGTGTCAGCTGAAAAAAAAACATGATTGGACGGATGTGGACATGTGCGTCGTCCGCAATCTTCATCGTAGATACTTCACACTGCGAGAAATGGCTAATATCTGGTTCTAAGCGGACCTCGGTGAGAGACTGACACATTTCTTTGGGCTTTTGAAACTATATTTTTTCAGTATTTTGGTCATTGTAAATAGCTAGGTTTGGTCACTTCATTGATTAATTTATCAATTTTGTGATAGTTGTTTATGACAAGCTTCTAATATATCATTGACGTCACTCTGTAATTGAGTTCTGCGTCAAAATTAACGTATTTGTAATACATTTAACTAACAAAAGGAGTCACTAATAAATGAACAGACACCCATATTGAGTTTTACACTATGCATTTTTACATGACTTGTCATCAAATAAATCATGAACAACGATATTGTTTAATATGTGGATCTGGTGATTTGGAAGATGAGTATCATTTTGTCTGTATTTGTAAAACATATGAAAATAGTCGAAAAAAGTATCTTTCGAAAACCTACTATGTAAAGCCAAGTGTTGTCAAATTCATTGAACATTTACAAACAGTTAATACTAATGTTCTCCTACGGTTGTGTTAATTTATTCATGAAGCATTTGTTATACGTTATATTGTTATCAATCTAATGCAATAATAGCAATGTATTTAAATTGTTCTTTGTTGGATGAATAACGTAGCAGTACAACCTCTTTTGATATTGTTATTTATGCATGCATATGTGTATTAATTTTATCTTTCATTTATATACTTCATATGCAATTAATTGATCAGAAATGATTATGTCACGTGATAAATAACTTAAATTAAACTTATCATGTAACAAGAAACAATTTGTTTACGTTACTTAATAAATATGTTTGAATCATGAATCTTGTCAATGTTTTGATTTAAAATGGCCATCTAATGTGCAGTTCACATCTAATTAGAATCAAACATTTGCAAACAGAGCTTACTGCTGAGTTATGGAATATTGATTATAGATTAAACAAATATCTTCTGTGGTGCTATAAGACTACTTGGGATTATAATGACAAGATAAATATAACTATAACTGATGTTGCTTAGAAAATCTGACACGACATGCGACAGGATTTGAATCCGAAATGTTAACTTTTTATTTGAATTTTTTTTAGATGAGAATAAACCGGATATAAAACGAAAATGAGCGTTTTTTTAAAGCTTTATAATAAAATATTTCTTACACTATTGTTTAATTTGAGAGTTATTAATTAGCCATTTTTTGTTAATGCAGTTGTTTGAAACGATTTTATACAGTCTTAACAAAAATACCTTTAAGTAAAGATTCATGACTGTTCGTTATACGAGAATTGATTTAAAATGTGTTTTACAGTAGAACCCCGATAACTTACTGATTCCAAATGTTCTAATAAAATGATATAACTGTATAATAATATAACTGCTATAACAGTGATCAGAAAAACATGACTAGAATTAGTAAAACAGAAACAATCTTAAGCCCTAAAATAGGATTGTTGCTTACTTACGTTCAATATCATAAACTCCGCTTCTTTCAATAATTAATTCGTGATTTAATTTAAAACATCTACAATGTCAAAACATAAATTAAGCGAAGTATCTAATTAAAAGTACTAAGGCCACAACAAATTGATCATTTTTCGTCGGATTTGTCGCACCTTAAATTCGAAAAACGAAAAAAAATAATAAAAAACTTATTTTTTGCGCCCGCACATATTATTTGGCCGCGCGGATTTTTTTGTATACTTTTGAATTTCCACTATTTTTTGAATTTCTTTTACTCTAAATTTAAACCTGCAACGTCGACTTCGTCTTTTTTTAAGGTATTTCCATGCATTACATTCTTCGCGAGCAAACTTTTCTCGTGTCAGGACAAAATCAGGTCCGGGTTACCGCAAAACAGTATTTGTTGACAGTCTTTTTTGTCATGTTATTCTTTTTCAATGCACGGACCTATAAACCATAGGTTCTTGGTCAAGGCGAGGTCTTGAAACGGGAACAACCTTAATCCAACACCTGCATTTAATATAACGACCAGTGCCACATTTGCACATTTGTTTGCCACTGCTTCAATTATATTGTCCCACAATTCAATTCAAAGCGTATATTTTTTTCAGAAATTTTCTCTGTGTTACTTACATTTTCGATTTTCTGCCATGTCAATGACATTACAATATTATCGTGTGATTCAAGAGGTTCAAATTTAGAAATGTTCAAATGATAAATTACTCTTACTTGTCTAAAATGTTTTTTTGTGATAGAAAGTTAGATTAATACGGAATAAATTCAAAAGTTGCTATTTTTGGTCTTCGCATAATTGCTCGTTACTGTGAGGAATGCTATCTTTTATATCCACGTTTAAATTGCTGATGCAATGGAAGTTAATAGTAAAGCACTGGATCTTATTGCCATTTGTTAAATATTGAGACAGATTTTCATGTGATACAATCAAAACATTTTCATTTATAACTGAGATCATTTTTATGCAATTAAAAAGCATTTCTTAACATAGTTGTATGATAAATTTGATAAGAAATGTACATTTTTTTATTTTTTTTTTATTTTTCGCTATTCGCTCGCCTCTGATTTGCCTTAAATTTAAAAAAAAGTATTTTTTTTGTAAAATCCGTAGAACAAATGATCAATTTGTTGTGGCCTAAGTAGTTTTTAAAAAAGGAATTTACTTTTAAATATATTATAATATCTACACTTTTATTCTTGTGTAAACAGTAATTTGAAAACAACAACAACAACAACAACAACAACAACAACACATCAACACAATATGTGAAGATGTTACAGATAATGATAATGATTCAATACTAAAATTGCTGTCCACGAGAAATAAAACTTGAATTAAATTATCAAGCTAAAGTATAGACATAGTAATAAAATTACGAATACTATCTATCATACCAAATATATATGTATCCTTAAATCCTCAAACCTCTCGACCATATGATACAATTGAAGGTATCATAGCGTCAAATAAAATAACCTGTTGATCCGTATCAATATTTTATTAAGAATAGAGAACACGACTTTGCGACTGTACTCAAACTTGTCAGTATAGTTAAAACTTGTTACTTGTAACAACAATTGTAAACAAACTCTCGTTCATTGTTATTGAAATACAATTCAAGACAGTTTTGATCTTTTCTTTTTTTGTCTCAGAATGAGCGGATTTTGGTATCAATGTCTTCAATTCGATCATATGAAATGACTCACAATAGAACATATCTCAGTTGTTAGAAATACTGCCCAATATTTCACTTTTCTTAAAGCGTAATTAACGCTTTTAGTCATACAATTTCGAACGAAGACATGCATTCTGCGATCTGCTCTTTTGTCAGCGATCTTATATTACTGTTTTGCAGACATGAACGCGAACATATTTATGCACAATCCAAGACAGACAAAAAGTTGTCAAAACAAACACTCCGTAAGTGTGCAGCTTTAAGCTTCTTTGTATTTAGACAAATTACTACAGGTGCGTCCATTTTCCCACCTTCTGGTCCTCCCTAGGGGGTTCTGAGAGCCAATTCCTCGCTCCATGCGAGTATAATGTGACTTGGGTCAATACACGTATACACATCCAAAGTGATCGAACCAGAAGGAGCCAACTCACCCGTGGAGAAATTTAATGTTGACGAATGGGAGGCAACCCAAGAACTGTCGCGAAAGGAGTCGCAAGGACGTAGATAGGAAGAGTTGGTGACAAACGACTCATTGCGGAAAGTGACTTGAAACAAATTGGTATTGTATTAGGAACAGTTAACATAATCATGCAGGACATAAAAAGCGGAACGGTGATAATAGTAGCTCAATTGTGGCTTTGACCACTGAAGGGTCGGCCAAGATAGTACTAGTGTCACTCGGACAGGGGCAGGTAAGACAATCGGTGCCATTTTAATATCTAATGAGATAGCTACTACATGTTTAACGCCGACCTTAGACAAAACTATAATATATTCTAGAATACTTTCTTGAGGAATGGGGATGGGGGGGGGGGTGCAAGCAACATGCAGGTAAATGTTAAATCACCTTCTAAGTCCAAACCAACTACTACGAGCTGAGATCGAGTTCTATTTGGCGTCTACTATCCGTCTGAGAGGCATTTTGTGAAGTTCCCTGAAACGATTTGAACATTCGTATATATTCAGCTCTATTTACTGTGCTTTTGTTTCATTATTCACTTAAATAAAGTCTTCAATTAAGCAGAGTGTTTACTGTTGGAAATCAATCATTTTAATGCTAGAACATGAATCATATTAATAAGTTTAAAATGATGAAGAGCCAAAGAGGAATGGTTAGCGTGACATTCAAGAGATATTAAGCAAAGAACTATTACAATGCATTTTATAAAAATGCATGATGAAGTGTCCGGTGCCATTACCAAATAATAAGAACGTGATGGTATTTTGTCACGTCATTTACTCTAGTCTCTTTGCAATACAGGTTTCTTGTAAACTGTCCTTCGGTAAAAAAAATAATATATGGAAACTACAGAAACAAGCCAAGTAGCCAAAACAAACAACACATACATTTCCAAGTCATCAAAGCTATAATAGTCAAAAGTGTAGCATGTATTCGAAATTTTACGCCTTTTTTAATGGAAGCAATGCATTTCGTTTTGTTATTGAAAAAAAAAAAACATAAACAAAATCATCTTAACGTTATTACTGTTTCCAAAGACATTTCTCCAAATATTCTAAACATTTGATTTATCTGAAGCAATTCCAAATCGTTTCCCTATAATCAATTTTCAAGTCACCAAAGAACAATTTTGTGTCAGAAACCCGATAACTTGATTAAGAACAGATAAACTTCTTCCGAATATATCAGTTTACTCAATCATCCTTATCCGAATGTATATTTCCAAGACAACGAAGCTCGTAAACCTGAGAAGAGTAGAGCTATCTTCCAAAGATATCAGTTTGCTATAAAGAAACCGTTTGAGTGTGAATATCATTCCAACAAGGATACAAACGGATAACGCTCTGAAATTAGGAAAACTATGTATGACTTTATTATAAATATATGTATGACGTCATTGTGTAAGAACACAAAATCACATGCTATAGTATGTATCGTGTATCAGGAAGTATATCTAAACTTTTAAGGCAAATACATAGTTTAAAGATTAAAACACTAGTCCATTTCCGAACCAATACGGAAGTTGTCGTTTTGTTTTACAATAATGATTTCTTTAGTCAGTCTGCTATATTTGGAGGTCAAATTATAAAGCTATGCTAATTCATTTAATGCTATCGTCTTGTTAAATTATACAGCATCAATTAACATTTAATTTAATACATCCTACTTTTACGATTCCCAGTAGTAGAAATATAAAATTTCAACAGATTTCCACTTTTTAAAACAAAATGCTTATGCTTCACTTGCCAAGTGTATGCAATGTCAAAACCGTAATCCTATTGCAGACCACAGGGTAATATATCTTCGTTGTAAAAATAGGAGTTGACACTTCTGCGCCAACGTGGCTTGGTAACGTGCCTTCCGAGAATAAAAATGGGACAGACGATATAATTCAAACATCACGCTATATGCAAAATCTGGAGTTTTGTTAAACGTTTGTGCAGGCGAGTGACTGTTCCATTCCTCGAAGACGGAGACGATACTAATTGAAAACGAAAAATAATAGTTGATTGATGAAGTTTTAAAAGCTAAAGATGACATTCAAAGAATAATGAATTCTTTGTTTATTTTAAACGAGTTACATTTTATTCGCACGTACGGGGATAAGTGCGGTAGTTCTGTACGCGCTACTGGTCATAAGTGGTTAAAAGTTTTGCACCTCTCGTTAGTTTAATATGTGTGAATTACAAATGCACAGTTTGTTTCTCCTGCTGCGTGTTTAACTGTACTGTCCACCGTTTCAGTTGTACCCATGGCATCATACCGAAATATGGTAAAACGCAAAAAAGTCTTAAAACCTGGTCTTCTGTATCGAAATTAGACATGCCAGACAAGGTCTTAGCTTAATACCTTTTGAAACACGGATTATATTGTCATTTATTTAGAATCGAATGCTTTCAATACTATTTTAATAATGCGTTCGTTTCCATTACTAGTTAAGATATCATTACTTGTGCTTAAAGCCGCCTAATCTTAAATTTCCAGAGCATTGAATGGGTTTTAGTCCTCAAGAGAGTGATAGCTTCAGCTGAAAAAAGCATGACTGGATGGGTTTGTGACATGCGTGTCGAACACAATCTTCAGCGTAGATACTTAACATCTCCAGATAAAGCTAATATCATATGCTTCTCACCGGACCTCGATGAGAGACTGATTCAATTCTTTGGACATTTAAGAATATATTTCAAGGATTTTGGTCATTGTTTATATCTAGCTTTGAACACGCCATTTGTGAATTTGACACAGTTTTGATTATTGTTTATGCCACGGGTTGAACATGTCAATGGCCTCACTGAGTTCTGCATCAAATTGACCTATTTGTAAATTAAAAGATTGGCATATAGAACTAATAAAGGGAATCATCAAGGGAGAACTATTGCCTTTTCAGGAATCATTTTCGAGTTGTACTTGCATTTATCTAGTCAACACTCTTAATTTTAGTGGCCACCTAATGGAGAATTGTTAAAAAGAGGCAGCAGAGACCGCAACTTCAAATTTTATAAAACGCGCGGCTAAGTATGTTGATATTTCTCATTCACATTAGATAACAATCAAACAATTTGCAAACAGACTTAACTGCTATCCTTAAGAAGATTGGTTACAGATATAACAGATTGCTTCTGTGGTATAATAAGGATACATGGGATTAGAATGACAAGTTCAATATAAACTTAACTGATGTGTTTTGAAAATTTGATACAGCATGCGAATGAGGATTTGTCTCTGAAATGTTATTTTCAGAGTTACAATTCAATTAATGATTGAGAATTGATGCTATACATCACATACTGTATTAAATGTATTTCAAAAATCAAAATGGTCACATAATTATTATGAGTATTTGTTTTTGATAGTGCTTACCTTCATAGAATCAAGAGCATATTTTGACTGAATATACTTTTTTAATAATATAAATCATTATGTTTTTACTGTGCACTAGATTGGCCAGTGAAAGGACTTTTAGTGTCAAACAGGGTTCACATGTTCACTTGTACAATGAGCAACTATGTAGATAATCAAGTAACTAGCGCTATAGTTTGGTTAAATGACTGTCCTGAATATTGTTATAGAAAATTTGTTTAACTTTTGACTATAACGAAACACATAAATTTAAGCTATTGTACATAAGGTGTTTCAGAAACTACTTTGTGATTATCCAAAATGCTCGTCGTCTGTCGATATTATACCTGATGTTATGATAAACGATCGTGCATACAGTTTCAACCAGAATACCATGAAGATGAAAGATCCACGGCTGGTCTGTTCACTCAATGAAAATGAGTTTTAACTGTCTGTAGAACCCTTATTACAGACTTCGTAAAAATAACCTTCCTTCGGATTTACCATTATGTATATATCTTCTACCAAACTTGATCAAATATTATCCTTTGAAGTTATTTAAATGTTCGAACAAATGTAAAATAAATAATCTTAAGCCATTAATGAGTTTGTGCTTACTAAGATTTACTTAATTCTTTCTGAATGTTGAATATGAGTGTGACGATTTCGATTCAACTTGTTAAAGACAAAACGTCTGATGGTTTGGCACAGATTACCGAAATAACAGACAATTTTACCAAAAATATGACATATTTTCAGATTATGGGGACCTGCCAATATTTCTGTCTAACGTGGCATCATTTTGAGCATAACCATCATATATTTAGCGATGAATGTTTCCTGTTATAGTTTTGACCTCTATTAAATATATAATTCATTTTAAATTATATATGGAACATTTATTTACCAATCCCAGGCACCCAGAACAAATAAGACAACATTAAGCTAGAGTGTTATGAGGTCAACAAAAATGCGTTATAATAGTTTAAATTTAATACTATACATAGATTATGCCTCAGTGTAGCAGCGAGATACTAAAGACAAAGTGAATACAGGTCCTTTTCGCATCAATGGTATTGATCGAGGTTTTTTCATTTGTCAATCAAACCCGATGAATAGAGCACGATCTCCATGTTTCAAATATGTAAATACGCATGCAATTCATTCTGTTTATATTAATCTTGACTACAAAATCATCTAAGTCTAATTTTGACACAATGAAAATAGTTCAAACAAAATAACAATTTTGTCATGACAACAAATTCAACAAACGCCCATACAAAGTTAGAAATTGTATTTGATGAGTCCAATGCAAACATACGAATCGAGTTTTCATATGAAAACAAATAAATATTTATAACAAATTTTGAGATTTTTTGTATTATATTTAAGCAACGCTTTAATTTCATGACGCGTTTTCGCATACATTTTCACTTGACTTTTAACATACCCCGTTTATAAGATGGTTTCATTCGAGGCCTTAAAACTTCCTGGGATAGCTCTAGTTTTCTCATAAAAAACTGCAAAGGGTCGTCATTGTACTGAAATAATTGACATGACGCTAAATTGGATTTTAATTGTCTTCGAAAATTACATATTTTGTTAACAAAATAATGTATTGAATTCAAGTCCACGTGTATTTGTGTGTAAAGGGTTGTCAAATGACTAGCAAATCTTTCCATTGGTTTAACATTGATGAATATTTATACCAGGGTAGTTCGGTATCATTTCAGTTGATGAAAGTTCAGAGTATTCTTACGGAAGAGAAATGGAGAATATACATATATTACACGAAAGTGCATGCATTTAAATATAGAAAATATCATCATCAAGTAAATGTTTAAATTTCATGTGACATATACCATCATTACGTTTAGTATCATCAAAACTAAATTTTCAATTGATAATTTGTGATTTAATTTACAACATCTTGACAAGAAGACAAACTAAGCGAAGTATTTATTTAATAAATTGAACCAGTTTTCTGTAAACTCATTTTAAATATTTAATTATATATACAGCATTCTTTCATTCAGGTTTAAAGAATATTTTGGGGAAAAAACCCCACAACATGTGGAGATGTAACAAACTGATTCACCAATACTTTCGCTAATCCTTTTAAAGCACAGTTATAATGATTCCGTAATAAATTGTGTCCATATGATATAATACTTAATATTATTATTATCAAACTGGAATAGAAATAAATACATAACATTGAAATTATTATCTTGTTTTACTGCTAATTACAGCTCTGACCTCAACGTTTAACAACATGGTCAGGTTATATGCCTAGTTAACCGAGTATTATCAAAATATGGTGTGTTGTGTGAAATTCAAAGAAAGTTTTTATAAATGGAGCTGAAAAAGGACAATGAAAAATATACTCTTAAAAGAAACACACTTTGTGATACCATACTGTCATGTTAAATAAGTTGTAGATCTATATCAGGACATAAATACCCTGAATGTTTAAGAATAGAGATTATGGAGTTGCGACATTGCTCAAACTTTGGTAAAATTGTCATACTACTTACAAATATTCCCTCAAGTTACAAGAACTGTTTTACTAACAGACTACATTTATCAACCCAAAGCAATATGTATACACAGAAAATAAGTGATTGACTCAGAGAAAATAGCTGTGTCGTTGACATTCAAAGCAAATACACATCACCTTAAAGGTTTTTAGATTTATTCCCCACATATGAGTGGCATTAAATAAATGCTCCTAAAACGATATAAACATAATTTGTATACTTCACTTTTAAGGTGTTTAGATTATTTCCACACATCTGAATGGCATTAAATGAATGCTCTTAAAACGATAAAAACATATATATATATATATATATATATTTATTTAGCTCTGTTTACTGTGTTTTCGATTCATGATTCAATTAAAATCAAGTTTTAATTAGGTAGAATGTTGACAATTGGTAATCAATCATTTAAATGCTAGCACGTGAATTATTTCAATTAAATTAAAATGTTAAAGAGCCACAGAGGAATGGGTTGCGTGGATATTAAGGACGAATGGTTTATAATGCATTTTACAAAAATGCATGATTTAGGTTTTCCTGGGACCAAGCAACTTTCAAGGGAGTATTGCGTGCAGCTTCCACTCAGGCCTAAACTGCCACCTATGGGCAATACATTTGAAAGTTAAGGAAGAATGATACTAATGCATTCAACAAATTATCTTCTGTTAACTAATTCACATTGTTTTAAACTTGGAAAAAAATACCAGTTGAAACGTACCTGGGCATATACAATTAAAGACTTCGTACGAAAAATAAAAACGTAGCTTCTCGCTTTAAATCAAAGCACTGCCATGCCATGTTATTTATCCTATGTTTGTTTGTAAAAAACCTTTTGGCGTCCGGAAAATTTATGTCTTGTACGTACTCCCTGAATAAACAACACTACATTGTCCGATTTTAACAACTGATGTATAAATTCAAGATAATTACACTTTATTTGTATCATTTCATAATGTCTTACAAAATTATCCTGTCAAATTACCTTCCAATAAGGAACAAGAAACAATAATATAGAGTATACAAAAAGCAAATGGGTTGGACACAAGTTCTAACAACATTAGTAACGTCTTCCCCATGAGCACATACACTTGATAAGTATTTGGCGATAAATATAAATAAGATAAGAAAAAGGTAAGGAAATGGATAAGTGAAAGAAATGTTAGTAAAAGACAGGAAGAAAAAAGAAAAGAAGAAGCATTCTGACTCACTGCTACACAGGTGATATGTGGTAAACTGTTCAATAAAACAACCTGGTTCAGTTATATTTAAAGAAGGGGCTAATCCGTAAACCGTTTAGAGTGTTTTATAAATAAGTGTACATAATGGAATAATACAATATTTTCATCGTCGGAGAGTAAGGGTTTTCCAAATAATAACGACGTAATGCTAAGTGGGTGAAACGCACGTGTTCCACGAAACATGGCTATACGTTCCTGAGTATAAAGATTACACCTAAAGAAATAATGCTCTGCATCTTCAACTGGGTAACCACACTGACATCTAGTGCTATTAAGCAAATGGTTATTATAGAGGTCAAAGTTAAGATTACTAGAACTAACACGATTAGTATCGCCGCTACACGTTTCGTTAGTTCTGTCTAAATTCCTGTAATGTTTAATGTACTCAATAGTTAAGTGATCATCTGGTCGCATTTATGGATTGGTTTTCAATTGCAAAACCGTCACTGATTTCTCTTTAAACGCGTCTAGCTATCCTTTTAGATAAGGTGCAGGAAGTGTTTTCCTGTCGTGTCTGCAAACTGACTGATTTTGCCTTTTCACATTTTAATAATATAGTTTTTCTCTTTTATTGGATCATTTGAGACCACAACTTCATTTTTTATAAAACCTATTCGGCAATTACGAATAAAATGCACATGCTGAATCGAGGCAAAATGCGATATATAACTCATATAATATCATATCTGAACATCATGTTCTGAAATCTAGATGTAAGTCATATTATTTATTTTTAACCACATTCGCTTTTCCAGATGAACATTAATCTACTGTTTTTCTCCTACCGAATACTATAATTTTAGAAGAAATATATAACACAGTCAATTCAATTCAATTCAAAATGCCCATGTTTTATAGTTTAAGACCGAACAAATAAAACGTAAGTATTACGTACAACCCTCTGTGTTTAAACACAAACAGCTATTAAATTCTGTTAAATTAGGCGAGCTTTACAATTGTTTTCAAAAATGCTCTGCAATCGTCAGGTTTTTCGTAAAAACAATACTGTTCATCCTTTTGTACCAAATTATCCCATACAGCAACATCATTTTAATTTAATCATAACTATGTTTTTACTTAATCGAACAACACTACACTTAAAGATACCATATTGATGTTAAACAAAATGAATGCTATTTTTCGCATTAAATTCATGTATTGAAGATGATCGCATTTGCATAAAATATCCCGTTTATTTTACTTTGTACTTAATTTTGGAATATAAAATGTATGCTTCTTTTCGCACTAACTTCATATATTAAAGATGATCACATTTTATGTGCTAAGACGATCACATATGGTTTAAGTTTGATTTTTCATTTTCTTTCAAATTTGTGCGCATGTCTCTAGAATGATATATGAAATGCAAATTACAATTATGTCGGCCTTTTAAAAATTGCACATTATGGTCGTATGCCTGAAAAGTACAAAAGCCAATTACAACTATGTAACTCGGATTCAGATAGTTATTGAAAGCGCTAATCATTTTGAAAATGTAATTCCTGTACTGACCGACATTATGATAGGGTATTGGCCGTAACTGATGCTCCTCAAGGGCAGTACCAAAATAAAAATCAATTGTACTTACAGTTGCCAAGAGTAAAACATGTGTAAGTTCTTATCGCTTCTTGCAATGGTAGTATTTTATTCATTTCTATTCTTGAAAAAAAACCCCAGCATATTCCAACGTTTTGTTATGGCTATTGCCAACGATTGCAATCTGTTTGCTCTAAGAACATTAAACATGTTAGTATCATTTTAACAAGGACAACAATCGGACCACACTCAAAAATAAAAGATTCTTAACAGAGTAAATATAAAACTGTTTTTTTTTTAAATCAAAATACTTATGCTTGATCTGTCATAAGTGTATGCAATGTCACCACATAACAATTTATCTTTGGTATAAAACAGGACCTGACACTTCTACGGCAACGTGGCTTTGAAAATTGCCTCCCGAGAATATCAATCGACAGACAATGTAATTGATACATCACGCTTTATGCAAAATCTGGAGTTTTGTTCTACATATGTGTAGGCGAGCGCAAAAGGAAGTATTTATATCGTAAAATGAGTTATGTTCTGTGCCCAATTTTTCGTGACTTTTTAATTAAATAAATCCATTGTCATTAGGATAAACATATTCACATATACGTTCCGAAATAAAGAACCTTATGGATTTCAAGATGCATTATATTAAAAAATATGAATATGGCAGTATCTGTTTGATTGAGTATGTTCATTGACAGCAATGATGAGTGCAACATTGTTAACGTTCACAATCACTGGCGTAGGATGTATAGTTTTCCTATCGCAGTAGAAAATTAAAAGATAATGTTTCAAAATAAATCTCAAAAACTTAAATGCTAGATAGTTTAGTATAATTCTTTTAGAGAGAGCATACGTATGTTTAGCTCGTACCTAAATATTTAACCTTTCAAACCAATACTTGTGAAGGTTTAATTCAATTTAAAAAATAGGCAAGAAGGTATCTCAGTTTCCTCAACCTTTGATAAATAAGCAGATATTTCATTGTCATTGTTAACACTATGTTTGTTTCCGATTAAATGTCAGTTGTAAGTTGTTAGTTGTTTGCGTTAGTAGATCTACTAGAAACAAGCACAGTTGCAACTCACCTGTTCTTACTTGTCTAATTTAATCCAAAGACTGCACTAACATCAGACGTTAGACTTAGCTGATGTCATAGGCTTTGGCACATATAACAAATGACCTGAGTATGTGTGTCTAAACGTCCGTATTTCTCGTTCGATAGAAGATCGAGGTTATGGCCATTTAAGACAATTTTCATAAGTTTAATAATCATTGCAATGGATGAATTACGTCTTGTATTATTAGTTTATTCACATAGTTAGTACAATGATGCTTTTCATTATGAAACTCTTTGAACACACAGTTTTAAACGTTGTATTTTCTAAGGCATTCCATGTGCAATCTTTATAGTTTCAAACAATAACTGCATCATATCTTTGATTTTCTTTCGCATTATAGTTACTCTGTATAGTATTCTTCCGTCTGTAGATATCCCTAATCATAAAAGTACCTGGTGTTTACCTATTTGTTATATTAGTATTTGTTTTATTCTTAAGTTTCTTCAAGTTTATGCATACATTGATAATACTTACCAAGTTTTTACTTTATTCGGGATTGTTCCGATAAGAGTGAGCTTAGTCACACAAACTACTTTACCCCCCTCCCCCACCAGTTTACATTTTTAAATTTTACTGACAGTTTCAAGGCAGCAACTAACAATCCTAGTTTTATATTTGTAACTTGTTGTTGTCCAATGTTTCTGGTAGGTTATTGTCTGTTTTTATGTTCTATTTCATTGACGTTGATTATATGCCATTGAACGGGGTTTATGATTAAACTTTTGACTACTGAATTTATTTCTGTAGTTTTTCATATGACTATTGTTATTTAAATTTAATCAGACATTTAAAAAAGGTATGGACATACCGCATAGCTTATCTGTCAATACAATGTGACATATTTCTTGATGTGTGTGACAAAAAGGCAATGCACACTCAATGTATTGGCGGCGTCTGTTGCAGGAGCGGTTATATATTATTTAATATGTGTAAGGTCGTTCTGATGTTTGTTTGTCTTCAACATTTGTCGTAAAAACCTATAATGATATAAATTCTGGAGATATATGCTATGACTTAATACAATCTGTATATAGACGATGATTACTCGTCTTAGACCTGTCAATATTGGTCTTATCAATGATTGAATGATCAACATGGCGATCCGAAGCACAAATTGGCAGCATTTTCTCAACCTGTTATTTATTTGCTGTTTTATGCTTATTATCGTTTTATACATTGATTCTGTTCGGTGATATATCATCGGTCACAATGTGTTCTGATTGATTCAATGCAAATCGCAATTGAAGTGTCATTTAACTATATGTATTTTCCAATTATCATTCCCTAGTATACCGAAATAAGCGGTAAAACGTAAAATATAAAAAAAGAGCGACAGGGCACCTATATTGGTGTGGCGTATTCTTTTTTCGGGATACTAAACCGTCAACGAATCTTGTTGAATGGCGAAAGGTTTACATTTATGCATTGAAAACACATGAAAAGGCTTGGCGCAGTATAAGTTTAGTATGATGTTTTATAAGATGAAATTCTATTGAAAACTCTCCAGGTCGGTATTCCAAAATTCATTACTTATGTGAAAAACTACAGAAACAATCTCAGTAGCCAAAAGTTTAAACATAAACCCCGTTTAGTGGCACAGGGTAAACGCCAAAGACATAGAACACAAAAACAAAAAATCACAATCAAGAAACATGGGACAACAGCACAAAGCTCCACAAACAGCACAATACATATATAAACACATAACAAAAATAGGTTTGTAGGGTACCGTTTTGGAACGGTCAGTAAAATGAACATTTACTGGGGTTTTTAACCAGATTACGTGCACAAATCTCACTCTTATCCCAACAATCCCGAGTAAAGAAAAAACGTAAAAGGTAAATCTTATTAAAGAATGCATTTACTTGGTATTTCCTTATTGCAAAGAAACAACCCATTTCTCTTATTTTGATGACGGTCTGGTGCCAGTGGGAGAAATGCGTAGATTCTTAAACATGAAAGACTAGTGGGTTTAAGAAGGTGAAATAAAACTGTCTATATTTTCCAAATTAATATAATTTGATGCTAACCCCGGATTTTATAGCCATTTTCTCACAGAAAATTATTATTGCTTACCCCCAATTTAGGATTTTTTGCTATTTTGCATTTTTAAATGACAAATGCCCATTTACTAATGGTTTGCATAAATCATTCAAATGCATACGCTTATGCATTTTAGATACTTTTCGAAAAGAAACTCGACAAAAACAAAACTTAAAAGTGTTGCTTAACATTTTGGTTACAAAAATCTCCTTATGACGCTGCTGTAGATTTGAGACTATTCAGACAACTACCACAATATGAGTCATTGAAGCATCAAAGCAGTATTGTCACTTTGAGCACTTAATGAAAATGAGAAAATAGATTCACAAAGTAAATATCCCTTTTGCTTTTTTTCTTTCTTTATTTTTTCAATGTTTTAGTATAAAACGTGTCACTTAAAAAGTTAAAAATTAATAACAATTGTAATAGAAAGGAGCATTGGTGATCTTTCGTGATTCATAATGGCCACTTTTTTCGAGGAGCAGGATCTGTGGCTCAGATCATCTGGAATTTTAGGGTTATTTGTATTTACATCTCGTTTGTTTTCACTATGTGATACGTTGACTTACAAATTGTAATTTTGCTGTTTTAACACCGCAGTAGTAATCTGGATTATCGTTACAAACGAAATTATCCAGGTGCCTTTTCTGTGACTTTAAATGACTGGACCAACATTTTCGTCGTCCATTTCTTGTCTAAAAACCTTAATATTTAATAGATTGCATAAGACCACCAGAAAACATTTTTTTAAAACATTGTCAGTTTAACGAAACAAAATGCAAAAGAAAACAACACAGTTTGTTTTTTTGAAAGGCTGCATGTGACATTCGGAGAACAATTCAATGACAAGTTATATTTTGTTAGCACGTACGGGGTAATTGCGGTTAGTTTTGTGATTTGTACGCGCCACTAGCCATAAGTGATTACTAGTTATGCACCTCTTGTTAGTTTAATTATGTGTGCATTACAAATGCACGGTTAATTTCTCCTTCTGCGTCTTTAACTGCACCGTTCACCGTTTCAGTTGTACCGCATGGTATCATACCCAAATATGGTAAAACGCAAAAGAGTCTTAAAACCTGGTAATCTGTATCGAAATTGGACATGCCAGACAAGGTTTTAGCTTAATACATTTGAAACACGGATTCTATTGTCATTTATTCAGAATCAAATGCTTTCAAGAATATTTTTTATAATGCGTTCGTTTCCATCACTAGCTAAGATAAAATAAATTGTGCTTAAAGCCGCCTAATCTAAACATTCTAGAGTTTTGAATGGGTTTCAGCCCTCAAGAAAGTGATAGCTCCAGCTGAAAGAAAGCATGACTGGATGTATGTGGACATGCATGTCGTCCACAATATTCAGCGTAGATATTTCACACTTCCAGAAAAAAGCTTATAGCATGTGCTTCTCAGCGGACTTCGGTGAAAGACTGATTTGTGGATATTTTAGAATACATTTTAAATATTTTGGTCATTGTTTATATCTAGCTTTGGACACGTCATTGGTGAATTTGTCACAGTTCTGATCCTTGTTAATGTCAGGCGTTGCACATGACTGATTTCACTGAGTTCTGCATCAAAATTAACTTATTTGTAATTTAAGAAAATGACACATAGCACTAACAAAGGGGTCATCGAGGGAGAACTATTGTCTTTTCAGAAATCATTATCGAGTTGTAAATGCATGTATGAATGACTATTCAACACATTATATTATAATGACCACTTAATAGGGTGTAGTTAAAAAGACGCATCAGAAACCGCATCTTCATACTTTATAAAACGCGCGGTTATGTATGCTGATATTTCTTGCCATTGCCCTTGATATTGAAAGCAACCCCGACCCTGTCCAAACTGGACAATACCTAGTATACCACCACCACAGGGAGCGACACCACCACCACCACCACAGGGAGCGACACCACCACCACCACCACCACCACAGGGAACGACACCACCACCACCACCACCGCTAGAGGAAAATATGATTTCACCAAATATGACGTTTCAGCATCCATTTACTATGATGATTTCGGGACCTACAGGTATTTGTTTAAATATATCTTTAATAATGATATATACTATCAATACCAAAGTATTGAAAAGCTGAACTGACACATTTTTTATTTTTATTTCAGCATGTGGAAAAACTACATTTGTAACAAATTTGCTGCAACATCATAACACTAGGATCCAGCCTAGTGTGCACAGAATAGTATGGCTTTTCAAGAGATGGCAGCCGCTGTATTCGATTATCAAAAATACCGTGTTACCGAAAGTAGAATTTGTGCAAGGTATTCCAAACGACTTGGCAGATGACGACTTCTTTGATCCCAGAGTTAATAATTTACTCATTTTGGACGACTTGTTTTATGAAGCTGGGAAAGATAAACGTATCACTGATTTATTTACGGAGGGTTCCCACCATAGATCGTTGTCGGTTGTGTCTATCAATCAGAACATATTTGGCAACAAAGATCCTACACAGAGACGCAACTGTCATTATCTGGTACTTTTCAATAATCCAGTAGACCGCCAATCCTTGACGACACTGGCTCGTCAAATGTACCCGGGACACACGGATAAATTCATGAATGCGTTCGCAAAAGCAACAAAATAGCCCTACGGGTATTTGCTCGTGGACTTAAAACCATTTACTGCGGAAGATGACAGATTAAAATATGATTTGAAATTGAAATGTAGCCATTTTATTCGGGAATATAATAAACTGCCGCAATTGACCAATCGCGTTTCAGAACGTCTTGATGCTATTATTAAAGAGAATGATATGTCTAAATTACATCATTCTACGGTCGGAGTTCAAACTGTTCACATCGACGATAAAGAAGAAGCAATGGCTGAAAAGGGGCAAGCTTGTGATGATTGTGGACTATTATTTGATTCTGCACACGATGTTCAAAGGCACGTGAAACGTGGTTGGTGCCCGGAAACAAGGGAAACCATAGGCGAACCGCCGGTGAAACGACGCAGGACGGAAGAAAAAAGTGACGATGCAATGGAAGATGATTTAGAAGAAAATGATGGTTTTCTCCATCTTTGGGAAATCGCCCACAAAGAAACTAAAGATAAATTCAACAAGTCATACGACCAGTATATCGATGATGGATATAATGAAGAAGATTCGTATAAAATGGCCTCAGAGCGTACACAACCGTATAAAGAAAGGCTTTTCTTTGCAAATTATCAGGGCCTCTTGGAAAGGTACTGGCTGCCGTTGGTGACAAATGCATCGCATCGGATAATAGTTGAGCAGATTGATAAACTACGACAAAAAGGCGTTAGTTTACCTTCTACAGTAAAAAGAGTCCTTCGGAAATATCAGCATGAGTTTCAAGACCTATTCGAACTTTCGGATGACAGCGGAGAAGAGAGTGACGATGAAAGTAGTGATTCCGAGGACTAATAGATATGAAGTCTAAAAGTATTTAACCTCATTTATATACATGAACTCGACCAGTGCAGACATGGCTCCTTGGAAGGAATATTTAAAGACTATTTATTACGATCCATCACACGCAGCTAGTTTTGCCGGTCCCCAGAAATTATACAAAGCGGTACAAAGAGAGGGTAAATACAAACTAGGCATGCACAGAATACGGCAATTTTTGCATGACCAAGAATCGTACAGTCTTCACAAACCCGTGCGACGGCGCTTTCAAAGAAATCATGTTATAAGCGCGGGGAAAGACGATTTATGGATGGCTGACCTCATCGATATGGTCAAGTTTGAAAAATGGAACGACGATCACAAGTATATTCTGCTAGTCATAGATACGTTTTCCAAGTACGTATGGCTTCGACCTTTGCGACGAAAAACGGGCGAGGAAGTGGCAGATGCGTTTGCGGACATATTTCAAAACTCTGGTCGAGATCCAGCAAAATTGATCACGGATAAAGGTACTTTATTAACAGACGACCTATGTATATATGAAGGTTCACATTTGTGAACATTTTAACATTGTGTAAATATTATCCATAAAAAATGTCTATTCTAAAACTTCGCTGTATACATTTTCAGGACAAGAGTTTAAAGCAAAACGTGTTCAGGACCTCATGCGCAAGTTCGACGTGCATTACTTTCCAACACAAAACGAAACCAATGCCTCAACATCGGAGCGAGCAATTTTAACTATCAAACAGAAACTCTATCGCTACTTTAATCACAAAGACAATTACAATTATCTATCCGTATTGCAAAACATCGCCGATAGTTACAACCATACCTATCATAGAACCATTGATATGCAACCTGCCGACGTCAAGGAAAATAACCAGGAAGAAGTGAGACTAGCTACATACTTTGCACAAAACCCTAAAAGAAAGAAACTAATGCCGAATCTGAAGCCTTTTAAATTTAAAATCGGCACCTACGTACGCATCAGTCATCTGAAAACCGTGTTTACTCGAGCTTACGATCAGACGTATTCAGGAGAGATATTTCGCGTATATACAAGGTACCACAGAGGCATACTACCAATCTACAGACTACAAGATCTGCAGGGCGATGACATTAAAGGAACATTTTATGAAAGTGAGTTGCAGAAAGTACACGTGGATGCTGATCAGACATGGAAAGTGGAAAACGTGTTAAAACGCCGAGGCAAATGACGTAATAAACAATACTTTGTGAAGTGGAAGTATTACCCTAAAAAGTTTAATAGCTGGATAAATGCTAGTGACATTGAGTAATTCCCGACTATGTTGTGTCGTTAGCATTTAAAATATAAACATATGTCATTATTATAACTCCGTTGATTGTACTGTACAATTATGAAAGAACTGCAAAATGGCATACATTGTAAAAAGTGCGTGTTCTACCTTTTGTAAATAAGTTGTATGATATCCAACTTTTAAATGTATGAAAAATATCAATATTGCCAAAACGTTATTCAATTGTGTATACTGCATTAAAAGTATGTAAATAAAGTATGTAAACCTCATATTAGTTATAGTCTATTTATTAACTATTGAACCCTTAGTCAATAAACTGTCTTTTACTCAGGCGACAAACATTTACCAGTGCACATTAATTTTATTATCTGAATAGTACTGACCAATAAAATATTCACTGACAATGAAAGAAACTTGGGTTTTAAATGAGCCTTTCCTTATGCGGAACAGAACAAATAGTTTCAAATTATAGAGCACTAATGTATTTTTGAACTGGATGAATATACTTATTTACTGCATTAGAGTTATACAATGACCTTAGTATATAATGACTGAAATACAATTAAACCACCCAATAACAACCAAACGAACGTTTGAATAAAATTCAAATTAAGCAGTAGGTAAGCAAGGTATATTACATTTCATTAAATGTATGGACGGACACATAATTGCACACTTACAAGATAAATACGCATAATCACATTTCGCCTTTTTAAGTTTCAATATCACACAACCATTCAAATATTGCGCCATTTTAAAGCCCTAAGGTTAAAGTATAATATTGGCCTAGTTTTATTCAACCAAGCACGTTCAATATGACTCAGTCGCACAACTATGCATATTTACCATATCGGCTAACAATAACATAGTTTAAATAAGTTTACCTGTATTCTGTATCATGTTAACAAAAGGCCGGTGAAATTGAGGAAATAAATAATAGAATAAAAATAAATTATGTGATATTCTGTGGTAATAATGTAAGCTGAACAACAAAATTTAATTTACTAAAATTATCGTGAATAGATTGGAGTGATTTTGACAATTTTAAGACATACAATATTGTCCTCTTAATACGGATATGTAATAATAATTGGGAGCGTATATCACTAGTAATTAATGTGATGTTTTTTTTCTTTCGCGTTAATTACCGGTATAAATACATTTTAGAGGAATAAGAACTGCCGTGGTACGTTTTATTCTTATTTACTGGCATGTCCCATGTATATGTATAACACAGATAAATCGTATCATGTTCAATGCTATTTCGCTTTAAAAACACACATTTGTTGTATATAACTTTGCTGTAAGACAGTTTATGTATTTTATTTCTCATGTACATGTATTGGAATGTGACATAAATAAATTATTAATGCTACCAATGCGTTCTTTTTCCGTGTGTCTACTGATTAACTGTGTTGCCAGAGATAATATTGCTCTGTATGAACATTTTTACTGAGATTGAAATGAACGGAACTATTACGTCACGACTATTCAATAACAACTTTGGGATCCCGCATATTGCACCGTACTATACCTCTAGTCAATCGGTTAACGTCTGAAGTTGTTTACACTTTAATGGCATTTAATACATGTAGTATAGTTTACGTGATATAATACTGCTGATAGGGTGATTTCTTTAACCCCGGAATTACAAACATAGTTGACTATTTTGGGAAAAACGCTAATAGAACAACTATTCACATATCGATCACTTTCATGCATAAAGCAATTAAAATTAATGGTTCCCCATCTATTGTCCTTTCCGATAACTCGATTATCTTTCCCTGAATACTCTTCAAGTGGGCATGCGCAAAAAGCGGAAATTTACTTCCGGGGACTACACAAACCAGGAAGTAAACAGCAACAAGTGAAAATGGAAAGTAAAGATTCAAAACTAATAAAGAAAACGGGCAGGAAAACCCCTAAGTACTGTTGTATTTGTAAAGGAATTTACAGAGGAAAGGTTATTGATGGGAGAAAAGTGTCATTGCACCGTTTTCCTCAGAACAAACGTTTAAAACGTGTGTGGGTGCAGCGATGTAAAACGGTCATGAGATCGTTCCAGTGGAATGAACACAGACGATTGTGTAGTGAGCATTTTGTTGGCTTCAGAGGACCTTCATTCCAGCATACACTTCCATCTATGTTTCCAACTGAGACTGGTGCTACCAAAACCTTCCAGCCAACGGTATTTTTTATTTCTT
The DNA here is from genome assembly GCF_026914265.1 of Mya arenaria. NCBI lineage: Eukaryota > Metazoa > Mollusca > Bivalvia > Myida > Myidae > Mya > Mya arenaria. The sequence goes on along the minus strand of NC_069125.1, from coordinate 51,893,851 downwards.
ATATTAGTTTAAGTTCTTCCTTACATGCACCTCAAAATGAATTATGTTATATCAACGGTGCTTAAAAACAATGTCACAGCACTTATTTGTAAATTTTGTAATTTAAGAAATGATTAAAGAATTGTTTTCAAATACAGCCTGGAAAAATGTGTACCATATAGCCTGGCAGATTTTGTACTAAAACATTTATCTTATACAGTTTCATTTGCAATTTCAGCTCCTTGATGAAGACGTAGGTGATGATGATGATGGTGATACGGTCAATGACGATTTAGACCTAGAACTGTCAAATGATGATAGTATACAGCCACAACTGTCATTTGTATCCCCTTCCGGGCATGCCATTGATACCTCTGTCCACCTGCATGATTACTGCATGGGACCAGTACTACAGCCACAGAATCAGTCCTTTAGGTATTGTTCAATATATATATATATTGCTTCTTGTGCTATGAAATCGATCTGATAAGTTAATTACTTCTGATCATTTTTCTTCATTCTTTAACAAAAATAGGAAAATTTAAGTGTTTGTAAATGTTTAAGGCCAAAAAAACAAACATTTGGTTAGGGTTACCAGACTGTACATGTAAGATGTGGTAAATGGGTACATGATCAATTTGTATATGTTTCAGATGTTGTGACACACAGACTGAGAACAACTGTGCAGTGATGGAAGTACAAACTGAAGAAAGTTTCCTGGGAAAAACAGCAGACTTCAGTTCACAAACAGAACATTCTACTAGAGACTTTGGTGTACAATGTCAGCTACCTATGCTCACATATGATGACGTAAAATACAATGACGATTTGGTCAGTTTTTACACCGGAATCCCTAATCGAGTTGTGTTTGAAGCTTTGTTTGATGAAATCAAGGATGAAGCTGAAGTGCGGACATCAAGGCGGAAACTTAACTATAAAGATTCAGATGGAGGACGGCCAAGAACTCTAAGTGTTCTGGATGAATTTTTCATGGTGCTGATGCGCCTACGTCTAGGTCTGTTATTTGAAGATCTAGGTACTAGGTTTTGCATATCCACTTCACAATGTAGTGACATTGTTGAAAGATGGATCAACTATTTACATGTACAATTATCCTTTCTTGTTCAATGGCCATCTCGTGAGGTAGTGAAAAATAACATGCCTGAACAATTTAAAGAGAAATATTCTAACACTAGAATTATTATCGACTGCACTGAAATTTACAGTGAAACATCCAGTTCTCTTTCTTTGAAAAGTTTAATGTACAGTGATTACAAGTCTCACATGACTCATAAGATTTTGGTGGGTATAAGCCCAAATGGTGTTGTAACTTTTGTTTCTGACTGTTGGGTGGGCTGTACCAGTGACAAGAAACTCACAGAAAAATGTGGACTCTTGGACTTGCTTGAAGAAGGAGACGCCATAATGGTTGATAAGGGTTTCACTATTACAGACCTTACTACTCCAAGAGGCATTCATCTCATTATTCCACCATTTAAACAGAAAGGAAAACAATTCTCTAAACGTGAGGTTCTCCTTACAAAAGATATTGCAAGTTTACGAATACATGTTGAAAGGCAAATGGAGAGAATCAAGAACTTTCGAATATTGCATGGCAATATTCCTATAACACAGTCAAGGAGAATTTCTAAAGTGTTCAAAATATGCACATATTTGACAAATCTATGGCCACCACTTGTTCAATAATAACTCATGTGTCAATGAAAGCGTTTGTATATATCAAGCATTAGATTTAGGGATAAAAACTTGTATACTTCTAACTAGAACAATGAAATTACAATTTTGTTTTAAAATCATTTTTTCGAGCAAGTTATATGATAACATATGAGATTACACATTTGATTCAGGTTTGACAAAAATGGATAAGGAAATATGCTCATGTGAATGGATTTCAAGATTTGATTTGAAACATGTATGCATTAACTGATCAATTTATTGATATAATTTTTTGTTTGTGAAACATCTGCTTTGTATTTTGTGGTTTTATTATTTGTAACATTTCTAAGAATAAAAGTCAAAGATCACTTATTAAGTTTGGCTCTGAAATGAGTTTTTTTTTATTTGCCATGTGTAATTGATCTACCACGTACTTCAAATCATTAGTATTGAATTGCTTAAAGGATTTTTCAGTATGAACCATTTTCATATCAGTTTCATAATTGAACTAAGTGGAAATAAGAATAGGCAAGAGTGCCATAGATCAAACTGAAATGCCCGACAAATGTTAACTTTAAGATACATTAGATTAAAAAAACTAGCCCCATGCTAAATATGTCCCAATGTTTAAAGGGACTGTACACCAGATTGGCACCAATAAAGTTTTTTTCTGTAACAAATCTCAGGACAAATTATTTAATAAAATGTTTTACTCTTCTGATATGATAATGGTAAAGAAATACCAAAATGTAAAAGAAAATTGAGCTATGGATTGAACTAGTGTCACCAAAATAGCTGTCCAGTGTTGTATCCACTTTGCTACGAAGGCTTATCCGAAACCATATGAATGCTTAAGCTAATATACCTTACTTGGTTATATCCCATGATATCATCAACTAGCAAATCACGCATAAGAATGAATTCTACTAGGTATACATACCCAGTAAAAAAAAATTAATGGAGAAATATGGAAAAAATAATGCGAAAATAAATTAATTGTATACTACGGTATGTGGTACTTCAGTTAGTTAGTTTCAATGCATTGTACACATTGATACCAAGTTTATGTCAGTTTTTGACAAGTTTCTTTTTTTTTTCGATATTTCATCACACGGTGTATAGCCCCTTTAAGTTTTGCACCCTGCAAACATAAGAAAGTAACACTCATTTGTTGTTTTTAATTAGCAAGTCAGAAAAGGAGAACAACTCGACAGTCTTGAGTTATGGGCCGTGCAGTAGCTACATGCAAACCAATATTCAATTGAACATCTTCAATTGTTTTAGAGTAAAACTCAGCTACTTCTTTAAACAATGGCAATATAAACGCTATCACTATCCTGCACACAAAATGCAATAATAACACACTTGAAAGGTTAAACATATGTCCATTTATTAAGCTCAGAAATACATCCCTGAAAACTAGATAAATGGAAAGGAAAAGTAGAAAAGGTCAAACATAAAACAAGGAAATAATTAAAGTAGATTTACAGCATCGCATAATCACAATATGTTGACAAAAGTACACATACTTTCAAAATACTGCCCAAAATTTAGATTTACAACTTTTTTATTCATGGTTTCAAATTATAGTAACAATACAGTCATTTTGGAGTTTCATTTTGAATATAGTTATGAAAATAACTGAAAGCAAACAAGATATTCACATAAATTGCCATTATTGATCATTCAAATGTACATGTATAAACAACACATAACTAGACGATGTACAAATCAATTGAACAGACTCATTCCCCTTTTAACACGTTGTGCGTACAGTTCAGGAATGTATGATTCAAGGCAAAATCTGTCAAGTTGACACAACATTTTCAGCCAAAATGATTCACAAAATGCAATTCTCTGTATAGAAAGACCTACACATGTCCAAACTACAAAATCACACCATTTCCTCCCGGTGATTCCCATCTGCCCTTGGACCTGGTAGTAATATTTGTGTGTTTCCTTGAGTAACACCTGGCCATTCTCTATCTGACAAAAAAAATCATTGTCTTCACAGCATTCCTCAGGCGTTTGCATCCTCCATTTCTTAGAGGCAGGACACTTAATCTCAACCAGACCAACACTTTCTGTACAATGTGAACAGAACACAAGCCCATCTGGACTGGCACCAAGGTAGGGTCTGTCGGCACATACAACTAGACCACTGTCTTTAACTGCTAGTCCTTTGTGGTCAGTTTGCATTGCTTTCGCATACATTCTCTTTGCAGCCTTCTCATGTTTAATTCCATATTCTGTGTACTTGCTTGTGAAATTGGAATACAACATCTGCCGCAGGAGTCCGTCAGGTTCAGTTGATTCTTTCCTACGACAGATGCTGCCAAAGTTTGAAGCTGTTAGGCGTTCTTTTCTGGCCTCTTGCCATTTCCCACTTTTTTGGCCCCTTGTTAAGATTTCAGTTAATTGAATTTCTTCAGCGCTTTGCTTCAAAGAGTCAAAATGATCCAAAAACACTGTCTTACTAGAACTGTCCCTCAAGTTTACACTATCATGGTAGTTGAATGGCACAGAATGTAACACAGGGAGATCTGGTTCATTTTCAGTTGTTTCAATTTCAAAGTTTTTTAACCAGCCTACATTCAACTTCGAACCAACCAGTTTCTGCCTAAATCTGTCAATGTTAACAGTGCATCCATTGATAGAGTTCAGTTCATGGTTTTTGTTTACAGAAACTTTACGTACTGACACGTTGTACAGTTTCTTCTTTGAGAACATAAGATCTTCAGATTTCCTAGGCGACAGCTTACGTTTCCGTGGTGCAGACAGCATGCTGAAGTTGTTCCAGGCACAGGGTTTGGATGTTGGAGCAAGGGTTTTTTTACGCGTCAGGTCTTCAAGTCCATACAGCAGGGCACCAATATGGTTGCAGCATTCACCTTCACTAGATGAAAATAAAAAAATTCATTTACATGTGTGCCTTTTTACTTGTTATACTTACATGTATATTCCAAAACATTAAAGTTTGAAAATGGAGGTGAATACACAGTATTTTACACTTAGTATTTCCTGGTAGGCCATGAACATACAAAACACAAACAGTGCCATAAGTAAACACCAACACGGTGAAGGGAGTTCATTGAATCAATACATAAGCTCGCCTGTTCTTTCATTCAGAAAAAAATAGCAAAACTCAGCTAACCATGAAAGCCAAAATTATGACAGTTATAACATGTGCTTTTTTGTCTCTTGTAACAAGTGTACCAAGTTTGATAAGAAGATATGAAATAGTTTGAAGAATGCCCCAAGTTTAAGTATTTGATAATACTGACAAAATAGCCTAGCGTGTGTGGGTTTGACACCTTTCATCAATGCAGATCAGAGACTTTGATTTATCACAAATTAATTCAACTTACCCAGCTGGACAGTTGCAGAACGCGGAGTGTATGCAGCCAGTCACTTTCGACAGAAGGATCCAGGGTTGGTACTCTGGTGACTTTCTTTTGTCTGCAGTTGGAAATGATGGCAGCACGGAAGCTTGAACATAACAGTGGCTGCACTCTTCGCTTATGAGATGGACCTGAAGAATAAATTATAAATAATATTTTAATTTAAATGACAATAAATAAACAACATACATCATAGAACATATGAAAATTGTACAAAATACATTATTTTTTTTAAAATTAAGATAAGTATATAGTCAGTGTGGTTCGACACATACATGTGCTTGCATCCACCACACCCCCCTTAATTGTGGCTAGCCCCGCCTACATAAAAATGTTGAGTACATTTTTCACACCAAATTATTTTTATGTCCAAGTCAAAATAGTCCCCTTGAGCTAATTATATAACTAGATGAAGTAAACATGGCAGAAAAAACAGCCTCAGACTTATTATAAACTCACTATTTGACATACCTCAACTTTCTGTACATGTCCGTCCACATAATAAGTCCTCGCCTTCAATTGACGTTTCGAGTCTCTTTTCAGTACAATGTAGTTGTATATATCCTTTTCCTCTACAGCAGGAAACAGATCAATAGTGGACTTCCATGCCTTCAGTGTTGATGGCGGTGGAAGACCCTCGCCACATGGGAGGATAAAGCGTTCGGTTGCTCTTCTCTCTCTTTCTTCCCGATCTCTCTCCTCCAGCACGCGTTTGTCAGTTATAGAAAGTCTATATGCGCCTTTTATCCTCTCAATCAATTCGCATTTAAGACCTGATACATTCAATTTCCGGTTCGCAAGGTATCTTTTCAAATCGACGACCTTAAATGGTGTCAACTCATTGTTATTCATACACGCCCCAGTGATCTCATTGTCTACGTCGGCCATCTTGCAAAATGTATTCCCCGGAAGTAGGAAATGGAGTAGCCTCCCTTAGAAATCAGGGGAAGTAACCAAGTTATCGGAAAGGACAATATAACAACATCATCTATCTAAAAGCGGTGGAATCCCGTCACACCTCACTGAGCTTGAAAATTGAGCTTGAAAATTGACTTCGAACGCGATTGCATCATTTATATAGAATAAGAAGGGGTCATCGGGTGCTTTGTGATCTCAATAGGCATGATTGACTACTTTATTCTCTCTGCAGGATGGTCAATAAGAGCATACTTCGACCAAACTTGTCACAGACAAAACGTCTGATAGTTTAGCATAGATTGATTCGTTTATCCGAAATAACAGCCAATTTTACCACAAGTAATAAAATACATATATTTAAATAATGAGGATCTGTCAATATCTCTGTCTTATGTGGCATCTGTTTGAGCATAAACATCATATATTTAGCGATGAATGTTTCCTGTTATGGTTTTGACGTATATTAAATATGAGTCATTTTAAATTATATATGGAACATTTATATATGAATCCTAGGAATCCAGAACGTATAAGACAACATTAAGCTAAAGTGTTTTGAGGTCTACAAAATATGCGTTGTAATAGTTTAAATGTAATACTTATACATTGTTTATGCCTCAGTGTAGCAGCGAGATACTGAGACTAAGTGAATACAGGTCCTTTCCGCATCAATGGTATTGATCGAGGTTTTTTTTCATTTGCCAAATAAACCAGATGAATAGAGCACGATCTCGATGTTTCATAACTGTAAATACGCATGCAATATATTCTGTTTATATCAAATCTTTGCTACAAAATCATCTAATTTTCACACAATGAAAATAGTTCAAACAAAATAACAATTTTGTCATGATAACAAATTCAACAAACGCCCATACAAAGTTAGAAATTGTATTTAATGAGTCCAATGCAAACATACGAATCGAGTTTTCATATGAACTTTTTTCTTGGCCTGAATACAAGTTTGCTGGAAAAATAAAATAAATCCAATAATATCAACCTTTTGAGATTTGTTTTATTATATTTGAGCAACGCTTTAATTTCATGACGATTTTTTGCATACATTTTAACTTGACCTTTAGCATAAACCGTTTATAAGATGGTTTCATACGAGGCCTAATAACATCATTGAATGGCTCTAGTTTTCTCATTATAAGTGCAATTGCAAAGGGACGTCATTGTATTAAAATAATTGACATGACGCTAGTTCGGACTTTGATTGTCTTCAAAAATCAGATATAATATTCAACAAAAGAATGTATTGAATTAAAGTCCACGCGTATTTGTGTGTAAAGGGTTAAGAAATGACTAGTAAATCTCTCCATTGGTTGAACATCATGAATATTTATACCAGGGTAGTTTGGCATCATGTCAATTGTCGAAAGTTCAGAGTATTCTAACGGAAGAGAAAATGGGGGGGGGGGTATATCCTTATTGTTTACACGAAAGTGCATGCATTTAAATATAGAAAACAAATCATCACATATTGAATGTTTAAAGTTCATGTGATTATACGATCATTACGTTTAGTATCATCAAAACTACAATTTCCAATTCATAATTTGTGATTTAATTAACAACATCTGTGATGACAAGAAGACAAACTATGTGAAGTATCTATTTCAAAAAGTGTAGTAGTTTTCTGTGAATATATTTTAAATATTGAATTATCTATACAGCGTTCTTTTATTCAGGCTTGAGGAATATTTTGGAAAACAAACCAACCCACAAACAGGTGGAGATGTAAGAGATTGATTGACCAAAACTCTACTTATACTAACAGTTATAATGATTCCTTAATACATTTTGTCCATATGAAATAATACTTTATATTGTTATTATAAGGCTGAAAGATAAACCTATACATAGTATTGAAATTGTTATCTGTTTTTACTATTAATTACAGCTCTGACCCTTACGTTAAACCAAGTAACATCACAATAGGAGTTGTTTTGTGACATTGAAAGAAAGTTATAAATATTGGAGCTGACAAAGGACAATAATAGATATATTCTTAAAAGATCCCCAATAGGTGATACCATAGCGTCACATAAATAAGTTGACGATCTATATCAGGAAATAATGACCCTTCCTATTAACTTCAACTCTGTTTTGATAAAGAAATACTTATCAGTAATTTTCCTACATTTTGTTTAATAAACAGATGACATTAATAAACCCCAAAGCATAACGTGCACACAACAAACAGGTGATTGACTCAAAGGAAAAAGCTGTGTCATTGACATTCAAAGGTAAAATACATCACTTTAAAGGTTTTTAGATTAATTCCACACATCTGAGTGGCACTAAATGAATGCTCCTGAAATGATATAAACATATTTATTTATTCAGCTCTGTTTACATTACTGATTAGATCACTTAAAAGTCACATGTTTTCATAATAAATGTCATTTTAACCAATCACTATTTTGTTTTATGACGTCATTTTCACATCGCGCAACGATTCTTGTTATGACGTGACGACACAAGAGGTGAATACGGCCGTAGTGCACTGGATTCGAAAACGGACTACCGTATTTTGCGATATGTATTGCGTGTGGATTTATTGTGGGTATATAAAAAAAGTGAAATATTTTTTGAAAAAAATCAGTATTCTCAATGGTAACAAATATTACAGGTTGTATAAGTAGGCATGTTACTGACAAATGTCTTGTAGATCAAGGCATGGAAAAGATCTCATTTGCGTACATATTTATGTCACATTAAGCACAAACACCAAGAACATTTAAATATGAATTATATGTACATTTATACCAATCCAAGTAACGAAACAAATACATTACGAAATTTTAATTATAAAAGAATTTTAAAAAAATTGAAAGTTGGCCGTTTTATTAAAATACTCATGTAAAATAATGACGTGTGATTACTTCAATCTATGAAAAACTTTGAAGGATTTGCGTGACAGTCATTTGAAAGGAAGGATGGTACTAAAGCATTGATCAAATGAAAAGTAAAAGTTTCTCGATAGAAGACATATACTATTTCAACTGATTTTTTTTTAACAAAATACTTTTGTTTGATCAGTCATAAGTGTATGCAATGTCAAACCCGTATATCCTACTGCATACCACAGGGCAATTTATCTTCGGTATACAAAACAGGGTTTGACACTTGCCTCCCAAGAATTACAAGAATTACAAGCGACAGACGATGTAATTGACACATCACGCTGTATGTAAAATCTGGCGTTTTGCTTTACAATTTAAATATATTAACATACACGTTCAGGAATAAAAACAAAACCTTATAAAATGCATACTATCATAAAATATGAAAATAGCAGTCTCAGTGTGATTGAGTCTGTTCATTGACAGTGTAACATTGTTAACGCCCACTAACACCGGCATAGGACGTATTATTATCCTATCGCTGCAGTTAATTGAAAGTTAATGTTTGAAAATAAATCATAAAAAGCTGACTCCCAAATGAAAATGAAGACAGTTTACGCATGTTTAACTCGTAGGCTTCGGCACAAGTACTTAATGAGCTTGGTATGTGTTTGTAATATCCGTATTTCACATTGGGTAGAATGTCGAGGTTTTGGCGACCTTAGATAATTTTTCATCAACTTAGGAATCAGAAAAATCGATTAATAACGGCCTATTCTGCAGATAGACTCGGGAACTATAATCATAGAAGTACTTGGGGTATATATTTTAGTTTATTATTATTATTTGTTTTATTAATAAGTTTCTTTAAGTAAATGAGGACATTGATTAACCTTCTACGATTTTACTTTATTAGGGAGTGTAGTGATAAGAGATAGATTTTGAACACAAACAAGTTTAAACCCAAAGTAATTTTACATTTTACTGACCGTGCCAAGGCGGTACCTAAAAATCCTTGATAAACACCCCTCGTTCTTTTTTTATAATATATTTGTACTGTACTGTTTGCGGAGTTTTGTTCTATTTTTTTCCATGTTTCTGGTTTGTGAATGTCTTTCCTGTGTTATATGTCTTTGGCGTCGACCCTGTACCATTAAACGGGTTTTGTGTTTAAACATTCGACTACTGTGATTTCTGTAGTTTTTCATAGAAATATTGTAATGTGTTTATTCCAAGAGTTAGTTCAATGATGCTTTTCATTATGAAAGTCTATGAACAGACGTTTTAAACATTTTATTTGCTAAGGCAGACTGTGTTGGATTGTTATAATTTCAAACAATAACGGCATCATATCTTTGGAAACGATTTGCATTTAAGTTACTATAAATTGTATTCCTTCGTCTGTAAGTCGAGTTGGAATTCCATTATTATAGACGATCGTTGGATTTACCCATTTGCTCTATCATTATTTGTTTTATTTTTCAGTTTCCTCAAGATAATGCATACTTTGAAAATATTTACCATATACGTTTTTACTATATTCGGGATTGTTGGAATAAGATTGAGGCTGTTCACACTGACTGGAGTTTTGTGTTGTTGTCCTATGTTTAAGGTTTGTGATTGTCTGTTTTTGTGTTATATGCCATTGATGTTGACCCTGTGACATTGAACGGGTTTTATGTTTGAACTTTCGACTTGACTTGTGTCTGTAGTTCATATGAAAATTGTTATGGCTGTTTATGCAGACATTTAAAAATAATTGGAATACATATGGACTTACCGCATAACCCTATAATCAAATACATTTTGCAGATAAATTATGATTAACTTATTTCTGGAGATAGACAATGATTAATCGTCTTTGAGTCTGTCAGTATCGGTCTTATCAATGATTGAATGGATACCAACATGGTGTTCCGAAGCGCAAAAAGACGGCATTTTCTAAGTCGGTTATATTTTTGCTGTTTCATGCTAACTATTGTATTCGTCTTACGTTGTTACTGTTCGGTAAACAAACATCGGTCACAATGTGTTCCGATTGATTCAATGCAAATCGCACTGGTAGTGCCATTTTACTACATGTAATTCCCAACCATCATTCAAGTTAACCGAATTAAGCGGTAAAATTGTAATACATCAACAATATAGTGACAGTTTACGAACCTTGGTGTGGCGTTTACTTCGTATAAAGGCACGTTTCATTTGCTTTGTTTTTAGTAAGTTGCAGTTGTAATTTGTTTCCTGAAACCTGCTCTTATTGACATTGTGCAAGTGTGTGTTTAAATTTTACTATCATATTTCAATCAATACTGGAGTCTCCGAAAACGCATTTTAACTAAATATAAACAAATATTTGCAGACATTATTCACGATTGATTGAATATTTATGTAAAAAGTTACAGAAACAAGCTCAGTAGCAAAAAGTTTAAACATAAACCCGGTTTAATGGCACTGGGTTAACGCCAAAGACATATAACATAAAAATCACAAACAAGAAACATGGAAGAACAGCACAAAACTCCACAGGCAGCACAGTGTACATACTATATATAAAAAAAACTAGTTATGTTTATCAAGGATTATCAAGGTACCACCTTGGAACGGTCAGTAAAATGTAAATTTACTGGGGGTTTAAACCAGTTTAAGTGCACAAAGCTCACTCTTATCCCAACAATCCTAAATAAAGATAAAACGCAAAATCTAATCAGGTAAATCTTTTCAAAGTATGCATAACTTGAGGAAACTTAACAATAAAACAAATAATAATAAACTTATAGGTAAACCCCAAGTACTTCTATGATTAGAGATCCCAACTCTATCTGCAAACATCACACACAGTCTGCCTTATAAAATAAAGGGTTTAAAACTGTGTGATCATATTTTCATAATAAAAAAGCATCATTGTACCAAAACTGGGAACAAATAAAGAAAACAGTATTAAAAATAAAAGCGACATGCATTAGCTAATCTTTCCTTCCAAATGATTTGAAAATGTAAAATATTTGAAGAAAAAAAATCACATGCCGAAACACTCCGAGTCAACATGTACCGAAATACGAACAAAAAAATGAATGCGCAGGGGAATGGCCACACACCGATTGGTGAAAACTCTACACAAATGCGGCAACAATGTCAGTGTATGGCGGGGCGTTTTGAAATTCCGTTTTGAAAAATCGGAAAATATTGAAATTATGTTTGCATGTTTAAGTTCAGACAAAGAAAATCACATCCCTTTATATAATCAAAATAATCACTCCATCTATGTTTGTGTAAGTTCAACTCGCGTCAATGATATATTACATTGTTTAATTTCAATATAATGTTTTATAAGATGAAACTCTACTGTAATCTCTTCACGTCAACTTTCCAAATTCAATACTGTTGTATTTCCTTATTGGAAGGAAACAACCCATTTTTCCTATTTTGATGACGGTGTTGTGGGTTTAAGAAGGGAAATAAAACTGTCTATATTTTCCCAATTGATATAATTGGATGTTAACCCCGGATTTTATAGCCTTCTTTCAAAGAATACTATTGTTGCTAACACGCAATTTAGTATGATTTTGCTGTTTTGCATTTTTAAATGACATATGCCCATTTACTAATGGTTTGTATAAATCATTGAAATGCAAATGCTCATGCATTTTTGAAACTTTTCGAAAAAAAACACACGCCAATACCAATATCTTTGCTTGTTGCTTAACATTTTGGTTACATAAATCTCCTTCTGGCGTTGGCATAGATTAGACACTATTTGGACAAGTACCACACTATTAATGAAATAAAAATGAAATATCAAATCAGTCTTGTCACTGTGGAGCACTGATGAAAATGAGAAAATATTCGATATTTTAGTATAAAACGTGTCACTTAGTTAAACGTAATTAAAATTGTAAAAGAAAATAACTTAACTGTACTGTCATCCGATAAGTTGAGCCGAAGGCGAACCCGATAAGTTCCGTAGCCGAGCCAGATAAACTTTCTCCATCCACGGCACTAACCTAGTATTCTATTTATCCTGTTACTTTGTTATTTTAATACTATAAATTACCTTAAAATTATTAAGTATCTTTTTAAAAATAAGGGGGACAACTGTTTTCTCACTGGTGACGTCAGCATAATAGGTATCCATATTTAATTCGCCCCAAAAATAGTTCTTAAAATTGTTCAACTTTTTTCAATACGCTTATAGTCAAAGTCATTGCCTTTTAATATGAAAAATTCAATTCAAGGCATAAAAACCTTTTAAAAGTGCACAAACACGGTTCAGTCACCAAACATTATCTGATAATGTAACAATTATTCCGCAAGTCACAGAGTACAGTAGACTGGTCACTGTTCAAGATCACGAGTGTTTAGAAACAATCGCCACATATTAAATGGATTTTATTAATGGTGATAGTGTTGGATGTTCAGAACTGCACAGGCAAAGAGATAATTCATTTCTGTTGTAAGTGAGATTTTGTCATTCACCACACTTTCCAGCATGTGCGGGTGGGGTAAGATTTTCACGTCACCTGTAGATTTTCTGGTCGATTGATTGTTTGTCAGTGTCATTATTATGCAGAGTGATAGGCGAGTTATTGTTGAGGTTGGTTGTTGGCGGACTATTGATAAGATACTAGAACACTATTTGTGCATTTCCTCTGACATTTCAGAATAGAAAATAGTCCCCTTTCGTTGTCACATGACTAACTGACTGTAGATAGACATCACGTGGTCAACTGACCTAATTAACTAAAATTTACACAGCACCTTGTTATTGGTTAATTCTATGCAAGTGACAGGATAAATGTGGATATGCGTGTCGTCCACAATCTTTAGCGTAGATACTACACACCTCGAGAAATGACTAATATCATGTGCTTCTCAGCGGACCTCGGTGCGAGACTGATTCAACCTTGTTTTTCGCATAAATATTGTGGACATTTGAGAATCTATTTTAAATATTTTAGTCATTGTTTATATCTAGCTTTGAACATTAGTGAATTTGTCAAATCTTTGATAATTGTTTATGACAAGCGTTGAACATGTCACTGACCTCATTGAGTCCTGCATCAAAACTAAAGTATTTTTGATTTAAGATAATAACACATAGAACTAACAAAGGGGGTCATCAAAGGGGAGCTATTGTCTTTTCAGTAATCGATATCGAGTTGTAGATGCATTTATGAATGACTAGTCAACACTTTAAATTATTGTGGACACCTAATGGGGTATTGTTAAAAAAGAGGCAGCAGAGACAGCAACTTCATCTTTTATAAAACGCGCGGTTATTCATGTTGATATTTCTCATTTACATTTAACAACAATCAAACGATTTGCAAAGACATTACTGTTATCCTTTAGAAGATTAGTTATAGATATAACAGATTGCTTCTGTGGTATGATAAGGATACATGGGATTAGAATGATAAGTTAAAAATAAACGTAACTAATGTTGTTAAAAAAATGATACAGCATGCCAATGCGGATTTGTCTCCGAAATTATAACATTTTTCGTAAAACTTTGGCCTATGGGCTGTCGGTATTGGTATAAGCAGTGATTGAATGGTTATAACTATCACATTCTGCCGCACTCTTAACCTCTGACATGAAAGTTTTTGTTCGGTATAATATAGTGTCGCCTCGGTCGATAGTATTAACCTTAATAGGTTAACACTATGCACTGTCACCCTCAGAGCAATATTTATAAAATGTTGACTTTATGAACAGAATCATGACTTTTCAAAGTTTTTTTCGTGATTGTTATTTATCTAGTTGCTCTAGTTTTGCGTAATTCATTCCATTTCATCATTATTTTATCGCGTCTTTCTGCGATTGTGCCTCAAGTTACAATTGAATAAATGATTGCGTATACATACTTTACTACATACTGTATTAAATGTATTTCAAAAATCAAAATGGGAACATATTGTTAGTATTTGTTTTTAATATTGCTTACCTTCACAGAATCATGAGCATATCGAAACAAAAGAAGACCCGCACAATTAGTCTTAATGCTTTAATAAGAATTTCTGATATATGTTGATTGAATATACGTTTTTAATTAAATTAATATTTTTACTGTGATCTAGTCAAGCCATTTTATCCATGAGAGAACTTTAACTTTTTTAAATGGACGTTGTTACCAAAAACGTTTAATACATTAAGCGTTGTTTGATGGCCTGATGAGGGACACTTAAAATAATCATGCAGGACATAAACAAAGTGGAATGGTGATAGTACTAGCCCAATTGTGGCTTTGGCCACAGAAGGGGCCGTTTTTGATAGTATTAGTGTCACTCGGACAGGGGCAGGTAAGGCAATAGGTGCCATTTTATTATCTGATGAGAAAAAACTGCTATCGTTCTTTAATTTGTGCAAACAGTTAGTTGGAAAAAAACATGTGGTGATGTAACAGATAATGATTCCTTACCGAAATTGTCCACTAGAAATTAAACTTAAATTAAATTATCAAGCTTAAATACAGATATATACATAACATTACGAATATTATCTTGATAGCAGCTCAGACCAGATAGCAGATCAAACCAGAAGGAGCCAACTCACTTGTGGGTAAATTTAATGTTAATGTTTAACATCACGCTATATGCAAAATCTGGAGCTTTGTTAAACGTTTGTGCATGCGAGTGCAAAAGGAAGTACTTATTTTGTAAAATGAGTTATGTTCTGTGCCCCTTGTTTCATGATCCATGTAGAATTTGAAAACACCCCAATTTAGAAATTTATTAATTGTCATTAGAATGCATATATTAACATACACATTAGTAGAAAGAACCTTCAGGATCACAAAATGCCTAGTATTAATATAATGAAAATAGCAGTATCGATTTGATTGAGACTGCTCCTTGACAGCAATAATAGGTGTATCATTGTTACGCGCCCACTTACACTAGCATAATACGTTTACTATTCCTATCATAGCAGTAGATTGAAAACGATCGTTTGAAAAAAAATAATCTGAAAAAGTTGACTCCTAAATATCATTATGTAAGAGAACGGACGTTTTCTTAATATTTAACCTTTCAAATTAATATTTGTGAAAGTTTAAACTTTTATTTGAAGATAAGCAAAAAAGAGTGTATGTTTTCTTAACCATTGATGAATAAGAAGATACTTCATTGGCCATGCTACATTATTTGTTTGCTTTGATAGATCTACTGGAAACAAGCACAGTTGCATCTCACCCGTTCTTGCTTGTTTAATTTTATCGACGCGAAGCACAAAGAACAGATGTGAGACAAAGATGGTGTCATTGTATTCCACACAAATACTAAATGACCAGTTGGTGTGTTACTTAACGACTACATTCGTCATAACGCGTAAATCTTTAAATTGCAAATGCATATACATTTTAAATAATTTTTCTTCAATAAGGACGAAACAAATCGATCTTCTAAACATTTCGATTGCAAAAGTCTCTTCCCTTTGTTGTCCAATATTAGAGTATATGTAGAGAATGATCAAAATATGAGTCATCTAAGCCATCGAAGTTATCTTGTCACTGTTGAGCATTTGTTGAAAATGAGACCATAGATTCACAAAAATAAATCTCCCTTTGGCCTTGATTTTACTTTATTTTTCATAAGATTTATTGGCTTAAACTTGTCATTTGGTTGAAAAGTAATTATATATGTGACAGAAAGTGGCATTCTTGTTTTTTGGTGACATTTAATGTCCACTTTCTTGGAGGAGCAGGATCTGTGGTTCAGATCATCAATAATATTAGGGTTGTTTTACAGATCCCGTTTGTAATCACTATGCGACACGTTGTCTCACACTTTTGATTTTGTTATGTTTTTACCGCAATGATAGTCTGGCTTACTGTTCCTGACGAATCTCTGAATGTTATTCTTCAGTGAATCATTTGAATTGACCTGATCAACATTTTCATCCTCATTTATTTCCGTCTGAAAACCTTTATATTTAATGGATTATCAATAACGGCTGGAGAAAACAGTTGACATGTTTGGTCTGAGTCCTTGCATTTTTTACTATGATCACGGTTTCAATTCTCTACGGAGGAGAAACTAAATGCAATAGAAAAACAATAGTTGATTTATGAAGTTTTGAAAGCTAAAAGTGTCAAACGAGTTGCATTTTATCCGCACGGACGGGGTAAGTGTGGTTAGTTTTGTGTTTCTCTACGCGCTACTGGTCATTAGTGGTTAAAAGGTTTGAACCTCTCGTTAGTTTAATATGTGTGAATAACAAATGCACAGTTTGTTTCTGCGCGTTTAACTGTTTCGTCCACCGTTTCAGTTGTACCAGATTGCATCATACCTAAATATGGTAAAACTCAAAATAAGTCTTAAAACATGGTTATCTGTATCGAAATTGGACATGCCAGACAAGGTTTTAGCCTAATACTTTTTGAAATATGGATTTTATTGTCATTTATTTAGAATCGAATGCTTTCAAGAATATATTTATAATGCGTTCGTTTCCATTACTAGTTAAGATAACATTTCTTGTGCTTAAAGCCGCCTAATATTAATTTCCAGAGCATTGAATGGGTTTCAGTCCTCAATTGAGCGATAGCTCCAGCTGAAAAGAAGCATGACTGAATGGATGTGTGACATGCGTGTCGTCCGCAATGTTCAGCGTAAGTACGTCACACCTCGAGAAAAAGCTAATATCAGTTTGTAGTTTGTTTCTTTATTTACATCTAATCGTTGCACATACCATAAAACACATACAATGTAAAATAACACAAACAACAGTGCAATGCCATTCCATTCGGAATTATCAGAGATGGTCCATGACCTTTAACAGTAATACATATCTACACAATATTCACAATATTCATGTACATGTATTCATATCGAGTAGTAAAATATACTAATTAATAGTTTTTTGTTTTGTTTTTAAAAAACAAACAAAAATGCATGAGCTTAAATAATATAACTTATTAGCAAAAATGTTTGAAAGCATGACAACATAATACAAATAGTAAAGATGCTAATAAAAGCGTAACTCTATTTACAAAGTAAACAACGACGCCTTTGTAAAATACTGTAACAGGTTTTGGCACAGGTCCTTATCATTGTTGGATCGGTGCTGGAAAACAGGTAATTATATTTATCACTATCTTGCATATCACTAAATATGCTATTTTTTTAAAGCCTTAGTAAATTTGTCTTCCCTTAGATCATTGTAAACATTACAGTGCAACATAACATGCAACTCACTTTCTATAGAATTATTTCCACAAAAATGGCAAATTCTTCTTTTAACATTCAGGCCTTCATTCCGACCAGTTTCAATACGAATCGGGGCAACCCCGAGTCTAAATTTACTAAAAGCTGACCGATGAGCAAGAGGCAAACTTATTTTACAATATTGTTCAGTTACATATTCAGACTTAAAACCCCTATACAGTCTTAGCTTATTTTGACCATGCCCAAAAGACCCGAAAATGTTCTGCAATCTATCATACCATTTGCTCTTGAAATTATGATATACACGTTCCTCAACAACTTGCACGAATCAACCACAAATGTGACCATCTAACCGTAAGTACATATTTAAGTCATTTGCCACAATAAATAACTTTACATAATAAAACCAGTTCGTGCACAGTTGAGTTGCATTGCTGTATGCCCAAAGTGCAGCGCGTTTGTTAAGCCTATAATCGTCCGTTGACCAGTACAGTGATACACTTTTCCACCGGCGAACTATCGGGGGTTTCCAACCCATTTCACCAGCCAACCTATCGTTAGGCGTATATTTACCAACACCAAGTCATCACCATGTGCTTCTCAGCGGACCTCGGTGAGAGACTGATTCAATCCTGTGTACATTTAAAAATACATTTTAAATATTTTGGTCATTGTTTATATCTAGCTTTGAACACGTCATTGGTCAATTTGTCATAGTTTTGATCCTTGTTAATGACAGGCGTTGAACATGTCACTGACCTCACTTCTGAATCAAAATTAACCTATTTGTAATTTAAGATAATGGCACATAGGACTAACAAAGGCAAGGGAGAGATATTGTCTTTTCAGTAATAATGATGGAGTTGTACATGCATTTATGAATGATTAGTCACTTCTTTAAATTATAGTGGCCACCTAATGGGGGTATTGTTAAAAAAGAGGCAGCAGAGACAGCAACTTTATATTTTATAAAACGCGCGGTTATGTATGCTGATATTTCTCATTCACATTAAATAACTATCAAACAATCTGTAAGCATATTTTCCTGCAATCCTTTAGAAGATTGGTTACAGATATAACAGATTGCTTTTGTGGTATAATAAGGATACATGGGATAAGAATGACAAGTTAAATATAAACGTTACTGATGTTGTTTAGAAAATTTGATACAACATGCAAATAAGGATATGTACCCGAAATGTGATATTCGTAAATCTTATGGTCTGTCAGTATCAGTATTAGCAGTGATTGAATGGTTATCAGGCGCGAGTTGAGGCGGCTTTTTTATAGCCTGTATTATAATTGTATCATTATACCTCACTTTTTTAGAACACATTGTTAATCATCTAGTTGCTCTAATCTTGCATAATTTATACAATTTCATCAATACATGTATTTGTGTCTTTCTGCGAATGTGCCTCAAGTTACAATTGAATTAATTTTTGCGTATATATGCTACATTACATATTGTATTAAATGTATTTCAAAAATCAAAATGGGAACATTTTATTAGTATTTGTTATTGATATTGCCTACTCTCACAGAATCAAGACCATATCGGAACAATAAAGACCAATACAATAAGTCTGAATGTTTTTATAAGATTTTCTGGTATAATTAGATTGAATATACTTCTTTAATAATATTAATTATTATCTTTTTTTTGGAACTAGTTAAGCCATTTTTTCCGCGGGAGAATGTTTATGTCTTGAGATGAACATTGTAAAAAAAAAAACCCATTTAATTAATAAAACGTTATTAGACCGCCTGATTTCGACGGTATTTCCATAGCCTTGTCTCTTTGTCGTCGACGGTGTTGTCGTTAGAACATACATTGCTGTCAAACTGGGTACACATGCTCACTTGTACAATGCGCAACTATGTAGAGAATCAAAACTGACGCTATGGTTTGGTTATATGACTGTCTTTAATACTCGTGATATAAATAATTTATTAAGCTTTGACTAAGAAAAGACGTTATGATCACCCAAAATGCTCGTCCGTCGATATTATACATGATGTTGTTTTAAACGCTAGTACATACAGATTCAACCAGAATACCCTCAATGAAATATCCACGGCTGGTCTGTTCACTCAATCAAAATGAGGTTCAACTGTCGGCAGAACCCTGATTACAGACTTGCTAAAAGAACCCTTTCTTCTGATTTACCATTTTGTATGTATCTTCTACCAAACTTGATCAAATATTAATCTTTCCGTTTATCGAAATGTTCTTAGTAATATAAAAACAATATGAAGCCTTAAATGGGATATGTGCTTACTGTGATTTACATCATTCTCTCGCAATGGAAAAAAGAGCCTGACTTTTTCGACCAAACCTGTCAAAGGCAAGACGTCTGATTGTTTGGCTCAGATTGACGCATTTATCGTAAATAATAGGCCAATTTTCCAAAAATATAAAATCATTTCAGAAAATGGAGACCTGCCAATATGTTCGACTTTTGTGGCATTATTTTAGCGCTGAATATTTCCTGTTGTATTTTTGACGAATTTGTAGTATTTTTCATTTTAAACTGTAAATACAACATTTATACACCAATTCTAGGAAGCCATAACTAATAAAAAACATAACTTTATAGTTTTTGAGTTTAACAAAAAAATCGTTGTCATACTGCGAAATCATTTATATTCGTTGACATGAAATTTCGTCGTTTTCCGATATTTAACTTTTCGTGGGTACTTGAATTCGTGGTTTTTCATTTTTTTTTAAATCCGAAACTGCGATCGTCCTTAATCGTGTGCATAATCTCCACGCGCTCGGCACATGATTTCCGTCTTCTACGCCATACGGTTTATGACAGACAGACAGACAGACAGAAATATTTATTCCGACGTGTACATGGTACATTGTCTATAAACATATACATATTTCATGAAATATACAAATAACATTCAATATGTATGATGATATGTATATATAAATAAATATAGTAAACATTCACGTGTCAGGTAAATACAAAAAAAACAAAAAACAACAAAAAGAAACAAGACAGAACACCAATCTAACACCAGACAGACAAACAAATAAAGGAAAAAAACAAAAACATCATAGAGCAATACTTGTTTGTGAGTTAAATGAAAACTCGCAACAGTGGTACAATATGCCAATTAGTGTATATATCCATGTCAATTATCGATTTAATTGGAAATTAAGGTCATAAAAGAAGATGCACCCTGGTCAAAGATATAGATAGGCGAAGCCATCGAATACCAATTAAGAAGTTTGCAAACTGTAAAAACACCGAGAAGGTGCGTATATTTGAGTAAACAATCAATGAATTGTTTTGGTTTATTATTTGTTAAAAGCAGATATAATATATTAACAAAACAATAATAATAAGATATACTGTGAGTATGGTATACCGCTGTATACTACAGTAGTACATAACAAGGCAATTGAAAAAGTAAATAAAGGGACTATAGTTCGTGGGATCTTAAATTCGTGGATCCCCCACCCACGAAAACCACGAACATTAATGTCCCCACGAACATTTATGAATTCAAAGTAGGTTACATTTCACATTTTACAGGGTTTATGCATCTGTGTAACATCGAGATACTAAAGTCAAAGTAAATGCAGACATTTTCCGCAACAATGTCATTTATCAAGTTTTATCATTGCCAAGCAAACACGGCGAATAGAGATCATTCTCGATGTTTCATATATATAAATACGCATGCAAATCATAATGTTTATATTAAATCTTGGCTACAAAACACCCTATTTTAATTTTGAAACATGGAAATAGTTCAAACAAAATAACATGATTGTCATGACAACAAAGTCAACAAATGCCCATACAAAGTTAGATATTGTATTTGATGAGTCCAAGGCAAACACAGGAATCAGGTTTTCATATGAAATTTATTTTTGGCATGAATAAGATTTAGCTCATATGTTGAATTAATCCAAAAATTTCAAACATCGGGTTAAAAAAATGATTAATTACTTTGAGCAACGCTTTTATTTCATGACGCCTTTTTGCACACATTTGCACTTGACTTTTACCACGTTCTGATTACAACATGGATTAATTTGAGGCCTTAAAATATCCTTGGATGGTTCTAGTTTTCATGTGGAGATGTTACAAATGAATTCATCAAAGCTTTTAAAAACAGTTATAATGACGTAATACATATGGTTCATATGATATAATACACACTATTATTATTATAAAACTGAAATATAAACATATACATCACATTGAACTTGGTATCTTTTTGCTACTTATTATAGGTCCGATCTCTACTTTAAACAACATGGTAAGGTTAAATGCCTAGTTAAACGAGTATCATCAAATTATGAGTTGTTCTGTGACAATCAAAGAAAGTTTTAAATAATGGAGCTGAAAAAGGACAAAAATAGATATATTCTTAAAAGATCCACACTTGCTGAAACCATAGCGTCAGAGAAAAAAAGTTGTAGATCTATATTAGGAAATAACAACTCTGAATGTTTAAGAATAGAGGATATTGTTTTGCGACATTACACAAACGTTGGTAAACTTGTCATACTAAATAGAAATTTTCCCTCAAGTAACATCAACTGTTTATTGTTAAAGAAATACTTATCGGGATTTTCCTACATTTTTATTGTTTTAGTAACTGATTCATTAATAAACAACAAAGCATTAGGTGTACACAGTAAAACAGTGATAAGAGAAAATAGCGTTGTTATTAACATTCAAAGTAAATACACATCACTTTTAAGGTGTTTAAATTATTTCCACACATCTGAGTGGCATTAAATGAATGCTCCTAAAACGATAAAAACTTATACATGTATTAGGCTCTGTTTACTGCGTTTTCGTTGCATGATTAGATTTAAATCAAGTTTTAATTAAGTAGAACGTTAATATGCTAGCACGTGAATTATTTTAATCAAATGAAAATTTTAAAGAGCTACAGAGAAATGGTTTGCGTGAATAATAAGGAAAAATGGTTAAAATGCATTTTACAAAAATGCATGATTTAGGGTTTCCTGGCACCAAACAACTTTCAAGGGAGCATTGCATGCAACTTCCACCCAGGCCTAAACTACCACATATGGGCTATACAGTGTTTACAAATCTTGCCAAAGTTTCAAATATATTTGAATAAATCAGTATTCTCAAAGGTAACAAATAGTATAGGTTGTGCATGTTACTGCCTAATGTCTTGTAGATCAAGGCCTGAGAATGAATTCATTTGTGTATGTCATATTATGGACAAACATCCAGTACGTGTATACGAATGATATTTACATTTATATTGATCTAAATAACTAAATAAATAAATAACGAAATTTTAATTATAACAGAAATGTAAAAAAATGTAAGTTGTCCGTTCAATCACCATACTCATGTGTAATAATAACGCGTGGAAGGTAGGTTCATCACAACTCCGCAGGGTGTTTTGCGGAAACTCGGTAAATCTTGTTTCCGCAAAATTCCCTTACGCTCAGGTCGGAATGAACCTAACTTACACTCTTGGCCATGGAAGATACTTATTATCTCAGCCAATTCAATTCAAAATGTTTATGTTTAAGACAGTACAAATAAAACATTAGTATTACTTACGCCCCTCTGTATTTAAACACCACCAACTATTAAATTCTGTTGAAAGGGGCAAGCTGGTTCAGCTTTGCAATTGTTCTAAAAAAAACTCTGCAATCGTCATGTTAGTCTTAAGAAAGATAATCACATATTAAGTGTGTAGACGGTGAACATTCTTAATGTTCTTAAGAAACGTCTTTTCTGTCCTATATTCTTACGTTGTTCCATAATATCGAAACATTGTTATTTCATAATAAAACGTTTCATTTTACTTGGTAAAACAAAAATGTATGCTACTTTTTGCATTAACTTTAAGTCTTAATGAACGTCTTTTCTTTGCTGTATTCTGGCTTTGGTCCAAAATTTGGAAACAGGGTTATTATATAAAGTATCAGAAATAGTTTACTTGGATGCTTCATTGGCTTTCAAATGTGTACGCAAGTCTCCGGAATGATATATTAAATGAATACTACAATTGTGTCGGCCTTTCAAAAATTGCCCATTATGGTCGTATGCCTTAAAGGGACTATACACCAGATTGGCACCAAAAAAGTTTTTCCTGTAACGAATTTCAGGACAATTATTTAAAAGAATGTGTTACCCTTTGATATAATAATTGTAAAAAAAGTACCAAAACGTAAAAGATAAATTGTGTCGGAGACTGGGTTTGAACCTGTGTCGCCAAAATTGCAGTCCAGCGTCGTATCCACTGAGCTATGACGTCATACTCTAAACGGGTGACATAATCAAGCTATACACCTAACTCGGTAATATCACGTGATATCACCGACTTGCCAATCACGCATAAGGAATGAATTCTACTAGGTAGACATACCCAGTTATCTTTTTTAATGGAAAAATACGAAATAACTGCTAAACTTAAATAAGTTATAAACTATGTGGTACTTCAGTTAGTTATTTTCAATGCATTGTACACATTAATACCAAGCTTATGACAGTTTTCGACAATTTGTTCTTGCAATTTGATCATCTGGTGCCCAGTTGCTTTAAAAATACGACAGCAAATTACAGCTTTGTAACTCGGATTCAGATAGTTATTAAAGGCGCTTTTTGAAAATGTAATGCCTATACTGACCGATATTATGATAGGGTATTGCCCTTAACTGATGCTCCTCAATGGCATTACCAAAGTTACAGTAACCAGAAGTATATGTAAGATCTTAAACGCTTCTTGCAATGGTAAATGTATTCCTTTTTGTAATTGAAAAAAAATACAAAAATATTCCAACGTTATGTTAAGGCTACTGCCAACGATTGTAATCATTTAATTAATCTAAAGCAATCCTAAAGGTTTCAATAATTGTACTTGTTCAAGACACAGAAGAACAATTTTGTATCTGAAAACTCGTTAACTTAAGAACAGATAGACTATCTTTTAAATATTACAGTTTGCTTAAAACATTTAACTTGTGAATATCAATCGGACCACACGCGAAATATGAATATTCTTGACAGAGGAAATATAACATTTCAACTGATTTTATTTTAAATCAAAATACTTTTGTTTGACCAGTCATAAGTGTATTCAATGTCAAACCCGTATACCCTACTGCATACCACAGGGCAATTTATCTTAGAAACAGGGCTTGACACTTCAACGTGGCTTTGAAAATTGCCCCCCGATAATTACAAGACACAGACGATGTAATTGAAACATCACGCTGTATGTAAAATCTGGAGTTTTCTTTTACATTTGAGTAGGCGTAAAGGCGAAGTATTTATATCGTTCAATGAGTTATGTTATGTGTCCAATTTTTGAAGTTCCGTGAAATATATATATTTCACTTTGTTTACTTGTGGAGTTTTGTGTTGTTGCCCCATATTTCTAGTTTGTGATCGTCTGTTTTTCTGTTCTTTGTCATTGACGTTGACCCTGTGCTATTAAACGGGGTTTATGTTTAAAATTTCGACTTCTGGATTTATTTATGTTGTTTTCCATTTAAATATTGTTATGGCTGTTTAGACGGACACTTAAAAAGGCATTGCGATGTATGTGAACATACCGCTTAGCTTATCTGTCAATTCAATATTATATATCCTGATGTGTGTGCCAAATGGCAATGTACACTCAATGTGTTGGCGTCTGTTGCAAGAGCAGTTAAATATTGTAAGGTCGTTCTGATGTTTGTTCGTCTCCCACATTTGTCGTAAAACCCTTTAATAAAATCGATTCTGGAGATATATTACGATTAAATAAATACTGGAGATAGACAATGATTAATCGTTCTAGACCTGTCAGTATTGGTCTTATCAATGATTGCACGGTTATCAACATGGCGATCCGAAGTGCAAATTGACGGCATTTTCTAAGTCGGTTATATATTCAATGTTTTATACTTACTGTCGTATTATACATTGTTTCTGTTCGATGATATATCAGCGGTCACAATGTGTTCCGATTGATGCAATGTAAATCGCTATCGAAGTGTCATTTTACTATTTGCATTTTTGAATCATCATTTCTTGGTAAACCGAACTAAGCGGATAAATCATAATACTCAAAAAATATAGCGACAGGGAACAAATCTTGAAGTGGCGTTTCCATCGTATTAAAGCACATTTTGATTCCTTTTACTTTATTAACAGAACAGAACAGAACAGAAAATTTATTTTGACTTATATACAGCTCATCGTCACATTACACAATATATACAATACGCATACACATACAGATAAACAATAAATAGATGAATAATGCATGAATCATTATTCACTTTCTATATACATAGTGATAGAGAAAAAAACAACAAAAAACAACAACAAAACAACAACAACAGCTTTCATCTCGCCTATAGATACCTGTGAGAGTGTTCACTCTCTACTCTCCATAGAGGAACGTTTAGGCAAATATTAGGCAATGGTACTTTAAAGGAATACAGTGGTTTAATAACGGTGCTAAATAGTTATAAGTGCAAAGATAACAGTACCAATACAACTAATCTTAAGACATATATAAAACACATAGAATAACATCCAGTACAAGGATATAAATATTTCTAGAAAAAAGCATAAATGTATTCAAACATAATCATTTCTTTCTTTGAAAGCTTTTAAACAATAAATCGCTAGTTTAACCAGAAGAGATTTATCATCTGTTTGCAGTAGAGTAATAAATATTTCTATACTAGGATGTCTTGAATAGTAATTTGGCAAATATCTTCTACGAATATCAGCATATAGTGGACATCTTAAAACGAAATGGTACTCGTCTTCTATATCGTTAAGGTTGCAATAGGTACATTTTCTATCATGTCTTGCAATACCATTATGTCGGCCAACTTCAATATTTAACCTATGGGAAGATAGTCGTAATTGTGCAAGCACTTGTCTGTATTTGATATTGTCTAATAAAGAAATATAACTAGAAACTTAGTCATTACATTTAAATTCTTTATATATATTTAAAGAACTACAGCTATACATACCCACTCTCCATTCTGAAATATAAATATCTCGTAATCTACTTCAAAGCAGAGGTACAAATGCAGACATATTCACTGATTCGGGGAAAACCAAACATAATTAACTTGAGCGTTGTAATACATCTCGAACTTTTGAGGCCCAATCTATGACAACAGGACTTACAGTGGTTATTTGTTTCCTGAAACCTGCTGCTGCTATTGACAATACAGAAATTTTAGAAAAAGCATATCAATTAAATAAAAAAAAAATTGCGGACATAATTATGGATAGTAAACCGTTTTTTAAAAGTAATATCAGACTGTGGTAAAATCCTTACACGCAAAAGTATAGCGACAGTCTTCGAACCTTGATGTGGCGTTTTGTTGGATTTTTGGAAAGCAAACACAGATCGTTTAATATATCCAACAAGCTGGAT
This sequence comes from Mya arenaria, assembly GCF_026914265.1. Classification (NCBI taxonomy): domain Eukaryota; kingdom Metazoa; phylum Mollusca; class Bivalvia; order Myida; family Myidae; genus Mya; species Mya arenaria. The sequence goes on along the minus strand of NC_069125.1, from coordinate 51,866,446 downwards.
AACAAAATGAAAAAAAAGAAAAGCAGAATTGCTTTCGAGTGTTTTCTCCTTCTCATTTTCGCCTTTAGGTAGGTATATGCAAAAGATTGCGTATCCAAACGAACATGTGCATACATGAGTCCACAATGGAGAAGGGTTTACACGCATGCAGTGAGAACACATGAAAAGGCTTGGCGCCAACTCTAGGGCCAAAAAGCCATCACATTGATATTTCGAGTTTTGTGCTCGACTTGGCTATTCGCCTGCAATTTTCTTTGCTGGAAACGGAATGATTCAACCCATGCCAAGTCATTTATATGTTACATTATTTAAGTTCAATATATAATTCTATTATTTGAATATGCACGAAGAACTTTCCAGGTTGGCATTTCAAATTCAAAACTGTGGTATTTCATTATTGCAAAGAAACGACCTGTTTTTCTTATTTTGATGACGGTCTGGTGTCAGTGGGAAAATGCGTTGATTCTTAAACATGATAGACTAGTGGGTTTAAGTAGTGAAATAAAACTGTCTTTATTACTACAAACCATTAAATCAGTCTTGTCACTGTGGAGCACTTGATGAAAATGAGAAAAAAAATCTAACATATTCTCATATTTAAAAAGTAATTATATTTGAAATAGAAAGTGGCATTCATGTACTTTTGTGACTCATAATGGCCACTATATTGGAGGAACAGGATCTGTGGTTCGGATCATCAGGAACATTACGGTAAGTCGTTTTTTACATCCCGTTTGTAATCAGTATGGGACACGTTTTCTTACAATTGTCATTTTGCTGTGATTTTTCACCGCAATGGTAATGTGGCTTATCGTTCCTGACGAAACTCTCAAGGTTAATTTTCAGTGAATCATTTGAATTGACCTGACCAACATTTTCATCGTCATCTTTTCTTCTACTGAAAACCTTTATATTTAATGGGTTGCCGACGGCAGGAGAAAACAGTTGACGTGTTTGATCTGAGTGCTTGCATCATATAATATAATGACGGTTTTAATCCTCTACGTTGACAAAACTAAATGCAAAATAAAAATAGTTGATTTATGAAAAGCTGAATATGACATTCAGAGAACAATTTATTGTTATTTTTGTTTTAGACGAGGTATATTTTTTCACACGGATGGGGATAAGTGTGGTAAGTGCTGTGTTTTCTATGCGCTACTGGTCATAAGTGGTTACAAGTTATTTACCTCTCGTTTGTTTATAATGTATGCATTACAAATTCACGGTGTGTTTCTCCTGTTGTGTGTTTAACAGTACTGTCCACCGTTTTAGCTGTACCGCATGGCATTATACCCAAATATGGTCGCAAAATAAGTCTCCAAATCCGGTAGTCTGTATTGAAATTGGACATGCCAGACAAGGTTTTAGCTTAATACATTTTGAAACAAGGATTCTTTTGTCATTTATTTAAAATCGAATGCTTTATTTATAATGCGTTCGGTTCAATTTCTAGTAAAGATAGCATTACTTATGCTTAAAATTCCAGAGCATTGAATGGGTTTCAGTCCTCAAGAGAGTGATAGTTCCAGCTGAAAGAAAGCATGATTGGACAGATGTGTGGCATGCGTGTCGTCCACAATCGTCAGCGTAGGTATTTCACACTTCGAGGAAAAGCTAATATCATGTGCTTGTCAGCGGATCTGGGTGAAAGACTGATTCAATTCTTTCGACACTATTTTAAATATTATGGTTATTGTTTCTATCTAGCTTTGGACACGTCATTTGTGAATTTGTCACAGTTTTGATCATTGTTTATTATAAGCTTTGAACATGTCACTGCCTCACTGAGTTCTGCATCAAAATTAACCTATTAATAATGTAAGCACATAGAACAAACAAAGGGGGTCATCAAGGGATACCAATTGTCTGTACAGTAATCATTATCGAGTATGTATTTATGAATGACAAGTCAACACTTTTAATTACAATATTTTTAATGAAAAACTGCAGAAACAAACTCAGTAGCCACACGTTTCAACATATACTCCGTTTAATTACACAGGGTAAACGCCAAAGACATATAACACACACAAAAAAACACAAACAAGAAACATAGAACAACAGCACGAAACTCCACAAACAACACAGTGCCTTTAGAAGATTGGTTACAGAGATTGCTTCTGTGGTAAAATAAGAATACATGGGATAAGAATGACAAGTTAAATATAAACGTATCCGATGTTGTTAAGAAAATTTAATATAACATACGAATTCGGATTTGTCTCCGAAATGTAATTATTTTTCGTAAGACTTTGGCCTATTGTCTGTCAGTATCGGTATTAGCAGTGATTGAATGGTTATACGACTCGAGTAGAGGTGGCTTTTCTATAGCCGGTATTATAATTATATTATTACACCTCACTTTAAAAGAACATATAGTAAGAACGCCACAGCAATATTTCCGACCATCTCCCTCTGCCGCACTCTTACCCACTGACATGAAAGTTTTTTGTTTGGTATTATACAGGCTCGCCAAGGTTTTAGTATTTACCTAAGTCTAAGAGTAACACTATGTACTTCACCCTCAGGGCAGCCAATATTTATAAACTATTGACGACAAGGTTTTATTTTCGTGATTGCTATTCATCTAGTTGCCCTAGTTTTGTATAGTTTATACCATTTCATCATTATTTGCGTCCTATGCGATTGTGCCTCCAGTTACAATTGAATGATTCATTACATATGCTATATTGCAAACGGTATTAAATGTTTTTCAAAATCAAAATGAGAACATATTAATAGTATTTGTTTTTAATATTTCTTACCTACACATAATCAAAAGCTTATTTTGAATGAATCTACCTTTTTTAATAACATAAATCAATGTTTTTTGTGAACTAGCCATATTTTGCCGTGAAAGAACTTTTATTTTTGAAATGGACGTTGTTACTAAAAAACGTTGTTAGATCGCCTAATTGTCGACGGTATTGCCATTGTCTTGTCTCTTTGTCGGCGTCGTCATCGGCGTTGTCGTTGAAGAAACATTGCTGTTAAACTGGGTACACATACTCACTTGTACAATGCGCAACTATGTAGATAATCAAATAACTGGCGCTATAGTTTGTTCAAATGACTGTCCTAAATACTCGTTATATAGATAATTTATTTAACTTTTGGCCATTATAATAACGAAAAACAGAAATGTAAGCTTTTGTGCATAAGGTGTTTAAGAAAATACTTTGTGATCACACAAAATGCTCCATCGACATAATACATGATGTTGTATTAGAACATTGTATATACAGTTTCAACCAGTATACCCTTAATAAGAGATCCACGGCTGGGCTGTTCACTCAATGAAAATGAGTTTTAACTGTCTGTAGAACCCTGATTAAAGACATGCTAAAAGTAACATTTCTTCTGATTTGCTATTATGTGTATATCTTCTACAAAACTTGATCAATTATTATCTTTTGCAGTAATCAAAATGTTCTTAGTGATATATATATAAACAATCTAAAGACTTGGAATGGATTTGTGCTTACTAGGATTTACTTCATTCTCTCTGGATTGTCAATAAGAGCATGTTTTTTCGACCAAACTTGTCATAGACAAAACGTCTGAAAGTTTAGCATAGATTGATGCATATATCTGAAATAACAGACCATTTTACCACAAATAAAAATATTTTATACAATGGGGATCTGCCAATACTTTTGTCTTATGTGGCATTATTTTGAGCCTAAACATCATAGATTTAGCGATGAATGTTTCATGTTTTTTTCATAGTTTTGACGTATAGTTTGTATAATTCATTTAAAACTGTATATGGAACATTTATATTCAAAATCTAGGAATCCAGAACAAATTAGACGTCATTACGGTATAGTGTTTTTATGCGGTGTAATAGTTTAAATAAAATATTTTTCATAGTTCATGCCTCTGTGTAGCAGCGAGATACTAAAGTGAAAAGGAAAACAACCCTTACCGGAACAATGTTATTGATCAAGGTTTATCGTTTGCCGAACAAACACGGTGAATAGAGATTGATCTCGATGGTTCATAACTGTGAATACGCATGCAATTCATTTGGTTATATTAAATCTTGGCTACACAAACATCTAAGTTGAATTTGGACACATGGATATAATTCAAACAAGATACTAATATTGTCATGACAAGAAAGTCAACAAATGCCAATACAAAGTTAGAAATTGTATTTGATGAGTCTAATGCAAACATACGTATAAGAGTTTTATATGAAATTTATTATTGGCATGAATAAGATTTTGCTGCAAAAATAAAATTAATGCAAAATATCAAACATCTGAGAAAAGATTATTATTATCTCTGAGCAACGCTTTTATTTCATGAAGCATATTTTGCACACATTTGCACTTGACATTTAACATAACCCTTTTATAAGATGGTTTCATTCGAGGCCTTAAAACATCCTTGGAAGGATGTATTTTTTTCATAAATCATACAATTGTAAAGGAATATCCTGGTCTTTGTTCTGAAATAAATGACATGACGCTTAATCGGATTTTGATTGTCTTCGAAAATTACATATTTTGTTAACAAAGAATATATTGAATTCAAGTCCATGTGTATTTCTGTGTACAGGGTTGTAAAATGACTAATACATCTCTTCATCTTCACATTTATGAATATCTATACCAGGGTGGTTGGGCATCATGTCAGTTGTTGGAAGGTCTGAGTATTCTTACGGAAGGAAATGAGGAATATATCTATATTTATTATGCGTGCGTTTAAAGATAGCAAAACTCATCACCTAATTAATGTTTTAATTGCATGTGACATTTACTATCATTACGTTTAATATCATCAAATCTACAATTTTCAATTGATATTTTTTATTTAATTTACAACACCCATATTGACAAGAAGTAAAATTAAGCGAGATATATATTTATTAAAGTGAAGTAGTTTTCTGTGAATTTATTTAAAATATTTTATTATCTATACAGTGCTATTTTATTCAGGTTTAAATAGTATTTGGGAGAAACAAACAAACCCACTACATGTGGAAATGTAACAAATTGATTCACCAAAAACTCCCTTAATCCTTTAAAAACAGTTTATTATAAATGCTCCCATAATAAATTTTGTCCATATAATATAAAACTTTAAATTATTGTTTTGAATTGAATTATAAATATATACATAACATTGATTTTTTTATCCTTTTTATTTCTAACTACAGCTCTGACCTCTATCTTTAACAACATGGTCAGGTTATATGCCTAGTTAACCGAGTATTATCACAATATGAGTTGTTTTGAAAATTTGAAATAATAGAGCTGAAAAAGGAAAATAACAGATATATACTTAAAAGATCCAGAATTTGTGATACAATAGCGTCAGATCAAATAAGTTGTAGATCTTTATCAGGACATAATGACCCTGAATGTTTAAGGATAGAGTACATGGATTTGCGACATTGCTCAAACTTTGGTAAAATTGTCATACTAAATAGAAATATTCCCTAAAGTAACATCAACTGTTTATTGTTATAAAAATACTAATCAGAAATTGTCCTACATTTTGCTTTAGAAAATATGACAAGCATTGTTTTACTAACAGAATACATTAAACGAAACAAAGCATTAGGTTTACAAAGAAACTTTGTGATTGACTTAGTGATTGAGGAAATTGTCATTGGCATTCAAAGCAAATACACATCACTTTAAACGTTTTTAAATTTATTTCTCAATATCTGAATAGCATTTAATACATGCTTCTGAAACGATAAAACACAAATACTTATTCAGCTCTGTTTTCTGTGTTTTCGTTCCATGATTGAATTGAAATCAAGTTTTAATGAAATATAATGTAAACACTTGGTAATCAATCATTTATATGCTAGCACGAGAATTATTTCAATAAGATTTAAATATTAAAGAGCCTCAGAAGAATGGTTTGCCTGGATATTAAGGAAGAATTCTTATAATTTATTTTACAAGAATGCATGATTTAGATTTTCCTTGCACCGAACATCTTTTAATGTAAAAAAATGAAATTTAGCCATTCAATCACAATACCCATGTGTAAAAATGACGCGTGATTACTCTTAATTAAACTATGAAAACGTTGAAGGATTTGCGTGACAGTCAATTGAAAGTTAAAGAAGAATGATACTAATGCATTTAAGGAATAAGGCGAAATACACGATCTTCTGTTAACCAATAACATTGTTTTAAACTTGTAAAAATACCAGTTGAAACGTGTCTGAGCATATTTAATTAAAGACTTCGTACGAAAAATCTTAACGTAACTTCTTGCTTTGAATCCAAGCATTGTCATGTCATTAGTTATTTATCCTGTATATGTTCAAAAACCTTTTGACGTTTGGGATATTAATGACATGTACGTACTCATTGAATAAACAAGACTAGATTATCTGTTTAAAACAACTGATGTATAATTTCAAGATAATTTCACTTACACTTATGTCTTACATGAATATCTTGTCAAATTACCTTCTCCAATAAGGAACAAAACTTATTATGTTGTTTGGGCATTGGTCGGTTTATTCGTATATTTTACCAAAGTAATTACACGTTTATTCCGTTAGAACTAATACGATAAGTATCTTCGCTGCATGTTTCGTTAGTTCTGTCTTTGATTCCAGTTATGTTTACTATAATCAATAGTATAATAATCATCTGGTCGCATTTATGGATTGGTTTTTCAATGCAAAACCTTAACTGATTTCTCTTTAAAGGCGTCTAGCTATCCTTTTATATAAGGTACAGAACGTGTTTTGCTTTCGTGTCTGTAAAGCGCATGATCCTGCTTTTCACATTTTAAACATATAGTTTAATTTCCTTTACTGGATCATTTATTTTGACCTTTAAGGAAACCTGTCTGGCAAATACGTAGAAAATGCAGATGCTGTATTTAGGCAAAATTCGAACTCATAAAATATCATAACAGAAAATCTGAAATGCAAAATTCGAACTCATAAAATATCATCACAGACCATCTGAAATCTAGATATAAAACATATTCTTTAGTTTTGAACCACATATTCTTATACAGATGAAAATTGATCTACTGTTTTATTCCTACCGACTGCTATAATTTTAGTAGAACTATTTATCTAAGTCAATTCAGTTCAATTTAAAGTGCCCATGTTATATAATTTAAGGCAGAACAAATAAAACGTTAGTATTACCTACGCCCCCTTTGTTTGAACACCACCATTTATTAAATTCTGGTGGAAGTGGCGAGCTGATTCAGCTTTGAAATTGTTCTCAAACAAACTCTGTAATTGTCATGTTATTCTTTACAAATGTAAGTTATTACACGCTTCTTGCAATGGTAGTATTTAATCTCTTTTTGTTATTTAAAGAAAAATTAAAAACAGATATTCCAACGTTGTGTTATGGCTATTGCCAACGATTGCAATCATTAAATTAATCTGAAGATATCCGAAACCGTTCCATGACTGTACCTTTTTAAGACACCGAAGAACATTTTTGTGTCTGAAAACTCGTTAAATTAAGAACAGATAAACTATCTTCCAAATATTTCAGTTTGCTAAAACAACCCTTCAGCGTGTTAGTATGATTTTAACATTGACAACAATCGGACCACACTCGAAAAGTAAATGATTCTTGGCTGAGGAAATATAAAATTTCAACCGTTTTTTTTTTAATCAAAATACTTAAGCTTGATCTGTCATAAGTATATGCAATGTCAGACCCAGAAATCATACTGCAGACCACAGGGCAATTTATCTTTCGTATACAACAGGCTTTGACACTTTCGCGGAAACGTTGCTTTGAAAATTGCCTTCCGGGATTACAATCGACAGACGATGTAATTGAAACATCACGCTATATGCAAAATCTGGAGTTTGGTTTTACATATGTGTAGGCGAGCGCAAGAGGAAGCATTTATATCGTAAAATGAGTTATGTTCTATGCCCAATTTTTCATGGTCCGTTAAATAGACGATTCTTCAATGAAGTACATCCATTGTCATTAGAATGAATATATTCACTTAAACGTTCCGAAATAAAGAACAATATGAATTTCAAAAGGCACAATATCATAAAATATGAATATGGCAGTATCTGTTTGATTGAGTATTTTCATTAACAGCAATGATGAGTGCAACATTGTTAACATTCACAATAACTGGCATAGGATGTATAGTTTTCCTAGCGCAGTAGTTAATTGAAAGATAATGTTTCAAGTTAAACTAAAAAAATTAACTGCTTTATAGTTAAGTTTTAGGGAGATCTTACGTATGTTAAACTCGTACCTAAATACTTAACTTTCCAAACCAATATTTGTGAATGTTTAATAAAGTTAAAAAAATAGGCAAGTCCTAGGCTTCGACATATATACTAAACTACCTGAGTATGTGTTTCTAAACGTCCGTATTTCTCTGTCGGCAGAATGTCGAGGTAAGGGCCAACTAAGATTTTTTTTATCAATTTGTTTATTCCCAGAGTTAGTACAAACTTTTCATTATGGAACTCTTTGCTCCCACTGTTTTAAACATTTTGTTTGCTAAGGCAGCCTGTGTTGGATCTTTATAGTTTCAAACAATAACTGCATCATATCTTTGATTTTCTTTCGCATTTTAGTTACTCTAAATTGTATTCCTTCGTCTGTATATATCCCTTATAATAGAAATAACTGGTGTTTATCTATTAGTTATATCAGATTTTGTTTTATTCATAAGTTAATGCATACATTGATAATATTTACACTTTCAGTTTTTACTTTATTCGAGATTGTTTGGATAAGAGTCAGTTTGGGTACACTATATTATATATGTATTGCGCTGTTTGTATAGCCTTATCTTGTTGTCCAATGTTTCTGGTCTATGATCGTCTGTTTTTCTGTTCTATGTCATTGAAGTTGACCCTGTGCCATTGAACGGGGTTTATGTTTATACGTTCGATTACTTGACTCATTCCTGTAGTTTTCATATGAATATTGTAATGGCTGTTTAGACAGACATTTAAAAAATCAACATTAGGATATATGTGGACATACCGCATACCTTATCTGGCAGAACAATATGATATATATCCTGATGTGTGAGACATAAAGGCAATGCAAACTCAATGTCTTGGCGTCTGTTGCGAATGCGGTTAAATATTATTTATGTGTAAGGTCGGTCTGACGTGTGTTTGTCTTCCACATTTGTAGCAAAACCCTCTAATGATATAAATTCTGGAGATGTATTACGATTAAATAAATACTGGAGATAGACAATGATTAATCGTCTTAGACCTGTCAGTATTGGTCTTATCAATGATTAAATGATTATCAACATGGCGATCCGAAGCGTAAAAATATACGGCATTTTCTAAGTCGGTTATATATTTGCTGTTTCATGTCTACTTTCGTATTATACATGGTCTCTGTTCGGTGATATATCATCGGTTACAAAGTGTTCCGACTGATTCAATGCAAATCGGAACTGTGGTGTTGCCTATGTATTTGCCTATTGTCAATCCTCAGTATATCGAACTAAGCGGAAAGAAAATTCGTAATATGCAGAAATATAGTGACAGGGCACGAATCTTGGTGTGGCGTTTTCTCCGTATTAAAGCACGTTTTATTTGATTCGTTTTTATTTACAGTGGTGATTTGTTTCCTGAAACCTGCCCTTATTGACATTCTACGTATATGTGGTTTAAATTATACTCTAGTATTGCATAGCAATACTGAAATCTCAGAAAAGCATATTAATTAATCAAAACAATATTTCCAGACATTATTCGGGATACTAAAACGTCTACGAAACTTGGTGTTGCGTTTTCTTCGATTTTTGGAAAGAAAAACAGACTGTTTAATATAAACATTGAGCTTGATAACAAAATGTATGAAGAAGCAGAATTGTTTTCGCGTAATTTCTTTTCTCTTTTTCGCTTTGCGGTAGGCATGTGCAAACGATTGCGTATTCAAACGAACATGTACATACATAAGACCATAATGGAGAAAGGTTTACATTCATGCATTACAAACACATGAAAAGCTTGACGCCAACTCTTGAGGCAAAAGGCCACCACATTATTAGTTCGTGTTTCGTGCTCGATTTGGCGGCTATTCGTTTGCTATTTTGTTTGCTCGAAACGGCGCAAACACGAAATTGCAGACATGAGCCACTATACTTCTCATAAATATGCTTCACGTTTGGTGTTACCAAGTGGAGTTTAGTTCTTAAGTTTGTTTCCGATAGGTTTATGATTGGTTCATGATTTTTAAGAATTTCTTCGCCGTCACAATATCGGAAAACTAAGGACAAAAACATATGTTGCTTTTTCAGCCAGTTTCAATTTACAAGCTGATAAGAATAATCATCAGTTTTCCAAATTCTTTAAAGACTTATTTTGTCTTTCTCTCACATAAAAACTTATGTTTAAGCGGTTGGATATCGGTAATTTCTATCCTTATACAAACAGTTAATTTGCAGCTTGTTTTTACTAAGATGTTTTGATAAATTAAAAGCTCATTACACGCAGTTCTGATTCAATCGAATTAACACATCGGATATCAAAACAACAACAAAAACAAATCAAGGCGATAAGATAGAAAATGAATTGAATGTATGTATCAGAATTTTTTGTTTTAACGCCGTCAGAAGAAATCGATCCTTTTTACTCGCAATGGATATTATCCACTGCAACACATATAATTTCCTAGAGTAAAATGTAAAATGTAATCATTTTTTTATGTGTGGCGGAATTTATTGATATTAGAATATTAAGCATTGTGAACCATGTCACTTCTTTCTGTGGCCCAGAATGTATTAAATACCCTACATAATACGATGAGAAGTTTGCACAAAATTATATAAGTTTAGTATCTGAGGACATGCAACATCAAACTAGATGCCACTTGATGGATCCAACTAAATCGAATGTGGAATACGTATAACCGAAGCAACATAATAAGTAATTATGTGCTGCTTAATTTTTTGTTCTACATGTGTATGCATATTTGGTTCTTTTCGTTTCGTATTGTGTCTTTTACAAGTATCGAATTGGAACCGGTCAGTTTATTACGCAAGTAGTCATTGCCTATTTAAGACACATTCTCTGCACTTTTACATTTTATCAATATAAAGTCATTCACCGAATTCTAGCGGTACATTGTGAAACCAATGTAGATACGCATACAAAAGTTCGTATGTTCCTTAACCATATATTTATATGTGTTCGTTTGGAAAGACACAAAACCGCCATTATACCAATACCTGTCATTGTTGCTGTCAGATCTTTAATACAGAAACATCTCAGTTCAGAAAGTACAACTGTCATGAAAACTAAAATATCTGCGTTGAATACACAATCAGGCTATATATTTCATAAGTGCAATGCGAACAAATGAATGAACAATGATTTTTAACAAAACATAATCTTCAACGCTTAACTCACTACTTAAATACAAATACCGAAGTACGAACAAAATAAAGAATGTTTCAAAGTTATTTACCTATCAATTAAAGCAATGTAAGCGTATTTAGTGTAATTGATGATTTATGTATGTACCTTGTTTGAATTATTGCAAAAATAAGTGCATCCCTCTTAATTTCTCTCTGAACCAATACATGTTTGAACCAACAATACACTCAAAGTACTGGTGGGGATTGTGCAGGGACACCAATTGGTGGAAACCCTTAAATGACAGGAAAGGCGGGGCGTTTTGATATTCCGTTTTGGACTATCGGAAGATATTGAAAAATGTGTTTTCGTGTTTAAGTTCAGACAAAGAAAATAATATCCCTTTATATAATTATATCGTATAAGTTAAATATAATGTTTTATAAGATGAAACTCTACTGAAAACTGTCCAGGTCGGCATTCTAAATTCAATACTGTGGTACTTCCTTATTGCAAAGAAACAACCCATTTCTCTTATTTTGATGACGGTCTGGGCTAATGGGAAAATGCTTAGATTCTCCAGCATGATAGACTAGTGGCTTTAAGTAGAGAAATAAAACTGTCTATATTTTCCAAATTAGTATAATTGGATGCTTTACCCGGATTTTATAACTATTTTTCACGGAATATTATTGTTGCTAACACGCAATTTAGGATATGTTTGGTATTTTGCATTTTTAAATAATACATGCTCCTGAACTTATGTTTTGTATAAATCATTCAAAACCATATGGTCATGCATTTTAGATACTTTTCGAAAAGAAACTCGACAAAATCAATACTTAATTATTAAAATTCAAAATGGTGGAAGGACTCCACCAACATTTTGAACTGCGCCATTGCATACCATACCCCAATAAAATGCAATATGTCAAATTTTAATACTTATATTTACATTCATTTAAATCTACAATTCTGCCAAAATAAATTGATTATTCAAGAGCATTTTCTCTTTTCTTTCTCTCGTTGTTGAATTAGAACAGCTATCGTAACCTAATTTTATACGACACTGACTGCACAGATAAAATAGTTCCTTATTTATATGTTTATTTTCTATTTATCTTTTCAAGGTCAAGAATATTATAAATACGTATTATTGCATACAATGTGTGTTTTCGGTCCATTATCGTGTTGTATTAAAACGCAAAACCCCGGGCGTTATCGGTAGAAAACGTGCATTATTCAGTAAATTCACGTGCCGTTAATGTCCGTTTTTTTGTTTTACATATGCGCTTTCAGGGCCCGCATCATAACAATGAAGGCTGAGCGACCTGGTTTCTGACCAAAAGTTGGTCAACGATGCAAACTTTTGCACAAAAACATATTTTAGCATATATAATGTAGCTGCATACAAATACCAAAACATGAAATAAACCACATATAACTTACATATTTTCTGTTTTCAGTTGTATTTTCCTGGCAAGCTGATGTGTTTACCAAATAGTTTTTTCTGCAGTTGTTTTGACTATTAAAAGCACTAAATTATGTCTAAAACGACTAACTTCTCCGAAATTTAGTTATTTCTGTCGATTTTATTCAGAACATACAACTTATATGGACATGATTCCATTACGTCGTATGCAATGAACAAAGAAATTTCAAATATTTTTTCTCTGATGCTGAAGATGCTGTACATTCTATCAAGAACATGTTTACATAATTTTCAGGATTAAATTAGTTATCAAAACAAATAATGGTAAAAGTAGGACTGAATAGGTAATTAATTGATTACCCAATAGGAATTGTGTGTAAATAATCCCAGTAATCCAGTCAATTTTCGAAAAAAAAAACACTTTCAAAACCAATGAACACTGCAAAAAAATGCCGTTGAAACAAAATGCAGCTGCCGAGTTATGTTGCGGCCCGAATCGAGCTTAATGTAAAACTTTTTCACTGACATCACTCATGACGTCATACAAGCACCCGTTATAGAGGATATTTTGAACTAACTGTTTTTGCATTTTCGTGACATTTAACAGCATTTTTAAACACAAATTAACGTTTCTTCAACTGTTCCATCCATCATGAAATTATTTACATTAAAATCAATCAAATTCTCGTTGCTTATTTTGTTTAAACTGCTTTACTGCAAATTACAGTTTTGCATGTTGCCAATAATTTTACTACGATTTCATTAAAAAAAATAGTTCCGTAGTAAATATGCCCCGCCCCTTGGTATTATTGCGCCCAATGACTGGACAGAAGTATCGAACAAACGCACGCGATGTCGATGGGAAATGCCATTGCACTTTATACAGAAATAAAGTGCAATTGATAAACAACAACCACCGTTAAGGAATGAAGTGTGAATGTAAATATTTAAAATTGGTAACAAAAAACTCCTTCTGATATAGATTGGAGACTATTTAAAGTGACACTCTTATTCAAAGTCAATGCATACACATGTATAACAAACATAAAATTTGAGTGACAAATCTTGAACAAATTACTTAATAATGCTTTTTACGGAAAATATTAATTAATGATAATTTTTTTTAACTAGCTGAAAACATAAACATATTAAATGATTGGTGAATGCTAAAAGATTTACATTGATCTACTATATGGTCATACGGTAGAAATACCGTGTTTTCTACACAATTCTTTTAAATTAAACTCGGTATCCTTTAACAGAACCATTGTTTTCGACATTTATTCAACCTTTCTGGTATATTTAAAATATTGTATTAATTGTAGTAAATCTTATTTGGGAGTAATAGTGCATCTTTTAACAACTACCACAATATGAGTCATCGGGAGCATCAAAGCAGTCTTGTCACTCTGGAGTATCAGATGAAAATGAAAAGTAGATTCACAAAATGAATATCCCTATTGCATTGTTTAGTGTCTTGATTTGCTCATTCTATGTTTAAGGAAAAAACGAGCAAGTTATAAATAATTATAATTGTCATATAAGTGAGCATTTTTGTTCTTTCGTGACATATACTCACCCAAAAAAGAAACGATACCGTATTAATATTTCAATTATTTCTTTAAAAATAAGTAAATATCCTTAAAAGTTAACTAAAATTAAGTGGTTATAGTTCGTGCATGTAAATCATAGGGATTAGCTAAATTCATTGAAGCATTTAAGTAAGCGACCTATCTTTAGATTTTCACGTGCAGCACAGGGTACGAGGTACATGGTACATGTTAAGTTAATGTGAATATTGATTTGTGTAAGGGTTGAAGTACAATTGAAGAAAAACACATTAATTATCCGGTTTCTTTCGTAACAAGTATGCCACGTTTGTCTACATATGAATCGGGCTATTGGTATGCTACAGGCAGGTAGTAGTAGTGAAGTCGCTGCACGTTGTAATGTGTCGCGTGTGACAAAATCTCGTCTGGCAGGTCGTTATCGAACACTTGGCACAGTAAATGATTGCCAAAGATCTGGCAGGCCGCGAGTAACGACCCCTGCGCTATATGAGGACGCCGCATCTACGTAACAGATATTTGACGGCAACGACCACCGCAGCTATAACACCTGGACGTACCAATGCCAGGATATGTGCTCAAACGGTGAGAAATAGGCTTGCCGAACATGGACTTTGGGCTAGACGCCCATATAACAGCCCGTGCAATACAACAGAGCGTCAATATAAACGTCGGGGTTGGGTACACCAACATCACCGTTGGACTCAACAACAGTGGAACACCGTGTTATTTAGCGACGAATCACGGTTTTGCTTGGATCACGCTGATGGACGCATACGTTGCTGTAGACGACGCAACGAACGTTTTTCGGACGCATGTGTACGTCAGAGAGATCGATTTGGGTAACCTAACGTTATTGTATGGGGTGGAATATTCTTTCATTCTCGAACCCATTTAGTGGAAGTGTAAGGTAGTCTAAGAGGACAACGATATCGAAATGAGATATTGGAGCCAGTTGTTGAACCATTCATCAACGCCAATCCGAACTTCACCAGGTTCCAACAGGACAACGCTAGGTGTCACACCGCTCGAGTTTCAACCACCTACCTCCAGAAGAGAAATATTCAAGTTCTTCCATGGCTTGCATTTTCCCCTGTCCTCGAGCATTTATGGGATGTCTTGAAACGCCGTGTTCGACAGCGTAAACCTCAAAACGCTAATGAGCTTGTACGTTTTGTGCACGAAGAGTGGGGAGCGATACCACAGGAGACTATTAAGACCCTGATTCAGAAAAGTGTCATAGAGAGAAGAAATAATGTGTAAAAGTTTCCAGGTATCGTGTTTTTTTGACTGAGTATATAATGGCCACTGCTTTGGAGAAGCGGGATCTGTGGTTTATTTGTTTAACACCCCTTTTTATCGCCAGGGGACACGTTGTCTTACACTGTGTCATTTAGCTGTTTGAACACCCCAGTGGTATTCTTGATTATCGTTACAAACGAAGTTCTCCATTCTGCTTTTGTTTTAAATGGCGTTACACACATTTTATCGTCTATTCCTTGTCTGAAAACATTTATATTTAATAGATTGCATAAGACAGGAGACAAACATGTATTCTTGTTTCTGCGTTTTCATTTATGAACACAAAACTTAAAGCAAAAGAAAAAAAAACTAGTTGATTTGTAAAAAGCTGAATGTGTCATTCGGAGAACAATGACGAGTAACATATTGTTCGCACTAACAGGGATAAGTGTGGCTAGTTTTGTGTTTTCCAACGCGCAGCTGATCATTAGTCATTTGCCTCTCGTTAAAGTTATTCTTTGTGTTTGCCAAAGCACGTTTTCTTTCCTGCTGCGAATTAACTGTACTGCCCACAGTTTTTGTTTTAGCGCATCATACTCAACATATGGTAAAACGCAAAATAAGTTGTTATGAAATTCAACCTGCCATACACGATTTTAGCTAAATGTATTTTGAAACATGGATTCATAGTTCTTCATTCGGAGTCGATTTTTTATAATGCGTTCTTAGACAGTTTAGATAGTACAATATTGTAAACATAACTTGTGCTTAAAGCATTATCTTAAAATTCCAGAGCATTGAATGGGTTCTAGTCCTGAAGAGAGCGATAATTTCAGCTGAAAGAAAGCATGGATGGACGGATGTGGGCATGCGTGTCGTCCGCAATCTTCACCATTGATACTTTACACTTCGAGAAATGACTTATATCATGAGCTTCTCAGCGGACCTCGGTGAGGGACTGAATTAAATCAATTATTTGGGCATTTGAGATTTTTTTTGGTCATTGTTTAAATCGAGCTTTGGACACGTCAAAGCTGTCTTAGTCATGGTTTTGATCATTGTTTATTACAAGCTCTAAACATGTAACTGACCTCACTAAATTCTGCATCAAAAGTTACGTATTTGTTATTTAAGAGAAAGGCATACAGTACTAACAAAGGAAGTCACAATTATTTTTCAAGAAATCAAGATCGATTTGTATATGTATTTATAAATGTCTAGTCTACTCTTTAATTTATAATGACCACCTTATGCGGTTTTGTAAAACAGAGGAAGCAGAGACCGAAACTAAATATTTCAATTTTTGAGTTATAGAATGGTGAAAACCTTGTGGAGGACGGGCGTTTGTACGGGCGGGCGAGAACAAATCCGCGTAAATATGTAATGCATTTAAACAAAGAACATGCAAATTATGCACAAAACAATAGTGTAAACAGAATTGAGAAGAAAGCCTCAAGGCTTACACTATGTCTCGCTTCTGTTGGTCATTCACGCTGCTTTGGCTGGTGCGCAAGTTGCGGTGACTCGAATAAATATAATCTCATAGGCGTATGGTTTAAACCATGGTATGTAAAACAAGTTGTTTTAGTCTGTAATCAGTTATCAACCATTTGCTAACCAATTTTACTGCTAAGCTATGGAAGCATCGTTATAAATAAACATACTCATTCCATTGCATTATAAGACACATCGGACATGTATGACATTAAACATAACCATAAATGACGTTGCTTAGAAAAACACGATACAATATGCGAAGGAGAATTTCCCCCGAATCGTTGTGTCTACAGTTCATTGTCGTTTCGTTGTGTCTACAGTTCATTGTCGTTTCGTTGTTTCTACAGTTCATTGTCGTTTCGTTGTGTCTACAGTTCATTGTCGTTTCGTTGTGTCTACAGTTCATTGTCGTTTCGTTGTGTCTACAGTTCATTGTCGTTTCGTTGTGTCTACAGTTCATTGTCGTTTCGTTGTGTCTACAGTTCATTGTCGTTTCGTTGTGTCTACAGTTCATTGTCGTTTCGTTGTGTCTACAGTTCATTGTCGTTTCGTTGTGTCTACAGTTCATTGTCGTTTGGGCCATTCCCTTGTGCCCCTTAACATGAATTATCTTTAAATGTTCGACTACTTCCTGTATTTTTCATTGTTTTATTATCTTGTATCAAGTAGCAAACGGTTAGATATCATGTACGTGTCAATTTGACGTAAACTAAGACATTTACATAAAAGCTTGTGACGGACTGTGATGTCCTATCTTTGGCCTGTCAGTATCGATTTTAGCAGTGATTGAATGTTTATGCGGCGCAAGTAGAGGTTCCTTTTTCATAGCCGATGTTGTATAATATTGACGGCATGAATACAGATTCTTTCCTATCAAAAGTCTTCAAGTTACTCTAGTTTTTCTATAAATGATACAATTTTGTAATTAAAAGCGTGCATCTGCAATTGTGCTTCAAGTTACAACTGAATTAATGAATTGTACATATATCTTTTCAAAATCGAAATGAGTATATTTTTGTTTTATTTTGCTGACTTTCACGGAATCAAGAGGAAATGGAAACAATAAAGACCAAAACAACAAGTTTAATGCTTTAATGCAGTTAATGCTTTTACAAGATTTCCTGATATATATATATATTGAGTGGATATATTTTTGGATAAACCATCTAAATATTTAACTGTTTATAGTTAGGCCAAACTATTTTTATTTCTATTTAAATTTTCCATATTTTTCCGTAAAAAACTATTACTTTTTGTTGCAAAAAACGTTTAATTACACGTTGTTAGATCGCCGGATTGTAGAAGGTATCGCAATTGTCATTGTCCCTTTGTCGTCGTCGGTGTTGTCGTTGAAAGATACACTGCTGTAAAACGGTACATGTGTTTTCTTGTACAATGCGCAACTATAAAGATAATCAATGCCCTGGCGCTATAGTTTGGTTATATGACTGACCTGGATACTCGAGATATAGATAATTTGGGTAACTTTTGACTTTAACGAAAAACAGAAACTTAAACTATTGTGTATAAGGAGTTAAGAAAAAAAAGCTCGTCGTCCGTCGACCTCCTTCATGATGTTGTTTTAGACGATTGTACATACAGTTTCAACCAAAATACCTAAAATAGGAAAATATCAATGGCTGGTCTGTACTAATTAAAAAACCTTGCACTATAGAGCGATTACAGACTTGCTTAAAGTAACGTTTTATTATTTGACATTATGTATATATCAATTACCAAACATGATCCTATCCTTTCCGGTTATCCAACATTTCTTAGTAATACAAAAACCAATCTCAACCCTTAAAAAAGGATTGTTGCTTTGTAGGATTAACTTCATTCTCTCTGGATGGTCCATTATAACATGACTACTACAACAAACTTGTCAAAATCAAGACGTCTGATTGTTTGGCACAGATTGACGCGTATATCCGAAATAATAGACTATTTTCTCGAAATATGAAATAATATCAGATTCTGGGCACCAGCCAATATTTTTGTCCATAAATTCCGATTAATGTGGCTTTTTTAAGCCTAAACGATATACGTTTTGCGCTGAATATTTCCTGTTATAGTTTTTACCTACGTGAAGTATACTTCTTTTAAATTCTATATAGAACATTTATACACTAATTCTAGTAAACCAGAACTTATAAGATAGCATCTCCCTACACTTAATTCTTTGTTTCATAAATACTTTATGTTGTTATAGTTTATAATTTAGCATTTAACATAACTTGGCAAAGAGTTACTTAAGTCATAGTAAATACCGCCCATTTCATACCATTTGCCAAACAAAATCTCGATGTTACATAAATGTAAATGCGCATGCAATTAGTTCTGTTATATGAGGTCTTGGCTACAAAAACATCTTGGTTTAATATTGACGCATGGAAATAGTTCAAACAAAATAACAATGATGTCATGATAACAAAAACAACAAATCCATTAACAAAGTTGGAAATTGTATTTGATGAATCCCATGCAAACAGACGAATCAATTATCGTATTGTTACTGTTTTATTATTTTTACTGAAAATACTAATGGCTCTGTTTGAAGATGATTGGTTTATTGAATATTACATTTTGTGTCTCTTTTACGCAAATATCGTATTCATATCATGGGGTGATTTTTTAACACTGATCTGAATGTTTACCTATGCTTCTTAAATGATATGGACGACATTGGTTAACGAATTATTCAACTTATTCAATATTTTGTATTGTCCGTATATAACACATGGTAACTAGAAAAGAAATCATGTGGGTTACTGAAATGGAGGTTTTCTTTTGAACATTAAATATTTCCTTTGAATACTTTCATAATCATTCCATCTTTGTGTATTTTCCACTTGACCATAAGCTTATATTATAACTGTAAGTAAGTTTTGGACTCTCACTATTCTATTATTTATATACTTTTATTCTTGTTTTAAACACTATATTGAAGACGACAACAACACAGCACGTGGAGATGTAGCAGATTGATTTATCAATAACTCCGCAAATCCTAAGTTATAATGATTCCTTAACAAATGTTAAATGAGAAATGATATTTATGATATTTTCAAGCTTAAACATAAATATATACATAAACTTACGAATATGTATGTTTACATCACAGACCATCAATATGCTTATTCTTAAATCCCCAAACATCTCAACATTATGATACAATAGCTTCAAATACAATAACCTGTAGTTCTATAGAAATAAATAATGAGTATGTTTTTAGGAATAGAGTATATGGCTAAGTGACGATGCTCAAACTTCTCATTATAATTTAAATTAATCCCACAGACACAACAACGGTCATCAACCTCTCGTATATTGTTAACTAAATGCAAATCACGAATGTTTCTATGTTTTCCGTTAGAAGATATGCCAGTTTTTGCTTTCTTAACATATAACTATTAAAAAACATAGCATTAGGTGAACTCAGTAAATCAGTAAATCAGTATCTGTTTCCACGAAAATAACTGGGTATTGTCATACAAAAGAAAATACATACTTTTCATCGTTTCGAAATTATCGTCAGACACGTCTGAGCGGCATTTGTCAAGGACACTTAAAAGACGATAAATATCTTATTGAGCAGAATGTTAACATCTAGTAATCAATCACTTCAATCCTAGAACGTGAAGTATTTTAATAAATTTTGAATTAAAATGCTGAAGAGCCATAGAGGAAAGATTTGCGTGATGGTCAGTTGATATTAAAAAAGGACGCTTACATTGCGTTTTACAAAACATGTATGATTAAGTATATGATGACATAATATAATAATAACTGAATACTAAGAATGCAATAACCTGCTCAATGAAAATCAAGCGGGCTTTAGAAAATTACACTGTAGTGTTGACCATATCATGTACTCCATATTTTAGCTGAAATTTGTAAACGTAAAAATAAAATGGTGTTCTGTTGTATTATTATATATTTTCAGAAAACTTTTGATCAAGTACGGAGTAATGCGTTTTCTCTCTGTTTTTAAATAATTTATTGACAAAAATGACATAAGTTTAGTTCAATCTGATGACAATTTCGACATGTATATAAAACTGACTGTTATATTATATGTAGTGCTTGCAAACACAGATGATGATCTCATGTCAGTACTTAATACATTTAACGAATATTGCACAAAATGCAAATTAGATTCAAATTTTGACAAAAATAAGATAATGGTATTGAAAATGTAATTTTATCATACATAACCCAAAAATTGAGATGGAGATAGTTTTAAATATACTGGTATTCTTTACTCTAAACACAGATTTGCATATGCTTAAAAGCACATAGCTAAACAGGCATGGAAAGGCTTATTTAGCATATAGAAAAGTAAGAAATCTAGACGTATCTATGGATTGTCCACTTTAATTGTTTGAGAACTTGTTTTCCAATTCTTATGGATGTGAAGTATGGGGATACTCAGACGTTCACCTGTTAGAAAAAGTGCATACAGACTTTACGAAAGATATATTACATGTTAAACGTAGTACTCCTCATATTATACTAAATGGAGACATTGGAAGATACCCCATTTATAATGTTATCAAGAAACGAATTATTGGCTTCTGGTATAATGTGATATCAAAAACTGATAAACTTTCTTCATTGTTCTATAAATTCATGTACTCTGACTTTGTCCATAATTCTTAAATGTATAACTGGTTAACAATTAGTTGAATGTGGTTTAAACTATGTACGAGTATGTATGGATAAACTAAATAATGATGGTTTAAGAGATATGTTGTTAAAGAAAATAAAACAAGTCTTCCAAATCAAATATGGCATAGCAATGTCTTTGATCCCAATAAATGTCTTAATTATGGTATGCACAAACATGAACATAAATATGAACATTATTTTTATATATTGTCACCCTACCAACAATGTACAACATTTAGTTAATTTTAGAATGTGTTACAATCGTCTTCCGATTGAAAACTTAGATGGGCTAATGTTTATGTTTGATTGAACTATAGGAGCAAAACCTGAAGCCAGAAAAAAAACAACTTAACAAAGACCCTGGCTCATTTATTAATGCAAAGATAAAGAACAACTTCACTAATCAAAATTGATATTTTATCTCTGTGCTTTCTGAAATATCTATTTGAAAAAGAAAAGAAACGACATTCCAATTATAAAACGAATTTTAACTTTTGAGTTGGCCTTTCAATCACAATTAAAATGTGTAATCGTTGAGCGTGTGCTAACGTTAATCAAATTATAAAAACGATGAAGAGTTGTAAATGATTTGCGTGACAGGCATTGGAGAATTAAGGAAGAATGATACTCATGCATTTAAGAATGCGCGTTCGTCGATCTTCTGTGAACAAATTACCACATTTTTTTAATCATTTGCCAGTTAAAACGTGGCATATTGAATCAAAACATAGCTTCAACTATCTTGCTCGTTTCGAATCAAGACACAGCCGATTCATCAATTATTTATCATTTTTGTTTAGAAAACATTCCATGTTGTGAATATTCATGTCATATACATTCTCCTTAAATAAATAAGACTCGATAATCAGATGTCTACAATAGATGTTTTACTTCAAGCAAAGTACAAAGTATAAACCATGATGAAATTTTATCACGGCATTTTGCATCAGTTATTTGTTTTCTTTTACAGCTTAGAGTCACATGACCCTCTTCAATGGGGAAAACAAACAAATTATGTTGCCTAGGCAATGTTCGCTTTATTCGAATGTTATACCTACATAAATATACTTTTATTCTATAGACGGATTGAGACGGACTGGCTTCCTACAAGTGTATTATATTTCTGATAGTTTTGATTGAAAAGTCTATTTTTGTAATTGGACATTGCTTTTATTTTTAAGTCAACTATCTGAAGAAATAGGTTTTTGTTCTCTATATATATATCCTAAATACAAATTAAAAATATATTTGATAGACTATTTTCACAAAGGGAAAACTCGATTTTAGAATGATGTGCGTCGTTGTTTGGGGTGGCCGGCGGCAGGGCTACCTAAAACTCACCTATGGCATCAAATTAATTTAGTTAGGTTTGACACATACTGATCAAACTTGGTACATAGGAAAAGTTATTGTAATCCTTTCATGGAATCGCGTTTGTGGTCCCTTTGGTCAAGGTCAAGGTCACTGTTACTATAAATAGAAAAATGGTTGGTACTGAATAGCTAGGGTTGACATATTGTGACCAAACTTGGTATATAGGAAGAATTTATAGATACCTTTCATGTGGTTGTGATTATGGCCCTGAGAGATATGGGTTAGGTAAGGGTCACTGATGCTATAAATAGAAAAATGGTAAGTACTGAATAACTTAAGTAAGGATTGTGACCAAATTCAGTATATAGGAATTGTGTTTTGGGCCCGTAGGGTCAAGGTCACTGTTACTAAAAATAGATAACCGTTTGACGCTGAATAACTTAGCTTAGGTTCGACATATTGTGACCAAGCCTGTTCTGTAGGGAGGGTTTCTGGAGAACTTTAATTGGTTTGTGATCGGCGCTCTAAGGGCCAAGATCAAGGTTACTGTTACTAAAAATAGATAACCGTTTGGCGCTGAATAACTTAGCTTAGGGTTGACATATTGTGACCAAGCCTGTTCTGTAGGGAGGGTTTATTGAGAACTTCAATTCGTTGGTGATCGGCGCTCTAAGGTTCAAGATCAAGGGTACTGTTACTAAAAATAGAAACAAAGAAAAATTGCAACTGAATTTCACAACGAAGGCTGATGTACTTGTGTTAATCATTGAAAATCTGGTTTTGTCGAATCGCGGCGTTTTATTATACGTTTAATATTGAATCGAATAAATAAGTGTGTTTTTTCAAAATTGTGGAAGTTTCGGATTATGTCTCTGTATTTTAAACAAAATTTGTAGCATTTTAGGAGTACTACTATAAAGTTAATACACATTTAACTCCTTACAAAGTATGTCAAGGTCTTGTATGAAATAACAATCCATGACTGGAATACAAGTTGCTTAACTTGGAATTGGATAATTTACGGCATTTGTTTATATTTGTTATTCTGTTGATAATCGTTAACTGAAAGACTCGTATCGAGATTTTATTTCAAAATAATAATTTTGAATATTTTGTAATAGAGAAATAGTGTAAATCTTCTTTTCGGACTTAGTTTTGCCCAAATCCCGTTTTGTTAAGAAGGAGCTGTAATATCTAATAGTTTCAATGTATTGCGGTATATTATTCATACATTTTAGATATTTCAAATAGTCACCATTTGGAATTTGGTGTATGAATTGCATATTATCAAAAGAAAAATCTTTTTTTAAGACTAAGATATGTTTTAGAAAGAGTATTCCATTTTCGTGTCATTGTTTAAAATATACTTTTTCTTTATTGCATATTAATTCGGACTTAATCCAGAATATGACCTTTCGCATGTGTGTGTAGCCTTGTTTCGTTTCAAACATATTCCTAGGTGTTAGGATGTTTTGAAAAAAAAGTTGACTTGACTACAAAAAAGATTGATATCTTTTCCGTACAGTTTACATTCAAATATAGTATTTCCACCATTCACATATAGTATACCATTAAACGGAGATTTCCCATGATTACTATAATTAATCAAATCTTTTTATTCAGCTTGGTCAAATAGCTTGTATAAATGTTGTTAGATTCAGATCACACAGTTATCAATTTTCCCGGGAAATGTTTAACTGTTCTCTTTTGATTTTATCAGGTTTATTTTCCCTAATAAAAGCGAAATGTATTTTGATATTTTGTCTATCGGTTGATCAAGTGGATTTGGCAAAGTAGTGAAAGAAAAATATTAGATTTGAAAGGGCAAATGTTTTGACTACATAAACTTTTCCAAACAAGGTTAATTTCCTGTATTGCCATTGTTTAAGACATTTGTCAATTCATGTACTTTTGGTATAATATTATTTGTCCAAAAAGATTCTCTATTATGTGAGAAGATGATTCCAAGTGCTTTTGCAGATGTAGAGATCCGGATAAAACGATTTCCTTGATCATTTCTTTTCCAATTCAGCTACTGAATTGAGGCACCATCTCGAAATACGACACATATGAGTAGCCCCGATAAATATGAGTTATTCAAATGTTCCACAACCTCTTAATGTTAGTACTAGTCTTATATTTTCCATCTTATATCTTAAATCTTGAAGTTGTTCAAAACTATCTTATTCTTAGGGTGGCTAATTCTTCTGCATAGTACTACGACATAATTTCCTTTATTGAGGATCATTTGATATTTCTGATATGTAATTTACGTTTTCGTTTGTTAATTGAAGGATTAAGCACAGTGTTGAAGTAAACGCCTATTACCAGATTCTTTTTATTATTGCTTGCTACACATTTTTTATTATTGTGTTGAATACAATTGTATTGTTATCATTTGGCCAATAAACATTAACTGGAATGATACATTTGTTATTATATTTTATATTGTAAGTGTTATAAAGCAACTTACTTTTTACTCATTAAAATTTGAATAAAGAAAAATAATTACAAGGAAGCAAGTAGCAACTATACATACTTGATTATACGAAGATAGGAATAAAGGTGCATTTATGCTGTTCAATCATTATAGATACGACCTATATGCCTAATTAACTTGTTATATCACATAAGATAATTTGAGTCTCAAAGCAGGAAACAAATACTTTTTAACATTTATTTTCATCGAAACTATAAATGCATTCTTTGGTTTACTAACTATTACGCATATGGCACTTAAAGCCTAAAATGTTTAACCACATGTGACAATTTAGCTACAGAATAGGAAATATTGTAATAAAGATTATTTCAATTGAGTTATGACATTAAATAACTAAATAACATGTACAACAGCACCAGTAAAATTAAACTACACAATAGGAAAAGCTTTTCAACAATTGTTTCATTGTCACTTTATGCATAATATGGCGTACAAGCTATTTAAATATGACACTAAATGGCGTAGAAGCATGCTATTCAATTAAGATAAATTGAGCTGCAAGATCGTAATAAAAAGTAACAGAAGTGTTGCATTATAAGCAAAAATAATATACAATCGAGCAACTAATCTTGTATGATTAAGAGAAATGACATTTTATAGCTTAATAATATAATATACAACATACGTATTAAAACTTGATAGTGGTCTCTTTATCACAACGTGTTTATCAAACAGTAGATTGTAGCAGGATGATCTTTTCGGTGTAATGATGTGTTTATTTATAATGCTGTCTTTGATGCAGCTATTCTGTTTCATAAACGTTAGCATGCTAGTTTTGGCATTTTTCTAAGACCAGGGTAGTTGTAACTAGTGTTCAAAGTCTTTAAATGCAAAGTGCGCAATAGTATCGCCGTGGCACCTGATGGAATGCGGCCATTTCTGTTCTAGACTGACTTTATCTCGTCTTGCAATATAAGTCTTATCGATGTAAAGATTTGCTGGTTAAGGCGGATGAGGTCATTGATTACACATAATTTGCTTTGTCCTAGTTTGTTTTGTAACATCACACTATCTTTGGTCAATCGCGACACAAAATGGACGATAAAAGGTCTGAGTTTGTTATTTTGATATCTCCCTAGACGATGACCAGTGTCTATTTCCGTTTCATCTATGTCAAGTTCTAAGTTCTTTATCTTTATTACTATTAAATATGAGGCTACTGTGTTTGATGGAGTTTCGTGTACGTCCCAGACTGGTAGACCGTACACAAGGATGTTGTTAATTCCTGCGTATTGTTCCAGATCATTCATTCTTTTTTTCTCGATTTATTTGTCAACAATTTCCTGAAAGGTATCTAAAGAATACTTATTGGAACTTTTCATCCTCTGGTACCATTCTATTTCCCATACAGAAACGTCATTTGGATATGATCAAACATAATTTTATACCTTAACGAATAATACTACACTTTAAAATGTTATACAGAATGTACACGTGTATGCTTTTCTTCGCACGATCTTGACGTACTTAAGATGATTATGTATTAATATTATATATTTTTTTGCAGTTCTATATTGCGACTTTGGGTTCGAAATATTGTTTTAATTGGATGGTTGATTTTCTTAAGCATTTGAACGGAGGGCTTGTTTTTGATATATTATATAAATATGATATTATGTAGGCCTTCAAAACATTGCCCTTTAGCTATATAACTTTCATGCAAAAAATGTATTGAAGGAGCTAATGATTTAAAGATGAAAAGTTTCTCTTTGCTTCATATTTAATATAAATTATGACAGAGTATAGTTCATAACTGAAGCACCTCCAGGACATAACCAAACTTAAAATCAATGTAGTGGGATTGGAAAACCTACAATTGTCAAGAGTGAAACATGTGTAAGTTATATATCCCCTTTTAAATGGAAGTATTTTATCCCTTTTATTGAAAAAAATACAAACAAAATCAACCCAAAGTGATGGCTGTTTCCAATAACATTTCTTCAAATATTCCAAACATTTAATTAATCTAAAGCAATCCTAAATCGTTTCTGTTTGTGTATTTTCAAAACACAGAAGAACAATTCTGTGTCAGAAAATTCGTACACTATAGAACAATTATTTATCAGTCTGCTAAAAATTACGAAAATATGTATGACGTCATAGTGTTAGTACACAACATATCACGTTTAAGGACATATCCTTTATCAGAAAGTATATCTTAACTTTGCGGGTAGGAACATAGGTGATAGGCTAGGTTATACAACATTAATTCATTTCAATATACACTTCTTTGTAAAAAGGTAACCATTGTTAATTGCAACCATACATTTCATAAAATTCAAGTCAATATTTATGCAAAAAGCTACAGAAACAAGCTCAGTAGCAAAAGGTTTAAACATAAACCCGGTTTAGTGGTACTGGGAAAACGCCAAAGACATAGAACACAAACTCACAAACAAGAAACATAGAATAACAGAACAATCATAAAAAGTATGCCGCGTTTCTCTTTAGAAAGTCACCGACTTACCGTACTTTTTTCACGGAATCCATGTTGCATCAGGCCGGAAGAAAACAAAGTTCTAGTCCAACAGAAAACTTTTATTCTCTGAGATATAATAATTGCAGGTATTGAAAAAAATAATAACAACTATAAATTAAGCGCATTACTTAGAATTAAACAAATTATCAGCCTCATGTAGCATTCTTAATCTCAAATATAGAGAGTGCATCCTGGACCTCATCCGGGTACTTGGCCTTAAGTTATACCTTAAAGCCAAAATAGTATCTTTGTTTTACTTTCGATGTCTATTTTTGAACAAAAAACGGAAAATGTCGAGAAGTTGCGATTTGAAGGATTATTGTGATTGTTTTTGAAATAATGATTAAGTCAGTTCGTTATGTTAAGAGGTCAAATCCATTTTATTCTTTCGTTTGTGATTTAATTTATACGAGATCAATTAGCATTTTATTTTGAATAGAAGAAATCTTAAATTTCAACTGATTTCATCCTTTTAAATCAAAATTGTTTTTGCTTCCATTGTTATGCAATGTCAATACCGTAAATCCTACTGCAGGCCGCAGGCCAATTTATCGTTGGTATAAAAAAGGAGTCGACACTTTAGCGGCAACGTGGCTGTAAAATGTATTCCGAGGATTACAAGCGACAGACGGTATAATTTATACATCACGCTATATGCAAAGTCTGGAGTTTTGCTTTACATTTGTGTAGGCGAGCGAAAGTATTTATATCATAAAATTAGTTGTATTATGGGCCTATGTTTCAATGATCCGTGAAATGTTTGAAAACTACTAATTATAATGAATATATTAACACATACAGAAAGAACCTTAAGGATCACAAAATGCACAAAAATAAAAAGTATGAAAATAACAGTCTCTTTTTAATGAGACTGTATAATGACAGCGTTGAAAGATGCAACATTGTAAACGCACACTAACACCGGTATAAGACGTATAAGTTCCTTACCACAACATTAAATTGATGAATCTAAAAAAATGACTTCTAAATAGTTAAGTAGAAATTTCTAAGAGAAAGCATACGTAAGGTAAACTCGTACCTATAAAAATATATTTTCAAACAAATACTTGTTTAAGTTATTTTTTATGCATTTTGTATTAAAACAGGCAAGACAGTATCTCCGTTTACGATAGATAAGTAGATAATTCACTCTCTTTGTCTAAACTATTTGCACGACATGAGACAATGCCGTGTCAAAGGCTTACATGTATGTACTAAATGACAAGTCTCTGTGCTTCTAAACGTTCGTATTTCCCTTTCGGCAGAACATCGATGTAATGGTCAACTTCGACTTTTTTTCGTCTTATCATGGTTGTTAAGACAGACATTTAATATATATGTTTGGACATACCATATAGGTTATCTGTCAATACAAACTGATGTATCCCGATGTGTGTGACATAAAGGCAATACACACTCTATGTCTGGGCGTCTGTTGCAAGAACGGTTATATATTATTTATTTACAAGGTCGTTTCGATGTTTGTTTGTCTCCCACATTTGTCATAAAACCCTATAATTACATACATTCTGGAGATGATTAATCGTCTTAGACCTGTCAGTATTGGTCTTATCAATGATTGAATGGTTATCAACATGGCGATGCAAAGCGCAAAAATAGACGGCATTTTCTAAGTCGGTTATATATTCATATATAGATGTTGTTCTGTCATATATTCCCGATCAGTGCTCCGATTGATAACATGTTAATCGGACTTATACTGCTATTCTTCTGTATACACAGTTTTACTTTAGTTACAGTGGTAATTTGTTTCCCGTGAGCTGCTTTATCATTGTAAAGCAATGCTGAAATTTAAGAAAAAAACATAATAAATAAATAAAAAAAAATATTCGCAGACATTATTTCGGATAGTTAACAGAAAATTGGAAAGCAAAAACAGACATATCCAGAATTGTCTTCGCGTGGTTTTCTATCACTCTTGTTCGCCTTCCGGTAAACAGTTGCAAATGATTGCATAACTAATAGAACATGTACCTTACTGGAGAAAAGTTTACATCCATGCATCGCGACCACACGAATAGGCTTGGCGCCAACTCTAGGGCCAAAAAAAACCAAACAAACCCCGCCACGTTCTCAATTTGGCGGATTTTCTCCTGCTATTTTTACTGCCCAAATTGACGCAAACACAAAATCGCAGACATCAGCCACCACACTTATCTCATTTTAACATAAATTACGGTTTTACCGAGCGGAGTTATTACCGCTAAAGATAGTCTGCAGTCGGGGTAATTGTCCACTGCACAACAATATATTTTATTTTAAACAAAGTCTATACCATTGACAGGATTTGTCAACATAACAGCGGATCTATTTTGAAGCATTCAAAAGACACAATATAAGCAGACA
This sequence comes from Mya arenaria, assembly GCF_026914265.1. NCBI lineage: Eukaryota > Metazoa > Mollusca > Bivalvia > Myida > Myidae > Mya > Mya arenaria. The sequence goes on along the minus strand of NC_069125.1, from coordinate 51,836,059 downwards.
TTATTAGACAGAGTTATTTATTCTTAATTATAAACAAATAACATGTGAGTGAAATTTTGAATAAGTTGGAAATAATATATATACACAAAATGGATATATCGCTTATCGCATGTGTTCGTATTATGAAACATTGGGAAATACAAATATTTACTACTCTTACAAACATGTGATGTCTTTCATACCGCTATTTCATCGTCGTTAAAGGAATTCTTATCATGACAAAAACTGTTCTTTTATTTGTCAAAGACAAGGCATATTAAAGTTTGGCCCAGAATTCAATATATATCCTAAATAGTACCCTGGCTAGGTTGTAAAATTATTACATAATTCTAAAAGCTTGCAACCTGCCAAGTTTTGATCAATAAATACGTAGGTGCCACTTGGTGGCTCCAACTACATTTTATGTTGCGTTCGTATGTGTCTAAACATCATATGTGTTTCATTATATTTCGGTCTGGTGTTTCTACACTCTGTGTGTCCATTGTTAACTGTATATGACGTGTTTATGAATAAATTATATGATTTCTGAGCTTATAATGGCCAATTTGACGTCATCATGACTACAATTGGACTACATAGTATGCTGGATTGTGTATAAAGAACACTGCCTCATCTGTAACAATACAACTCAATGTCGAGCACGTATTTCATAATGTGAAAAACTGGACAATATAAAAAGGACACCAATTGTAGAGTATCCTAGGAAAAGTACGGTCGACCGAAAACAATAATCTACTCATTTCTATGTCGCATGCTAGTTTTATACAGATGATAAACATCGACTAGTGCCAAAGATAAACATGGTTTTGTATAGAGATAGAGTAATATGTATAATTGTTTTGGGGTCTTATTTATTTCGTCATTTTTAAGCATCTTCTGCTTTTTTTCATATAGTCAGATATGGACCTATTATTAAAAAAAACAACGTGACAGGCAATGTAATTAATATAATTTTGTAAAAGAACAACTAAAGAAAGATAGAAACCAATATTTACACGCAGTACAGCTCGAAACCGTGTCCTCCTTGTCTGTAGTCGGGCACCGTGTACTTTAGACCATAATTAAAGAATGCTCATGACGAGTGTGTTTTCATTATAAAACACAATACGAAAATTGTCAAAATTTCCATATTTGTTGTTAATGTTTTAAAAACAGAGGGAGGGTAGAGTCAGTCGGAACCAACAATCAATACTTGATAATAGTTGCTAATGGATAAAAGGCTTTAGAACGACATCGTTAAGCAAAACCTTTTAGGACAAGATCGCAGACACGACCGCTCGTGCTGCAACGCACATTCAAAGGCAACAAACAAGCCGCGTCTAATGATGCTGTCTAACTAAACGTGGAAAGGTTATATTACATTATTACCTTAGGTGTTTGTCTGTTGGTGTTAACACATACGTTTACGTCCATTTGTGAGATAAACTTTCAGAACAAAATGGTATTGTAGATCTCGAAATACAGGTTTTTGCATGAATTATATGCTTATCGAAATAGCCATCCGAGCGGAAAAAGCCGGTATTCACTACACCGGCAATATGTATTATTTCTTTCCTCACTTTTGCAAAATACTCTACTTGATGATATATTATACCGGTCACTATATTTTTGAAAACAAATAAGTTGATGGATTATGTGGAATTTTCTTGTTAAATGATTTAGTAGCGTACGAAACGAACTGACGACATTGATGGCGGCTTAACTTTGTACCATTCATTATTATTCTCGTCGACGATTCCTACTTATTCTTAGCTCTTGAATAAAGGATTAAAGCTAAGTGTTGTATTGAATTGCAAATAGATCAATCAAAATAACAATATTGCCACGAAAACAAAGTCAACAAATCCCAATTTGTGTTGATTACAAAGTACGATATTGGTCAGTCCAATGCAAACAAAGGAATGAAAGATAACTAAATTTGCCTTTTAGAAATATAACAATAGCGTTCTAGCTGAACATACAAGGTACAAGATACATGATACAAAAAGTTCCATCTAAAGTCGGGTTTACGATAACAAACATCATAAACTCAATGAGTAATTTTCCGACATGAATAACAAACATACATAACATAACAAAACACAACAATGAACATCTAATCTGAAAATAAAAGCATATAGTTTTAAATTTGTTATATATTGGATAGAGTATTTAGAAGAGCCATTTCTAATTATATTCATGCAGACAATTACAAAAAGTAAGGGTGAATTGAGCCCTGTATATTATGATAACATCAACTAGTTTCCCCGGCTGTACAGCCAATCCGCATGCGCATGATTCCCTAGTTGACATACTCGTATTCCTGTAAAATGGTTAGTTCTTTCAAGAGTATAAATTAAGGATAATTAGAGTATACACTTCAAACAGAAAGTTGATAGGTGCATTTTATTCATAGGAATTCTAGCCTGGTATAGTTATTTTTAGTTTAAAAAAATGTTATAAATTATATTTGTTTTAATTCACTTTGAACGAAAAACAAATTTTGGAAAGAATTGCTAGGAGGTACAAAATTTATCATGTTATTTAAATGCTACTAGATTTTGCTGACATAATCAGAAACAGTAACATACAAAAAATGTAACATACAACAATTTACCATCCAAATCTCTGCCCGGCCACCGTCCTGACAATAGCAGCACATACCACTGTTTAAGAATGCTAATTAAACATACCAGATCGGAACACATAAATGAAAACTTGCTGGAAAAAACCCACTACATGTGTTCGATAGATGTTAATGATATATAAATTTGAAACAATCAAAAATAAACATTAGCCCGTGTTACTTAATATTGATATAGTACTACTAATTCAATTAAAGACCTTGTCTAGTGGGTAAGCCATCCCACTGAAAACAAAACTCATTTCCGTTAAGACAAGGGATTAAAGACAGTCAGTGAAACATCTCATAATTCCCAATATCTTCTTATTTTTAAGATTATTTGCACATTGAGCTTTTACAAGAAGAACCTGTCCAGGTGCGGATCAACCTTCTAAATTCTAGGTAGTTTTAAGAGCACCTAATTTCCTTTGGAAAGCTATTCCATACATGCCTATCTTTAAAGCGAAGAAATCTTCCATTATTTAGTTTTTCATACTGATAGCACATCTACACAATTTTCATTTCTGAGATTAAAATTAGATGTCTTAAATGTTGCAATGTTTTGAAAATATTCTGGCAAGATACCTTACAGACATTTGTAAGTATCAATTGTGCTGCTCAGATATAATGTTGACAATTGAACTCTATGAAGGTTTTCATAAGTTGAGTTGTCATCATTAAAACAGTTTTTAAAGCTATATATTGAAATGTTGAATATTCGCTATGATTTCTGTGTTGGCTTTCTACAAAAAGGCTAAACAACAGGACAGCAATTGAAATTGAATCTGATAAAATATTTAAAGATAATAAGCTATAAATTTGATTGTCAAAAAGTTGCTTAGTACTTGAAGGATATTCAGTTGCTTAGCTGCTTCTTTGCACACTGTAGAATATGGCAGTCCAAATTTAATGAACTTTTTACCTCACCATCTAAAAGTGTTTTGTTTTTCTTAAACAAACACAAGTGTAATCAAGTATATTGAATTGCTTCATTTCTTTAACAGACTTGGTGCCAACTGAAATAGTTGATTAAAATATATCTTTCTCCTTCAAGAGAGGTCTTTACAACATCAGGATTTTTATCACAGACAGAAAGAGTATTATGATTTTACATTTTTATACAAGGCTGCCTTATTGACAAAGTATGTGATCTCACGGAGAAAAATGCTGAAGATGCCCTAATGTTGATCATTAGGGCACGCTTTTCAAAATAAGGTCCTACTCACTAGTGATTTGACCAAATATGACTTGTTTTGAGTTGTTTTATATTTGTTATATAGCTGTGCATTAGTTTACGTGCTGGGGATTAATGTGGTCAAAAGAACTACAAGTATAATATTATAATTTATTCTACATGTTGTCAAATGAACGGCACAGATTGGCTTTAGCAGCATTTAGTAGAGATTGGAACACTATTTTTCCGAAATCAATATAGAACTCTATTCAGAAACAGAAAAGTACTGTATTTCTAATCTCTGTTTTGCATGTTTATCTAGATGACACCAAACATGTTTGCACTGTTTGACTTTGTAATCATTATTAGACTTTTATCGTGCACTGTTTAAAACCTTTACTAAGGCGAGCGTATTTGTCCATGGAAGAGTAAGGATAATTGCTGATTGAAATCTATTGTTCACGTGATATCGGTCCTTGGAAGAGGGAATAAAATTGTTGATTGAAATCTATTGTTCACGAGATATCGGTCCTTTGAAGAGTGAACACAATTGTTGATTAAAATATGTTCTTCACGTGATATCGGTCATCGGAAGAGTGAACTCAATTGCTAGCTTAATTCTGTTATTTACTTGATATCGTTCCTTGGAAGAGTGAAAACAATTGATGATTAAAATATGATGTTCACTTGATATCGGTCATCGGAAGAGTGAACACAATTGCTAGCTTAATTCTGTTATTTACTTGATATCGTTCCTTGGAAGAGTGAACACAATTGATTATTAAAATATATTGTTCACGTGATATCGGTCATCGGAAGAGTGAACACAATTGCTAGCTTAATTCTGTTATTTACGTGATATCGTTCCTTGGAAGAGTCAACACAATTGTTGATTGAAATTTGTTGTTCATGTGATATCGGTCATTGGAAGAGTGAACCCAACTGCTGGCTAAATTTTGTTATTTACGTGATATCGCTCCTTGGAAGACTTGAAAGCACAATTGCTGGCTGTACTCTTTGTGTTTAAGTAATGTCGGTCCTTGGAAGAGTTAGCACAATTGCTGGCTGTATTCATTTTAGTTAAATGATATCTGTCCTTAAAAGAGGTAGCACAAATACTGGCTGTACTATTCTTGATATCTGTCCTTGGAAGTGTTAGCAGTATTGCTGACTGAGGTGATATAGGTCATTGGAAATGCTGCACAATTGCTGGCCGGCGTTATATAGGTCCGTGATTTTTAAGTTAGAAAGTCAAGCAGGTATTTGCGTTATTGTCATCAAGATGACAATGGCTCCGATGCTAGCTTAGAATAATGTATTACTGATACCATATAGGTTGAATTGTGCATCCATAATATGCTTGCTTATTCAAGCTTATAGATAATTTGTTTTGTTAGCGTATTGTATTGACATAGGAATCGACGGTAAGCCGAGCACTGATAACGTCCCTTAAAAAATACAGTTTTAATTTTCTCATATCAATATGAGTGGGAACAAGCATGAAGTCGATATCTCGTTAACTGGTTTGATTTACACTTAACACTCTCATTGCGTGTTTGTAACGCTTTAAACCTTGTGTCCTTAAACAGGATCATAAACTAAGTTTTGACTTCAGGAACTGCCTCAGTAGATTCCTTTGTATGATTAATTAAGCAAAATGTTTGCACAGTGAACGTTAATAATTTAATCACACTTTATCAGATCGTGAATAGTTTTAATCAAACTCAAACACTGCTTCGGCTTCATTATAAAAAGCTTGCGTGACAGTCATGGGAGGTTTATGGAAGAAGAATAACAGTGCATGTTACAAGTGATTCGGGATAAATCATTTATATATTTTTCTGGGAACATAAAATATATATAAGATAGGGTTTAATTCTCGATTGACGTTGAGCATCTTGGTATGCAAACTCCAACGAGTCAACACGTAGCGTATATCAGTAACTTCTTTTTAATCTATGTTTTGGTATCATTACGCATGTGCTTGGTGTGTAAATGGCATGCTGTCAAAAAGAAGCAACCATTTATCATTGAACAATGAATACAATATCGTACAAATTTTTTGCAAAGCATAGCTTGCTGAAGACAGCAGGATTGTTTGTAATTCATACACATGCCATGACAAAAGAAGAGCATCGTGATGTTATTTTGTCACGGTATTCCATCGCTGGTAATATTTGTTGGTTGGCAATATTTTCGGTAGCTGGGGCATCCTAAAATTCATTTATAAAATAAATGATTTCTGAATGTCTTGTGTTTGTGCTCTTTACAACGACAAAGAAATAATTTAATGGAATCATTAGAAATATAATTAATGAGTTGTCTATTTTAGGGAAGAGCCAAATATCAGTTAGTTCTAAGCATAGACCTATTTTAAATACAATTGATAAACACTACGGCACAAATTTGAAATGTTTAAAAAGTTAAGGTGTTATTTTTTTATATAAATTTGTGTCCGAAATTCAGACTTACGAGAATTGAATAAAATGCATGGGCGTATAAAGACATTTTGTTGAAGAAAGTTACTTTATTAAATGCGTGTAAACCTACGCATAGTTCCCATTGTATTTATAGAGTACAACTTCATCTGTCTCTAAGCACTTCAGGGCCAAATCCATAAGAATAGTAAGGAAGACCAAAAGGCAATAATGCTTCCCGCGAAATGTCTTCCTTAAGGATTCTTTAAGAAAAAAAAAACACATTCGAGAGAAGCAGACAAAATAATTGACTCATCACGGTATGTACATCATCTTAGACGTTTTTAACTGATGACAAGTGTAAATGAGTGTACAAGAAAAGTTATTACTAAATTATTTTGTATCAACAGTGTCCATTTTCGTTATATATATATATATTACACTCTTTTATGGACTCTCAATAGGGGATTTGCAGTTCTTATTTTTGGTTAAAATGAACGTTTACCACTATCTTGTTCTTAAAATGATGCTGATCTGAAATAAATCTTAAAGGTAGATAGCCTTCGGAAGCCTCCACATCTTTTTGATGTGCAAACAACTAAAAACGGGAACTTGTAAACCTGTTATATCTTACTCAATTTATCCCAGCTGCAGGTATCAATGTCTTCTTCTGCAGGACAGTGTACATGGCCACAGAATACGCAAATATGTATACACGTACAGAAATAAGAAGATTTTACAGGCATTTATTTATGTTGTCAATGTATTGACTTTGCGCTTTACCACCAGCAGAATCGAGAGGAAGAAAGATTAGATGTAATTAATGTTATGTTTCTTTTTTGTATCTAAGCTTTAAATAGTTCGTCTCATCGGGGTTACATTATGGGCGAACATGAATTTGGACATGACTATTTTATGACAACACATGCGTTAGAAAATGAAAATTTCAAAAAAGCTTTATATGTACATACCGATTGTAACTAGAAAGCGTTGCATTCCACGGTGCTGTCAGTCATCGGTTCTTGGTCATCGCAACACAATTTATTTCTGTATTTGCAACTTTAATTTTCCGGAACAGTGATGTGTAGATGTCCTTGAATCGAACACTGTTAGGACAATATGAGTCATCAAATTGCAAATAATAAATAGTCGTTGATATACATATTTTTGGAATAGACTCTTTCAGTGACATAACGTTATCTAAGTGATGTGTTGCCTTACCGATTCATTTTTTACTGCTCCGCTTATTCGGTTGGGGTCGTTTTGAAATAAACAAATCAACTTACTGTTGAGTCTCAAGATTTGACCCTGCTAAATGGCATTTTTATGCAAATAAATGTGCTAAAATGTCCAATAAAAGAGACGACGCAAAAAGATAATTAAGCCACTGAATACAAAGTGCTTGTCCAATATTGACTATCCATAAGTTAATTAAAACGGTACTTGAAGAGAAACAATATTGAAACCTGCTTTGTGAATTAAAATTTCATAAGATGTTCCATTAACTTTGTTACATAATATGCAAAGAAAATATTAAGATATTTTTGTAACATATGAAAAGTTCATTTTCTGCATACGAGTTTAAATTTAGTTATTAGTGGAAATGAACCCTGAACATGAGATCACACAATGAGCATCTTCCTGGCTAGACTTTCAATTATTTTAAAGATATTTTATTTAATATATATTCCTCAGAACAATAATCTTCTTTCAAAATACTTCAAAACGAATATTCTTTTTCAGAACAGGATAATAAAACGTATGTTTTGATAATGACTGTTGTAAAATGAACCATTGAGTAAAAAGGGTTGATATTGAAATTCGAAAACTGTGAATAAGAAAGTTTAACACATTTTTTTTTTAATTGCGCAATGATTTTGATAATGCCATAAATAAAACTAAAATGATGTTTATTAAGACCTTTGCTTAAATATATCGTCTTAACACATGTAGGTATCTTAAGAATGACAAGTATATATACTTGACAAGTGCGAAAATAAGAATTCATTTTGGATAAACTCAATACGATACAATTTATAGTTTTGTTGTATGGTAACGAGGATGAACGCTATGAACACGTTTTACATTAATCGCGTTTTAGTATGTTATTAAATTTTATCATATACATAACGTCAGCTGAATTGTACTAGAAAAGAGTGTGAATTTGAAGAAGAACGAGTACCATAATGCTCTTACAACTTGATCTAGGTGTCTTTGTTTGTGGACGCAGGTGTTGTCATTTTAAGAGCCTTTAATAAAAAAGATTAACATTAATTGAATATCACTCGTTTATTAAATTTCAACCATAAATGTAATCAGTAAAGGTCATCATGGTATTTTGTTACTTTAATTATTTGGTTATAACCGTTTTTAATATTTTGGTTCAAACCATAAAAGGTAGGGTAAAACAGTTAGGCTGTTTCTTGATAAATTATTCCGTTTACAGGTGGCGTAATTCCTTTCTGTCTATTTAATTTATAAAGTGTTAATTAATTTCACTAGTATTGATGACCTTCATTTTCTATGAACCACTCATGAAAATTATAAAATAATGTCAGAAATGTGTCCATTACTTAAACGTATAGCAGTTTTCTTAGAGGTTTGCTTCAAGTTATAAGTTATGGTACTCGGGTGACCGATTATTTCCTTCGTCGCCATCCTTTTGGTACTATTTAGTGCGTTTCCTGAAATTTGCTCACGTGCGCTTATGCGTGCATACAACATAAACGCAGTCATTGTTATTACATTTTAATGACTGATCAATGGAAAATAGCTGTATCTTCTGCAATTGTGATTTCGTTCAGAAAGAAATGTAACCGACACCATTCGTTTGTATATAATAATATCTGATATTCATAATGTCGAATATAATTGGTTAAATGGCGTCCCCTAATCGAGTTTGAGTGCAATATTAAAATAAACATTGACCTCATAACTTATTGCATGTTATAAAATCTGATCTTTAAGCTTCAACTATAAAACTGACTAAGCGAATGTTCATATTTTGGAAATACAAACGAATGGCTGCCACATAAAATAAAATGTGATTTTCATATATTTTGAACTTAAAACGAATCACGTCCTCGTGAAAAACACTGAACAACAGTGCAAGAAAACTATTATAACATTAACTCTAAAGGGACACGCCCAGTTTTCAAAAATATCAAATACATAATATCATTTAGAGGCACAATGTACCCAAACGACACTTAACGATACACACACACGTACAAACACCAAAACTAAACCACACAATTTGTAAACAAGACGCCCATAAGGGGCTATGCTCTACTGGCATGGCTCTTGTGGTCATTTTTAATCCAGAGCATGTATGTAGGGGTAAAAGGTATTACGTCTTATTCTTGATAAGACTGCGTTTATCTACTTCTACGCCGACCAGCACGGTTAAATCATTTCAAAGAGATTAATCTGCATTATCATCACCCAAAGATCATCTAGAATTAAAAAAAATCGTATTGGTAGCTGAACAAGTGCATCTTGAGACTTATATACTAAGTAAAGAGCGCTCAGCTGAGTTACGAAAATGAGGAGCTTTATTACCGCAATACCTAAAAAGACGAAGCCAGTACCACAGGCGTAACAATTATATATTCTCTAGTGTGTCTGAGGAAATAAGCAAGGGCATTGACCAGAACGTAATGTCAAATCGCAATTACAGGTCGCAATTGTCACAGGCCGTTCCCAGAACCTACATAGTTGATCGAAATGTCAGCCTCGATCGAATTTAGTAAAGTCAACTACTTATCGTTCGATTTAGAAAGGCTTACAAGTGGAGAACGAAGCTTAAGAAGTCTGGTCGCAGAAAGTGTTCTTCGATGAAGATCTGGCAAAACAAACGCGCACAACTGCTTTTCTATGCTCGTAGTCAAGCGAAGTATTGTCAAAGGATCGTCGGTTCAGATTACAACCTGGCGAAAGATGGAAACACAAATTTAATGTTTACCTAACTTCATCAGCATCATTTTAAGACATTTTTCTTTTCTTTTTTCATCATTTTAATTGAGTTGATACACAACGCTTCCAACATTCAGGTACAATTTTCGTCCGTTCCTTTGATCTTTAGACTATTGACACACCTAATTATTTGACCGATATATCTATATATTCATCATGTAGCTTTTTCTTCATAACTGGTACAACATAAGATATGCCATTATCTCCATAATCACTATTATATTATTACTCATGTGCCTGTTCTCCTTTGCTATCTTTTTCCCCTTTCTTTTTTTCTTAGTGTTGGAGTGGTAGTGGCTATTTCATTTTCTAGTAAGGCAACATATTGGTCGTTCTTTGTTTGTTATATCATGACGACTGTGGTATTACCATATCTCATTTTTCATTGCTTCAGTTTCATGAAAATGCAAACCAAAAGGGATTTACTTCGCGACATAGGTTTACTCTTTACGGTTGAATCTCAAAATCACATTTGTAATTAAGGTATTTTTGCTCGTCAACGGTATCAGGCTAAAATTCGATCAAAATATGCGGTCGCAGTGCAATTTGACTTTAAGTCACACGGCATGTGTAACGTTTCGTACAAATCCAGGATTTAAAAAACATTTCTTTTGCTTCATATTTGCCATGGTATTATTAAGTTGATTGCATATGTGTCTTTCCATGTCAGGTTGTATTCACCCTAAACCAGGTTCTTGTGCAAGGCACGACTCATCCCTTCACATGCTTATATTTCGAATATTCTATCAGATTTCCAGGGAAGTCCCAACAACCTTTCCCTTATGCACTTAAATATTCTAGTTTTCTACATAAACTGGATCAATTGACTAATGAACTTAGCTACTTTGATATTCTTAACTTTTCTGAAACTTGGTTTAGCTTATGCCATAGGCTTCCAAATTCTTAGCCCAAAGATAAATATGGACGTTTTGTCGTGTATATTAACGACAGTTTCAACATCAAAAGACGAAATAATTTGGAGTTAAATGGTCTTGAGAGTCTCTGGTTAGAAATAAAAATACGCACAACTAAAGGTGTACTAAATGGTATGTTCTATCGTCCTCCTGGTAATAACTACTACCCTTACTGAAGACTCTTGAATGCGGCAATAATGATATAATCATTATAGGGTGTGGCGATTTCAATCTGAATATTTGTTGAAAAATTAGGTCAAAAATCCTTATCGAAACAGATTCTCATTGAACAAGGTTGTCATACATATGTAAATATATCAGATCTCTCATTTATTTCCAACTCAAACCCCTGAGTCCTTAGTGGACAGCGTAAACAAGCATATAGAAATGCCAAACACATTAACAATCCGACGCATTGGACTAGGTTCGGCGGCTTGGGTTATAAATTTAGATCCTGAGTTCAAAATTGAAATATCTAAGATGCACTTGCTTCAAACACAAATTCAGTAAACTAACTTATTTTGTGGAAAAGTCATTTATAACTCCGGTAAAATCTCGGGGCATGCCCCACTACTCAACCTACTAGATGGTCAGTGCGTTGCAAATGACCGTGGTAAGGCTAATATCCTTAACGAGTTCTTTGGCATTCAGACCTACGTTGAATATTTAAGCAAATAATTACCTCATCTTGATTTGATCACTGATGATGATTTACTTCAATCAATTGATATCATACCCTCCGTTAAAGCTACTTTAAGTAGTCTCTCGAGAGTCAAAGTATATGGGCCTGATGACATTGATACTCGTTCTCTACTTAAAGCTTATTCAGAACTTTTATGTGATTTGTAAAGTACTTGTGTTCTTTTTTCAATTGGAAAAGATTGGACATGTTCAAATGTATTCAACACATCAAATTATCGTCCAATCTCTTATTAATACTTTAGAGAAGGTCTTTATAAGAATCACATTCATTTGAAAAATATTTTCTTTTCAGAGAACATTCATATACAATAGTATACACAATGATCAATATAATGGTTTCTTTTAATTCTTTTTGTTTAACTGACCGTTCCAAGGCGGTAATCCTATCATTTAACGGTAAGCATTTTTGATGAGGGTATGGTTTGTTCGCTGTGTTTGTATTTGTTTATGTGATGTAAGTTTGCTTTTGGTGTTTGTATTTGTGTATGTGATGTAAATATGTTTGTATAGTTTATTGTCGTTTGGGCCCTTTCCTTATGCCCCTTAACAGGGTTTAGTTTCAAATGTTCGACTACTGGGCTTGTCCCTGTATTTTTAATGTATTAGTGGGCTGGATTCCAACATTACAACAGATGAATTGCAAAATTTGGGCATATCATGACTTATCGGATAATACCAATTAAAACGAGTCATTTTCATGTAAAACCACAATAAGTTAAATCATATGATATATTGTTTGGGAGAAAAACAATTATATAAATATGCAAAGTTAACATTTTAAAAGAGCATGGAAGTAGGAGGATTGAGCAACTAAAACCTTTTTTTATTATGTTTGAAACGGTTTTAAGTGATTCTACTTTCAAAATAGCTAACGTACCTCTATTATAGTTTTTGTCAAGTTCTCGACAACGGCCTTGACTTGAGGGTTATCATTTAATAAAGGTACAGCATTTGACAAAGGATGGTATCGTGGTTTATCTTATAAACTCGCAGAAACAGGTCTGCGTTGTCCCTTACTGTCTTGGTATTCAAACTACTTAAATAGGCGTCAGTGTTATAATTCCGGAAGCTTCAACACTAAAATTTATCAAACATGGCGTTCATCAAGGCTCAAATCTTGGTCGTCTTTAGTTTTTTGTTTACATTAATGATAAAGTAAACGAGTTAGATTGATATATTAACTTATTCCCTGATGAAACAAATATGTTTTATGTGGACTGCAGGAATAAAACCACAGACATCCATTAACAAAATGTATCCTTTCGCAAATTATTATATCGTGTTCCTTCTCTGTCCGAAGAACATAATAAGACATTTGTCGATGCAGTTCACCTACTTATTCAAACGTCCCAAAAAAGATAACCAGTGATCAATCCAACTACTTATATTCACTCCTGATCCCACCAAATCATTTGCGCTACCCTCCTTTTTTCTTCTGTAACTTTCGCATTATGTTCCTGAACAACACCAACGAGGTTTTATTTGATTTCCAAATAAAATTAGAATACATCAACTTTGTTGATAACAAAAACTTTTTTTACTGCAAACAACGATTTTGTCAGTGTAACTATTTGTCCTCAAAATATTTTATCAAAATGAAATTTACAAAATATTTATCACATTTAACTTAAAAACTACTACTTTCATTAATTTAACACAATCAAGGTCATCTGCATTGAAATCTGTAAAAATTTTCGTTGCTAACTTTTTACTTCTGCTTTGGTTTGGAGAAGAACTTTTGAAGATATATTTATCTTTCATTCTGGTTCTTGCTCTTCTAGATTGTGCTTAAACTATTTAAGTAAATGGGAACCATATGTCAAAACAAATGCATTGACTAACAATTTCAAATCCTTCCATCTTGCCCATTTTTTTAATACTAAAATGCAAACTTTCAAGTCTATTAGAACTAAAAAAACATGCGTGTACAAACCGCTGTTTATGTATGCACATGAACAGCATTTAAAGTAACGTTCAACTTAAGTTTTTTTGACAGACTAAAACAATTAAATTACATGCTTAAACGTATTTTCGTATTAGTGAAAACAAATTGTGATGAAAGAATTAATAGAAAAATAAAACCTACATCCGTAGTTTCGAACATTGCTTCAGTTTTTAATGTAAATATTTAGTGCTATTTTACACGAAAGAAAAACAAAGCTGATAAATGGTTTGCGTGTTTCATTAAACGTAGCTTGAACTTATCTTTTAACGTAGACACTGCTTTTGAAATGAATTTGAATATTATAAATTATGCTATAATATTTCATTTTGAATAACTGTTTTGTACTAAGAAAACAGCTGGCATTCTCTTGTCTCCTAATAAAACAAAAAGCGAAAATACCTTTGGCAATCTTAACGTATCACGTTCAAGTAATTTAAGGCTTATAATACAAGAGGAAATAAGAAAAACAGCTGCGCCAAACGAGGACAATAATACGTATGTGTTTATGGAATACGGAAATGTCTTGTCTAATTTTTCATTCAAGCTGTATACGTTGATATTTTTTATAGTACATCAAGCGATTATCTAATACATTGAAATGTCCAAAAGCGTTGACGTAAGTCGATTTGACTATGCAATGTTCAGCCACTTTTTATTTTTATTTCACCACTGATTGGCCTTGTCATGCCATATTGCCTGCATGCACCACAACCCCTTCCCTGCACCAGCACCCGTTCGCTGCACCACCAACACTTCCCTGTACCACCAACCCTTTCCTGCACCACCACAAATTCTCTGCTCCACCAACCCTTCCCTGCACCACCATCCCTTCCCTGCACCACCAACCCTTCCCTGCAGCATCACCCCTTCCCTGTACCACCAATCCTTCGCTTGACTACCAACCCTTCCCTGCACCGCCTCCACTTTTCTGCTCCATCAACCCTTCTCTGCACCACCATTCCTTCGCTGCACTAAAAACGTTTGCCTGCAACACAACCCCATCGCTGCAACACCATCCCTTCGCTGCACCACCGACTCTTCTCTGCACTTACAGTCTTTCTTGCGCCACCACCCCTTCCCTGCTCCACCGAATTCCCTTCTCCACCATCCCTTTTCTGTTCCACCATCACTTTTCTGCACCACCACCCCTCTCCTGCACCACCAGGGTTCCCCCTTCTGTGATCCACCAGTGTCAAAGGAAAATAGTTCCCTCCGGAGATACCAGATGACGATATCACTATTGCCCCACAATTGTGGGTGCTTGATAAAAAATCTTTTTATATTCCTTTGAATATTAATCATTAAAATAACTTCGTTTGGACATCAACACGTTTATAAATAACAGTTATCAAATTATCAGAACAAATGTAAATAACCGGACAATAACTCGAACATAATTTAAGCAAATTGATACCGTACGAAAATCAGAGTATCATTATTTACGAACAAATAAATATATAATATACATACTTTCCTTCAAACCCCAATATACCGGTCAAAGGAGAATGATACAGGCGCACGGATAGGCGAAGGAGATTTATAGAAAATGTGTTGGTAAACAGTATGAAAATACACCAGCAAAATATGTTTCCATAGTAGTGATTTATTGCCAAGGTCCAATGCCTTTTGTTCTTTGAGAAACACGAACACCCAAGACTTTAATGTATAGTATTTCAATTGCAGTATCAAAGGTGTTCGTTACTGTTATTGCGCAAAATACCCTTTTGCCGATATAATAAAAATACTGTAACAATTAGCTGACAGTGTCACCATACAAGCTTTCACTCAGATTTAAAAAAGAAGGAATATTTCATGGACATTGAAACTGGAGGATCGATTAGAAGAAGGAGAAGAAGATTTTATTAACTATAAGCTTACAGCCCATGAGTTACATACAATATAAACATGTACAATATATTAACATTTCCGATAGAACAACTTTCAAAAACAATCATATATATAAACAAAGTAAAGTTATATCACATTTGCTTAAAATACTGAAAAATAGTTAGTGGAGAAAAGTGTCTAATGTCTTTACTGACGCATTTCAAAGCCCTTATAGACAAAACAACATAGTTTTCTAATAGTAGTTACATTTTTGCTCGAAATCAGTTCGATGAATTTAGAAATATTTGGATTGCGCCAATAATATCGCTTAATGTATAAGAATCTTAATTCATGGTATAAAGAACATTATAAGAGACAATGGAGTTTATCTTCAAGTGTATTACAAAGTTGGCATTTTCGTTCGTTTCTTGGAATTATTTGGGGCTTGTGCCATCTGCCCATTTCTATTTCTAATCTGTGTGATGCTACTCTTAGTCGTGTTAAAGCTGTTCTGAAATTATTGTTTTGTATGGTGTCTAAATATGACTGATAATTAAAATTTGCAAAAAGTATGTATGTTGACGCTCTTGATGACTCTCGTAATTCTTCATTCCTTTTTTGCATGAAACAATCTCTAGCCCTCATCTTAAAGGTGTGTATAAAATATTGTGTGTTTACAACCCCTTGGTTAAGCCAAACTTCAGCGAATCCCATAGATTCTAACAAATATTTAACTTTAATTGCCCAATTTATTTCCGTTGCGTTGTTTTGTATATCAGGTAACATCGAGTTATATGTAAGTCGGATGAATTTTCTTTCATCCGTCATTGTTATTTTCAACCAAAAGCGGATCATAGATGACAATCTATGGACATACAATGGGACTCTACCTAATTCTCCATATATAAAATTGTTTTGCGTTGAAAGTTTAACGCCTAATAGTGTTTTTAAAAAATGGAGGTGGATTTTTTCAAGTCCATCTGCTTTCGAAAACCCACATACATCTGAACCATAATTAAGTATTGGGGTTATTAATTTATCGAATAATGATAAGACGTGGCTTACTTTTAAATTTGTAAATGTTGTTAAGTATTTTTTAAGTTCAAATATGGCTTTAAGCGCTTGACTTCCAAGGGCTTTAAACGTTTTATTAAAGGAGCCCCCAGTGGAAAAAATTATCCCAAGGTATGTAAACTGATTAACTATTTCTATTTCTTTATTATCATAAAATAATTTTAAATTATTTTTTAATCTGCCCCTTTTCCGAAACACCATAATCTTTGTTTTTTCAATATTAACAACTAATTTCCATTTCTGACAATAATTTTGTAAAATAATCAAGCCATTTTGTAGGTTCTCCTCTGAATTTGAAAATATAACGATATCATCGGCATACAAAAATAGCAGTAGTTTGAGTGTGTTAATATTAAGACCTTGGAACCCTTTTAGTAAGAATTCTTCTTCTAAGTCATTAATATACATAGAAAATATAAATGGAGACAAGCAGTCCCTATTGAACATTTAAATGTCTGACTTAGCTCATTTTGAAATTTTATGCTTGATTTTACATTGCAATATAACGACTGTATAGTATTCATCATGTTGCCACGTATGCCGTATTTAGTTTGTTTAATTAGTTTGTAAAATATATTACCTCTTGATAATAAATCAAATGCTTTGGTAAAGGTAACAAAACATACATACAGTTTGTTGTTTTGTTTAAGAATACTTTCAATGATATTACTAAAGACATATATATTGTCAATCGTACCCATATATTTCTGAAACCGGCATGTGACTCGGTGTAAACATAGTAATTTTCTGCCCATGTATTCAATCTATTATACGGGTAAATAATTTGCCTAATGTGCTTAAAAGAGTTATACCCCTATAGTTTTCAGGCAGATTTGGGTCCCCCTTTTTAAATAATATACATAGCCCTCTGTCCATTGCGAAGGGAAATAACCAAGTTTTAGGACACTATTTAATAAAGCATTAAAATATCCAGATAAATGAGGAAATCAATGTTTAAGAATTTCGTTTAAGATAAAATCAGGTCCACCAGAGCGACCGCTGGTTAATTGGGAGCATGCTGTCTTCATTTATTTAGTTGATATTTCGATATCTAGTTCTGAGAACTTGACTTGTAGTTCACCATTTAAGAATCTATTAATAAAAAATCCGTTTTTTTCATCTTCCTGATAGAAAACCGAATCTTGATTATTGATGGATTTCAAATATTGCTCAAACTGCGAGATTGATATATTGCCCGATGACTTATTATTGTTATTATTTTGCCTATTTTTGAGCATATTCCAATATAGTTTTGCATTTTTGTATCTTGCTTGAACCAGTTTTTCTGTAGCATTTTTATCATGTAGGTATCGTTTTGTCCTCAAAAGAGTTTTATATTCTGTTCGCGACTTTGTTAAAAGTGATCTATTTTCATCCGAGTCGTTATTTCTGTAGCTATTTAATTGTGAAAAGAAATACTTTCGTTTTTTTCTGTACACTCTGTATCGAACCATTCGTTTTTATCAGTCGAGGTAGTACCATGCAGTATATTTCTTTTGAAGAGCGGATTACAGATACTCCCCATTTCCTCATAAAATATATCCAAGTTGGCTTCTAGGTTTTCAGTAGTATTAACATTCTGTAGATTATTTGTTAACGAATCTAATTTTAAAACAAACGAGTCTTCAATGAGATTGCTTTTAAAAGTATCCAACATTTCATCATTCCATTTGTATATAAAATCTACCGTTCGACTTTCGTGATTACTTTCAGCAAAATTATTATCATTATTTATTTCTACCTTTTTTGACAAAGAAAACGATATTTCACAATGATCGCTTAAAATATGTACAATAACCTTTCATGCAATATTTAGTTTCGTTCAGAACACCAATGCTGTGTGAAACGAATGATATTTAATTTGTAAGGTAATAAAACCATTAATATGTTGCATCAATGGGTGTAGGGGAATTGTCATAAAACTATAAACTTCTGACACCTAAGTATATAAATATCAAAATTGATGTACTTAGCAAATGGTTATACTACTCTTGCTTAGTTTTAGCTAGCACAACGTATTTTGGGTGAGTTTTTGCGATCGTTTATCGTAAGTTTTTCGTCACATGTCGTCTGTCCACATTTTCTTGATATCCGCCTTGGAAATTGATAAAACCTGGCATGTATTCCTTACATGGTTCGCAACTAGAACTGTTCCATGCACAATTCTGATGGACATGGCAACAGATAACGGAGATAAAATTCAATTAACATAAAAACATCTATTCGGCATATTTGTGATACAGTTAAACACAGAAATGTTCTACTTTCATAGTTGTTCAGATCGTCGCCGTTTGTAACCATACATCATAGCCGACCTCGCCAGCTTAAATAGCATTGTACACTAAATGACCCCCCCCCCGTTAATGGTAGAACCCTTGCATCATTGTTTAGAGTTAATCTATGATGTAAATATTATTTGAGGGATCCATTAGGCTCCTACAATTGTACAATTGCAATAAGTGTGTCTCTCAATACTGGGGCTTTGTTGCAAAGTGCATTAGATGCAAGTATTTGCGTACAAAAATCTTTATACGGATAAATAGGCAATTTTAGAGAACGCCTTAGCTGTCTGACACAACCAATTTATATCATATGCATTGTGGGACCTTCTTTGACCTTAGGGACCTAATCATTATGTCAGTACTTGATAACGGCGTTCCCAAATATTAATTGTATACTTTATATAAAATGGCTATTTACTTAAAATACTCCATTAAAGCGTTTCTACTATCGTCCCTTTAAAATCTCAAAATACATAACATTCTGTTTGAAAGCTATCGAAGATGTCTGTGAACGATACAAATCAAATTGAGGTACAATCTGAGGCAGCTTATTTAATTGCCTGATAATGGAAACATGTCAGTTCTCTGTAAAATAGTTTAATAGTAACTCCGATGGTTAAAATATATACAGAACGTTTCAACTTTTAACCACGTTCATGATTTAAAAAAAATCTTTCAAGTACGTATAACGAAAACGTTAAGACGTTTTTTAGAATAATATTGCTAACGTTTTGTTTCAAATATAGGAATCTATTGAATGGTTTTAGTCAACATAAATAACTAAACTAATTACATATATAAAATAAAAAGTTTAGCAAGGGTCAAATTTGTTTTTAAATATGTGGGAATGTAAGGTCAAACAACCAATTCTGACCAGTATTAATTGTAATTAAGCAAAATGTTTATATCACGCGTTGGTATAAATTGGTATCTATATTACTGATTTTTCAATAATCATATATTAAAAAAAAGATAAATTCCGATCAAGTTAATTTAATAACACTGAAAGACCCCTATCTGTAGCAAACCAACCACAGCATGACCATGCTCTAGGCTAAAGTTTGGATGGAAATAAAGAGAAGTATATAGTATACAATAAGACGTAAACGCGCAGCGAAGGAAGCAACAATTATAGCATCATTTTTAGCACGGAAGATTGAAATGAACTCAATATACTAAGATTCAATGGTCCCAGCTGCTCTCACGCCTGTAACATTCAACCAAGCTTTATGATGGAGACGGTGTGTGGCATGAGTAAGACGCTAAAAGCTAGATAGTATGAAAACAAGCAAACAGAGGCTACATAATGAATCGTCCAGAAACTATATTAGTAAGCTCGCCAAACGGTAGCCCAGTAGCCAAAATTAGAGTAAAAACCCTGTGAAGAGGCACAAGGTTAGGCCCAAACGACACAGAACGAGAAACTTAAATGTTTTTACGACCTTAGAGCACCACAAACAGTCCAAATACGCATCAAAATAACTTCTGATAAAACAATGAGATTTCCGCCTTGTAACGGTCAATAAAAGTCAAACTAAGTATACACGAGTATAGGTGTTTAAACAAGTTTAATTGTCAACAACCTTACAATAACCCCAACAATTATCAATAATTACAAAAGTAACAATATAAGCCTCATCAGAACATGCATCTACTAAAACGCAATGAAGAATGAAGTAATAAATAACTCAGCAGCCGGAGAAAAAGCGCTAACTCTTAAAAAGGAGCGAGGCAATACATGCACCAGTCAGTTTAAACCACAGCCCCCACGGTATACCGGGGATAGCGGAGGAAATGGGCAGTGTTTTTACCTTCCAGGTGTACCCGCAGTGCCGAGTATATGCTGTGGTTTTGTTTTCGCGCAGAAAATATCGGGAATGGGGCGTGGCTTTGTGCCGCGAAATATCCGTTCTTTTAACGGGAAATTGTCCGCGTTTTAGTAACGCTTTACCCGGAGTTTAAAGAGATACCGATATATCTAAAAATGTAGCGCCTCCTGATTCTCTCGGAATTTGAAAGAAATCAGTTTCCAGTTACATGATCAAACAATGAACGTGTTTTGCATCAGAAAATAACGAGGGTGAGTTTATCGCTAAAAAATCGATATCAAACAGTGTGTCATATGTTTTCGTGGTTGTGACTTGCGTCATAAACAGTAAACAAATCATCATATCGTCCAAAGAAGGCTATTAAAAGCTGTCGGACTCTTCGACCCCTTGCCAATTTGACCCCTGAGACATCTAGGCCACTTCATTTTCGGAGACGGTTTGCATTAGATTGCATTCATCATGTGTCCAAACAAGGGCTGATTGAACCAAATTTCGATGACATGCGATGGTTTCCAGAAGGGCCAAAAAAAAACATATCTTCTTTTACCTATACGAGACGAGACCAATATTGGCCATCACCTGTCACCAGAAAAAAACGACTCTTCGTTACCCACACTGACTACTTGGTGCCGGTGCGTAAGTCGCTGATTTGGATAACTAGCTATTGACTTAGCGGTTCAAGAAGTTCACGGGCTAGGGTCGGGTTCATTAGACACGAAGTTAGTTGTTACACCTAAATGTCTGGCAAAGCAATCAATGAGTTCGACAACGTTACAAATTAAAATATATTTTTAATTTAAATGTGCTCGGTAATAAAAATATAAATGCATGTAAATAATGAGTATAATACTATTCAAATGTATTTTTATTTCAAATATATATGGTAAAGTTCGTACTTTAAGCAAATCACTCTGTTTATTTCGTATTTAATAATAATTCATAATCCACAATCATTACTATTTAAACTTACATAATATCCAAGATAAACAGAACTGTTTAATGACACCGCCAGAATGCTCACAGTCTATGAGCGACAGGTCTGAGCATACATGTATCTGACTTAAAGTAAAACTAATGAACATAAACTTTTTCCAAAAGGTGACCTACTTCTCAAAACATGAAATATATATTTTGAAAGGTGAGAAATTTAAAAATCAAGCTTTAACTCGAAAATCAAAGTTTTAGTGAATGTATACTTAAGAATAATTTAAACAATAAAATTAATCTGGTGGCTTTCTAGCTTGTAAGTTATGTCATGTGGCTCAGTGTTATATATTTCAGATGTCCATGGAGAATCAAATGTGCCAGTGGACAGTACTGTACCTGAAGGTCAGACTTACAACCCTCCTGAATCATTCTGCTGGTGTAAAGGGCAGGAGGAAGGTCAAATTATTCATTATGACGGGACTGGTTGCTTTGATGGCTGGTTCCCTTTCCCCTGTGTTGGTATTTACTATCCACCATCAGGAAAGTGGCTTTGTCCAGACTGTCAGTGTGTGTTTTTATTTTTGGAGTATTATAGCCTCCTCCGTTGTTGAGGGTATAAGTTATCGCTGACGTTTAGACCTCTGCCATGTGGGTTCGAATCTCAGCATGAGACACATTTGGCGCGGAGGGTTGGTGTCAAGTACGGACTTTTTTCCAGGAATAATGGTTTGGACACTGCCCGTCTATATAACTGAAATATTGTTGAAAAGGGTGTTAAACAAATTAATTAAACACAATCATAATACAATTGTTTAAAGTACCAGTATATAGTGATAAATACCTTGGTTTGTTTGGTGTTTTACGGAAGGCATTAAACATATAATTTATTTCATGCGTATTGATTAAAGAGTGTAAAACATCAATGAATCTAAATATTAGTAACTGATAACCTGATCATTTCACTGCAGACTATTTTCATTATAAAGAAATAAGGTTAACTGCATGGAATAATATTTCTTTGTTGATTTTAGTGTAAGATGGTATTTCATCTCACTTGTGGCAACAGAAAATTTACATTTTTACTCCTGAAAATATTTTGTCTATGGCCACTAATGAATTAAAATACTTACACCAACTCACAACGAAATCAACAAAATATCCCCTATATCTTATTTTCTGTGATAAATGGTTTTTGTCCAGAGTATAAAAAAACTGCATATATAATTAATTACAGCATACAATGGTTTTGAACCAAGTCAACTATAGGTAATTTCTGAAACGGGATCCTGCATAAAACATTGTTTTAGCTCACCTGAGCACAACGTGCTCAAGGTGAGCTATTGTTGATCGGTCTGTGTCCGGCGTCCGTCGACAACAATTGCTTCAAGCGTCATCTTTTCCTTAACCGCTTGATCAATTTTGATGAATCTTATCAGGGATGTTTCATTGGTGTTCCCCTTTCAAAGTTGCTAAATTATATTAATTCCATGTAGATCTCTGGTTGCCATTGCAACCGAAAGGAAAAACTGAAAAAAACTTCTTAAACTAAACTGTTAGGCGAAGAGCTTAGATATTTGGTGTGTAACATAAGCTTGTTGTTGTTGTTTTTTTGTTTACAGCCGAGGGAAGTACATTTTGTTTTTGCAATCAAGGAGAGTACGGGAAGATGGCTACATGTACGAAGAAAGACTGTCGCATCGCCACCAAATAAAAGTATTTATATAAGACTATTCATACATTT
Source organism: Mya arenaria (assembly GCF_026914265.1). Lineage (NCBI taxonomy): Eukaryota > Metazoa > Mollusca > Bivalvia > Myida > Myidae > Mya > Mya arenaria. Next base: position 51,812,650 of record NC_069125.1, on the reverse strand, counting down.
GTTTTTTTGTAATTTATCTGAAATTATGTTGTCATTTGTTTGATGTTTTATTATATTAAACATAGTGTGTAGTGAACTTTGCGTTAAGTTAAATGTTATTGTGTATCAAATATATGGTCATTCTATTCCCTGACCTGATCCTTTGATAAGACAATTCTGTCTTATATCTCTTTTGACGGTTTGAGCTAGTGTTGTCATCCTGACGATATGAATAATAAGTGTTAAAATCAGAAACAAACAAACGGAACTTCCTGTGATCATATTTAAATAAAAAACACAAACATGCTCTGCTTTTAACTTCTTTGAGAATTTATTCTTTAAGACAATATATGGCATTCTTAGTGTTGTTTCTAACATAATTCACTTTATATTAAATAAATTCAGTGCGATTGCAGAACCCCCATTTGAAAAATAATCATCTGTTTAAATAGCGATTTCATCTGTATTCTTAAAAAAGCCATCAATGTGAAGTAAAAACAATGTATGCTTTAAATATGTACATTATTATATGCATTACCTAGGATGTCCCCGTAGGGCAGGGGCATAAGCCAGGGATTTTACCAGCAATTTGTCCCTGCAGGACGGGGATTCTAGAATACCTAGAATTGGCTGTACCGAAAGTCAACGTCCTCGCTATTCGCTGGACCTGGGGGCCGTGGTTACATTTGACTGGTGCATAAACTTTAAATGTAAAAATATAGATATGCTGACAAATTATCTGCGAGAAATATAAAAACAGTATATGAATAAAAAATTACGTTCAGTCATCTGCAGGCTAAAAACGGTTTTAAAGATAACCTTATATGCCAAAGAAATCATTCATTTAAATACGGTGAAAAATACTACTACTCGGAAAGGTATATGGAATTAGACATTCATCTTTGCATACGAGTTAGAGAATAGCAGCATAACTTGGGGAATTCAACTCTGTCGAAAAATGGCATGAGTGTCAATAAATGTCGGAGAACCATGAATTTGATAATAGAGTCTTTTACAAATTCTTACAGATTTGTATCGTAGAACATAATACTTATGATAATAATGATCATGAAATCGGTTCAAATAAGTATGTAAAAGGTTATTGTAGTCGGTCGGTAAGTTTAATTGGTGGAAGCATTTAATTTTGACGAAGTTGTTTTAGAAAATCGCCGTAGAAATCCCAATAAGTAATACCATTAACGATGATTCTCAAAAGTTATTAAGTATTTATTAAGTATACATGTATTAGTAAAATGCTTAACACAACTACTAAGAATGAGTTGTTAGCGGGTCAAGTTTATCTCCGTTCTTCTTGTGAAATAATACTCTCACAATACTCCTAATATTAGGACAGAACAACAATCTTACACAATGTACAATAAGTGTCACATGAGAAAAGTTACTTTTATCATTATTATTTTATTTTATCTGCATATTTGAAACTTATTCAACGAAAACAAACACATTTTTAATTTCCTTCACAGTAATGCAAGCATTTAATATTGTTATCAAGGCAAATCACCAATATCAATGTTATCACCATTAACTTATCGGTATTGTCATTCAGAGATTGTGGCAGATTCTTTAAATGTTCATAAAATACTGAAACATTACTTTATGTTACAATATATTATATTTCACATGAAAATTCATTAAACAGGTCCAAAAAGATTAAGGTTCTTCTAAACGTACATTTATGAGTTATTTTATGTATCACTTAAAATGTCTTATAGCTCTTATGCACCAGTCAATTGTAACCACGACCCACGACCCCCCCCCCCCCCCCAGGTCCGGGGGTATACCGGGGATAGCCGGGGAAATGGGCCGTGTTTTTACCTTTCAGGTGGCCCCGAAGTGCCGGGTGGATGCGGTGGTTTTGTTTTTGCGCAAAATATAGCGGGGAATTTGCCTTACTTAGGCTCCCTGGGGTTCGGGGGCATTTCGCGGAGATTTGACCAACAGTTCGTCCCCGCAGGGCGGTGATTTTACCCGGGGTTGGCTGGACCGAAAGTCAAAGTCCCCGCTTTTCCCCGGACCTGGGGGGGGGGGGGGCGTAGTTACAATTGACTGGTGCATTATTTTGATCTTTATTTTACTGTCTACTGCTTAAACCCATTGCATTGTGGAAATATTCTAATCCTCTTCGGAAATACTTAGTATCATGCAGATATTTTTGTCGTGCCTTGATTGCCATTATTAAAACACGGCCTTTTCTAATACAGTCTTCTACTATTACCTTTATCTTTGACTTGCATTATGTTTATTAAACAGCTACAACTATTAGCAGCTCAAAAACAGCCTTATCTACTTTTTTGTTATGCAGTCGCTCAATTTTAACTTAAAATGCCTCTGTTAAAAGGCCAAAATACGGCTGAAATAAAATGGGTCAAAGTCATGAACATATAAGTTTATTTACCTCACCAAAACGTGAAAAATTATGAAGAGCATAATGAGGTAAACTTCTGTTTTAACAAGGTATTTGTACCACTGAAGGCATCTTTACCACATCTTCCATTAGCCATACACAAGGTTTTATACTTACACAAATCTTTTAATAGGAATTCATCCTCAGAAAAAAAACGATAAATAGAGATATCAAACATCAATCATTAAATCTTTCACGGACAAAGCATAATACGTCTTTTCACCACCGGTTTACCTTCTATATATGGTTCTAAATCAACTGTATCTGATAATATTCCACTCTTGGCATTAAAATCACCAACTTCTACAAAAGATGCACCCTTTCACTGCCATGAAATATTAATAATAATATTACTCTAAGATCTTAGAGTATCATAACCATCAATATTCTTCTGGGGGTCATTTATAACAACATAACTATTATCTGAGATTATCAATTCATACCACTAACAATGGTCGTGACTAATATGGAAAATTTTAACTAACGACAAGTTTTTGTTTTATAAAGATTACCAACACTTTGAAAGTATTCACGGTGTTTTCCTTTAAATGCAAATCAATCAATAATAGTCCAGTCTAATCGTCATTGAAAACACCAAAACACTTCAGAAAATGGGATAAGCACCAAACTTGGCACAAATATGAAGAACTAAGTTACAAACAATTTGAAACCTAGACCCATCTTGTAACTTTCAAAATGGCCGACTTTTTTCAAAAACCGCATTTAAGCAGTTCCTGACAAGAGACAGATGCCTGTGAAGACCAGAAAGATTCCTATTTTGAGTTTTCTCTAACCCACCTCCAATCTGCTGGGTTTTGGCACATTAGGACTCAACATTAAAGCTTGTCCCAAAATATTTCCAGCTTGGAAAACCGCATATTTTGTGTGTTCCAAAAGCGCCGCAGAAGAGGGTGGAATAGATTCCCAATTCTACCCTTTTGAGTGAGAGCACCAATTACATCAGTTTCCACGCACGTTCTGTCATACATAAGTACAACAAAATGTTCTATTGTTGGCATTTCTTCTAGAACTGAACTGACAGAAGGGGATGCAGAAAGAGCAAGGAATGAAGTTGTGACAGCATCGAAACTATTCCATGTTTCCAAAGCGGTTTTCTTACCTCGACTACAAAAGGCAGATGTCTGGTCACAGCCTGTCAATGCATGAAACAAATAGTAGAGCCTTGGCCTTCGCCTCACCTAGAGATCCAACAATAGAATGACATCGCTTCTTCATGGCTACAAGGAGCGAGGTATTTACTGTCATATTGTGGAGAACAAATAACATGTTGGTCACATGTAGCTACTACTAGTTTGTCATGATCCACATTTACTAGTGGATCTGTCAGGTACTTGAATAGTTTTGTTTTCATTTACCCTCAAAAAATGAATCCCAATTACCTGGTATTTTTGTATCTGGTAGGACCCTTCGTCTGACCCCTTTCCTCTGTGCAACATTGTACCAGACTTCAAACTATCAGGATCATAAACATCCGAAACAACATTCAACCTTTCGACATTTTAAAGCTGGCGGCGTATATATGGGTTGAAAACCTTGTTTTAGTCCTGGAATGTTTGACAGCCTGTTGGTTTCAGCATGTTGACTATGACTGCTCCGTCTAACATTCACATGAGGTTGTTCAAGGATGGGTCGTGAATGATGCTCTAGGCAAGATACCAGATCATACTTGGTACCCAATCTGAGACTTCCGAAATGGTGACAAAGAAGGATGGAAGGTAGAGTTCTCGTGAGCAAAGAATTCTTTAAGATTTCCGTCTCGTACTTGACATGAAACATACAGTTTAGAAAAGAGGAAACAATCCTGTTTAAGGCAGCTAATCTGCTACTTTTCTTTGGAGACCTGTTTGGGAGTTTGTCTACTGAAAAGAGGAAATTTTATTTTGTTTAATAGAACTACTCAGCAGTGTGTCACTCTTTTATAACCGCTCAGCTACAAACGTATTGAACTGGTCCTTTCCATCCTGTTTGATGTCCTTCACAGTTTCAGCAACTCTTGAATCACAATATTGATAGGCCCAAGGCCAGCCCATAAATTTGAGTTCTTAAAATATCATTAACATTAACAATAACAAGTTGCATTTTACAATTTATTTGAATTTATATGGTAAAAATGGGACTTACCTGTGATATATGATATAATCATTATCCTCGATTACTTTGAAACACAGGTGGGGTAGCACAAACTTTACAGATATGAAAACATCTTATTGCATTACCCCACCCGTTGACATTTATGGTAGTTTCACAGAAATTACACTATTTTCGTATATGTTTACCGACTAGTAAGATTAAAAATCATAATAAGCATCACCAGTAAGACTTACTGGTTAACTATACTTAATTCACTATTCGTTTTACCCTCGATTAGTCGCTTATTTCAAGTAAATTCCATTTTTTATGTTGAACTTTCACATTGTCAGCCATCTTGTTGTTTACATGTATGCACTTCCTTTTCGCTCAAGGTCACAAAGTACATCTACGCATAATTTCACGGTTAGTGATTTGCAGCTACCACTGTTATATTCCATAAGCCTGCTCAGTTATACTAACATTTCAGTCTTGTTTACATCCGAGTAAAGACATTGATGTTTCTATTTTTAGAATTAAAAGTCGTAGACAGTGTCGGAAACGATCGATTAATTTCGATAGCATTTCGATCGCATTTTTAGATCGATCAAGTTGTTCGACACTTTTCGATTCACTTTTCGAGTCTTTTCGATCAATTATTTGATCGATATATTTTTCTGAGTATAAAAGGGCTGCGATTTTTCAGTTCAGGGTTCAGACATTTTTTGCCATTATTGAGTATAGCCGCAGTATTGAAAATATTGATTTAAAGCTTTACGCAAATAAAAGTACGTTATAGCGGCAGTATTTGAATTATTTAAAACGGCTAGACTTTGTTTTATACAAATTTATACTAGTTTGTAGTAACTTTATGAAAATACGATTTATAACTTAAAGCAATATAATTCTTTAACCTTTATTATGATATTGTTGAATGTGGAAGTGAAGGCTGACTTAAATGAATATTAATTGTACTGTATACTATAAACTATACACAGCGACATATAATAACAGTTTAACGCGATAATCGAGGGGTATATTGTGTTGGCGTTATTTGAAAACATTATTTCTCCGTCCATAGAAATAAAACATATAAACGTTTAAAGTCTTTCTTTGTGTTGCACGTATTATAAACTGAAGGAAAGTCATAAAGCCAATTTAAGGTGTCAAGCGTATAAAGTAATGTCAGGAAAATGACTATGAACATAAACGGTGTATCACAGTTTTAAAGAGAAACAACGTAATATTCTTAGTGTATTTACTGAATAGTACCGGTGTTACAGTTTAACACGATTTGTCTAGCCATTGTTTGTCCCCGTCCTTAATACAAGCCAGCCCGATTAACAGTACCCTAGGTGCCCCGGACCCCCAACAATATTCCTTTTATCTAAGACCAGAATATCTCCAGAGTGATCATTAAATGCTATCTGCAATGTTATCTGTCAATGAAAGGACATGTGTTGAAACCTCTTTTGAGTAAAGCTCTAATGTATATGGTGACGAATATCAGGATTGACGGAATATTTAAATTTTTGCCACAACGCTTCCTAGTTCAGGACCAGAAACTATCCAGCGCAGCAGCTAATTTCAAACCTCAGTGTGATAGACCAAAAGAGAACGGACGTAGAAATACTTTCCGTTTGAGCTCTCCAATTTTCAAACATGCTATCCTGAAACTCTGGTTCTCTGACAAGAAACGCCCGATACATAAGGCAGTACGAGGCACATGCTGCTACCTATTTTGCATTGAAAGTTCTATAAAGCTAACATGTGATGCCTTTAGAAAAGAATCTGCTGTACCAGCAGTTGCTTCATTTTTCCTGCCTTTAGAAAAGAATCTGCTGTACCAGCAGTTGCTTCATTTTTCCTGCCACTGTCTTTCAACCAATTACCTAGACCAGCAATTTCAATGTGATGGCGTTTTTTAGCACTGGTCGTTTTCACTATTTTGGTCCGAAGAATTCAATCTCTTTTCAATCCGCTGTAATTTTAGTTATTAAAAAAATCTATACAGTTTGTGCCATTTAGCCTTATGTTGTAGAAGGGTTTTGGCATGCCTTCACCATCATCTAACAAGCTTATATCGACTAGCATTGGAAGCCATTTCAAATCATCAACCCTCTTCAAATCTTCTACCAATGAAATTCAGCCATTGTTATTGTTAGACGGTAAAGTAATTGGACTAGTAAGCCCTTCAGAAGTGTTGCTTCGGCACAAAATACAATCAATTGGTGCTTGTTTTATTACTATTTCAGCTTTTTGGTAAATATCATGGCTTACCTTTTAACATAATAAAACATTGCAGTAAGTTTCAGGCATAAATTCCTTTAAATTAGATGAGAATTATGCATTATCTCTCCAAATGTTATCAGCAAAAATTCGTCTGCAAATGGCAAATTAAAAAAGGGGAGATAACTCGTTTATTTTAATCTAAATAAATACTTGAAATGATTCATTTTTAGATCGATTCCTGTATTGAAAATAACTCAATTGGTCTGAAATTGTATTGATATATTATTTTGATGAATAATTAGAATGTCAAAACATGTATGGTGGCCATTTTGGATTTTTTCGGCCATTTTGGATTTTTCCAGAGTGGGTCTAGGGCTCATTTTTTTCAGTTTGTTCTTAAGACAGTGTGTTCAAAATTTGGTGCTTTCCCCATTTTCTGAAGTATTCTGGTAACGATCTGACTGGACTATAATGGAATCATCAAAGGAACCCAGTTCAGTTTCTACGAAATGCACAGTATTATTTTGTTTTACAAATTCTATAAATTCCACAAACATTGCATAGGCAAATCAATTTTTTTAAGGCACGTTGTCTAATTTAGTATACACACAAATGTTATTTGTATTACAGTAAATCTGCTCATTTGAAATATTTCTCATGTTTTCATAAAATAAATTAGAGGACTAGAGGATCAATATCAAATACCTCTCGATCTTTAACTTGGCAGTGCAATAACTATGTCAAGATAACCAAGTATGATCGAGTATATTGTGTGATGAGCATGGACCGGTCGATCGACAACATGTGTAATATCAAAATGAGTCTGACTAATGTTGCTATTATTGCATAGTGGTGGATATATAACATGTGCAACATTATAATGGGAATGACCCAAAACATTATTGCAGCTACATGCTGACACATTTGAAACTAAAGATTCACTGAAATTGCAGTTCTGCGATTTATTAAGCTTATCAAAAGTTATATCGAACGACCCAATCCCGTTCTAAATGAAGTTCTCCAGCCTTATCTCACGCATCATGGAATCGGTCAATACCACCTTAACGCTCGTTGAAGATATCGCTCGGGGACATGATTTTGAAATGTTGCGTTTGTACACACTATGTACGAATCCATCCACAGAGAAGGATCGTTCCACCAGCGAAAAATTTCAAACAACATTTTGAAGGTGTAATATCAGGGTGTGACATCGTCCGTCAAATATACATCTCTGTAATCAGAGTTAGTAGAATCCCGCAGAAATATGTCGTATTTATAAATATCCGGATGGACTGCTTTGAATCAAAACGAAGCATAAACTGGCGCTTCTTTCGTTGTCTGTTTCACCACTTTTATTTTAACTGCGGTTTGTTATTAAACATGAAAGGTCACCGAGAATAAGAAAAAAGGAAAAAAAAAACAACAATGACATTTATTTTGTGTCATAGAAAATACAAAAGCCGCTTCTTTAAAATAACCCTCAGTACATGCATATTTAAAGTATTTATGCCAATCCTGTCTTCGGACATTGTGAACACCCCTTTGCATGCAAGTGTCCCAATACCTATCACCCCTGTCAATCGGTTTTCTCGGAGTTCATGGTCAGATTCTGTGTACCAGAGGTATTAAAATCTATCTTAACATCAGAGATTTATTGCATATTGCCTGCACTTTGGAATGGTTTGTTAGTTGAATAAATGCAATATCATACTTTCATCGCTTTTATGAGTTAATTCCTAAGAACAGCCCCTGACAATTATATTAAGTACATTGAATAAATACCAGTTATACTTTGTTCCTGAAATATACAGAACCATCGCAATGAAAGACGATACAAATAGTTTTCGGAGGAGCATTTCTATTATAAATCTACAAAGCGTCCTTCTTTATTTATCAAGACAACGATTCATGCAAAGCAAATGCAATGAATACTTCAAGGAATGTTTCTGTTGAAAGGAAAAAAAATACAGAAAATTGTTTTTTTAGATTTAGATTTAGTTAATGATTTTGAAAGAAGACGATATAAGGTGCCAGTGCTTAATACTTATGACTTTTCAACGCTTTATACATCTATTCCACAATATTTAGTTACAAATTGACTCCTTATCGAAAATATATTTGCGATGGAGGAAACTAATTATATAGCAGTTAATGATAAAAAAGCGGTTATTTACCAATGATCACTTAGAAAAGTTTATATATAGGACATGCACAGATTTTCTAAAATTCGGTAAATGTTTATATAAGCAAACAATAGGCATTCCAATGGGTCTGAATTATGCACCTTAACTTGCAGACTTCTTTTTATCTAAAACACCCAATTAAAAAATATCCTATTTAGATCTGCAGCTTGAAGTACGGGAAGATATATTGAAAATCAATCTTTATGATAAACGTTATGATTTTAATATAAGAATAATTTATTACCCTTCTTAATATGAAGATATTCCTAGTTTACAATCATATGGTGTTTTTATTGCGCAGTTGATAATATTATATAGAATATGTACAGATGACAAACAATCAGCTCTCGCAGTAAACTTATGACGGAAAACTTCTAAAACAGGGTTTCTGATATTATAAATTAAGGAAAACTTTCTCAAAATGTGTAATTGCTCATTATAATATTATATCAAAGTACAATAGTAGTCTTAAATCGCTGATTACTAATAGTATTGCTCATCTCCATTTTTATGGTGATGTTTCCATTAATTAAAATGTTTCCAGGAGGTAGTTGGGCAGATAGACTAAATGAATTGCCTGGATTTTAATTAAATTGTGGATATAAAGGCAATACTTGGAGCAGTACTTGCCTTCTTGTTTTTGAAGATGAATCCCTCAAACAAAATAGAAGGATTATGAATATAGCATCCTTACATAACTAAACGTTCAGTCCTATGATTTTATTACATTTTTGCATTTCATGCTATCTTAAAAACCGTCTTTGGCCTGATCGGAGTGTTTCGGCATGTGATGTCTTTTTCTTGAAATATTTTACATAGGTAATCATTTGGAAGAAAAAATTAGCTAATACATGTTAAATAATGATTTTAGCTCACCTAAGCACAAAATGCTCAAGGTGTGCTTTTGTAATATGTCTGCCCAGTAAAGTTACATTTTACTGACTGTTCCAAGGCGGTACCTTGATAATCCTTGATAAACATACCTAGTTTTTTATGTATGTATGCACTGTGCTGCTTGTGGAGTTTTGTGCTGTTCATCCATGTTTCTTGTTTGTGATTTTATGTCTTTGGCGTTTACCCAGTGCCATTAAACCGGGTTTATGTTTAAACTTTTTGCTACCGAGCTTGTTTCTGTAGCCTTTCGCATAAATATTTATGTATGGCGTCTGTCGTACGTCGTCCAGCGTAAACAATTGCTTATAAATAACATCTTCTCCTAAACCGCTTACTTGGACAATTTTATTGAAACTTTAAATGAATGATCCTTGTTTGGTGCTCTTTCAAAATTGTTCAAAAAAATGAATGTCATGCTAAACTCTGGTTGCCATGGCAACCTATAGTAAGAACTACAGAACTTTTCCTGACAAAAACCATAAGGCCTACAGCTTAGATATTTGGTGTGTAACATTGTCTATTAGTTGTCTACAAGTAAGTTCAAGTTATGACCCTGGAGGCAAAATTTGCTCCACCCCGAGGGTCACATGTTCACTATAAATACATTTTGTTAAAATCTGATGGTTGTGTAAAGTTTACTCTAGAAGCACGGGCAGAAAATCTTGATTTATGGTCTCCGATTGTGTTTGAGATTGCATTGTCTATTATAGTATTTTTAGTAACAAGGGAATATATTTTATTAATTCTTCAGAGTAATCACTTCAAAGGTAATAATTGTTCTTTTTATAGGTTAAATTATTATTATATCTCTTTATTTTCATCTCTAGATGAATTATTTCATTCTTACTCGATCATTTATGATGAATTAAATAATACGACTTTTCCATTGAAATACATTGAGACCATTGTAAGGTAGTAAACACTTTTACTCAGGTGAGCAGTTTAGGGCAAAAATGGCCCTCTTGTCTTTATTTTTCTCCAGTTTTAGTACAATGATGCTTTTTATTATTAAACTCTATGATCACACAATCTTAAACCTTTTATTAGAAAATTCCTAAGGCAGACTGCGTGATGCTCATAGGTTCAAACAATAACTGCATCGTATCTTCGAAAAGTTTTTGCAAAAGGTACTCTGGATTGTGTATCTCCGTCTGCAGATATAGTTGGGATCTCTAATCATTGAAGTACATTATTTGTTTTATTTTCAAGGTTCCTCAAGTTAATGCATACTTTGATAAGATTTACCTTTTACGAATTTTCTTTATTCAGGATTGTTGGGATAAGAGTGAGGTTTTTGCACATAAACTGGTTCAAACCCTCAGTAAATTGACATTTTACTGACCGTTCCAAGGCGGTAGCAAACAGTCCTTGACAAACATACCTAGTTTTTATATAGTTTATATGCACTGTGTTGCTTATGGAATTTGTGTGCTGTTGTTCCATGTTTCTTGTTTGTGATTTTTTTGTTTTTGTGTTATATGTCTTTGGCGTTTACCCTTGGCCATTAAACGGGGTTTATGTTTATACTTTTGGCTACTGCGCTTGTTTCTGTAGTTTTGCACATAAATATTTACTTAAAAAAGGATGATCACTTAATGTGTAATGCAACTACAGCTCGCCTGTAATGTGTAATTGGTTTTGTGCACGCGTATAAGTATATCAGACAAAATGTGTGATACGATGATTAAATGCCATCAAAATGACACTTTAAAACGTGTGTAACTTAGATTTCACCAGATATGTAAAGGATCGACCGGGGCTCGATTCATTTAAGTATCTTAGTCATAACTTCAATAGTTTGAAATATGTAGAAATGTTAGAAATGTCAACAAGATCAATGAAATGTACTTTCTTAGTTGTTCATTTTTCACACCAGCTAAAGTTCAATTTACTTATATTTGTAGCCAAATTAAAACTCTGGCAATAATAGATGTCAATACACGGCGAAAATCTTCTAAATAGATCTTAACTGAGGAACGGAATCGACGGCGACTGTGTACTCCAAGGAATTATTTTAAACATGATGGAACGAATGTTTTTGTGTATGTGTTTGCAGAGTATCTAGGACATATTGATAAGATCGTATACAACTATTATTGATTGTTGTCGAAGATCAGAAGTACAGAGACAAACACAGTAGCCAAAATATGGTAATAAGAACAATTTTCAAGACCTTAAAGGGTAGGCTATTAGGCTTGTCCATGTAGTTTCCAGTGTATTACTAACCGACAGTTAACACGAGACACACAACGAGCGACAGATAACATATACACTGTAATTTATTTATACATGTTCAGTGGCGGACCAGGATTCGACGTAAGAGGGGGCGTAACTAAGGGGCGTAACCTTTTGACTTGCGTCTCTCCCTCAGAACCGAAATTTATTTGGTTTAAAGTGTTGGTGGGGTGGGGGTTGGGGTACTCTTCATAGACAATTTTAACACTTTCTTTTCCGAAATAGTGAATTCTGGGCGTATTTATTTTTCTCTGGAAATAAAAAAACACAATTGGACGATTGATTTTGGGAGGGGGATACGGGGCGCCGGATGCGCCCCCTCCCCTTGGTCCGCTTCTGATGTTAAGGTTACCGCCTTGAAGCGGTCAACAAAACAGGAGTTCATTGTGGGCTAAACTAGTGTTATGTGTACCCATCGTCACATTTGTTCTAAATGAAGAATGGCATATGATGTTTAAAGTCCAATTACATTTACGCAAAGTTCAAATCTTAAGTGAGTTTTCGTAGCAGGTGGGCAATACGGTTTTGAAAGACAAAAATAATGAAGACGACAAAAGAGCATGGCATTTAAAACAACCCATCTTTTGTAAATGAAGAACGAAAGGATGGCTCTAATGGAAAGTGGAGCTTTTTCAATGGTCAACATATCCGTCACTAGGTATCGCACGTTTCGTAAACGTTCTTTTGGTTATGAAGTTGTCAACGAAACATGTACAAAAAGTTCAATGCGCGCTTGCGTTTGTAGTTTCTATAGAGTTTGCGAGTTCCAATAATTTTGCTAATTAACCATCAAAACGTGCCGAAATATCTTTCATTTCAGTGTATGAACTATTTGGTTTTCTTTGTAAAATGGTGTTCTATAGATAAGAGTTATATTTTTCAGAGAAAACTCTATTAACGTTTCTATGTATATGTATATTCCAATGTGTTAATTGTAAGACTACTATTGGATTGCTCTACATAATTACATAAAGACAGGTATCGGATCATTTAGACATTGCCTAACCGCAAACACCGCCGATGGCCTCAAACAATAAAATTAAATACAGTCCGTATTTTACAAGGATAGGTAACCTGTATTAAAAATTCGTTTAGTTTAACAGGCAAATGATCTTGGCCCCAAATAAAATGTACATGGTTAGCCATAACTATAAAAACCTCTTTTCACACTTATTACGAATAATATCACGTCTCGATTGAGTGCAGCATCTGATTTCAAGCATTTGTAATTTGAATATCATTGGAATTTAACGTATATAAAATTTCGTGAACATGCTCAAATTGGTTATTTATTTCAGAAGCGAATGTCAAATTGAAATGTCTGGTCTCATTTTGAAAATACAAACGTACCACCTAAAACTGACATTCTAATTATGACCTATTGATTTCATATTGAGAAATCTTTTGTGATCATCACATTTCTCTTGTTCGTTTCAAGACCCGCTACATAAAACAATCGATAAACATAAAACACTATATAGTCATACGCATTTCAAAAATTTCACATTTTACTGAAATATGTACAAAACTTAAGATGACAATATGAACAGCTCTGTGTTAAAAGCCATTTACATTCGATATTGAAATATTCCTATGTGACCAATGTTGGCATCTTAACGATTTACACTCGTACTTAAATCAAAGTAATCGATTTATTCTAAATGCAGGTCAACGACAATAGCGCATGGGCATTTGAATAGAATTCAGCATAATATTGTTACCACAGGTTAAACCATACTGATGGCCATGTCATTTATTTATGACCTTAGTATGTCTATTGATATTGATGGAACTGGATGAAGTTTGTGGTCCTAAGGACTACCGTTTCTGTGGTGTTGGCAACACGTTTTAAAGACAGCTTTATTACAATTGTAGAAAAAGATTTAAATCCCTATCTGACAGCATTAGAAAGTGGCGAAAATTTCATCCTTTCCCCTTTTGGGGGAAGTTTTTTAATTATTTTTATGGACATGATTGAATATCACTATAGATCAGCTTACATGGGAGGAAAATAAAAATGTATTAATTCAGCAATTTAAAAAAGTAACTGCGAAAAAAATAAAGTTCTCTTTACCCTTTTCTCGAGAGGACTGCTATATTTATGTTTATGTTAGTGTTAAATATTAAATGCCAAATGCTTTGGTGATTAATTATAACGCGTCTTTACCATATTCACCGGTAAAGCACGAAATAGAAAATACTTTTTTTTTCTTTTTATACATTATTGAATGTAAAAGCAACATGTTTGTAGCACTTTTTACACGCGCATGTATATGACGTCAAACACCGCTGCTGTACAGATGTTGCCACATAAATAAATGAGTTTAAAGAGCATGCTCAAATGTGGTCTCAAGCAAAGTGCATTCATAGAAAATGAATGACATGGAAAGCAAACATGGTACTTTATGAGGAAATATGATACTCTACTAAATGTTTTCCCGTGGTTTATAGGGATTTGTCGTTGTAATGTATACTTTGATAGTTCGCTGTTTCAAACGAACAAAATGAGAATAATGAATGTTTATATAGCATTGACTATTTTAAACCTGCGGTTCATCAGTGTTTGAAATTACCAATGCACCGATGAACCACGAAACTGAAACTTTATTTCCGTTAGACAATATAACGAAAATAAACCTTTGGGGAACCTTTGGAAGCACACCTTGGACAAGACGAACATTATGTACCAACTGCATACAATTTAACCTTCAGCATTTTCAAGTAAGTACACCGTCTTCATCACAAAGACTGGTTTAATGTTACAGACATGAGAGCAGCTGGGGTCATTGTTGCCATCTTTAAACTAGTGCATGGTTTGGCTACTGAGATATCTCTTTGGGCTAACATTTACTTAAAATGGGGGATTAAGGAACTTATCTTCTTTTCTATGATTATTTTATAATTTTGTATCAGTATGATGAGCCTAAGCGTGATATAAACATTTTGATAACAAACACAAACACTGTGTATTTAGATACAGACTTGACTCAAGCAAAACTATAATGAATGCTGTTATTTCACGTGAGTAAAACCATTTTCAGATAATCATTATCAATATCAGTTAACGAACTTGTATTTGTTAACAGTCGGTTGCGTGTTATGAACATTAAATTTCATTTTTTAAATCCTGAGTGAATTAATAAGTTTAGTTTGTTTTATAAGGAAGTAATAGTATACCACACAGCTTTATATTTTTATTAGTGAGTGTGTTATTAACTAAGATAACTTTAAGGGGCAATGGTATTATCTAAGGAATGTTTTAATTCGACGTATATTACATTTTAATATGAAGTTAGTCGGTAAGCTATTCTGAAGCGTTTGTCGTCTGTTTGTGGTGTTTATATCTGTGTATGTGGTATTTCTTAGTTATTTTCAGGATTTTAGTTTACTTGATGACTTGAATATAAGATGTTACTATGTGGTCATGTAAAAGAAACATTCCAAAGGAAGAATATTTCGAAAAGCAGGGTTTCAAAACCATACAATATGAAGTTAATGTCGACGTCTCATTCAGATGCTCAATTTCTACTAATATCTCATATCTTTTAAACATTAATTTCAAATTTTACCTAAAATTGTTTCCAGTACAAAGTTACTTTCATATACCATACCATATTGTGAATGTCCTTACAATTATTCTTAGATTTTGTATCGATATATACTGATCGAATTGCTTTGCATGAAAACAACAACAGATACTGTCATTGAGGCGAAACTCCACGGATAACATGAAATGAAAACATAGAATAATTGCAAAAGAAGGCTTATCAAAGAAAAAAAAAGAAATTCTACATCAAGGGTTCTTTTATATACTTAAGCATTTATTAAGGGTGACTTTAATATAATAATACTCAAAGCATCCGTATTTCGTATGTCAAAAGTCTGGGAAGTAGGAAGCTAACTTTTCACGGATCTCATTCTCTTTAATTTAGTACGACAAAGTTGACTGATTTTATCTTTACCTCAGAGAGTTAGTGCCAGCTGCCTGTTTGCTGGTTATATGGATACAAAACCTATTTTCATGGACATGTCTGCATTATTCATATTATAATTATCTCATTTTAGTAAAAGTTTAGAAAAACCTTAATATTTTTATACTTAAAGCCCTTTTTCAAATGTACTTGGCGACAAGGACTAACTTCCGTGAAAGACAAATGTTGCAAATGTTAGAGGCTTACTGAGCTGTCAAGTCAAACTAACATCATGAAGTAATTTTCTCACCATGCACTCAGACAACGATTCAAGCCAAATACATGCAATTAATATTTCAAGGAATGGTTACTATTGACAACCAAGGACATTGAAATGGTTCTTGACCAACATCAGGAGAAACATTTAGCGTCTCATTGAAATACAGATCACAATGCAAACATGTATTTTTCTTAGTACGACGGTTTGAACAACAGTCGTAGAAGAACATTTCTTTGACATTATTTCAAAATATATAATTGTTGAGTTGTGCATGACAAGCTGTTTGAAAATAATATGATTTTCCTTTCTGTTTTCCGTTGCCATGGCAATCAATATTCGGAAATGGAATGGCCTTTTTAACACATGCCAAGTCTCATTAACTTCCATCAAGCGGCGCCAGAGATGTCTTTTAAAGAAAATGTTAACAGACGACACACAATGTAAAACGGGCGGTTAATGACTGATCACAATAGGTGATCTGAAACCAACTGCTTTGGCCAAATATTTATTATAAGTGTTTCAGTTTTGTTACCCTATGGATACATTCATTTATGCAAGAAATATGTGACATAGCTGTCAAAAGCATATTATGTGTTACAATTCACACTTTAATGCAAACTATTAATGGTTCAATTATACTTCACATTATATGTACTTTAACAATACACCATGCTGTTCAGAACGAAACTAAATGTCGCAAAATAGGAAAGTGCATAAGTCAAATTAAGTACGTCAGTCTAGCATTATGAAAAGTGCGCTAACATCGAACTTTCTTTCGACGTAAAGTTTACGTTCATCATATGCTGCTTTAAGTGTTTGCAGAATTACTTATCACAATGACAAATTAGTAAAAAGCACGAACAATTGGAAGTCAGCCTGTAACTTACATAATTATTATTCATTGTGTATTTCTATTCTGCGGTTTAAGGGGCGGGGGTATTCCGAATATGCAACGTCTGTTTAAGTGATTAATATGAGGCTGAGCTGCAAGAGGGCGGCGAAAAGTATTTTGAGGTATATTTTGGAACCCGTTATCGCCTGGTAAGTTGTTATAAAACAATCATGACGGAAGCGAGATCTTGAATTTTAATGGCCGTTTTAACCCAAAATACATACTTTTTGCACTAGTTTCTCCTTCAACATTATTATAATGTGTTAATTTAATTTCCTGACGCTTTCATCATTGTACAAGTGCAATTGTACAATTGAACAATGTTTGTTTTAAACCTAAATGTGCGGCTGATAACTGTTTGAGCACGTTCGGGAATCTGAGATGGATGAAATTTGACATGTATTTTTGAATACTCGCAAACCGTGCGACAAATTGAACTTGTTGCCTCTTCTTATAATAGTATACCACCACGTTTTGAATACTTTCTTTATAAGTTTATATCGGTTTGTCGGTTTGATTGTCCAGCCGAAGTTTATATATGTTTACAACACACGCTTTTTACAAATGTTTGCTCTCCTTTGATTCAAGGTTAGTCGAATATACTTCAAATCAGTTGGTCAGGTAAAATGGAAGCACTAGTGCAGAATTGTTATTAACTACGTCGCTCTTAAACTCTCCTGTTGGTATGAGCAGACATCAGAGTGATCTTTATCAGTAGATATAATCGCGATTGATAGGTAGGAACATCCTAAAGGTAATGATGAAAATTTGAAACCAACTAAACATATCACGGATAGATTCAAGGACTGATGGGGGGCATCGCAGATATGTTAAAATGTGATGCCTAGTGACCCCATACTTTGGATGTGGTGGTTCACCCTTTCGACTGTAATCTGGGCGTTATGAAGCATTACCTGAAGACCAGAGACTCTGTTTATTTTGCTGTTATCTTGTAGAATCAGGAATCCATGTGTTTTTTTTCATTATCTACGTTATGTAAGTCAAATAAACTGTTTTATTTAAAATGTAAATTCTATTTTTGACAATTTGGATAGTTTGAATGATTAAAATAAATTCACCCAACGAGGCTTGATAAGAATGGTAGCAAACACCGGCTTAGAGATACTTGAACTAGAGATAATATGCTGTAAAGTAAAAGATGCAGGTAACCTTTAAGGATTTTGTATTACGTATGTCTTGGCATAATTTATATTTCAGCAAAAACATATTTAATTCAAATTACGACCAAGTTCGCTTACAACTATATACGTTTCTTTCAATATACTGATGCTTTATATTGGTTTACTTTGTGACATCAATAGTTAATATAATGGTAAAATATGTTTGCTAATCTGTTCACAGCACATCTGATTGGTGTTGATATTTAAACTGCAATCACTTTGTCAATATTGTAGATTTAGGGATATATTTTACATAATTATGTGTGACCATTCTTGCAAGCTTTACCCTTTCAAATGTTACCAACATATAATGAGGTAACCAGACATCACCATTTAGCATTAAGATTCATGGAGTTATCAAAAACATTTGCTTATTTGTGGGTCGAAATTAAAGCTTAAATTTTGGCATTTATGATTAACATTACCTGTACATGCAACGCTTTAAAAATCACTTTGTTGGTAGCTGACGGTGTATTAAGCGAACGAGTCTCTATGACAACGATAAATTCATTGAATTGTATGTGAAAAATCGTCATGATTCGAAGTCAAAACACAGGTGCAGCGGACCATTGGGTTGGTAAAGTATATAGTTATAATGGTGTCTTTTTTATGCAGTGTTGAAAATACAAATGTATTACGTATTATGACGTAAGCGCATATTTCTTTCAACCCAAGGGTTCAATTGTAGTTGCTATTTCTGCTGAAGTTTGCTCTTTTTTAATACAGCATAACAAATCATAGACATATAATTCAGATGAAACTAAATATCGATTCGTATTTTGCTGTAGACAAATAATGGATTTTCATTCATTAAATTAGGACATGTCCTAAAAAATGTAGATGTGCAATAATAGTTTACAAATGATATGGTATAAAACATGAGAATTAACTGTATTAAATATAGGGTTACAGCCCGTGAGTAACTTATAATTTGGAAAAAACATTATATAAAAAAACCGGTATAACAAATTTCGAAATGACATATATTTGAGTGTTAAAAAACTGTTTTTCACATATCAAAGTTAACTATTTGGTACATAAATTAATTATTTTATTATTCGAGACTTTATATTAAATATGTTTGTTATGCAAATTAACGATTCATTCTTCATAAAAATTGATGTCTTTCAAACATAGTTACCCAAACTCAGTATCAAATCTAAGAGTGAGTACTGTTTTGTATATATATCACACTACATTTGCTTATTATGCGGAACTTAAAGTTTAAGGTGTCTATTATCTATTCATTTCATTTTCACTCGAGATAAGTTCGATCAATGTTTTAATGTTTTCATTGCGCCAATATCATCGCTTAATGTATAAAAGTCTTAATTCATGGTTAAATGGACATTCTATGAGAAAATGGAAGTCATCTTCGAGTGTATCATTGGATTTGACATTTTTGATAATCAAATTTTGCAAAAAGTATATTTGTTGACACACTTCTGCTTCCGTAATTCTGCTTTCCATTTTTGCAATCTATAGCCCTCATCTTTAAGGTGTGTAAAATACTTTGTATTTCAGTCCTCTAGTTAAGCCAAACATCAGCAAATCCTATAAAATTCATTTTAATTGTTCAATTGTTTCCGCTGAAAACACATCTTGCCAATACAGAGAATGATTAGTTTTTTTTTATTTTGCTATTATACATAATCGTCACGTAATTATTATCGGTATTCAAATGAAAGTACTGTTTACTATTTTATTAATTTCCTGCTTATATTTGTACAGCCAAAATACGATATACCGAAATACAAAATGAAATCGTGCTGAGTATTTATTGCTCTAGAAAACGGAAAACGGACAGTCCATGTACAAGGCGATTTAAGAAATTCCGTATTACTGTCACACCCCGAAAGAGTTCAGAGATGCAACAGTTTTACACCAAAAAGAAGCTTGAAGCGTCGGCTGATCTCACTGAAGAAAATTACATGTTTTAAATTATAAATACAGGATAAAGCGTCAGACGTATCTGTCACAAGCCCAATCAAAATTTCTGTACGAAAACCTGACTGAGCCTTTCTGAAGCCAAGGAAGGTAGAATGAAGTTTGCGGCTGACAGTTTTAACAATCAGAAGAACAATGATCCAAGAGAGATTCGGAAAGTTATCAGTCATCTAAAAAGCTTAGTAAAAGATAGACGCTTTTCCACGGCTAGCATATCATTTAAATATTTCCTAGACACTCGATGGTGGCATGCATCAGACAACACGGGAACATATCTAAACACATTATGAACTGATCCATCTCAGATGTCCGATCGTGCTTAAACTGTTATCAGTCAGGCGATTAGGTGGTTCAACCAGGAAAAAAAGCGTTAGGAAATAAAAAGTACCACATTTGAATAATGTTGAAATAGAAACCAGTGCTAAAAAGAATGTATGTTGAGGTAAAACGACCTTTAAAGTATTAAAATATCCTTTTACACATTTGTCAGCATCGGCCACGCAGAAGAATGTCCTTGAAAATATATTTTTTATTTATTCAGCTCTTCTTAAGACGTAAAGATCACAACAGTTTGGCCCAATTCGGCGCCAAACAAACATATGTGCAGCTCTCATAAGCCCAAGTTGTCCAGATTTTGGCAATCATAACGCCCATTTAAAGCCAAACAAGCTGATGTGCAGCTGACTTTAAGCACTTTCAGTGCATTTGAGACAACATTTAGGAGCAATTTAGCCCATGCAGAACCGATTAAACACATGTGCTCAAATGAGGCCATTCCATTGCCAAATACTTCACATTTTGATGACCATAAAACCCATTCAATGCCAACCAAACCAATGTGCAGCTCTTTAATTAAGACAAGTTATCAATGTTCCCTCTTCCATTAAAGTTTAAACAAAAACAAAAACATTCAAAAGAGAGATAGAATTGAATGACAAAATAACATGATGACCTTTACTAAATAACTGCAAAAGTGTTGAAGTTGTGCATTTATTGTTGAAATCTAATCAAGGAATGTTTTCAATCAGTGTGTATGTTTTTCATACATTAAAGGTTATCAAACAAATATGACACCACCTGCGTCCACAAATTACTTTGAAGTCTATATCAAGTTTTAAGAGCAAATCATAGCATTTTGTTTAAATATTTTGTTACTAGAGCATTTACTGCCCATTATTTGTGAAATATTTTGAAATCGTTCTTCCTCAATCTCCCATGTCGTCACGCACATCATTCCAGTGCAAATCAACATCGGCGATTGGATTTCATTGCAACCATTTACATGCTTAAATGTGGTTGAATGAATAGCTATCAGTCTCCTCCGCATATTTAAAACCTTGGCAGCATGTCACGACAAAATGGTAAACCGAGTAATCTAAAAGTTTTCGAAATTGAATTATTTTGTTTTATGGTTTACTAAATGCTTATGGAACAATAATTGCGTTCATTTGACAGCCATAGTCAATATCTATGCTCGAAAATATACTGTTGTGATTAAGAATTTCTTTCATAATCTTTAATAGTGATATGGGTCCAGCACTTGTATTAAATCAGACAAAACTGCACATTTATTTGCCAAAAAATGTAATTTGCCCTAGTAAAATTTCCAGAGTAAATTAATAAATACAATATATCAGAATCTTCCCAATAAGGCGAACAGTCAAAAAACATACAATGTTTTAGTGGTTGATAATAAAGTCATTGGTTCCCAGGGACAGTATTTGAACAATCTTGGTAAAGGGCCACTTTATGAGATTATACACATATGGCAAATGATAAGCGGTAACAGTGACGAAGGTTTTCAAAAAACATTATATTATAAGAGGAAAACCTGACACCCCTAGAGCAGGACCACTTTTGACCACAGAGACATTCTTCTTGAGCAATCTTGGTAAAGGACCACTACATGAGGCTTCAAACAAATGAGCGTTGCTATGATTAAGAAGAAGTCAATATTTTATTATCCGTCTTAATTTGTATTTAACGAATTAATCAATAAATACACAGGCTTAGATTTTCTTGTATTGTCTTCTGTAACCAGCCCAATAGTTCAGTACATCTTCGGTTGCGTTAAGTCGTTCATGATCCCTCAACGAATTAAATCTAAATAAGACGTAAGCAAGTGATACCAGTAACTTACTTGCCTGTCACTCGGAATCAAATAGTACCGTGACCTTTGGAGTGCTCACTACTTGTTTAAAATGCAGGAAACGTGTATACTGTGTGTCGGAACTTAACATAAGGAAGCTACTTTACACTCGGCATAGGTGTTTGGAAACGAGCTATAGTTTCACAACAGTAATTCCTTGTATCTTACTAGAACAGTTTCTCATACATCTGATATATCTAGATGCGACTGGCATTGCGGCAATTCAGAACTCAAGTCTTGATGGCGTTTCAGCTGGTCAAGCCATACTGCACTCCTTGGTGTAGGGATTGCTTCATTTGCTTTTAATAAACACAGTTTTTGCATTCCAAAATACGATGTATGAACATACAATTTTCATGCCCAACCCTTCCAAGCCGCTGGTCTTTGATCTTCTCACGATCATGTGTTATATTAAATAAATAAAACTATAAACTATTTTTCACATTTTGCATGATTTAATTATGATATTGTTTATTCATACAATAAATAAAAACACTAACATTTTCTTTCAAACCAACATCATTAACATCCTATGCTTTAAACCATAATTGTCTTTTAATTCGACAATTTGTGCATGAATGTCATTTTATCTCTTAAATGTAACTGCTTAGCGTTGGCGTTAACCACTTCAGTCGACCAGTTACTTTCAAAACCTACTTTACCTGACCTCAACTTAACAAGACCATAGTGTAAAAATCATAAGACCAAACAAAAGGGGGTAAACTAACATACTAAATCATACTTTCATTTACAGAACCATTCATTTTCACGCTCAAAATACAACCAACATGTGCTTTACATAAATTTAACAATGACTACAAACATTTTGCAATAACATAGCAATAAAGTATGATTCCTATATGTTTTCATATGCCATTTAAACATTTTCCTGACGTACAATCAAAACAAATTCTATAAAAACTAGCAATATAAACAAGTTTCTTATTAATTAATTTTCCACAAACCTGAAAATGGTCTATTGTACTAATACTGTATGTATTCTATGCAAAGGAAGCATTTCTGTTCAAACTAGCATTGATCCGTTGTTTAATAACATTCACAATCACTTCGCAAACATTTACAAAATATGAGTTGAAACGAAGAAATAAACTCATCGTGCTTTACCATAAAAGTTACCACGTTTTAAATTTGGCAAGAGCGTGTCTAAAATTCTCAATCTGAATACACAAGTCAATCACAAACTTTACACATTTTGCAGCGCCGTTCTGACTTGTTATAAAAAATATGATTGGTTAATTTTGTGGCAACGGGTATTTTTCGGATCGTACCGGTAATGGCTTCTTAGTAATCGCAAAGCAAGTTCCAAAAGATAAGATTGCAGAATATTTGTAAATGTAATATAAATCCTCTCAATGCTTATGACAAAAGTTAAGATAATAATTTTAGCAATTTAAAATGATTGTGCTATACACAGTGGTGAATTTGTGGGTACAGCAAAAGGAAATTAACGTAAGTTCGGTTTGACTAGTGTGGTATGCATTCCGACATCTACACATTACTGAATATGACATCAGAATAGGAAACAAATACTTCACTATTTTCATTTCATGTTTACATTGTTATCAGTCCTGGCTTAATCTAATTTGCTATCAGACATCCAGTAAAACTGCAGAGCATAGTGATACATGACCTAGATAAAGGTAGTGGCCTTCGTGGTCGACAGCTGGTGCATGGTTATGAGTACTATGCCATAGTAAAAAAAAAAGAAACAGCGATGCAGATTTTAATTATTTTTTTTTAACTCTTTTAAAGGTATCATTATGAACGAATGTATGTATGAGACAAACATCCGAAAGCTATATTGTAAAAATGCTGAAAAATACAAATCAGACTTTAAAGTTTATTTTGAAACATGATGCACTGTTTATAAATTCAAGCATGAATGAACGGTTATTCCACGCAATAAAATCAAACTGCTGTCGTAAATGTTAGAGGCATAAATGGTAATTGCAATATCATCGCTGGTAGTGAACTGACAAAATCAAACAGAAACTACTTTGTTCATGAATCATGTGCAGTCTGTGCTTCCGAATGATCTCTTAAAGAATACTTCAGATCAGCACCATTCTAAGAACTAGATAGGGTTAAACTGTCATTTTCACCAAATTCATGTATATAGAAATAAAAATCACGTATTAAGCTATCGGAAAGTTTAAATTTCTTACGAAAATTGCAAATACTTATACGAAACATTTTCTATTTGTATATTTTTCTTTTACCCTAGCCTTCACATGTCATCTGTTAAAAACGTTGAAGTTGGTGCATGTTGCCTGATGAGTCAATCTCTGCAAACCCTCAGGGCGTTATTTCTTCGTAGAGCTGTCGTGGGATAATTATTGCTTTTTGGTCTACAGTACGGATTTAGTGCTAAAGCACATAGCTACCTATACAGTTGTTTACTATGAATGCAATTGGAAAATCTACGTGAATTTAACCAAGTAGCTTGCTTAAATAAAAACCAATGGTTTTCCGGTTAGCGCAGGGTTTGGCGCACTCGCTTTCAGCCAAGGCGACCAGGGTGCGATTCCCGGCCTGTGCGCATGTGAGTTTGGTTGGTGGTCACCGAGGCGGACATGTAGGTTTTCTAAGGGTATTCCGGTTCCCCCCACAACACAAGACCACACTATCGCGTAACATCGTGCCAACGAGAGTGAATTAGTATAAGTCATCATAACTTTTTTCACAATAGTTGTAAAATGTACAATGTTTAAACTAAACAAACATTAATTACTCACTCCCATTTCTTAAAAGACGGTAAAACGCGATTTTTAACATTTCAATATGCATGCTGTCGAGTTCAACAATAATTATGAAAAGAGGTATATTTATAAAACTGCTAACTGATAAATGGCTCTTTTTTACACAAACAGCTTATTAACAATGAACTCAATGATTCAACAGAAAATGGCGCTGTGAAATGCTCAAGACGTACGGAAATCATTGATATTATAGATGAATCACGATGCCCCACTAACCGAGAATGTTGACAAACACCATATATTACGAGCAAGAGGATTCGATGAGATTCTGTGACAAAATAACATCATGATGCTATTCCCTTGCCATGGCATTCGAATGAATTACAGTCGTTGCTGTTAAAGTAAGCAAGTCACGCCAAAAATGTTGATTTATAAATTTTGTTTCTTTTTGAATGTTGAAATGTCATGAATGCTATTTACAGAACAACACGTACCTGCGGGAACAATATAATATTGGCATTTGAATTCACAAGTACCTGCTAACTTGACACTGTCTCAAAGTGGAAATTGCATAACCAAACTTGAAATAGTGCCCAACTGAAACTCGCAAAGTCAGTCAAGAATTACACAATATGTTATAAATACTTGTTTCCAGACAAATATTATAGCAGTTATCTCCAGTTCATTGCTTGTTTCTGATAATTATTCAAGTCATTTGAAATCAAGTTTCCTTTTTTTTACTCATTCCAATACTCACGCAAGCTCTTCAATAAGGAATGTCAAGCAATGTCTGGATTAAAATGTACACGCAGTAGTTTTAAATTTGATTGCGTGTGATTGTATTGTTAACGTTCAATTTGCAAACAAGTGTCTTAATTGATTATAACATCTAGTGAGGCATGCCTTGCAGTCAAAATGTCAATTTCAATTTATATATCATGAGTGCACGAGGCAATTTTTACGATTTAAGACACAAGCATATAAATGACACTGTCAAAAATGTAAAACCTATGTTGTATCAATAAGCCAGCATCGGAGTCATTATCATATTGGTACCAGTAAGGTGAACGGCATTATAATATTGACTGAGCTTAAAATCTCAACATCCAGATACAGATGTCACCTGAAAGTAGATGAATCCAGCCAGCAATTGTGTTATTTCCTGAAAATACCGAACCAATCACAGGTACCCGTCAAACTTGGAACATTTGTTGTCTTATAATGATACCATTATAATACAACATTTCGAAGACAGTGTTTGGTCACCACGAAACGGAAAAAAATGGAAAGAGAGATTATAAACGCCATTTACCATATGCTATCGTGATTTACGGAAAATGCCAATTCGTCTATGTATGTTTCTTTGCATTGGACTGACAAATACTATTTCTGAATTTGTAAAGACAAATGGAGCTTTGTTGACTTTGTTTAGCGGCAATATTGTTATTTTGAACGTTCAATTGTATAACTATAGCTATAAGCAACATAGGAATTTCAACTAGGTTTTCCCTGCCTCTATATTGAAGATAGGTGACTACCAGTGAAATTATTACCATATTGATGCACACACTATTTTTTTCATTAGGGTCATCATGATATATTTGCCGACTGGCTTGGACCTCGTAGTTTCCATTATAGTATCACCTCTGTGGCACATACAATAGTTTTCAGATTTTACCATTAATTTATAAACAGTTAAAAACATGAGATGTTGTATTTGATTTCCTTTCACATATAGTATGAATCAAACTCAGCAAGTAATTCACAAAATCACACTATTATATAAAAACTAAATCTTTCTTTTAAACTTGCTGATATATGTCATATGTTAAACACCAACATGCACCATACGGAATAAATGCATAGTTCAGAAGAAAACTTTCAAACGTGACTGAAATAAACGGCTTACTAAGTAATGATGATGATGATGATGATGATGATGATGATGATGATTGCGTTGTTGATGATGATGATGATGATTGATGCATCATCCTTTTTTTCTTTCGACTTGTACTTGACAATATAATGAATAACAGTTAACAAGAGCAGGAGCTTGTTTTAAGTCGTAATTGCAGTCCTGTAGGGTAACCAGTTAATTTATATCAGGCAATAAAACATCCACAATATCTCACAAAATTTGCTACAGTTCTTTTTCTTGGGCGACGGATTTGTAAAATTACTTTCCGTCTCTACCATTCTGCATCAGAAAGAATACTCAATTCAAAAACATGAATGATAGATTAAATGGGTTCATTAGCCATTGCATGGCAATAAAAACATCAGCAAGCTATAATGCCCTCTATTTTATGCTCTCCCGAAGAATAATAAAATCACTGAAGAATATGCTAGTGTGAATACTTTTTCTCTTTCAGGCCGAATGGAAAATCGTCAAAAAAGTATTTGTTTTAGCTCTTGCCACCATTAAAGTTTGATGCAGACATGCACAAAACATATTAAGAAAGTGCATAGGGAACCGACACGTTTCTTGAAGACATAAAACAACAGTGAACTATGCACTGATATAACTTTTACCTTTCCATCCTTTTTCAAACCAGCCTGAATAACGTCGCAGATGTCAAAAATGTTTTAATAGTAAATGAACAAACCATGCAAAGGATAGTTATTGGAATAAGACACTAAAGCAAGGATGTATACAAAGAAATTACCCATCAGAACAAAGATTGTGCTTCCTCTGAAGTAGAAGAATGTACAGCAAATTTACAGTTTTTAATTAAGAAATCATATTTATTTGGATTTTTGGACATCATTACTTTGAACTAGATAAAATCCAAATGATGATGCAAAATGCAAATATTTCAAATAATATTGATATTAGCCATGTGAATCACAAACCATTTTAAGAACTTTTAAAGGTCAGTTCATACACATAAATCTGGCTATGTTATACTTGAACGCAACTTTAATTTCGTAAAATTACCTTTATTGTAATTTAGTTTCATATGAATGTGTGTCTCTGTGATGTTGCTAGTATTTTGTTTATTTAGGTGATGAGATACCATATGTCAGGGTAATGACTGCCCTTTATTTCTAGAATTTGCTCAGAAATCATGAACCATAGTGACGGGCTAATACTACATTGTCCCCCCTCCCCCCCCCCCACATAAAATAAGTCTCGTGTTTAGATTTAGTGCAGAAGAAAAAGGAATTGTTTTGTCATTTACTTTCACATGTCTTTCTCTTTCATTCCTTTTTGTTTTGATTTTGAATCTGCTGTTCTTGTTTTTGTTTACTTCTGTTTTTGTTTTTTTCACAAATACACCTAAGTGTGTAAAATATCAATATACATTGGATTCAGAGCAATGTTCGTATAAAGATTAAAACACCATATTTACTTGTCAATTTAAAGACCAGTGACAGTTATAGTATGACGTCATAAAATGCAAAATCACTTCATAAACGCCATACTTACCTTTCTAGCACACCGGATAGGCATTTCCGATGAATTCAGCCGTGCTGGAAAACTCCATCTGGCATCTGGCATCCCCCCGACCCTCGGGCACGCTGCGTAGCCGGTAACTCGGCAAACCTAGTTACCTGGCAACGCAGGTGCCCTCGGGTCAGATTTTTCTATCCGGAACGGGAACACATGACAGATATTATTAGTCGGAAACAGTTTATCATATGACGTCATAATAAGGCGGGAAACCCCACTTGATATCTTACCCACCTATCTTCACCAATATTATGTATCCCGGCCCATAATGTAAGATAATTACATTATATTTAATTTATCCTTTGGGACTCATTGTATTAGTTTAAGGAAATTTATGTTTAACTATGACCAACATTACCCCATCCTTTGTACCATGAGAGCCATATTCACATTTGAATTTAGCTTTTTTTTCACCCGATGCCTAATTATACCAAATGTAATGTAGAATATGACCGCGACTGTAGTTGTGATACATCCCTTGACATATTTAATTCGGAAATATTGGTACACGAGATAATGCAATGGATCGCAAAACCATCTGGTAAAATAGAATTAAGAAGATGAAACTTGTATCTTAGTAGAGTCAAAGTGGTATGCATACTACTATGGAAACTACAGGGAAAAGCCATGTTGTTGAAATTTCAAGCAAAAGATATGTGGAGAATCACGCCTTGAACGCTCAGTGAAATAAGAGTAGACTGTCGGGGGGGGGGGGGCGTTGATGAAATGAGGCAATGGGCGCAACAGTACCCTCTTCTGCCGAGCACCAGACAAGAATGCTACTGTCTCCAAACATGTCTGGTTTGATATGTAGGCTTTCAGATCATGTCACAGTCGTTTTTCCTTTTCCCCTTAAGGCCACTACTTTTATATAAATTGGTTTACAAAACCAGCGGGTCTAATTTTCCAAAAAGTACAAAAAAAAAAAAAAAATGAATTTCACTATTTTTTCAAAATTATTTTACCGACCGTATTGATTTTGGTGCGAAACGAAAGAAAAAAAACGCACAGATAAGAGTACGAATGCAGTAGATCTCGACTGGTTTGTTGTTCCATGGCCGTATTTGCCAATTTATAGTGATAGCATGTGAGCTAGTCAACTGTTATGGCAGCGCCGATGGCAATGGCGGAATTGACGATAGCAGTCATTCTTTGTATGAAATAATTAATTAAAATATGCAGGAGTTGTTAGAATAACAATAGCAATAAACATTGGCAAATTTAACAGCCGACACAAACAATAACTGTCACGTGATTGTTGTTATTCCCCGCCAATTTAGGTCATGAAAATATTGTTGTTTATAGATAAAAAATAAAATTGTCAGCGGCTGCCATCGAATTAGTAGACGCAAATATCTGTAAATTATGTGTGAGAAAAACATTTTATAACATTTTATGGTTAAATATCAAATAACAGTGCACTAAGTGTGAGTGGTGAAATCGAAAGTAAAATTTCTAAGTTGACACCAGTGACCTAGTTTCACAAGTTCGGTCGATGGTGTTTATGGATTTGAAATCACAAAATGGTTTGGAAATACTTGTTATTGAGTCAATATAAAGCTTGTGTTTATTCTAGATTACATGTTTATTCATGTTTGGGTTAATAGTAGAGTAAAAACAATGAAAGAGTTGAACACATGCCTCAATGACATTTTAATACTAATGCCATGAGTTGTGTGCAAAACATTTAGATAAAATAACACGGAAAACTATTTTGAATAAGTCCATTTCAATTTGTAATGAACTTGATATTTCACTATAAATGAGATTTGTTGTTGTAACCAAGGAATACTCTTTAAAATGAAAAATAAACAAGCATGAAGTATAGATGCCCTGTGAACTCGTGTATACACAAAATGGCGGAGTTAGAAGAAGATAAAAATATCCGATACATAACTATGGATTTCTCTGTTACTATCATTGGTACATAAAGTTAAGTCACATGCTAGATTTATCATTTTGTTATGTGATTTTTATGTACTGATGTGGTAATTTGCTGCAAGATTTGAATTTGAAATGGATTTGGTGAACATCCCATGGTAAATATCCCGGTCCGAAAATATCCGAACTTAGCATGGATCGAGTTACACACAACTAGGACCCACCATGGTAAAGGTTATTAAAACTCAAATCTAGGTCTAGTTTGGTTTTTAGTTTTTCAGGAATTGCTTTCACAAAGTTAAAGCTCAAATGTCTTCATAAAATGTTACTTTCTTATTTACAAAATTGGTAATTATTTCACTTTATTGGCATTTTCCAATATTGAAATAACTGAAACAATGTTTAGAAAATAGTATGTATTGTTTTAATACAGTGCAATTTTTTTGTATTTTAATGCGTAAAATTGCCTTCTCTTTTTTTTCAATTTAATATTGTTCAGTTTAGTGTTCTGCATTCACTTTTGCTTTAACATACCCTTGAAGCTTAACAAATGTCTTGCTGAGTGATATTCAATGTATCTTTAAAAAAAAGTGTAGTTTATACATGTAAACATGTTTTATAGTCAATTTCATTGATGTTTTATATGCACAGTATGTAAGATTTAAACTGTGTGTTTAATTAGAACTTTGAAACTTTGAGTGTATTAAAACATGCATTAATAGCAGTTTAAAAATTTAAAATATCATGTAAATGATATAAATTTTCAATGTTTTTATGTTGTTCTCTGATTTTTACCCTTTAAGGGTATGTTTTGTGACTTTTTTCCCTTTTTTTTTTTTTTTCGACCGCCCGGTGGACATTTTTCCCAAAAATTCTTGTAAACCAAAAAATAAAAAAGGAGTGGCCTAATATATGATATAGATAAGGCATAGACAAGTTCGCAGTCTCTAGAGCTTTTAAGACAAAATGAACTTTGGATATGACACGCATTGTTCAGAAAAATTTACATCTTAAATGAAAATTGACAACCGTTCACATATTCTTCACTCTGGAAAACAGGATGATCATACATAAAACAAAGGATCATATATGAAACGAAGGAACAATGCATTTTATGGTTTCATTTATAAAACATGATAATACAACCTGACATTCTAATACATGTAAACAATGCGTTCAAATTAAAAATGACACATCTTTTCAAAGTATCCTTTGGTCAAAATTCCAGCAGCCAATAATATAAAACTTAGACAATTGGTCCACATGTAATATTTCGCTTGGATTGCATATTTAAATAATTTGTTTGGTCAATATTATTTTTTGGATAAATATTGACAAATCTATTAACACTTCAGCTTACTTTGACCAAACCAAAAAGGTTAACCAGTTTTGAACAAATGGCCGCAGTTATTTTGTTCCTATTAATATTTGGTGCGTTTATTTATCAATGCCTGATGCCTGACAAATCCTAAATTACATTTCATATGACTGTAATCCTTTGATCTTATCAAAATGTCTACTTTTAAAAACGTATGCGTTTGCATGGTATATGTTTAAATCCTTTATATGGACAGATTTACCATTTAAATATACTGTTCTTTTGTAATTATTTGTTTTTAAATGTACCGTAATGAACAAATAATTTTTGTGAAAAGTCATGTCGATTAAAAGACAAAAATCTTGGACGTTCATATTAAATTATCCAATAAACTCTAACCGATCGAAATGCCTTTAAACGAAGTTATACGATAACCTTAAACTAAGAGAGCAGTGGCAAAACTGATATGTTCCATGCTTTCGTATTTACTGAAGTTTGAAATTAAAGCGGATATTTTTGTTTTTTATCCATATAAATATGTGCAAAAGTCGTTCTGATAAAATGACTCTCAGAACATGCGTTTTGAAAATGTTTGTGTTGAAAGGATTTGGAATTTGTTAACACCACTAATCGACGGTTCTGATTATCAATGCATTTAACCGAGGCTGACCACACTTTAATTTCTTAGGCTTAAAGAGACGCCTGTTTTCGTTTACTACCGAGGGACAATTCCCACTTTCGACTTCTTAATTCAGTCCATCATGACACCAATAGGTGAGAACAGACATTATAAACTATAGTAGAGCACCGTGGTATTACGTAAGAGTGCACCTATAATTATCACGTCTGTCAACTGGTTTTCTCAGACGAGATCTTTTTTTAAGTTTCCGCCCATCAGAGGTGTTGATTTGAGATTTATTACCCTCTTCCAGGTCTACATAATGGTTATGGTTAAGTAATGGCTTTGGTGAGTTTAAATGTCCTGAATTGACATTTAGACTTGTAATACGTTCTTGATAAGAAGATATACAATAATAAACCATAATAAAACAGGATAAATTTAAATATGATCCCCTGATATTGATATTGTTAAAAAATAACTATTTATATTAAAAATAATGTTATTTTTATGGTATTGACACGGAACCATTGCACTAAGAGTAAACAATGTAGTTTTCGAAGGCGCCTTGTTGATTCAAAAGGTTGGTTTCTTTGGTAAGCAATAAGCCAATTTTATTATGAATAATATCTACCACTAACTGCTATATCTGAGAACAACCATGCATGCGAAATTATCAGACAATTAAATCTGAAAAAAAAAACTTCTATAAAAACTGAAACAGAATGAATACCTGATTTATACATCTGAATATAATTCAATGTATAAAGCAAACTTTTTTGAAATAAAACAAATCATTAAAACATTCATTTGAAACTCGGAATTATTTAAAAGATAATATGGATTCAAACAAACTCATTAAGTAAACAAATGAAATTTTTTCATCCGGACCGATTTTTTGAATATTAATATGCACATTAATTATTTTTAGCTTGCGCTCGTTCGTGTTATACGTACTCCCTTAAAAAATTGGATAAATGTCAGTTAATTGTGTTGCCAATACTTTAACCCACCCGTCATTTGTTATGTTGTTCAAATTTCATTATCAAAAGGGTTCGCTGCTTCAATACTATTTTAAAATTTGTGGTAAATCTCCGTAGAGGAAAATAGTAATTAATAAAAAAAATATTAGTACACGTATTCATCAAAATCATTCTGACAAGAGTACATACAAATACCAATTCGCTTTAATATGAGAAATACTAAAACAAATAGCTGACAGTATTAATATACAAGCTATCACTCAGATTACGAATTCAAGTTTTAGTGAGCATGACATTCGGAAAGGCGATAATAATGTATCACTTTCCAGACAATAAGAATTTGACAGAATGAAGAGACCGTTTGAAAGCTAAACGCTTTATCAGTCTAGACCAATAAATTATATTAAGACACTTTCAAGCAATATCTGTGAAGCCAACATGAATGCAATTAAACATGTGTAAAAACCATGTAGGTTATCATCAAGAGAAAACATATATACTCAATTTCAAAACGATTGTCCAAATCAAATACGTTCTCAAAAAATGTTGAGGTGAAAGGAATTTCCAATTTAATAATTGTTTTACTATCAAACTGTTGACATATACATCAATTAAAGTTCAATTGATGATTTTCAATGGTATAAAATGTGCTTCAAGTAGGATATTCTGAAGTGTTTGTTTATTATTGAATCACCCTTTTTCAGTTAAGGGTCGGTGCGCTAGACTTATAAGACACCTTGATTGGTGCATATCTTTACTCAAGAGTCCTATCATCTATGTCGGGCGCCTGGCAGCAAGGCAATCGGTGCTTTAACTAGCCGCTTGGTTAGCAACCAGCCATATTAGAGCAAGCCCCTTGTGGGTCTTGAACCGTCAGCTTCCCGCTCCATAGGTAGACGCCCTACCCACAAAGCCACGGAAGTGATATAATAGTTTGTAAATACAATTTTAACGTTAATCCTCGTTCAATATAAGCGCGTCTGGCATGCTAACTTGTAATTCTTGATACTGAAGATAACAGTTCTAAAATGGCATCGTTGCTCCGTTGGGATAAATAATTAGACATTTAACGAATTTGAAATATTAAGCTCCGTTCGGAACACCAATGGTACAAGGGCATTTCATGTGTAATGCAATGAAAACATCTTTTGCATTAATGGGTATAGAGGGAATATTTTTTTTATATTATTCGGACAGCTCAGTATGTCACTACCACATATGTATCAGAAAGTTTTGGGAATCTGACAGAAAAATTACTATCGCTAATCGGTTTATGAAACCGATCAATGATCGATTATTAATCGATTTAATTATTATTTAATTTTCTTTGGTCATTTAAGGCATGCAGATACAGTACATGCACCAGTTTTAAGCACCAATGTTCCCTAACAATATTGTTTGTACATTTTTTTGTATAAATTACATTATTTATTCAGAACGCAACTGCCCTTTAGGGTTTACAAGTTGCTATTACAGAACATGAGACCACAGGCTC
The DNA here is from genome assembly GCF_026914265.1 of Mya arenaria. Classification (NCBI taxonomy): domain Eukaryota; kingdom Metazoa; phylum Mollusca; class Bivalvia; order Myida; family Myidae; genus Mya; species Mya arenaria. The sequence goes on along the minus strand of NC_069125.1, from coordinate 51,777,784 downwards.
AATTTTTTGTCTTTCATTTAGTATTGTATACATGTGTAAAATAATATCAAAGAAATATGTCAATTTGTTTTAATAATCAATCAGTAACAAGTACAACAAGCAGTTGATCATTCTATATATTTTATAAGAACATATCCTTTCAGAAAACTGAGAAAAATCACTTTTAAACCACAAACATGAGACGTTGAGAACCAATCCTTTAGCAGTTAAATTACAAAGAAAATTTGAAATAAAGTACTGTAGTGACATACTGACTTGATAAGAATATGACTAAATAACTTAACATAGTAACACCTTAACATTTAAACATGATACTAGCATTAACCAGAAAAAGAAAATTAGGAGGTAGCGGCTACGTCCCTTGTTTCTATAATCGATTATTCAAAATTCACTATCGTTTTTCGCCGACGTAGGCCTTTCCGATCAACTGTCGATAATAATCGATCATCGGCACAACACAAGTATCAGGCATTAATGCCCCCATATGGTAATACAAATGAAACACATATCTGCCAAAAGCTGTTCATTTATGCTTCGTTTCAACTCACGTAGCACAACGTATTTGGGGTGAGTTATTAAGATCTGTAACCGCCGGTCGTCTGTTCAAATCTTCTTGACATCTCATTTAAAAACGCTTGATTGAAGTTGATTTGATGAATATTTGCAGAATTCTGATTGCCATGGCAACGGAAACAGAAAGAAAAATAAGACTATATTCAAACAACTTATCATGCAGTGGTACTATCTCGAAAAAATGTCACCGATATAATCTCCTACCAGTTCGTAAGAAAAATGGCCGACTTGCACGGCGAGCTTGTTATATAAGCCTGTTATATATATATGCGCAAGAATTGTCTCTCCCGACAGTGGGTCCTGTTTACAATGAAGCTTTTAATCAGTTACGTCCTTCTCTTAAGGTAATCTCCTCCCAAAATATTTTCTGTTGTGCTTTTAGCGTGGACCTTTTAAAGTATTTAATAACTAACTTTAAAAAAAATAAAAAAAATGTAGTAATAATAGTTTAACTATTTCAACTAAATTTTTCAGGTCCGACACCTTTTTTCCTTTGCAAACTAATTGTTATATTTTCAGAAAACCGATTGACAGACGTAATAATTAGCAAGAAACTAGGTTGCTCTCTAACATCGAAGACTTTTGACAAACATATTTGAAGAAGCATGCTCTGAGAATATTATACTTTAGGGATATAAAAAAAGATATGGTTCTATTTTCCCTTTTTCAATGTATATGAGCTATCTTTTTCAATTGTTGTTTGCTTTCATTTTAGTTTTTCATTGGAATTTCGCCTCAATCCCTCATTTCCCACTGGCGTAGCTAGGCGATCTTAAAGTTTAAGGCCCTGTTCTTGCTGTCGCAAGATAACGAACAAATCATCTGAACACCAGTAAAGTTTAACCGTTTATTCATGTAACTTGACTAACATCATAAGTTTGGTAAGAAGCTGAAAAATAAAAATAAAAACGAATTTTGAGTGTCTAAGTTATTTACATAGAGCAAAAACACATTGGTACGAAAAGGTATTAGGATTAATCTCGACCCAACAATAAATTCGACGAGGGAGTTTTTAATGCAAGCCTAAATTTTATACAGTAAACTTTTTATACATATTTTATACAGTAAACTACAGGAAATGAATAATAGAAAGGCATAAACTTACACGCAGGGGGACTACAAGACTGAAACATTGACAAGGCGCCAGGAAAAAGCGACCGGCGAGTAAGTACGATGAGCGAAAATAATGAACCTAACGATCTAAAACTAACAATCAGCAAGCAGAGTTTCTTCCCTTGATTACACTGGATTACACAATTGAAAGACAATGGGTCTTGAAAAGATGAAGAAAAGGTGACAAATGACGCATTTTATAGCATTTCAGAAACCATACGATCGCACAGCCTTGTTGAGTTTTACCTTGTTTTAATACATCACATTTTAAAAATACGGTATGAACACGACTATCATTACGTGTTACATAACATCGCCACGATCTGGCTTGTTTGAATCAATTGTCTTAGATATGGAACAATTCAAAATTACAAATGTTCAATTACTTAATACACGATACTATGCCTGTCTTACCATTATTCTACACGACTTATGTAACCCATAAATATTTCTTCATTGAACATGTAAGATAACATGGAAGAATTACATGAACACCTCAAACTGTTCTGCAATTGCAACAGCACTGTCAAATATTGAATCGAAGACGCAAAACAGTCACCACCACTGTAGCTTCAAGCACAGCCTCGACCAAGTCCATTGTTGGCTGCAAACAGAGAATAAATTATGTACTAGAGATATGAAATGTAATTGAATTCATACATTTTCACATCCAATACAGAACATTACTTGTAGTGCAATTTAATACCATGATTATTTTTTTTATAAACCGGTTAAAGAGTATGCATTTTGCTGCATATTTGGGTTAAACAAGCTATTTGATAAAAAACTATTTCAATTGCTTGTTTTTTACACGTTTGTAAAATGGAAAACTTTATTACAGTATAAACTGGTGAGTCCTTATTGGAAGTTTAACTTTATACATTTCCTAGTTTATTGCCATACACAATTAACAGTCTACGGCCGCTTATAATTAGCGAATGTAGTCGGAGCTGTCTTATTGACTGAATGTTCGATCGGAGCATTTGTATATTAAAACAACACCTTCTGAAGAATGAGGACGAGGACGAGACTATCTTATGCGCTGAACTGACACCAACGTGATAATTGCAAGAGTGGAATGGCAGCGATGATTCCACCGGCACGATCATCGTTGATGTTTTCCAAGTGTTCAAGGGCCCAAACCACCACCGGAAATGAATTCTTAAAGGTCATCGGTGATTCCGACCTGGCTGTCCAGCGTGTCTCAAACAAAGTCACGAGCTCATGGTACAGATAAAAAAAGAAAAAGTTTAAGTTTGGCGTTTTTTTACTGGCAAATTTGTGTTCATTAGATATTAATTGAATTATGTAAGAAAGCCTGACTTTTTTATCTTTACACAAACTATATATGTTTTTGTTTCGATCATTAAAGTGAAATGAGTTGAGCATTAAAGTGCATTTATTTAAAAAAAAGAAGACGAAGACGCGTTTATGCATCTGCCTATATTGTGCCTCTTTAAAGTGTCAGTTCAAGGTGACATTTGGTGTTTTCTTCCAGACTAGAAGATGTTTAATTTGACGTTCGGTTCTGAAAAAGACACTCAACTAAAGCATCTTCGCCTAATTTTCTTCTCAGTAAATTTCAATGACATTTCAATCCCAAATACTTGTTTGGCTGTAGAACTCGAGCGAAACGTTTTAACATTTGAAAGAAAAGAAAAAAATATGTTTACTGTAGAGGAAGATTGCCTTATAAAATGTTTCGGCGATATTCTGTTGTATTGGGTTTTGATGGGTAAATTCATAGCAATCGTTATTTTTAAACTTTAATGAACAATAACAATACATGTGCTGCCAATATCTAAATACGGATTTTGCCATTTTGTTAAATAAGGACTATATTTAAACCTTTTAGGTTAAAGTGTACTTCATTGAGACCAATTATAATTATTGGAACTAAAAAACATTATTGGAGCTACATATACATACACGCGAATTTCGCATTAGTCTTCCTTTCACTTTATCATTGCCAACTAAGTGTCGAGAACAATATGCTAGTAATGGAAATAGGTCCACTGTCCATTAGAGCCATCTTTTTTTTCTTTTTTTCAAAGAAATGCCATTTTAAAATCGCAATGTACTTTTGATGTCTTTAGAAAGTGCCCGGCTGCCGTGAACATTCACATTAAAGATTTGAACTTAAATATGTAAATGTACTCTCAAGGTTATGTTCCTTAGACACGACATACATACACACGCACGCACACACATACACACACAGATCCATAAATGCAGTAAAAATCATATTCAGCATAAAATATGATGTAAAAGATCTCTTTTTGCCAAGTAATGGACGTTTTTCTTGAAACTTGGGAAAACTGAATATTATTGAATGGAATTTCACAGAGAGATAGTTAAGGCTCCTGATCTTAAAATCAGTATGATAAGATTCATTATGTATAGTCATTTTTACAATAAGCTTATGTGCCAAACACACTCGGTTAAATCCACTAACAGTCAACAATTCGACCACTTTATAATATACATATATATTTAAAAAAAAATCTCAAATCAATATTCCTGATTGACAACAAAATATGTTATTTCTTTAATTTTCTATAATATCTAACATGCTACTTTGTTGAGTGGCAAATCAATAATTTCCCGGTGAAACAAATATGGTGCAATTTCAATAATGCTGATAAATAGCTAATTTTTCATGGAAAATTATTAGTTTTCCTATTCGAAAGCTTTATTTGAATACAAACTTTGACAAGTATCATTTGTTGGAAAAACAATCATACTGGAATTGCTCAACAACGATTTAACAGTGTCGGCGAATAATTGGTACGGGCAAAAGTGATCCCTTACCAGTGTGCGAAGTTTTTACTAAATTTAATACGAAAAACGGTTCCCATGTTATATCAGATGAGGATACGTTGGTGGCAGGGTTAACATGTTGTTCAAAAACAAAATACCTTAACCAATAGCGTTTCACTCTCAACGACTAATGACAAATGAATGAATGTGGAATCATTGCAATATAACATGGTCAAATACATAACATGAAATCGTTCCTGTGTAGCTTAACACTTACAAGAAATATTTGATCAAGGAACGGATTTAACGATATAGCATAAATCTCTCGAAAAAAATGTTGAATAATTATGAACGAGTAAATAATACGGTCGGGTAACTTAAAGATTATATTTGCTACATTTGTAAACAAATACAGTTGCTATGATTATTTTCTAACACATTATCTGACTTTTACAGCAAACCATTGCTCCAGTTAACATGTGACACTGAATATGAACATTCACTGATACTTAGCATATAAGCCTCATCAGAGCTAGTGTCATAACAATGACAAATAAGGTAAAAAACAAACAAACATATTGCATAAACATGTAAATAAGTTAGACATACTTGTAGTTTAAGCGAGAAGCTTGAGAGTCTTAGGTCAGAAATGGTCAGAAAAAGGCAATTATTGAGCTTAACTGTTATACTGTACATATAATTTATATTATTAGAGCATACAGCCACGTGGTCGCAGTTTTCAGTTATAGTCTTGTACATTCTATTCAGTATGAACTAGATCCTTTAAACGACCCAATGCTTAGCAAACACGTACACAAAAAGAATCGTCTTTTCCTTCAAGTATTTTTTTTTTAATTTTTGATAGAGTAATTAGGCCGCCGTCTTTTCGTTTTTTAGCCCGTTTCAGTATAATCTTATTAGATTTTAGTCGTGATTTAAAATTTCATAGTGTCATAGTTTTTGTTATTTTGTGACAACTTGTACATATTCGTGCTACTGCTATAGATTTTAAACTTTCTAAAGTCACATCTAAGATCCTTTAATGAAATAAGACACACCAAGTCCTTTACATTTTCGTTAAAACTACGCTATAAACGTTTGACAATGTCATTTTGATGGTTTTTGATTATTTCCTCATAATTGTTGTCTCGTATGTGTGTGACACATGTCACAAGACCACATATACATGGCAGACGAGCTGTAGCAACATCTCGTATTGAATTCTCTTCCTTTTTACAGTATACCTTATCTTCTGTATTTTACCTTTCAACTGTAACCATTCATGTTCATTGCATTTACTTGGCTTGTATCGTTGTCTGAGTGCATGGTGAGAGAAGTACTCGATGATGTATGTTTGACTTGACAGCTCAATTTGCCTCTTACATTTGCAATAATTGTCTATCTAGAATATGGTCCTTGTTGCAAAGTACATTGGAATGGACAAGGATGCTCTCTGTCAATTTATATTAGAAATGCACCTCTGATAACTACATTTTTGTCTCATATTGCAGTGTTTTTATAACATGAATTTTGCCGGGTATTTACTTAAAGCAGTTGTCGAAAATGAGAAATAACTAGAAAAATATTTAACCTTCTGAAATAAAATTTCAAATAACGAAATTAAGGTCCTGTTTCGAAAATAAAAGTGATGTTACTATTTTCTAATGAACAATTATGATAATAGATATTATATGGGTTAAAAATGTTAAAAGGTTATCAATAAGAAAAATGATTTCTGAAATACATGCACATATAAGAACATAAGTTTACATCACTGAAGCATAATTTATAGCCAATACAAATTTCAGGGCCTTAAATATAAATCTATGCTGCTTTTTTAATGTTGAATGTTAATTGAGGAGATGGACTCATCAATCACAACATGAACGTAATTTTGTACTTATTTAAGTATTCCGTAGACCAGGCAGTGGGCAATTCATCTCCGGTCTTTAGATGGAGTCCGACACGTCTGGTGAACATAATCCTTAAAAACTGTCTTCTGGGGAAAGCGATTGACAGACGCGGTAACTATCGAGACCCTCGCACGCAAAACTAGGGGAGTTCGAGGAGTAAGCATACACCATGAAATGTTTTTTTTAAATACGCCTGTTCTTAAAAGTATTATATTTAAGCGACAATTGCATTTTCACAATAGCTTAACAATATAATTAATATGATGTACTTTAACCTCTTAAAAATATATATAGTTTGAGAAAAGTCTGAAGTGTTTGTTGAATTGAGAATACTGACATTTCCCTGGTCAAATAGATTAAAGTGACACTCTTATTCAAAATCAGTACAAAAACATGCAAAACAAATATAAGTTTTGAGTGATACACCCTCAAATACTTACTAAATATTGCACTTATGGAAAATATTAATAACTATTAACAATATTATAAACGTATATTTAATAGCTGAAAACGCAAAAATATTTAAATATTGATGAATGCTAAAAGAAAAATTGCGATCTACTATGGTCTCATAAGGTAGCAATACCCTGTTTTCTGCACATTTCTTTCAAAAAACTCGGTATCATTCATAAGATCTATTGTTTTCGACATTTGTTCATCCTTTTTGGTGTATTAAAACAATTGTATAAAATGTATTAAATCTTATTTTTGTAGTGCATCTTTAAGTTCCCGTGTTGTCTAGGTTGAAGGTATTTTTAACCAGTAAAGGGCTCAACTGATATTTTCACCAATACTTCCATGATTTTATGATACGAGTATTACAGTTTACAAGTTTTCTACCCCACCTAGAGACAATTATTTACATTTACATTTCAATGAACATTTCTGAAACTCTCAGGCCGTTATAAATTAACGGTTATTCATAGTTAAATAGAGAACCTTTTTGTAGTAGTAGTTAACCCTTAAGTCATATTGCTGTTCATTAACATAGGTACGATATCACCATAACGTCACATGTATACACGTTGTGTGGAAAATTCTCAATAAAAGTTTTTATGAGTGATGGACATGTTTTTACATTTTCTATACACTGTAAATATAAATATACTTATTCCTGAAACGTTTATATTTAAGTATCTAATCTTGCTCCATTTATCATTTGGAGTAGAGATTAAAGCAGTTACTGCAGTCCTAAAATTGAAAGGTCATATTGGGAGAACTATTATGACGCACTGGGCATTTTGTTTAAGTTTGTTTTTCAGTAGGAGAGATTTTTCTTAGGAATAAAATGACGACCTTCCCCTTTGTTGTCTTAAAATAATATATAAAGTTATCATTGTCTCCATTCGTTGGAAATGCCTTTAAAAGTTGTCTAAATATAATCATTTCACATTGAATTACAAAGGAAATGGCAATGGTGGTGTGTAATCTAATGTTCCAGCTACTGACCTTGTTTACGTCAAAAAGTTAATATTTGGTTTGCAAAATGCTGAAGGTAAAACTTTTTGTTACGACCTTTATCTATGCATATAAGCAATTTTATATAAGAATGTTTTACATATTGTATTATGTATGCCTTCATCAGAATATTGTTTTACAAAATGCGTGTAGCGACTCAGAGTAGTAACAGTGAAATAAACCATTCTGAAACGGATCTCATTTTCAAATCTTCCATTTTTTAAATTTTCAAAATCTTCCTTCCCTTCTTAATAATTGGAGCGATTTTAGGATTCTCAGTGTTTCTTGTTCACCTGACTTTTTACCAAAGTTATTTCAGAAGCCAAAGTTTTGTCGCGCGGATTTTTTTTCATATTGATTGCATGTTATTCAAGTACAGACGGTATAATTGTCAACTGACGTGTTAAAGACATTATATAAAAACGTATAATTGTTATATAATTTTGATTGTGTGAAATGTTTAGAAATGTTGACATGGATTTGTATCTTTCCACAGGCATTGATAAATAAATGCAAGGAATATTGAACACGAATACAATTATTGGAATCTAGCTTACATTTTACTTAGTTAAGAGGTGCGATTTTGAATTTGACAGCATTAAATGGTCATAATTGGAATGTCAGTTTTTGAAATCTTTATTATTTAGCATTGCCTACCGAAATATACAATATATTTAAGCATCTTCATGAACTGTTTTTCTTCTGCAGTAATTTCAATGGCATTTCAATCTTGATATGAATACAAATATTATTACTACATAGTAAAATGTTGTTTGGCGATACAAACGCATTTTTCATTTTTTTAATTGAAAACGAATGATTGCCTTATGTTGGTTGGTATTTAATCACGTATTTAAGTATTAAAATCTGATTTGGCTTGTATGAAGTGTTTTCTGGTTCTTTTCTAAAAATTAACGAATTAATACATATTTCAAGAGTACATTTTGTTAAAGAAACATGATGTGTTTCTTTTTGTAAGAAAATCTTCTTAAGGATGCATTTCTTTACAGACGTATATATTTATTATTTATGTGCATCGAATTCTGCATTTATGACAACGAGCACTATTTGAATTAGAGTCTTGCAACTGCAGGGAGTACACGTATTCCGAATTTTCAACGGTTTAAGTGAGGATTTTGAATCTAAGCTACAATATGGCGGCGAGGATTTTTGTTAAGTAGTATAAATTGAATATTTCCTAACAATCATGAAGCATATTTGGCTCATAATCTCCATGTTGTTTTTTTTATTTCAAGCTATTAGGTTGCGGAATAAAAAAATATTTTTCAATATGTCGCACAGTTTGCTAGTATTTAATTACTTACTGGGCGAAAACAGGTTCCTAAAATCCTCGCCTTCATCCAAGTCTGTCTAGTGTTTCTCCACTTATCTCATCTGGCAAGTAAGCACACCTGAAGTCAGGTTAAGAAGAATCGTGCCCCTGACAACATATCATATGTATACCTTGGCAGAATATAGACATCTGTATCCGCGTTCCGACATTCAACAAACGATAGTCGACACCGAAGCGAAGACTACAATATTTTATCTAACCGACACATTTGAAGACAAATGGCTGTCAGACGGCCTTATAGCATCACTGGTTATCAAAACAAGCATTATAGTGTTTAACCTCTAAAATCACTGAAGGAGGTATTTTACGATATTGCAATTGGAAAAACGTGTCCTACGTTAGTAATATTCTATGTTTTGCGAAAGTGGCTTTACCAGTGACGGTAAGACATGTTTTAACTATACGCTTTCAGTTTCCATGTACTTGCAAAACTAGTAAAACTTTGCTTCTCTTCTATTTTAAGCCCAACAGTTTTAACAAAAACTGTCTTTGTAAATGTATTCGTTACATGAACATAACACGGTCTTATAAGGAAAATTTGAAGCTAAATTGTATAAAATGGATTCCTCGTTAAACGCAAAAAGTTCAGAACAATGGTTTTGCATTGATATGGTACACCCAGTCTGACTCTTTAAATTTAATATCTCGCTCAAGCACTCGTAGATATGAATTTGGTGGCCTTCTTATGTCCCCACGTGGTTCAAAACGGAACAAAAGCTCACGCCGCTGGCATTTCAAATCGTTATAACGTTCTTATCTGGGAACCAATGTAACCGTAGAGTAGATTCAAAGCCAATATCCCTGGTCTTTATGTTTTATTCGTTGCAATGTAGAAGAAGTTTTATTAAAATATAACGTTCACATTGAATGATAATACTCAGACGGTTATTATAAGACTGAAATAAGTATGGTGGTGGCTCAATAGTATTTTCTGTGCAAGTGTACTATATTGAACTGGCTTAGTGGCAAGGAAAGGCAAATGGTTATTGGTAATATCATACGTAAAACGCGCCCGATTATAACCATTTATTAATCAACCATTACGTAATTGACGCGATACCGGGACAATCGTAGTACGTATACATGACAATTGACGACAATATATGCCAAAACTCGCCCTATATCGACTAAAGTCGGCTAATACGAGTTTCCTCTGTTTTGATCGGCTACTGAACTCGCCAAATATGAGATAATAGGAATGGACCATTTTCCTTTGCTGTCGAAACTAGCTCTAATAGGAACAATGGATTTTACGACAATTTCGTTTTTGGAAACCGACAAAATAGTTGACGAAGGTGAAACAATTTTGACCTTTTGGCAAACGGTTTACAAAAAGATATGCTTCCTTAGACTGTACAGTGCAGATGCCTTTATAAATAAATCTGTGAAATGTCACTATAAGGGGTGCATGTCAAAATCAGCAAAGATCAGTCTAGAAAAGAAGAATCCATGAGAGAAAAAGTGAAATAAGCTTCAATAAAAAGTTAACTAACACATTACAATGTTTTAAATCTAATTTCCTAGCATACGTAAAAGTTTATTTATAAATACTTATTAATAAGGTGATTTCATATTAACCGAGGTGTTCCGGGTTAGGCAAATACAACTGACCTCGGACAAATAAATGGGCCAATATGATATCACCTAATAAATATCATTATACTATATAATAATAGAAAACTCGTTTGACCATTCCCTTATACTATGGTAGTTGTATACACTGAATAATGAACATGGATGATGTAGGTGCAACCTGTCTGAAAGCAAGCATGCACTGATAATGTATGGTGATAATATACACTATTTTTCATATTGAAACTACCGAAACGGACGAAATTTTGTTCCGATCACTTGTTTCAATCAAAAGAATATATACCAAATGTGCGAGAACTAAACAGTTCTCGTTCGAGCTGGACAACATTGTCGTCTTGTTAAACAGCAATAGACAAAACGAGGTCTGTCTAAGATTTCATGTGTAGTCTATTGTCTTTTTACCCTGTGCCATTTTGGAAAAACGTTTGAAGTAAGAATCATACCATAAAGCTTGTCAATGTAGTTCAAATGCTTACATGTATATACATTTAAATATAGATAATATATGTTTATATTGTTGTTTTATTTTTGTAAGTAATTAGGTCTTTTAAGTGACCCATATGTTGACATATAAAAAGATCCTCTTTCCATAACAGCCGGCTGCCTGCTTATTCTTCATTTTAAATGAAGGAATGTTACGTTAATTAAATGCCATATACTTTTGTCATCTATTATTGTCGTTCATAATCTAAACGGTGAACTTTAAGAAAACAATTGAATGTACTCTTAAAGTTATGTTCCATAGAATGTCATGTCACATACGCACTAGACACTACAACAGCACCTATACTATAATTATAATATTTTAAATGTGTGCAAATGATAAAAGACTATAACATTTTCTGGAATCCAACCAGAGTTGCATACAGCCGTATTAACATGGTGTATACCATTGTCTTACAATCAAAAAAGTCATCAAAAGAAAAATGACGTTGAAAGTAAAACAAAAATGGTTCGCGTTGTATATCAGATGAGGTGACGTTGGTGACAGGTATAACATTGTTTAAACACCAACTACTTTAGTCAGGTTTTAAACATATATCAAACATACAATGAATAAGGATGTTTTGTAGTCCAAATAAATCATATAACATCGTCCCTGTGCACCTTCAAACTTATAAAACAGCGATGCTTTTCCGAAACGCAGTTCATGATATAGTAACATGACTATCATGTCATAGATCTAACTCTCGAGAAGATGTGGCCGAATTATTAACATATAAGTTACTATATATATTATATTTGCAGCTCTTGAATTAATTACAATGACTACTTCGCATTAACACAGTCGTTCATGTGCTGTGACTTTTTAAAGCACCTTTGATATTAGGTAGCTTAAGTAAACAATCAATAACGTGACACCGAACGTGAAATCGTAAACAAAACAACTAGTGTTGTACTTTTTCTGATCGTGCCAAGGTAGCTAGCCGAATATCAAGGAATAAGTGTAGTAATGGATACCCAACAGTTACTTTATATCCCATGTTAACTTCTGTTCGATTTTAAGGCCGCAAACCCAACTTATACTTACAAATTAATTTTAACGTATATTTTATCTGTGTTTCGTTGTGTGGCCCTCGTTAAGTTTGTGTTCGTGACACACGGGAAGCTATATGGACAAGCTAAGAAGCTCAACATTTAAGCCCTGTTCTAGTCGTTGTATGTTTGCTTATTGGGCTTGAATTTTAGGTGATAAGCTTTTTATTTATAGTTTGATAATGTCGATTAGTATAAATTCACTTTTTAGATAACACATCAACATGGCGATAACTGAGTCCGATATTGTCGAATCGACAATCGCCGACACGGTCGTAAACGATCGATTTTCAAAATTTTCTATTAGCGTCTTGTAGATTCTAAACAGAATGTCCTAAATACGACTCGATACTGCAGCAACCACGTACACAAAAATCGTCTCATTTTCAATAAATAGAGTAAAGCGAATTAAACTTTGTGTATTTGTGTAATTTTTGTTGTTATTTGGTTACACATGTATTTAAATTGAACTTTGACCGGTATAAAAATGAACACGAATGTAAGATAATTCAAAAATAACTATTGACATGTTTGTCACTTAAACATATTATAGATTATATAGGTTACGGCTGCGATCTTTAGAACAAGCCACGGTCGCTCCTTTACAGATCCGTTAAAATTCACGTTACAGAAGTTTCGTAATGTGATTTTGATGGAATGTCATCATTTTCATAATTGTTGTCATACACTCTCGTAAGTGAATACAACACTTTTAGACACTAAAGCAACTACACATGACAAGCAAGCTGTAGCTACATTATTTGAGTGAATCTCCTGGTAACAATAACCACCAGTTTTAAGTGTTTATACAATTTCAAAGTAACCATCCCCTAAAGAAGTCTTCCCTCTTGCCCGGGTCGCATTTATGTCTAAAACTATTAGTGAGATAATTACCTCGTGATTCAAATTTGACCTGACAGCTCCATTAGCTTTTTACACTTGCAGTACTTGTCCCTGTCGAAAGTAGGGCCTTGTTGCAAAGTCCATTTAAATCCACAAGAACTGTATACGATATGCACCTCCATAACCTCCCCTTTTACCTTTATTGCAATGGTTTTGTGTTTTTTGAATGAAATTAAAGACCAATATATTTCAGGGGCGCATTAATGCATATATCCTGTTTTTTTATTAATATGTATTACTCTGATCTTTTTATCTAGAACTTTTTTAATTATTGATCAATGTTAATTGGGTGAATATAGGCATAAACTATTGATAACATGGGCGTGATTTTGTATTAAGGCAACATACCTTTCTGTATCCCAAGCAGTGGGCATTGAATCTCCGATGTTAAGATAGCGTCTGACACCTCTGGTGCACGGAGTCTGTCTACTGGGGAAACCGATTGTAGGACGCGATAATTATCGGGCCTCATGCACGCAATACTAGAGATGAGCACGAAGTCCGGAGACAAAATGATATGAATATTGTAGACGCATGTTTTGAGAAAATTATAGCAAAGGTACTCTTGCATTTTATATAAGTGCAAATAAAATATAACAAAAGTTATAATTTTCGCTAAAATATCGTGCTTGAAATAACTCCAGTGAAAAATACAGTAGTAAAAAAATCATTTTTGATATTTCCACTGCTCTTAAAGATTAAGGTTGCCGTGTTGTTTTGTTTGAAGACATATTCAAACAGACAAGGTTTCGGCCGATAGTATTACATGAAAGTACATGGTTTTGCTGTTTAGGTTTTAACCTCATATGCAAACGGTATTCAAATTTACGCGGCGATTTTTAACAAATCTCAAGCTTAAAGGCCATCAGAACCCAACCGTTATTTATATATCAATAAAACATTTCTTTTTAAAGGCGTTAATTCTTACGCCGCTCATCATGGCTGCAATAGATATTGTCTCGTACAACAACTGTTTAGTGTTCTCAGTGCAGTCAAGGTAATAACCTTGTTGAGGTCGGAAATAACCGTTTTTAGCGAAGAGCTATAGGGTAAAACTTACCATAAGTTGTTGCACCCTTGATTTATGCATATGTAAAGTTTTCGTAATATTTTTTACGTATATTTTTACTAATGCTTGCCTAAGTTGATATTACGCATCATATTTGTTAAACAAAATAACGAACAGCGATTCGAGTGACTCCGATAAATATCATTCTGAACCGTATTTTATCGATCAGTCCTTTGAACATCGTTTGTTGACCAGTTTTTACTCTAAATGAATTTCTTCCTCTAAGGTAGATCTGAGCGAAATTATTTTAGAAGGCAATGTATCATGGGAAATCTGTTGGGTTTTTCATATTGATAATATACTATTTAAGCACCGACCGTATATATTGTCATCTAATTTGTTCAAAAAGTAGGAATATTATTGTAATGTATCTTTCCATAGAATTGATATCATAAGATAAATTCGTTTATGCGTTTATGCGAACTTAAGAACTGGAATTGTGCCTTCATGGTAATTAGTTTAGAGGTGTCCATTTGAATTTGAACACAATGAAGGGTTGTCAGTTTGTATTATCTTGTATAATAAATGTAACCTTTAAGATGTTCGTTTTGACGTTCGCTACCGAAATAGAATTTTTATGAACTGAGGTTTTTCAGTTAATTTAAATGAGCTTTGAATCAGTATTTTTTTGATTTACATAATGACGTCTTAACAAGCAACAAAGTAAAAAATATTGTCGGTACAAAGGCATTTTCATTTGTCATTGGGAACAAATGATCGTTTTATTTTTTTCTTTGGCCAAATTTAAATAAAATTTGCCTTAATTTACGTTTATTCATTTTCGGTTTAAAAGTGATGTTAAAATTTAAGAAATAAAACACATTTCTAAAAGTTTGTTTTGTTTTAGGCACTCGATGGTTTTTGAGATAAACTTCCATAGGATGCTTTAAATTTCTGGTTACAAATACATAAACGAATAAAAGCTGTCCCATAAAAGACTTAGAAAATAAAACATCGGTTTTATTGGGAAATATTACTAGTCTTAATACAATACATATCTTGTCTAGATAACAAAACGACAATAGCGGAGTTTATTTAATCATCCTTCTTCATGTTCTGGTCAATTTAGGGTGCTTTATAATCGTAATTTATTAACAATAACAACAATAGCAATGACTTTAGGTCTTCATGTATTTTTTTAATCCAATGTCATTGTAATGATTTTGTTACAATAACTGTAATTGGATCATTATACACAATTTGCTTATACTATTTACTTATACTACAAGACGTCAATGCTTAAGTTTGCTTAAGTGGCGTGATGCACTGTAAAGTGAGATAGGTTCACTTTCTTTTTTGGGCACCTTTTAATTTATCTTTTCGTTCTTCAAGAAGAAAATGCTATAATGATTCAGATGCCATATACCTATGGTATTTATGGTTATCGTTGACTCTCCATATAAAGCACATGTGAACGATTGTCAACATACATTAAAAGCTTGATTTTTAACTATACTTAGATGAAAAACTAAAGTTTAAACATAAACCCTGTTTAATGGCACATAGAACACAAAAACAAGAAATAACAATCAAGAAACATGGAACAACAACACAAAACTCCACGCACAGCATAGTGGATATATACAATATGAGTAAAGTAATAAAAAAAATGTTGAACGTCATTACATTTCAACGTGTTTCTTAAACATTTGCTTTTCTAGTTTTTGCCATAGTCTCGTTTAAAATAGGACTTCTTTAGTTTGTTTGCATATTTAAAATAATAGGTGTTTTATCAAGGATTGTAATGTACCGCCTTGGAACGGTCAGAAATATGTAAATTTACTGGGGACTTAAACTTGTTTACGTGCACAAACCTCACTCTTATCCCAAAAATCCTGAATGTTTAGTGATAAGCTTTGAACTACCAACTAAATAATGCATTTATGGATAATATTAATTACTGATAACAAGATTGTTACTGTTTTTAATAGCTGAAAACGCAAAAATAATAAATGATTTGTGAGTGCTTAAAGATTCACTGTGATCTACTATCTTCTCATAAGGTAGAAACACTGATTTTTCTGCACCTTTCTTTCAAATTAAACTCGATATCCTCCATAAGATACATTGTTTGCAACACTTATTCATCCTTTTTAGTATATTAAAATAATTGTATTAATTGTGGTAAATCTTATCTGGAAGTAGAAGTGCATCTTTAAGTTTTCTGATGGACTTTACGCAACTACATTCAAGGCCATACATCAACATAATATTTGATTTACAGTGTCACGTATGGGACACTTGACTGAATTAACTGTGAGAAATGGTTCCCATGGTACAAAAGCTGAGGTAACGTTGGTTTTCGATTTTACATAAAGATAAACATAAGCTAACTAAACCAATGGCAATGAATCCCTTAGGATAAATGAAATAAAGCATGTCTGCGGTAGATATTGATTGATAATGAAGTTATTACATATAGCATAGGTTGAAGAGTTATTCAGTTCTAAATAAGTTAGGCTCTTAGTCCATGATTAAGGCAGTCCTTGTCTATAACTAGAGCTGTCACAAGAGTGACGAATACCCCCAAATGCCGCCTGGACACAGGAATGGCAGACCATTCCATTGAAAAGAGGCCATAACTCCAAGGTTACTGCACACTGCATCTTCTTTTATCATGCATGTATTGTTTGTCCGGAAACCGTTTTTCTATTTTCGTAACAGTGCACAAAAACCTTTACTCCACTGGCCCCATTTTCAACCACAAGCATTGTCTTCACAGAGGCTGCCTATACAGCAAGTTTCATCACAATATCTCATGCCCAATTAAAGTTATGAAGCAGAAACCATTTTTCTATTTTTAGTAACAGTGACCTTGACCTTGGCCCCACCAGCCCCAATATCGAACTTGACCTGTATCTTCTGATGTTACACCTGTGTACCAAAAAATGTTCAAATCTGTCAAGCCTTTCATGAGTTATCGTCCGGAAACCATTTTTCTATTTTTAGTAACAGTGACCTTGACCCCACCAGCCCCAATATCGAACCAGACCTGTATCTTCTGATGTTACAACTGTGTACCAAAAAATTTTCAAATCTGTCTAGCCTTTCATGGACCGACCGACCGACAGACAGACCGACCGACAGACCGACCGACCGACCGACAGACCGACCGACCGACAAGTTCACTCCTATATACCCCTCAAACTTCGTTTGTGGGGGTATAATTACTATGGCTACAACCCAGTAAAACATACTTTTATTATTTATTACTGATTCTAAGGGCATTCTTTGACATTTGATGCCAGTGATATAATATGTAAATGAATCTTTGGATAAGATCAAGTTCCATTTATTTTGCAGTGTGCAGTGTGTATGTTGCCTACTTCCTAAAATCAGTGGCAGCTACATGAGAAAAGAATGAAATATGTTCATCAAAATCAGATTAAAGTGTCGACATAACAGAGAAAAACTATTAAAAGATTCTTCTATGTCTCAAGTTTGTCACTCTGTCAAGCTGCTTCTACTTGCGTAAATGTAGTTATTATAGTTTATTAAGATGATTACATTGTCAAATATTAGGCATCTTTATGGAAAGACTGCTTTTATTGTGTCAATGTAACTGTCAAATGTCATTGTAATTGGAAGAAATTATAACATAAGTCAACTTGCATTTCTATAGGACAGAATTATCACTAAACTCTGCAGACTGCTGCCAGTCGCTTTGAGCAGCAATGTGCTGTTTAAATTAATGCATTTGCTTAAGAGATATATATTTTCAAAAGGAAAAAGTGTATATAACAAAGATAACTTTCTTAAGATGGTGTTTACAATTATGTTTTTATAAATATATCTGACATAATCAATTTTTGCCAAACAAAATCGAGTATCATTTGTTGATGTCATGGTAAAATTAAAATAGATCACATTCACATATTGCAGGAATTAATTACCATGACTATATGTTTTCATATACAGTATAATCGCTGGAATAAAGAACTATGTCCCTAAATTGTCAAATAACAGTACGATTGGTGATTAAGTACTATGTCCATAAGTTATCGGACTACAGTATGATGTTCTGGAATATAGTATCTTTTCCATTTGTTTTCATAAAACAGTATGTTGGTATGAAAAACGTTCCCTTTCCATTAGTATTCATATTTCAGTTTTATTGCTGAAATAAAATAATATGTCCATAATTTCTAATATTACAGTATGATGGTCTGGAATTAATTTCCATTTCCTATTGATTTCATATTACAGTATGTTGGTCTAGAATGAAAAAGTACTATGTCAATAAGTTTTATACAACAGTATGATCGCTCGAATGAAGTGCTATATTCCAAAGTTCTCATATTACATCAGGATAATCTGAAATAAAGTAGCGTGTCCATTAGTCCATTTTGCATTAGGTGCTCTGAATTGTATTTCTTCGTCTGCAGATAGAGTTTGTATCTCTAATCATTGAAGTACTTGGGGATTAACTTTAAGTTTATTAGTATTTGTTTTATTATTAGGTTTCCTCAAATCAATACATACTTTGATAATATTTTCCTTTTACGTTGTTTCTTTATGTAGGATTGTTGGGGTAAGAGTGAAGTTTGTGCACGTAAACTGGTTTTAACCACCAGTAAATTTATATTTTACTGACCGTTCCAAGGCGGTACTTAACAATCCTTGATAAACATACCTAGTTTTTTATATACACATGTATATACGTATATATATAGTATGTATGCACTGTGCTGTTTGTGGAGTTTTGTGCTGTTCTTCCATGTTTCTTGTTTGTGATTTTATTTTGTTTTTGTGTTCTATTGTCTTTGGCGTTTACCCAGTGCCATTAAACCGGGCTTACGTTTAAATTTTTTGCTACTGAGCTTGTTTCTGTAGTTTTTCACATAAGAATTCATATTAAAATATTCCTTTTTTTCTCGTACTGCAGTATGATCGCTGGAAACAAGTATTATGTCCAGAAGTTCTCATTTTACAGTATCGTGGTCCGGAATTATGTACCTTGTCAAGAAGTTTTCAAATTACAGTATTGTCACAAAAAATAAATTGTCATGTCCAGAATTCTCAAATTACAGTATGGTCACTGGAATAAATTGTCATATCCAGAAGTTCTCAAATTACAGTATGGTAACTGGAATAAATTGTCATGTCTAGAAGTTCTCAAATTACAGTATGGTTATTGGAAAAAATTGTCATGTCCAGAAGTTCTCAAATTACAGTATGGTCACTGCAATAAATTGTCATGTCCAGAAGTTCTCAAATTACAGTATGGTCACTGAAATAAATTGTCAGGTCTAGAGGTTCTCAATTTACAGTATGGTCACTGGAATAAATTGTCATGCCCAGAAGTTCTCTCATTACAGTATGGTCACTGGAATAAATTGTCATGTCCAGAAGTTCTCTTATTACAGTATGGTCACTGGAATAAATTCTCATGTCCAGAAGTTCTCTTATTACAGTGTGATCGGTGGAATGAAGTACGGGTACCATGTCCATTAGTTATGATAGGTTGAATAAATTGTCATGTACATACGCTATCTTTTACAGTTAGTTCGCTGGAATGAAGCACTGTGTCTACCAGTTCTAATAGTAAAGTATGATGGTGTGAAATGAACTACCATGTCAATACGCTATTCACTAATTATATCAAGGATATATGTTACTTTTGAAAAGAAACATCAGTAAACATGTGGTAAAACTTGTACACATGAGCTTTTTTACACGCATATGTTATTTGAAGCAGTAAATATCACTTTTTGTTAAAAACATTTGGTTCTGTCGATAAGTGCATGTGATATGATTTAAAAGTGACTTTGAATATGTCATACTCTTTATGTTGAAAAACTACCACTAATTGTTTTGTATTTATCAATGATTTTCCGTTGTGACAATATGTTATTTAAATCATTATATTTATTGCATTCGTAATTAAAAACAAATCAGAATGTCACAATGCTTATATGTAGCGACTTTACTATATGGCTAGATATAAGATTTTCTCGGAATAAATGAGTTGATTTTTTGGAGCACCGATCATAATCAACCCAATTATAATTAACATATTCATGTAAAGCTTTGTAACAAATTGAATTTCGAGTTGTTGCACATTCACATTTCACTATGAACACTGTCACCAAGTTCATGAATAGAAATGAACAATAAGATTATTATCGAAGCAAGGCATCAACACTCACGATCTAACTTGAGAGTGACATTTTGTGCACAAACACTGTTGTCTTCAATCTGACTCTGGGTTATTGCATCGAGAAATTTCACGATTTTAGTTTGTATGTTTGTCTGTTATTTATTTGAAGGTTTCCAAACAGTATGAATAAACAAAACATGATTTGCTAATCATCTTCTATGAAACAAAGGAAGGTAACATACCATTGTAAAAATACCGTGCGCAATTTAAAGAAGTATGGAGTATTGAATTTGCTTTCGAACGAATGATTTATGCAAGAACATAGCATTTACGACAAGAAGTTGTTACCAAAAGCGTAAACTGTGTAATGCTCTGTAATTTTGAAATGATGACTTTCATCTTGTGAAATATAAATTTTGATTGGGAATATCTCATACAAAATCCTTCGGAACAAGTATATATTATTTTGAATGAAAAAAACAATGACTCTAATTTGCCTCAATTGTAAATGGTTTGAAAGGGTTATTAAGCACGTACACATGACATGTTATCCTCATTTCGTGTTAAAAGGCTATATTCGCTTTTACTTCATGCATTTCTTTTGTGTATTAAAAATAACGGTGGATTGCATTCTAAAACACTCAGTGTTTATCAAAGTATAGTTTCACAGTTTCACTTATTATAAGCCGTTTCTCTGTGAAAAATAAAAGCATAAATACATAAACAGTGCTGGGAAATAAGGCTTATATTTTGCACGATATTTGAATTAAAAATCAATAAGCTAATTTTTTTATGAAATACAAACATAATTTGATTTGTGAGATTTTAAATGATTACAACGAACAAAAGACATTTTTTTTCTATTAAATAAATGCTCACTCTCATGGATTTTTGAAAAAAACACACCATAAATCAAGAAACGCTATCTAGGGCAGCTACTCCATCTCGATTTCCTCTTTTTTTTTTAAACGTAGAGAATTAACTATAGAACCGCAGCTGTTTGGTTAAGATTTGGTTTAACCAGTATTTATTACAGAAAATATTGAACACAGTAAATAAGCATTTGAAAATACAGAACTGCATAGATACAATATATGGAGTGAAAGAAACGCATGAACAGTGAGAAAATTACAGAATTGAGAGTTAACCATAATTGGTTTTACTAAGCCTCTCTTCTGTTTTCATTGATAGAGGTATGGTGAGTACAAATAATTAAAAAATATTCAGGAATTGTTTGATGCACTACTGCTGGTACGAAGTAATAGTAATATCCAAAAATAACTGGTACAATATGAGTATTACGCCATGTTATGGTGGTCAGATGCTATATTTATAAAAATATAATTTCTTACAAAATACACGGAGGTTAGGGTAGCGGGGGAGGGGGGTATAGTAATGAGGAAAGGAGGTGGAGGAGAAAAAAGAGGGGGGGGGGGTAGTAACTCACAATACTCAGAGATTGTGGAAATGTTCGTAATCGGTATGTGTTAGCGCTTAAAGCGTTTTGTACTAGATATGTATGTCTGTACATGTTGAAAAATAGTCTTGTTAACATCTGATGTGGCATTTTTATCGCCAAATAGCAAAAGTTGCAAAGTGACATTAAATTGAGGTCTGAGGCTAGTAAGCAATGCAATTCTCTGGTCGACAAATAGAGGACAAGTTAGAAAATAGTGATATGAATCTTCGATTTCTCCACAGACACATACAGGACTGTCAATGATATTTTTTGAAAACAGATGTTCATGTAAAGAACTACAGTGCATGCGAAGTCGTGCGTGTTGAATGGATATGTCTCTGGTTCCAAAATAAAATTGGTCAGAATCGACCGGGTTATATTTATTAAGTGCATGCTTAAAAGAACAAAGCGATTGTGTTTCTCTAGTTGAATCGGACAGAGAATTCCATAACGATATTGTTGAAGGAAGAAAGGATGAGGCGAATTGTTGAGAGTTACACTGAATATTGCGTATGTTGCGAGCGTTTCTTAATCTGTATGTCGTTACATCACCAACAAATGATGGCATCATGTCGTTTAAATAAGAAGGTGCAATTGAGTGGTGCATTTTAAAAAGTAGACAAAGTTTGTGTTTTTCGCGTCTATACTTAAGGGGTTTGAGACCAGTTTCCCTGTAGAGATTGTTTAGCGACACCAACTGTGTTG
This sequence comes from Mya arenaria, assembly GCF_026914265.1. Classification (NCBI taxonomy): domain Eukaryota; kingdom Metazoa; phylum Mollusca; class Bivalvia; order Myida; family Myidae; genus Mya; species Mya arenaria. Next base: position 51,755,248 of record NC_069125.1, on the reverse strand, counting down.
ATCCTGATATTATTCTAGCTGCTTCAGTGTGGATTCGTTCTAGATCTTCAGTTTCAGTTTGAGTTATGTTGTCCCACACAATGTCAGCATATTCAAGGATGGACCTGATGAATGATTGCCTCATGATATTGGTTCGTTGCCATGCCTTCTTTTTGATGGTGTTTATGTGTTCATGCCAGTTTGCTTTCGATGATAGTGTGATTCCAAGGTGCTTATGATTTTCGACTTCCTGAATTGGGACGTTGTTCATGAAGAGAGGTGGGTGGTATGGCCTGTTTTGTTTTCGTGAGACGAGATGTGATTCGGTTTTTGATGGATTGAAAGTGACAAGCCAACGTTTAGCCCATTCGTTTATTTTGTGCAGGTCGGAATTAAGAGTGATAGCAGCTGCTCTAGGATCGTCGACAGCAATATATAGGGTAGTATCATCTGCAAAAAGCTTAATGGTGGATTTGATATCCTTGACAATGTCATTAATATAGACAAGAAATAAGAGTGGCCCCAAATTCGATCCTTGTGGAACACCGGCAGTTATTGAAACAGTGTCGGATTGAACACCGGAAATGACAACACATTGTTTTCTATTATAGATTTGGCCATGAGCATAAAATAAAATGAGCTAATCACTTTCTGAAAAAAAAGTTTTCTTCTAACTAAAATCTTCTATATATCATTGTTACATGGTTGTTTTATTTATGAAATATAATAATTGAAAATTACTATTACATTTTAAATAATAATTGAAAATTACTATTACATTTTAAATAATTATTCATTTGTTTTAGTATCTTTTCGAAGATAGTGTAAAATTGCTTATATTATTACGGTAATCAAAAAATAAACTTCTACAACAAATCATATTCTCTTCTTGTAGCATTATGGCCATTGTCCCAAACAACTTAATACAAAGTGCCGCTTATAGCTCACGTAAGTTTAGCTGTTAAAGAGTAGGAGAAAATTTTCTCATAAATATCTAAATCAAGTTGTAAAGGATGTCGACCAATTGAAAACAGTACAGAAAGTTTATTTCGAGTTTTAGTGCGAATTCTTATAGTCATGATACCAACCACGTTCAATTTTGACCTTTGAAAACATGACGATCAACACGATACTATTATAATTCGAAGGCCTACTACACTGTTTAAAGCATAATGGCTTGCTCTTTTTCATGTGTTCCCTTTTTCTTTCAATTCCTTGGTAGTGTTTTATCATCTTCCGTCAAAACTGTACTAAATACAGTATGAAAAATAGCTTGTTCAGTTTTTAAGTTTATACCCATATGAAAATTATAAGACGCCTCCAACATATATAACGCTACGCCGTTTATCCAGGACTGGTTACGCGGTGATTCTATATCACTTATTATTATATCGTAATAAAACGGCGTCTTTCTCACAATTCCTATCTATAAATGAAAACGATGTTGGCGTCTTAATCAATGTTAAAAGGTTTTCAACGTGATAAATACGCTACGGGGTTAGTCGGTGACCCGATATTGGATATACGGAGCGCAGGAAACCATTTTCGCGTTCGAGTTTCTACTACCCCGCCCCTTTATATACTTACTTGAAATTTTAATAATAAATGGAATACAAATAAAATAAAACATAATTGTTCAATTAATTTTACGTTCAGCGTAAGGAAGACCTTACAACAAAACCTAACAACCACGGAGTACTTAAACATAACGATAGAAGACTTTAGTAGTAACAATTGTTATAATCTTGATGGAATATCTGTGGTATTTCTTATTTCTATTGGAGATCAAATCTTACACCTAAAATATGTTGTCTACACTACGAATTTCAAAGGAACAAAATAAATTACGGAAGCAATGATTAATCTGTCTCCGCAACTGTTTCTGGTATAACCAGAATTAAAAGAGTCTTAAACAACCAAATGTTTGACGGCCAGCTTCAAAGTTTGGTATTGCGAATACAAAAATCCATTTCCTCCGTTTTCAAAACATTGCATGCAAAATTTAGTATGCATTTGCATTCATTTGAAGATAAAAGCTACTTATAATATTTTTAGGGGGAAGTGTAATAGTGCCTTTTTAAAAAAGTAAAATGGTAAGCCCTTTAGGCATCCTATGTACAAACAAGCTTTTTTTCATTTCATACAACCATTGAAAAGAATGTTAACTGTCAAACCTTGGTGACCCCCATGAGATTATGGTATCATTTGAACGAGTATTGCTCACTGACGACTACTATGTAAAATACATGACCAAAAATATATTAAATTATACAAAATACAAAATAAAACTATGGCTTTTTCATGCTCATTATATCAACTGAAATTGGAAATGAAAAAAACATTTTTTCAATCGTTCTTGGTCCAAACAGCGTGCTTGCAATATTTGACTGGCATTAACATTAACATATTGTTCCTCTTCACACTAAACCCTTTTAAATATGGGGTCACCAAATTTGACATTACTGTACAAATTGTACATAAATGTAAAAGAGGTAACCACCTCTATTTGCTTTTTTCCTTAATCTACTGATGCATGTGCAGATAAAACAATATTTCTTATATTATTTATCACTCAAACAGACAGTTGTTCAATAGTACTCTCAGCCTATGTATCTTTCTTTCGTCCCTTATTGATTACTAGAAGTCTTGCTACTTTAGAGTCGTGGGACGGTCAACTGTCCTCCAATCTTCTAGTAGGGCAGAAAGGATACTTAAATGTCGCTGTAGTTTTGATTAATCAGTGGTGAAAGTCTGAGAAATACAGTTGCTTATCAATAATAAATGTTTCGGGTACACACTAGAGGAGATAGAACTAAAAACACCCAAACGTTACTTCAGTCGGCGAAGTAAGTAAATTGATTGAACATTTAAAATGTTTAAAGTGTTCCGACCACTATTTCGGAACTTAAAGAAATCATAATTACAGATTAAAAATTATGTTTTTGGCAAACTTAATAATCGGGACAGGTATTGAAAATGTTCTCTGAAACAATGGCAATTTTCAACGTATTTTTTAGCAATTTAGCAACAAGTCGTATAATGAGAAGATTTTCAATATTGTTGCAATGCATGGCTAACTGTTTAACCTAAGATTTCTATCGATAAGGAAAAAGTGACACGTTATCACAACAGAACTATCAAAGTTTGCACAAGAAAGGGATATCATAAATGTCTTGAGATATAGCTATATATTAGGTTTGTGTTATTTGAATGCAGTTTGTATAATACGATGTAAACATATTAAGAAATACTATAGGGAGAGACCAAGCATGTTTAAGGCAGTTTCTATGTTTAAGCCTGAAGAAAATTTAGCTGTATACATATTTCATGCATTTGAAATAAGGAAAACATATTGTCAAGTATAGAAATCTAATGAGAACAAAACATGCATGCCTTCATCTGTAAAATAGATTCTATAAAAATTAAGCCATGCATTAAAATTGGTACCCAAACAATACTTAGATCGACATTGCTTTACCCTATAAACCCATCTAACCTATCGTTTTCACCTTTGAGTGGGGCGGGAATGGGACAAAGGTATTATGATTAGTCACGTACGAAATTCTAGTACGATTTGTAGTATTTTAAAGTTGTTTTATCAAATTTAGTGCATGACTATGTTATTGTATTATGTTGACAGAATAGTTAAGACACGATACATCAAATATCATTACTAAATTATGCAGTATCGGAGTTATTTTGCAAAAATATTATATTAATATTAACTTCGTTTAGTTACTCAGTACATCAATTATTAGTGAATTAGTCGAGTGCCATTTATTGTATGTTTATCAAATATTTCAGATACCGTTGTTAATACTATGACACAAATATACTTGTTTATAGTTTAAATTCGTTTATTATTTATCATATGTATATCAAACTCAATACATGCAGCTGCTACTGCTTTAATATAAATATAGTTAACATGTTCGCTATTTGTATACGCAAGCCATTGCATTGTATAAAATTGATCACGTATAATGCTTGAATAAACGTTCTTTTTTGTTCTACATATTGTAACAAAAGCTTTATCAATAATACCAGCTTTAAAAATATTGAAAGATTTTGATAGATTCTATGTAATTTTGTTTAATAAACTTGGCTTTTTAAACATAAATATCACTATCAAATATACGGTCGTGACAAAGAACATATTATATTACGCCTTTGAGTTGAGTGCAAAATATCCAAGTCAAAAGGCAATATCGTCACGGTATTCATGTATACGGATGTAATTCACAAAGCCATTTCAAATTATATGGAAGCAAATGTTCGCCCTTCCCCCGTATCATTATTTAAGCCAATACCCTTAAGAAGGCGGAAACAAGATGTTTATTTTTGTTACACCAGCTTATCTTACTATACTAATTCCTTCTTGAGATTGAGATCAAGCCAGTAATATTCCAAATTCGTTAAACGTACATGAACTGCACCGGCCAAGAGATGATTCATTTCTGTTGTAAGTGAGATTTTGTTATTCACCACAGAAATGGAATAAACTATCGTTGAATGTTGCATAGTTTACAGCATTTGCGGGTGGGGTATGCTTTTCACATCACATGTAGATTTTCTGGTCGATTGTTTTGCCGCCCAGTGTCATTATCATACAGAGCGATGGGACATTATGGGCGAATGATTGTTGAGGTCAGTTGTCGGCGGACTATTGATAAAATACTGAAAACATTATTTGTACCTTTTCTCTGACCTTTCTGAATAGACAAACGTCCATTGTCGCGGTCACATGACCAACTGAGTGTAGATAAACATCGCGTGGTCTACTATCCTAATAAACTAAAATTTACACGGCACCTTGTTATTGGACCGATTTGTATGCAAGTGACAAGATAAAATATATTTATTTTAATGAAGTATTTCTGTGTTGTTTTGTACGTTATATTCTCCCGTTTATCGTATATTGGTCTATGACCGTGTGCCTTTAACCAAGGTCTTCGTAAATCGGCTGACTACCTGCACAGGTGGAGACCCTAGCAATCACTTGATAGACTTTATTTTCATATGTCCATTGACATTGCGTTGAACAAGTTATTGTTTCATATGGACAAGGCAAACATTGTATTGATATGACGATCTTCATTTACACTTTAAGAGAAAGAAAATAGATTTAGCCACTTTCGCATAGCTTGTATTAAGGTTAAATCGTCAAAGCAATTATCTGTCCGTTCATTTGCCTATCAAGTTTATGTTGAAATCCAAACTAAACAGCTTTGACATGTGGAATTTTACATTGATCAGTGGCTCCAAGTAGCATCTTGCGATTTTGTTTTCAAATACCTAGACAGAGGCTTATGTAAAATGAAACTTCCGCCAATGGTTAAAATACTTCCTTTTGACTATTTTGTTTTCTTTTTGTCTATGACCAATTTTATATCCTTACTCTTAAAGGCGAAGCAATAAATGCATCCAGTATCATCAAATTAATTCTGTTTTATGCCAAGCGATTGTGTAAGACAGCTGTCGTTTAAATTAATGCATGCTTACCAACAAGGTACATATTCGGAATTGAATATATATTGACAATTAATTGTTTAAATTCTTACGAAGAGGCAGGAATATTTTCTGCTGAACACGGGAGATGAGCGTACAAACTAAATGATTAAATAATTCATTGAACTATTGTTGTTTCGATAATACTAAGTTGAAAGGCGTAATATATAGGACTCAGGACACAGGCTTATCTCTGGGGTTTCGTTGTATCATCTAGCAAAAGTCAATATATACCGTGTTTATATCATGAATAATGGTTAAATGCCATTTAAAACGCTTTGAACAAACCCATTAAATATCATGATCTCCATCTGTGTGCTCGGGCTTGGCTATTGTAAAGTATTTTACATTAACATTATTCCCCAAGAGGGATTCTCGTAACAATGGTATGACGAGGGCTCTTCAACATGTTGGTTAGGTACTTCAATGTATTCTGTTTTTTTAAAGTATTTCTATAAATTGGGGACAGGAAAAAAACGAATATGGTTTTGTTTTATTTTAAAATGTACTTGAACAAATCTATTATAGTAAGGAGTCAATTTCAAGTCATGTGACATTACAACGCACCACGCCATATTTAGTTAGTATTAATATATATGCAAAAAGCTACAGAAACATACTCAGTAGCAAAAAGTTTAAACATAAACCCAGTTTAGTGGCAATGGGCAACGCCAAAGACATAGAACACAAATTCACAAACAAGAAACATAGAACACCACACAACTCTACAAACAGCACAGTGCATAAATACTATATATATATATATATATATATATATATATATATATATATATATATATATATATATATATATATATATATATATATATATATATATATATATATATATATATATATATATATATATATAAATAATTGGTATGATTATCAAGAATTGTTAGGTACCGCCTTGGAACGGTCAGTAAAATGTAAATTAACTGGGGGTTTAAACCAGTGTATGTGCACAAACCTCACTCTTATCCCAACAATTCTTAATAAAGATAAAACGCAAAAGATAAATCTTATCAAAGTATGCAGGTTAAACCATCATTGTCATGTTATCAATCATTTAACTTCCGTAAAACTAAGAGCAAAGGTAGAGCATGAAGCAGCTCTAGTCAACAACAAAATAAACTTCCATAAAAACATTTGGCATCTGCTGAATAACTTCAAAAATGTATAAAATATCGCAGATTGGTACTCGCTTATGTTTTTGTTAATATCACTTTTTTGTGCATGACGAAATAAAGTGTGTCACAACATTAGGTGTGTTAAAACTGGGATACCAATTGCTGTGACCTATCAACAAATGTTGATTTTATTTGCTCAAATATCGTTTTTGAAGACTACATTTTTTCTTTCAACTCACATATAAGCGTTGTTCTTGTGTAATTGGCTGATTGACATTATTACGTGATGTTATCAATCTATGCTCAACATGTCAAAATATATCAACCTTCTAGGAAAGTTCCCTATGTGTAGTGGTTAGGGTGTTGATTATCTAGAGGTTCTTTTCTTGACTTTACCTGCGTGGGTTCGCACCCCACTAAAACCAACATACTATTTAATACTATGATTATATTTTTCTGCAATTTCGAAATCGTAGAGTAATATAGTGATAAAATAAGTGTTTTCAAATGCATAACCGTGAAAACTATTCAAATCAAACATGTCTTAGTTAAAATATGCAAATCATTAGTTATTCAGAAAGTCACGTGATATGCAAATTTCGTAATGACGTGGTGCGTGCTAAATTTAGATTATTACAAAAGTAACTTACGGTTGTAACGCATTTTGTAATTTCGATAAATACATTTTGAGGGGTTAAATATGTAAAAAAGCTTAGTCACTTGAATGTAAATACAAACAAATAAGTTGACATCACTAAAACATAATGGGACTACGAAACTTTACGACCTATATTAATCGTGAAAAGCAAACAGCAACGTTAAGCGTTGAAACAGATATTTGCGCCTTTTTTCCGGTAGATGGCTGGCATTAAACAAAACAAATAGTTTACAAACCACCCAACCGTTATAACATTGTTCACGATTGGCTATGTTATCGGTCACAATTTTTTATTTGTTCCAGTTGAGCTCTATCTAAAGTAAGAACCGACGTCGTATACACTATGCAAATATTAAAGTCGGAGTAGATGACTGTATTAATTTTTTTTTTTTTATTAAGAGTTGAATTTGGGAGGACTTTACTTGGAGCACATAAATATAATTAATAACTATGTCAATGTGAGTCATCAAATACTTACTCTAAAAAAGTTACATGTTGATTTCGCTTACTCATCAAATCGAGACTAACGACTGCGGTCGGCTTGTGTATGAGTAGAAAACAAGTCGTTTTCCGATTATGCTGTCTAATTGGACAGCTTCTTAAGCGTGCTATCAAGTCCCTGGAAGTTCTGCAGGAACGGCAACCGTTGGATAAGCAGGTATCTTTCGTTGAGCCGGATTGCGCGATCTTGCTTAAGTTCAAGTCGTTCTTCACCTTTTCAATAGCAACTAAAACCCCAAGACAATTTTGCACCCCTGTTGCCAGGGGCTATCTGCTGATGGTGTCTTTACTACAGACCGTAGGTGCGTGTGTTATGGTGATGTTTGGTAGGGTCATTGTTGGTGACCATGAAATCGACAGGTTATTTTTATTTTCCCTCCTTTTTTCAATCAAAATACCAATACTAATTAAGTTAATTATTCCGTCCGTTTCATGATGGCCTATCTTTAATTGTTTGACTTCTGGGTTTGTTCCTGTAGTTTCAATTGTGTAACCAAAAAAGCTTGGGTGTTGGTATTGTTCGACTACTGTGCTTGTTTCTGTAGTTTTTCATACAAATAGTGTACTTTATTTTGTCACGAAATACGTGTGCTCAGTTTTGCAATTTAACCCTTTTTGCCATTTGATTAAAACGCAGAAATACCAGACAACACATAGAAACAATATGATCTAATCAGCTACTACGCAACCAATCTTAAACGCTATAATAAATCAATGCAAAACGAACAACCGAGACAGACAGGTCCGTTCTTTACTGGCGCCCACATTGTGTTTTTGCGATTAAGAGTACAATCTTAAATACCCTAAGGACTAGGTCGCTTCTGTTGTATTTTCATTACGTTTGCCCAATATTTTTGTAATCAGACGTTGGTAAATACTAATTCACATCTTTGACCGAGTTAAGATCGAGGCAAACATAATCGTGAAACGTTTATTTTACCATAATATTTAAGAACATGCAATTGCCGTCGTTTAAAATAAGTTCTTGACTTCGGCTCATATTATTTGATGATAATATATTTTTATTCTACGCAAAAAAGACTAAATGTATTGACATTTTAGTATTTTGATGATTGTTTTAACAAAACAAGGCTGTTAACAGACAAATAGTATTAAATGGGATTGTAAATAAAAGTTTCATTGATAAAACATGTATACATGCTTCAAGTACTATCATGCTTTATGAATGAATGCACTAATGTATATTTGGTAAAATCTAAAAGAATAAAACTTATTTGGACCCAGCTTTCCGAGAACCAAGTGTTTATAACTGAAGTTAGTAAAGTTTTCATTTTGAAATGCTCTTAGATTGCATATAGGTTCAGCGATACAACTTTAATAAATATTCGATTAAAGTGAAGTTTTCTTATTTTTAGACATCACCAGAACAACAGCCCATAAGTACAAGTTGAAATAACGATGGTATACCAGCGTGCTATCCTTATATGTAAACATTTCTGTAGTTTTTTCAACATAAATATTGCTACTGTTAAGAAAAAAGAACTGCACGATTGATGTATTTTTTTCTAATGGTTATATTGTTTTTCTCCTTCACTGTAGTCAACATCGTTATTTAAAAAAATTAATAATAACTATTAAAGTAATTTCGAAGCTGGTATTCTACATAATTGATAACAGCGTTATTTGACAGCATTGGGTTGCGCTGTCTTGCTCTACCTCGCCTTCTTTAAATAAAAAAAAATATGAATAAAGGACAATCAATGTCCTTTAATTAAATTTGCAAATTAAGAAAATGTATTTTGAATGTATAAAAATAATTATAACATCTTTTAAAGTTTTATGTACGTGTATGTCTTTGCACTTTTTGCATAATCCTTGTACTAGCTTTCAATGATCCGCCTTCATTGTTTTTGGCACTGAATAAGAAAGATTCCATTTGGACATGTCCAGGCCAGATATTGTTACCAATTTGAGCCTTAACAGACGCTAATGCCATCATGTAGCCATAATACCTTTTTCATAATCAATAATTCTTAATTGTAATGAGCAGTGTACAAAACATCCCAATATCCACGATGTCAACAACTTTAATAGCCATTGAAAACGGTCGGTTCAACACATTCATGTATATATTGTAAGAGCACAACTATACTTTCACACGCGATAAATTTAAATAAGAAAAGTCAGCAAATTAACCATAGACTGCATAGAAATGGCCACAGGGGAAATTCGTAGATTTATCTATATCGGATGTCTGTGTCGGTTTCTATTAGACCGAACGTGGGTTGTACAAAGCACAATGTGCAGTGGAACAAGCTAATAAATGAGGCAAGTGCAATATCAAATGATTAATCTGTCTTTGCAATCGATTTTGGTATCACCGGCGTTACGAACGTCTTGCTAAACATCCAAATTATTTTCGGCCACATGATTGATAAACTCGAGGTTTTCGTTCAGTGTGTAGGTGTAAGAAATATGTTACGTGGACTTGGAATAAACAACGTTTTACGTTCTTCCTGAATGTGTAATTGGGCTTATGTTCTTATACTGACTTCGCAATCGATTTTGGTATCAAAGGAACTGAAAACGTACAGTTGAAAGTCAAAATTATTGTCGGTCACATGAACTAACAATAAATGGATCGAAAGTTATCGTTTGTTTGGCGGGTGTTAGTGTAAACCAAATGACAAAACATGATTTGGATTGAACAACACATTATTTTCTTTATTAATTTGGGCACCGATGTTAACGAAACTGGTCTTATACTTAGTCCTTTGTTGGAAGGGCTGGATCAGAACGAACGCGAAATACCTTAGGTTAGGAATGAAAGAAATTCTGAAATTTGGCACACTCTCGTGCATTTGAATTTAAGCGCATTTTTTTTAAGTGAAAAAACATTCCGTCTGGTGTTTATATGATCAAAGGCGTCATTATATTACTAGCTTTATCATTATTGTGTAATTTAATTGTTCTCCTGGTAAAGACATAACCCTAAATTATATATATATTTACTTTCGTTTAATTTTCTCCAGGAATGTATTGATACCTATCAAATATGACATTTGTTCAATTATATTTCAGCCCGTCTGTTGTTGTTTTTTTGCTGACATACTGGAAATGTTTTTGTTTTATTGTCGCGAGACATGAAACTGTCGGCCTGCATTTGAAAGGCAGATATTGTACTCAAATGTTACTGTTTGCAAATAAACGTGTTCGTCAATCAGTTCAACAAACTACGATCGCAAGGACATTTAGCACTCATTGGAAAGACGATCAACTTGTACCACTGGAACAGTGGTTTCTTACAGTCAGTTTCAATTGATTCGTTTGTCACTGCGCCGTTCTTGCGATATTTGTTATGATGTATATAATTATATATAAAATAACTTTCACTCCAGGACGATACTGTCATCTATGAATATGACAGTTAATGTTAAAATAAAAACAAAATAGCTGTACTTCAATGGGTAGTAGTTAAATTAGCTGCTTCTGGTGCCAAAGCTGGCTTGTCACAATTTATATCTCTTTCCGAATTCTTCGAGAGGAACATTTATCTCATGGAGAATTTAGTTCTTCAAATATTTTTTGTCTTATTCATGTGCAATTGGTATTTATCATAAAAAGCCAGAAATTGTCGATCTCGTTTTTTTCTGTTGTAGCCTTTTACTATTTATATTAAAGGAAAATAATAATCGTATACTATAGTGAAATGATACTGTTAGGCGTATATAAGTATCGCGAATTCAAATTCAAAATAATAGAAATATCACTTTTGTAATCTATAGTATTTATGCATTTATTTATACTCTTAAACAATTTAGATGGCCAATGGTAAATAATTACATGGAAACATGAGTTAAGCTTTTCCTGTCTAAATATTAATTCTCCGCTGGCTGTGTTTGAAACGTTAATCGTCCATGCGTTCATTTTCGATCAGTTAATACTTCAAAATAATAAGATTGAGCTTTTAAAGGTTTTTGTAAATAGTTTAATAGAATAATACCTTTACCTTTAAACAAAAGTTTCCCAAAGATTGATTGAGAAATACGCCAAGTTCTAACATTCGTTATCGTGACAATGCGTATCAAGATTTGGAACATTTCCTGTACAATTTTAACGAAATATAAATGTAAATTATTTCTCACATTTTCAAAAACAACAATAAATATAAATGTGGTAAGTTGTAACATGACAATTATTTTATACGAATAATGATGCAAAACTAAAAACAATAGAAACATCATTAAAATAGCGCTTGCAGAAGGAAACGATTATCTGAACTCTCCGTATTCAATACTATTTTTATAAAACTTCTCAGCACAATTTGTTTTTAACAGAATTTCTCAACATTATGGCGAAATCAAATATTTATGTTTATGGTCTGAACGACATTCATACTTTAGACAAATTGCTTTTGTCTACATGTTTCGCTCTTAATCAAGAGTTTAACAAGAAAATTTTAAAGAATATTAATGCAATATGAAATGTATTTCTGTTTTCATAAATCGAAACAAAGACACGCATCAAATCAAAGAGTATAGCTTTAAATTGTTGAAGTAGTTACTGAAGATATCTCAAAATAGCTTATTAGTTAATCTGAGTTAAAGGGCCAATAACTCTTAAACGAATATGCAGTATATTAGTCACTAGTCCATTTAGAAGTGATCATGTGTACAAGATATGAACGATCTTTCAGAAAATTTTGAAAGTAGTTCGATCCACATCGCCCGTTATTTTGAATACAGTTATTTTTCAGTTTCTATGGCAAGTAGCGTTTGAACCACTTTGACGCAACTTACGAAAGGATGTTAGGCACTAGCATAACTGAAAATGATCATGTGCATCCATTCTAAGACATAAAATTTCGCTTAACAAAACCCCATACAGATATGGAATACACATTAAGTTGAAGGGCCATAATATTTTATAACGAATTGAATGCATTTGAAGAAGGCGTGTAAGGCACTTCTTAGTGTGCTTTTTTCAGAACACACTGTCAAACAATGTAGAAGTAGATCGCTCAACAATATTTTTTTGCAACCGACCATCCTCGCGACAAACGGACTGACTGACCGACCGATCGAACAACCAACCAACCAACCGTAAATAACCTCCAAAAATATCTATACCTATACGAGTTTGAGGTTGCTATAATACTCGATCATAAAACTGTCTGTGAGAATCTCATTAAGGCAATTGTTTTATTTTTTCGCACGTATGAATCAAACAGACTGTTCCTTAGAGAAATCAATGCCCATGTAAATAGTTTACATCGATTGATAAATCGTTGTATTTTGTCATGAAGTTCTAAATCCACCGTTGCTTGGAGGGATTGAACTCCTGCCATTTCATTGAGTGCCATTAATGTGCTGACATGCAAGCTAAAAGTATGCATTTTTCCAGATCTAGACTGAAAGTTGCTCGTAACAACGAACTACCATTATATAACTTTGAAAAATAGCGTTTAAAAGCGTTTAAACATCACCGATTATGTACATAATATTTAAAAACGAAATGCATTATGGTTTATGTCGAAGAGTTTGACTACAATAAATATAACTTTGCTATAAAAATCTAAATTAAGTGAAATGGACTACACAATCATTATAGACGTCGGCAAACGTCTAGGACAATAACGTTGTTTTGGTTTATATGTATCGTTGTTTACAGCTACCAAGTTGAAAGAGTATATATTTTCACAATCAAAACAATGTAGACTTCAAAAATAAATTATTGAAAGGGACTAGTCACCAGAAGATTCAATTGCAAGAAAAATAAATTGTAAAAGGATTACATACAATTTATATCACACAACACATTACATCTCTCACGAAAAATGCCTGAATCAATAGTGATTGGCAGTTTTTGCACATTTTTCCAATTCAAATTTGACTGGGGCTGTCTACTACGTAGAATCCAATAAGTTTTAAAATAGCGTCAATATATTAATCTGTTCTCTTCACGTGACCTAACATGCCTAATATACATACATCAGGCTCCCCGTAAAAACGGGCATTGCAAGGACGGAAAACTGCTTCTAAACAGCGTAGACACAGAGTCCGACAGATCAACATCGGTGATAAAATTGATCGATGGACATTTTTAAAGAGGTTAACTCGACTTAAAATGAAACGTGTAGCTAAAACGCTTATGACTGCTTAATGTGTGAAACGACCACATGGCTTGCAAGGTGTTCGAAAAAAACAACAACATTCCGCTCTGTTTTTACTAGGAAACAAGTATGCACTGTTTTTAAACGGGAAAACTCAGCTGAGACAGCGACCAAATTTCTGCATTTATTCTTTTAACCGTGTAAAATGATGTATTATTGGGCCCACACTATTTCGAATTTACAACACTAGGCTTGTTTAGAGGACAAACAATATTTGCCGATATCGGGACAATCTGGTGTCTAGTCCCTTAAACATTGGATTGCGCACTAAGATATTGTATAGGTATAACACTTATGAAATCAGTTGCAATAGTATTCCACTATGTGTTTATAAATTTCTAAAACAAATCATTAGGTTTCTTTGAGGTTTACACCTTAATTAAGTCTGCTGCAATCAACACAATTTGCAGTGGGATAGTTTTACGATTGATGCAAGTGCAATATCAAATGAATCATATTTTACGAAAGAGATCCTGGTTTATCCGGAATTAAAGACTACGAAATCACCTTCACAGTCGACGTAACATGTTCGTTTTTGGTAGGTTAAACTGCATCAACGACCACTGATTTAACATTTTATATTTGGCCTGTTATTTGAACGTAGGCACGATTGTCAAACAAATCAATATCTAGAGATAGAGATGGCGTGATGTGGTTTAAATTCACATAAAGCTTGCGTTTTGGTTAATCGGACGGTATATCATGGTTACAAAGTATAAAAGCTTGTTCTTTAGATGAAACAATGACATTGGCTATTGCTATGGAGCACGATCTAGGGATATAGCCGTTCTTCTGTTGAAACTATTTCGCAGGTGTGTTTCTTAAGTCAAATAACGACTTTATTTTATTTCAATTGTAGAATTCTTTATCTTTATTTTTAAGAGGAAGACCATTTTATGGTGGATTCTGCTTTTCGTCGATTTGCTCATAGTCTTGTTAAATGCTATCGCCAGCATCAATATGTGACTGATATGCATCACGTTCCAGAAGTCAGCATTAAACCACTTTAATTTTGTTAAAGACCAATCTATATGGAATGTTAATTCTGCTCAGGGAAGTATTCACATTTATACGCAATTTGTGGAAAGAATTATATGAAAACCTCTGAGAAAATAGATAACTTCAATCTTCTTGCCATCTTATATCTCGAAATTTCTATAATAATATGCAAATGACAGAATTGTATATAACAACCGTCAAAGGTTCGTTTAAGCTTTCAAAATATTTGATGAACTGTAGGATTTGTAATAATATATATATACTCAAAGTTAGATGTGTTCTTCCCCTTGCTTTTTAAAGTAAAATATTAAAAGCTGCACTCTCACAGATATACCATTTTTACAACTTTTTTTATTTTTTGTCTTGGATTTTTTGCGTAAATCTCTGCAAACCAATGATATTAGATTGCTGACAAAAAAAGACCATAGATTTACATATTTCCGTTCGAATATTAATGTTTTATGGCTTAAACCTTACTAACGGTTTAAGAAAAATACATAAAACGTCATTTTTTTTACTTAAATATAAAAATCTGCGATCTTATTTAGTCAGCAGTCTTATATGACTTGTTTTCATGGATTTTCGCTAAAATTGGCTCGTTCCAAGGCAAAAAATAAAAAAGTGGTAAAAATGGTATATCTGTGAGAGTGCAGCTTTGAGATAAATTGCGAAACAAAATTTGCTAAATATTTTCGTTGTTTGAGAAATCATTGAAATCGAGGACCACTATGCTTCTGTGTATTCTGATGATTTAAATGTAAAAATATAGCTTTGGTATAAAAGTTTGAGAAAGGATTTAGAAGTTGAAAAGTTAGTTCAATTGGTTGCGTTTCTAACTAATACACTAACGGTCATTGTTTCGAGCCCAAAATTAATTATCTCTCTTGATTACTATTGTAATATGAAACCCAAGTTGTATGAGCTGTTTCAAGAATTGGTTCAAAGCACAGACTTAACTTCTTTTTGTGAAAATTTACGTATATATAAAGCTGAGTTTGTGAATGTCGGTGGTTGATTCGTTATTCTCTCGCGTTAATTAATGACTTCTAAACTTCTACAGCAAGGACTTAGATATTACAAATGAGGAAACCTTTACTAAGCTCTTCATTAAGCATTTAGATACCCTTTAAATACAATTACAGTCTTAAACATCTGATAATCTCAAAGAGCAACGTAAAATTAAAAGCTCCCTTCAAAAATACTTACTGATCAACTTAAAAGACCTTGTAAAGACCTTTGTGAAGCGAAGGTATAACGATATTGTTTTACATGATTTATGTCTTGAAGTATTTGAAAAATAATTTCTTAGAGAAAACATCCTGTTGATCACAATGCTCTGTGACATTAACTGACTAACATTTATGACACTTATACCATTTTTCGATAGATTTTATTGCTTGAGATCTCCAAGTGGTGGTCTTATTCTGCAATTCTGCGTGCAAAGATGATTGTTTATTATTTGATTCGATGACTTTGTTCCGATATTAAAGGGACTAGCCACCAGAAAATACAATTGCAAGAAACAAAAGAAAATTGTCAAAAAATTACATAAAATTGATATCGTTATGTACAACGCATTGAATGTTACTAACGATGTATAACATCGCTTACGTGTCTTTCGCAGTTTTTGCGTAATTTTCAAATTCAAGATCTTCTTCGTAAATTTTACCCAGTAAGTTTTAAGAAAAGCGTCGGCATATTGACTGACACTTATCACGTGACTTTCACATGCTAAATATTCACACTTAATGGCTTTCTAAATGGAAAACTGCTGCAAAACAACCTAGATTTAGAGCGGGAGAGGTTAACATCTGTGATGAAATTGATCGATGTAAACTATATATATGTTTGAAACCAGACGTTCGTAAAATACTAATTCACATTTTTGACCGATTTAAGATCGAGGCAAACATACTCTTTAAACGTTCATTTAACCATTATATTTAAGATCATGCGAATATAGTCGTAAATCTTTTTGGACTTCGGCTCATATTTTTTGATGATTTTATGTATTTTATTCTACGCAAAAAAAGACTAGTAAATGTATTGACTTTTTAATTGTTTGATTATTGTTTTAACAATAAAAGGCTGTTAAGAGACAAATAGTAATAAATGGGATTGTATATAAATGTTTTATTGATTAAACATGTATACATGCTTAAAATACTATCAAGCTTTGTGACCGAATGCACTATATTAAATGTATATTTGGTAAAATATAAAGTATTACACTTATTTGAGCCAAACCTTTTGACAACCTAGCGTTTATAACTGAAGTGAATGAAAGAAATTGATATCGTCAAAATTTGTACTGCACAGCAACTTTAACGTAAATTTTGCGTTAATTTCACAATTCTGTAAAGTATTCATTTTGAAATGCTCTTAGATTGCATATGGATTCAGCGATACCACTTAAATATTCGTTTAAGCTTGAAGTTTTATGATTCTTAGGCATGAACAGAACGACGGCCAATAAGTACAAATTAAAAATAACGACGTTATCTCTGCATTCTGTGCTTAATAAACAAACTTGCCCTCATGTTGCCTTTATATCTTTTTCATAATCAATAATTCTAAATTTTAATGAGCAATGTACACATCATTCTAATATCAACGATGTCAACAACTATACGAGCCATTGAACACGGTCGGTTCAATACATTCATGTATATGTTAAAGTATTACTATACTGTTTAACACGTTAATTGTATCATTTAAACGAGTAGGACTATTTATTCATCCTTGTTCTATAAACCTGTGAAAAGAAAAGAGGCCTCATTGAGTCAAATTGATATAGTGCTTAGTTCTTCAGCAGTTCGCACATACTTTTGAGAGAACATGTCATATACATACAACGATATCTATTTCGTTATTTTTATACTTTTTGTGTTCAATGTAAGGGTGACAATATAAACAAACAGTTTCTTTTTATTGGCAAAATGAGCTAATTTAAAAAGTAATGAGTTTGTTTTTCCTCTTATTTAAGGTACAAATTTAAATAAAAACATAACAACAAATTAACCTCAAACTGCATAGAAATGGCCACAGGGGAAATTCGTAGATATATCTATATCGGATGTCTGTGTCGGTTTCTATTAGACCGAACGTGGGTTGTACAAAGCACAATGTGCAGTGGAACAAGCTTATAAATGAGGCAAGTGCAATATCAAATGATTAATCTGTCGATTTTGGTATCACCGGCGTTACGAACGTCTTGCTAAACAGCCAAACTATTTTCGGCCACATGATTGATTAACTCGAGGTTTTCGTTCGGTGTGTGGGTGTCATATCTATGTTACTTGGATTTGGAATAAACAACGTTTTACGTTCTTCCTGAATGTGTGTTATTAGGCTAATGTTCTTCAACTGACTTCGCAATCTATTTTTGTATCACGGGAACTAAAACCGTACAGTTGAAAGTCAAAATTATTGTCGGTCACATGAACTAACAAGAAATGGATCGAAGGTTATCGTTTGTTTGGCGGGTGTTAGTGTAGACCAAATGGCAAAACATGATTAGGATTGAACAACACATTCTTTTCTTAATTGATTTGGGCACCGATGTTAACGAAACTGGTCTTATACTTAGTCCTTTGTTGGAAGGGCTGGATCAGAACGAACGCGAAATACCTTAGGTTAGGAATGAAAGAAATTCTGAAATTTGGCACACTCTCGTGCATTTGAATTTAAGCGCATTTTTTTAAAGTGAAAAAACATTCCGTCTGTTTTCGAAAGACATTAAACAAAATGGTGTTTATATGATCAAAGGCGTCATTATATTACTAGCTTTATCGTTATTGTGTAATTTAATTGTTCTAATGGAAAAGCTATAACCCTCAATTATATATATTTACTTTCGTTAAATTTTCTCCAGGAATGTATTGATACCTATCAAAGACGACATTTGTTCAATTATATTTCATTCCGTGTGTTGGTTTTTGCTGACATACTGGAAATGTTTTTGTTTTATTGTCGCGAGACATGAAACTGTCGACCTGCGTTTGAAAGGCAGATATTGTACTCAAATGTTACTGTTTGCAAATAAACGTGTTCGTCAATCAGTTCAACAAACTACGATCGCAAGGACATTGAGCACTCATTGGAAAGACGGTCAACTTGTATCACTGGAACAGTGGTTTCTTACAGGCAGTTTCAATTGATTCGTTTGTCACTGCGCCGTTCTTGCGATATTTCTTATGATGTATATAATTATATATAAAAATAACTTTTACCACTTCAGGACGATACTGCCACCTATGAATATGTCAGTGAATGCTAAAATAAAAACAAAATAGCTGTGCTTCAATGGGTAGTAGTTAAATTAGCTGCTTCTGAAGCCCAAGCTCGCTTGTCACAATTTATAGCTCTTTCCAAATTCTTCGAGAGGAACATTTATCTCATGGAGGATTTTGTTTCTTCCAAAAAAATGTTTGCCTTATTCATGTGCAATTGGTATTTATCATAAAAAGCCAGAAATTGTCGATCTCGTTTTTTTCTGTTGTAACTTGTTTACTATTTAAAATAAATAAAAATAATAATCGTATACTATAGTGATATAATACTCTGTTAGACGTATACAAGTATCGCGAAATCAAATTCAAAATCATAGAAATATCAGTTTTGTAATCTATGGTATTCATGCATTTATTTATACTATTTAACAATTTACTTGGTCAATGGTAAATAATTACATGGAAAAATGAGTTAAGCGTTTCCTGTCCTAATACAAATTCTGCGCTGGCTGTGTTTGAAACGTTAATTGTTTATGCGTTCAATTTCAATCAGTAAATACTTCAAAATTATCCGGTTGAGCTTTTAAAGGGTTTTGTAAGTAGTTTAATAGAATAATACCTTTACCTTTAAACGAAAATTTCCCAACGATTGATTGAGAAATACGCCAAGTTCTAACATACGTTATCGTAACAATTCGTATCAAGATTTAGAACATTCCTTCACAATTTTAATGAAATATAAATGTAAAATACTTCTCACATTTTCAAAAACAACAATATATATAAATGTGGTAAGTTGCAACATGACAATTATTTTATACGAATAATGATACAAAAATAAAAACAATAGAAACATCATTAAAAAAGCGCTTGCAGAAGGAATCGATACTCTGAACTCTCCGTATTCAATACTATTTTTATAAAACATTTAAGTACAATTTATTTTTTAACAGAATTTCTCAACACAAAGGCGAAATCAAATAGCTATGTTTATCGTCTGAAGGATAGTCAGACATACATACTTTAAACATTGTCAAGTTATTTTTGTCTACATGTTTCGCTTTTAATCAAGTGGTTTACACGAATTTTTCAAAGAATCTTCATAAAATATGAAATGTATTTCTGTTTTCATAAATTTAAACAAAGACACTCATCAAAACAAAGAGTATAGCTTTAAATTCTTGAAGTAGTTCCTCGAAAAAAATTCCAAATAACTCTAAAGTAAATCTAAGTTAAAGGACCTATAACTCTTAAACGAATTTCATTATATTAATCACAAGTCTATTTAGAGGTGATCATTTGTACAAGATATATTAACGATCCTTCCAAAAATGTTGAAGAATTTAGATCCACAAACTCTCGTTATTTTGCATAAAGTTAATTTTCAGTTTCTAGGGCAAAAAGCGTTTGTTTGTTTTCTCTGCCGCAACTGGTAAATCTCATAATGAGCACGTGTTTCAATTTTAAGACTGAAAATTTCGCTTAACAAAACCCCATACAGAAATGGAATACACATTGAGTTAAAGGGCCATAACATCTTACGAATTAACTGCATTTGAAGAAGGCGTGGAAGGCACTTCTTGGTGCATCTTTTTCAGAACACACTATCAAACAAAGTAAAAGTAGATCGCTTAACAATATATTTTGCAACCGACCCTCCTCGCGACAAACGGACTGACAGACCGACCAACAGATCAACCATCCAACCAACCGTAAAGTACCTCCAAAAATATCTATACCTTTAACAGTTTGAGGTTGGTATAATACTCGATCATAAAACTGTCTGTGGAAATCTCATTGAGGCAATTGTTTTGTTTTTTCGCATGTATGAATCAAACAGACGTGTCCTTAGAGAAATCAATGCCCATGTAAACAGTTTACGTCGACTGATAAATCGTTTTATTTTGTCATGAAGTTCCTAACCCACAGTTGCTTGAAGGGAATGAACTCCTGCCATTTCATTGAGTGCAATATAAGTGCTGACATGCGAGCTAAAATATGCATTTTTTTTCAAATCTAGACTGAAGGTTGCTCTTAACAACGAACTACCATGAAATACCATGAAATAACTTTGAATAATAGCGTTTAAACATCACCGATTAAAAAAGAGTGATGCCGAAGTACAAACAGTGATAAAGTTTTATAAATATACACACTATTTAAAAATGAAATGCATGATGGTTAATGTTGAAGAATTTGACTAAAGTAAATATAACTTTAATTAAAATTTTAATTTAATCAAAACTAAGTGAAAGAAAAAACTGTTGGTATCTTACCTGTTGTTCGATGGAAACATATTCTCGACAAATGAGTGTTCCTTGTGGCTATTTCACTGAATCTTCTTTTTACAATTATTTGATAACAGCGCTGGAATTCTGACATACTGACATCACATATAGAAACTGTATGGTCAGCTCGATTAAACAATATGGCATCCAATTTATTCCCGATCAATGGAAAAGGAATGATGCTCGGCGATACGTTACCTGGGATTTGTCGTCGCAAACGCATACTCCTAAAATTTGTCAAATATGTTGAAACATGTAGAACTCATGTAGCCTACAACTTTGTGATTTGTTTTGCACATACCTCTATGATTTATTTCTAGATTATCTTCCGCTATCAATTCTCATGGTTTAGACGTTTTACAAAACTAATGCTAAAATTAATGAAATTATGTAATAAAACAGGTATCTACTGATAAGCTGTAAAATGTGCTGCTCACATGGACTACAAAATCATTATAGACTCCGGTAAAGGTATAAGCCAATGACATTTATTTGGCTCATATGGTATCGTTGTTTACAGTATTAAATGGATGAGAGTATATATTTTTACAACCAAGACGGTGTAGACTTCACAAATAAATTATTAAAAGGGCCAAGTCACCAACGAGAATCCATTGCAAGAAAAAAATAATTGCAAAAGGCTTACATACAATTTTTATCACACAACACATTACATCTCATGTATCACATCTCTCACGACAAATGGATGAATCAATAGTGATATTTCCAATTCGAATTTTACTGGGGTTCTCAACCACGTAAAATCCAAGTTTTAAGGTAGCGTCAATATATTAATCTGTTCTCATCATATGACTTTATATGCTTAAAATACATACATACATAAGGCTCCCCGGAAAAAATGGGCATGGCAAGTATAACACTATGAAAAACAGTTGCAATATTATTCCACTTTGTGTTCATAATTTTTTTAAAACAAATTAAAAGGTTACTTTAAAGAATATAATCGTGCACCTAAAGTCTGTTGCAATCAACACAATGTGTAGTGGGATAGTTTAACGATTGATGCAAGTGCAATATCAAATGAATTATATTTTTCCGAAAGAGATCCCTGTTTATCCGGAATTAAACACAACAAAATCATTGGTGGCCAGCTGCACATTCGACGTAATATGTTCTAGTTTGATTGCTTAACCTGCATCAACGACAACTGACATAACATTTTAGATAGGGCCTGTCATTTGGAGGTAGGCACGAATGTTTATGTGATGTGCATAAAGTAGGCATATAGCTTGCGTTTTTGTTCATCTTACTAGACGGTATATTTTGGTCGCAGAAGTTTTAAAGCTTGTTCTTTAGATAGGACATCGGCATTGGCTATTTCTCTGGTGTATGAGCTAGAATTATAGCCGTTCTTCTGTTGAAAATATTTCGCTAGTGTGTTTCGCAAAGTCCAATTTATAGCGACCTTATCATTTTCAATTGTAGTATTATTAATCTGTTTTTAAGAGAATAACTATTTTTATGGTAGATTCTACTTTTCGTCGATATACTCATTGTCATATTAAATGCTATCGCCGGCATGTATATTCGACTGATATGAATCATTTTGAAAAAGTCATTATAAGACCACTTTGCTTTTGTTAAAGACCTATCTGTAATGGATACAAATACTGCAGAAACACATTGATAAATAATTTGTGAAACGAATGATTTGAAAACCTCAGAGAAAATAGATAACTTCAATCTTCTTGCCATTTTATATCTCGAAATTTCTATAATAATATGCAAATGCCAATATTGTATATGGCAACCGTCAAAGGTTCGTTTAAGATTTTAAAATGTCTAATGAACTGTAAAACATGTAAATATAAACAGATATGTACTCCGTAGTTATATGTGTTTGTTCCTTGTTTTTTTAAAGCAAAATTATTATGGCAAATTGCTTAACAGAATGCTTATTATTTTCAACGTTGAAGAAATCATTAAACTCTAGGACTCTTATGCTTCTGAGTATCCCGATGATTTAATTGTCAAAATATAGTTTTAGTATAAATGTTTGCGAAAAGACTTACAGTTGAAAAGTTAGCTCAGTCGATAGAGTATGTAGCTAATACACCGTCGGTCGTTGGTTCGAGCCCTAAATTATTTTTCTTTCTCTGGTTTACTGTTATTAAATGAAACAAAGTTGTATGAGTTGTTACACGAATTGGTCCAAAGCAGAGACTAAACTGCTTTTAGTGAAAATGTATCCATATATGTTGATCACAATGCTCTGTGACATCAACTGACTAACATTTATGACACTTAATTTTCCAATTCATAATCTTCTTCGTATGTCTACCCAATAGGGTTTAAACATAGCGTCGGTATATTGACTGACACTGATCACGCCCATCTACAGCAGACTTAAAAAACAAAGCATTGTTTCATATTCTATTTGAACGCATAACAACAGTTTCCACAGTGTTCCCACGGTTTTAATACTCAATTTGACTATCGGAGGTACATGTTCAAAACTGTAACACTGTATCTTCAAACAGATTCGATAATCATCAGGTATCAAATCTTGAATGATTTAACCATTTTAGCAGTTGATCACCGCGCGGTAATGTATGCAGACAAACACAAAGAAACTGTATGATCTAATTTGCTCGACTGAACAAATGCGCAACCAATCATGACATTTATTGTATATCAATGGAAAACGAATCACCGAGGCAGACCTTTTTGTTCATGACTGGCGCCATTATCGCGTTGTTCGGTAACAAAAACAATTTTAAACTCCATAAGGGCTAGGTCGCATCCGTATTTTGGTCGTATTCCATATTTTTTGTCCACTATGTTTACAAATTGATCACTTTTATACACCATATTTCTACCAAGATCCCATGCTGTTTTTCAGGCCTCGAATTTCTACAAACTTGGATATTTTCCGGCCCTTTATTGTTATAAATGTGGACATTTTCAGGCCACATATTTTTATCAACTTGGACATTATCTGACGTCAATTGCTACCAGCTTTAACATTTTCATGTCCAATTTTGTTACCAACTTTTCAGGCCCGATACTGTAACCAACTTGGACCTTTTTATGCCCCATACTGTTGCCATCTTGGACCTTTACAATCCCCACATTGTTACCAACTTGGACATTTTCAGGCCCCATATTGTTACCAACTTAGTTATTTTCAGGCCCCAACTTGCTAGCAGCTTTGACATTGCAGGCGCTATAATTTTATGCTAGATTTCTGTAAACCATAATATTGTCACATATTCAATATTTTTTCATTTCAAAACAACACGTTTGTATGGACTTCCAATCGGTTAATTATGTTAGTATATTGTCAAAGCATTACTCTACTATTTGATGATTTAACATGATCATTGAAAGGGCTAGAATCTCTTGGTGCTTCTTAATTCTTCACTGTACTCTTGAATCATTTCTTGTTCAAAAGGAGACTCATTGTTTAGTATAAGCGATGCAATGTTTAGTTCTCCACCAGTTGTCACATTGTTTTAAGAGTAATTGTAATACGATTACAGCGATAACAATATTTGTACTCTATATCATAGGAGCCTAGGTAGTGCCATTATATAAAACAAATAAGTTGTGTTGTACTGATAAAATAGTAAAATACAGCGACATGCAATCGTCCACATTTCAGTTAAACATTCGGAAAAACTGTCTAAATCAAATTGACCTGCGATTGCACAGAAATGGGCGAAGGGAAAAGCTGTAGATTGTTTTGTTATTATATAACGTTTTCGAGTGTCTGCGGCAAATGGATAGTTCTCGATGCTATTAATTCGAACGTCTGTAGTACAAAACACATTGTGCAGTGGAACAGACTAATGAATTAGGCAAGTGCAATATCAAATGATTAATCGTTTTCGCAATATATTTTGGTATCACAAATATTAAAAACGTCTTGCAAAACATCCAAATTATTTTCGGCTAGATGATTGATAAACTCGAGGATCAAGGTAAATGAGTGATAGGCAGACAAAATGTACTGAGGTTCGGAATGAACAATGTTTAATAACTTTCTGGGTTTACGGTCCTATGTGGAGGTTATCGTTGCGATGGCTGGGTAACATATATCGAATGTTAGGAATTATTTTTAATTAAAATTTGGTACTCCTTTTTTGCATTTGAACATAAGTATATTTTTAAGGAGAACTTACGCACAAATTTCTATGTATTATCATAATGGTAAACTAAACGTATTCAAGTATTTTATAAGGTATAAAAGGTGGTTCAATTGTGCTTTTGGAAAAGGAATTTTAAATTTATATACTTATTTGGGTTCAACCCTTTGTAGGAATGTATGGCGTTTAGACGATGTACATGTCAATCAAAGAAAACATTTGTTCAATAGTAATTTCAGCAATTTATCCTGTAAGATGCAAATTCAAACCTGTACACTTTAAGTTTTAGAACCAGCTGTATAAAAAAGTGTCCGTATAAGTTTATCTAAAATGTAGGTGTTGTTCTGAAATGTCTAAAGTATCAGAATGTTTTATGTTTTTGCTAAATGTTATTGTTAATGTTGAACTTGATATAAAACAGCTGTATTTCAATAGTTATTTTGCAAAGTAGATATAAAGCTGGATCTGGTATCATACCTATCGTGTCGCGATTTATAGCTCTCGCCAAATTTCTTGAAGGGAGGATATATCAAAGAGAATTGAGTTTTCCCGAATCGTGTTCCTGTCCCATTCATGGGCAATTAACATTAGTCATCAAAATAGCCGTAAAGAAATATGTAGATAATTTCCATAATGATTTTATAAATTTGCAGCTTGTTACTATAATATTATTGGTGTCTGTATTAAACGTACACTTTATAGCTTGATGCCAAACATTTCGTTTTTATTCTAATGCAGTATCGTGGTTATTTGCCTTAAATGATCCAAACAAAACAAATTCAAATAATTAAGGTGCAGATAAAAGAATATTTGCAATGTTTTGGCACATTTTTAACAGAGGAATTTGTGGTTACGTAGATATCAATTACAAAACCCATTTATTTAAATTAATATTTTATCTGTACCTTAATTGGCCCCAATTTCTCGAAACTTCTTAAGCTTAACAGACTTAAGTCGCTTATTTCAATTAGCCAAAATACATACTGAAAATGGATTTTGATGCTTTTTCAAAATAGAATTGCACCAACCTACATTATTCGCCTTTAAAATGCCAATTTAAAAATACATTTAATTGACGCAATTTCAAGTTCAAAGCAATAAATGGTTTGGGTTGACCAACTCTTAATGGCCAAGAATTTCACAAATATCCGTTCATAAGGTCACCTGATTGGCTAAAAATGAAAAAAAGCAACATTTCAGCACCACCCTTTCGAAGTTAGAGCTGCATTATCCAACCCAAATAAAAGCATCGTTTCACAATAACAGTATATAATCTATATTTCTATAATATCATTAACCCATAAGTTTGTCTGTGATTGGGTCTCATTTCGGGAAGTTTGTATTTTACGTGATAATTATTTCCAAAGATGTGTTTAAGAAAATCTAGGATGACAGTTCTAATATGATTAATCGAGGATGAATGCAATACATATTTGCACCGGAGTCTTAAGCATTTAAGTCATATCATTGTGTAATTGTAAATAACAAACATGTCAACATGATTATATATCCGTGGTATTATGTAAGAGTATATTAAAGAGACACGTTTATAGAGTAGATATTGGCAAAACTGGTTGAAAATGTGTTCAAATTGATGTTTTACAAAGATTTAAAAACAAACACGAAACACCAAGATAAAGATACTCATTTGAACATATGTTGGATTATCAAAGCCTTTAGTCATTCAATTTTTATCAGCGTTACGAACGCTTTTCGGCAAATCAAGGCTTTCTCTTTCATATTCGTTAGAAAATTGTTATCAAAAGAGCTCTGATCTAATGGATGATGTTTTATCATTGTTACAAGAACTGTGTTCGCATTTCAAAGGAATTGTTTTGATGAATGTCTGGCAATATGAAACATGAATGAGTGCCATTTCAATTCAATCACAATACCGGACAGTTATGATATACTATACACGTTTTCTAACATCTATTTATCGTTCATATTTAGCTTTATAGTTCGCTTGATTGAAGCCTTTACGAAACCGTTGGCAACTTTAGTTATCAATGGTGCATACGGTTTGCCACAGGGTCAGTGTAAACGCAAGAGCAACCACAGGAGTTAATAAAGCACACGCATAAAATCATTTTTAGCAGCAGTGCACAGTATCTCTACCTTATATGTTACATGTTATCGCAACAAGATGTAGACGTATCACTATTGATATCAATGCCTTAAAAATTGCGTAAATAGTTGGCCCCAGAAACGTAGATATAACTATAAAGTAAACGTCAATGAAGAGCACATAACTTTTACCCGACTTGGCCACAACTTACAAAACATGTTTAAGGCAGTTATACTCTTCATGGCGATCATGTGTATAAAGTGTAAGGACGATTCATATTAAACTGCGGATAAAGTTTGCTCCACAAACTCCCATTATAGTCGTTTAAGTAAAATTAAACTTCAACTTGAAGGGATCGTCACTGTCTTACGCAACTGACGAACGATAATTGGAAACCCAGTATACATCAGAGTTAGTATGTGTACTAACTTTCAGACATATCCCCCATAAACTGTTGAATACGTTCGCTGCATAAAATCTATACAGGAATTAAGTAAAAGTTCAGATATTCAGAGCCATAACCTGAAACAAAATGTCCGAGACTAACAAAAAATGGATCAGGTGATTACATACGCTATTGTTATCATGTGTACCAAGTTTCAGAATATTCTGTTAAAAACGGTGTAAGATGCTGCTCCATAAACTTTTTGCTACATACCACCCGTTGACCGACGGACCGACCAACCAACCAATCAACCACATGGTGAATCCAATATACTCATTCCATCCCAACTTCGCTTAGCATTAATATTCATTCCTACTTACTGACGTTTTAATATTAATCCTCAAATCCATTCGAAATCAATGCAACACCAACCACATTGAATATGGGATATGTCGTCGCAATCGTATTGCTCTTACATGTTTCAGGTAATAGAGCCTGCAGCACTCATGTAGCAGTCAACTTTGTACCTTACTGTGGTATCTTACTCATCATTCGGTTGTTAATTTTCATTGCCAAAAATACTGTTAAAAGCGAGTTATCGATTAAATTGGCCCGAAGTGTTGGTGTTCCTTTCATTGATATTTAAGCTTGGCATTTTTTTTTAAAATTTGTAAATAAAACAGTACGGTAAAGGAGCATTGGCTAAAACATCTTAGAGCTAAACCCATTGCCAAATCGGATGTTATTGTGTTAGTTAGTTGAAAAGATATAAATAAAACATCATGTTATCAAGTTTACGTTCAAAGTATTCATTACTAAATACCTAAAATTGGATTATGCGACAATAGAAATGAAATGAAATAACGATAGGAAAATCAATACCAATTATTGTTTCATTATATCTTTATAAAAAAGAGTTCGTCAAATACATTATTTTGTTTTATAAATGAAGAAATCTTACACCTTAAGTCTGTTGTAAACAACATAATGTGCAGTGAAATGGAATAACGTATGAGGCAAGCGCAATCTCAAGTGATTTATCTTTTTCCGGAAGAGAACCGGGTCTCACCGAAATTGAACATAACCAAATCACTTGTGGCCAGCTTCACAGTCGCCGTAATCGCTTCTGCTTCGATAGTTTGACAGGCAATAAGGGCCTTCCACAGTGCACAAGTCGTTTAAAGGACCAAAACACAAACTATTTTAGAACAAAACTTTTGTTAAACTATTTTGCTTGAGGTTCAATATTTACAAAGCGTAATACATATATCCGTTGCAAGTTGTGTATCTGTTATTAGGAGTTAAGCAGATCGTTGGAAGATTTTATCGAATGTCTAATCAAAAAGCATGTCTTTTTTACAAAATTAATATTTTTGTTTCCAAATAGTAAGTACTACCCCAAAACAAAATCTTACGGCTTTGTCGTGACTGCAGCTGTTTAAGAAATGCATTTGCATTTTTGAAACCAGGAAATGATTTTAATGATATTTCGTTATGTTATTGAATATCTTTCATATTTGAAATTATATCATTAAGATCACAAAAAATCTGTTTAGTATGTAGTATGGGGCCTTTTCTAAACTTCGTAAAATTTGCCCAACTCCTTATAAGCCCAAAACATGTCACAAAGGATGTATGTTTACTCCCTTAAAGGGTTGTTCCTCAAAACTAAATAAAAAACATTTCAATTTTTGGCCTTCCCCACCCACTTTTGGTCTGTGGAAGGCCCTTAACAACTACTGAATAAAGGTTTGTCATCTGGAGGCTAGAATCCGGCCGTTAAGGCGAGTGTCAAACAAATCATAAGCTAGATTAAAATAGGCATATACCGTTGTTATTTGTTGTTTGTGCTATAGGAAATAATGTCATGTTCGCTGCAGCTATATAAAACTGAATACATTAATTTATAGTAAATTTATATGAAGTCATGTATACTCCACCCCATGCAAAACGTAGGAGTATTATATGTGTGAAAGCTCTAGGATTCTTTCATATGTGTGTTTTCGAAGTCAAAACAACGTCTTTATGAAATTAAAATCTCTCTACTGTTTACACAAAATTGTTCCGGTGGTTCATGAAAACACGTCATTCAAATAATATCGCCAGCATTGATCTGAGAGTGATAATAATCATGTGTTATAGATCAATATTAAAATAATTTATTAGTACTAAAGCAAAATAAACACAACTACTGTTGCAGCAAATATTAACAATTATAAATCATTTGTAACGAATGATTTGAAAATTTATGAGAAAGTATCAATCTTAAATACTTTTTGCATCTTACATCTTGGAAATTCTATAATGTTATGAAGTTCACTGAACTGTTTCTAATTGTTGAAGATTTTTTTTAGGATGAACTTAAGCATTTGTATGTGTTTATGTTCATATGTACTCTATAACATAATATGTGTTATTTCCTTGTCTTTAAAATAAACATATATTCGTTAATTTGCTTAACATGAATCGTAAGTAATATTCGTCGTTATAATCGTAGAAATAACGGATATATGTGGTTCTGTTAGACCCGGAAAAGCATAACTTTAGTATAATAGTTAACGATAAGGCTTACTAGTTGAAAATTAGTTCATTTGAGTGTAACTAGTTAAATAACGGTCGTTGGTTTGAGCCCAACTTTTTCCTCTCAGGATTATAATACGAAACCAAAGTTGTAAGAGTTGTTGCACGATTTGGTCCAGTGTAGAAACTGGGAGAAAATTATACTGCTATTTCTGAAAATATATACCTAATAGCAATGTTTGGTTATTTTTAAATAACCCAATCACTTGATAAACAAAATATTATTTTTATACTGCTTTCATATCTACATCAAATTTTCAACACTTCTTTTACAACTAAATCTCTGACTATCACCTAACCTTTACCAGACAATTTCTTTTGACGACATATAATCAAGTTACTGATGACACAGAGTTGATGTAGCCTTAAATGAGAGCCATTTGAATCTTCATACCATCTTGTTCATTATACAGAACTAGCAGGATCATGTTCATTATTACAGTCATTATGTTTTCGAAAGCTCGTAAAAACGTCAGTCAAGAACAACAAAAATAAAATAACTTTTAATGTATTTACAATTTCTTTTAACATGGTATACCATGTTCCCGATCACAAAGATTATTACTGGGGGAACGAAATAAACGATAGGGCTGAACTATCCAAAACGATTCCAGTCATTAAATACCTGAAGATGTTATAGTTGGATTGAAGAACTTTCAAATGAAATACAAAAATTCCTAAAATTGTTATGGATTTGTACACTAAATTAATAGTGTGTGTAATAATAATGTAGCTCGCTCTGTGATTGCTTTGAGTGCGCTAAAGGTCGTAAACAAGGAAAAATAATGTCCCGACTTTGTTTGCTTTTTTCGTAGATGAACTTGAGCTATTTCTAGAAAATGGTCCCATTGATGATGTCTTTTTATATTATATTAATGGTATTTTCAAAGCAAATGGTTCTTTTGGGCACAATGCTTATGGGGTATTGGAGTTAACATTGAAAAACTATAATAGTGATTTGGAAAAGGGGCAATTTACACATCATTGGAAAATGTTTATATGACAATAAGTACCTTGAAATGTCCAATGATTTATATAATTTTGGAACAGTTTTTAAATATACCGGCTGTTTTGTTGTAAATTAGTATAGCCGGTTTAATGGATTTTGTTTCTCTCAAGGCCTAAAAATAACTTATTACCTTTTATCAATACTTTTCTACATTTTTTGGCCCCAATAGGGCACTTCATTATGTTCAGAAATCTCTTAATATTATCTGAATATTGGTCAATTTTCATTATTTAGTTTCAGACTCGTCCACAGTTTTTTTAAGAATATTTTTTTTTTCATTTTGCACTTAATGTTATAAGGTATAATTTAGAGATTTGAAGTCAATACTCATAATAAACAATAGGAAAAAGTATTATATTTGGCGTGCATTTGTTTGATTTTATATCAAAATGGTAAAGATAGTAGGTCATTTTATAATTTTATTAATGTACATTTGTTTTCATTATTGTACCAATTAAAGACCGGAAAATGGGGCATTATAAATAAGATACGTGTATTTTGTCAAAATAAATAACGGCACCGGGAATGACATTTAAACTTCTATTTGGAACATTATAAAGACACTTAAGTGTATTTTATCCATTAACCGACAAAATAAACCAGAAATTTCACACCGCAATAACGACATTTCCCTTTACTGTCTCAAAGCTATCATTTCGACCAGGTTCATGTTTGTTTGAAAATAAAGTATTCTCATGACGATCATATTTTAACCAAAGTTCCCTCAATAGTTCTAATGGTTTTAGGTATTATAAACTTCTCATTTAGAGACCATAACACCATTAATTGTTTTTATAATTTAAATGGATACCGTCAGGTGGTTAAAACCGTTCCCTGTTTTAGAATACAATTAGTAAAAAATCACATTAATGTCGACACTCGAGAGGAGATATATTCAGTATTTATTTAAAGACAATTGTCTTAATTAAAAGGTTGAGAATGATCTTTCAAGGCGATAAAAATTCATGTTCAATTTGTTTCGGTATAAAGTTATATATTCTTTCATATAATAAGTCAAACTGCTTCCAAATGATAGCAAAATAAGGCCGGGTCACCAGGCATATTATGCATAATACGAATATATTGAAGCTCTATTAACAATATCAACTTTAGATAATGACATTAGCACGCTTAAATTTAAAAACATTAGGATTAAAACAATTCATTTCTGGTAGAGTTTGAGATTAGTATTCATGAACGAGTTACTAACAATCAAGGTAAAAATTAATATTCATTTTCAACACGTTCATTTTGACATACTTTACATTATCCATGTTCTCTTTAAAGTTCATTATATCGGCCTTTTTCTATTTTAAGATAATGGGATATAGTTCTTGAAGATACATATATATTTCGTATTTTTATATATATCTTAGGCATCTTGGTGTTTTTTTCTAGTGAATTCGACGCTCTTCTATAATAACCGATGAAAAAAACTTGCAATCATCAAGGAAACAACAAGAAATAAAAACTTACATCAGCGTTTTTATAAGAGATTTAGTTGAATGGTATTTACACTGATTCGATCTTCTCCAGATACGATATATCCGCACAGAATGTTATAGATGGTTGAGATAGAGGTAACAAACAACGAAATAAATTCCCTTTACCCCTCTCCCAATCCCAAACACAATACATGGTATAAACGTTCCACTTGTGTACTTAACTTTAAACAGCATCAGAAGAAATATTAAGTTTCGTCTCAGAAAACAACAACAATTTGTCTAACGTAACCGGAATATATTCGATAAAGTAGCCAATCCGGCCTAAGAGTTTGAACAATGCGCTGAATGTGTAAACACAAACAGTAGATCAAATACATTGAGCATTTTCCGCAAGTTTTTAAAATCATAAAGCGTTCAGTTTTAAGACCTACAACTGTTGTGATATAGCATAACCATGATCTGATTTACTATGATGTGACACTGGGGAAAAAAGGGTGAGAGAATAACTGAGTAGTCATATCCGAAAACGTGTAATTTACCCTCGACTTGAATAACCTTTTTAAGCTATTCAAAATTTTGACAAAAAACATCGTGGAAGCAAACTTCAAGATGTATGATTAACTTATTATAAGAAAGTCACTATTATAAGAAATGCATTGAAAAGAAGATGACAAAAATAACAAAATATGAAGGCAAGCGCTACTGTGGCATAAAGCTGACATACTGGTTATTTATTTATCTCGTTGAAACGACTTACGTGTCTCGTAAAAGAGACTAAGTAACTCGTTAAAACGACTTAATAACTCTTAAAACGACTGACCTATATCGTTAAAATGACTTAGAATCTCGTTTGAAGGACATCATTAGCCAACCAGAATTGCCTTTTAATCATGCATAAACATCATCTTTTGCCCCAGCCATATTTACAATATGCGAATTGGAGTGATATTATATGTATTACGCGCATACTAGTATGTCGTTTTAACGAGGTATGCAAAGTCGGTTTTAAGAGAAACGTGAGCCGTTTTAACGAGAAACAAAAACACGCATGTTAACTATATGCCAGTATAAAGAGCTGTAATGAATTGCTTGATGATATTGTGAATTTTATATTTCCATTCTAGGCCAAATCACGATTTTGTTTTGTATTGCAGGGCTCTATGATCTGGATATAAAAGCGTGACAATATTGGCAGTTTGAAACGCTGTGTCTCTCAAAACCAATAAACTTGCAAAGGAAATAACAGGATTCACTCCACTGCAGCCATTTCCGAAGTAGCCGCCGTTCGCAGACTACATCTGGTTACAGGAGTATGTGCCAGTAGCTTGGAAATATTTCCAACAAAAAAAGAAGGTGAGAATATGCTGAAATATGTTTGTGTTTTGTCGTTAAGTAATTACCAATTATATTTTTGTTAACTTGAACTTAGTGTCAATTTAGAAATTCTGAAAAATTTTGAAAGGTGGTCGATACTGTTTTAAAACTTATTTTGTTAAGAACGATTGAACGAATTCAAATTCATTTTTAGTGAAAGCGAATCGTATGTGTTGAACAGAAACAGATTGCTTTAATTGTTTTATCACTTATATAGCAATACACGCTTTACACACCTGATAATTATTATTTGAGACTACTATTATTTTTTAATGCCGTCCATGAAAAGTACTTTGGTGCTTAATAGAGGAACACAACTTTAAGGTTAAATTGTGCCGTCATCCCATAGAATCATAATATTGAGTTCGAAAAGAATCGCAGATAGTTGGGTAGGAATAATTGAGGATGTATTCATTAGAATCTACGGTCAGAACTTTTCACGAGGAAAAAAACGAGGAAAAAAACTGAACTATGGACACAATTAATTAGTGGCAAATAATTTTCCTGGAATAATTCCCATGAAAATGGTTCGTACTTGCAAATAATTCATGAAATGAGTTATAAAGCAGCACAATGCCTGATCAACTGATGGCATAAATCCATCGTGAGACGCAAGTATTCAATATGCACTTTGGTGATAATTTGAAGGCACAATACAATTACGTGATGATTGTGTCTGATAGTCAATGGATCTACGTGATCTACGTGATGGCAATTATTTTCCTTAATAATGACATGACAATTTTTAATTTCAATTTTAATATCTGCACTTTCCATGTTTTAACATTTTTGTTTCTGGACCTTTTAATCAATGTTGGCAAATGAAAATTCCTATGTGGATTTTCAGTTTATTTTTTTATAAACATAAATTATCATTGTAGCTGATAGCAAATATTTATTGTTTTATTGTTTTATAACTATTTTTAAGAATTAAAGAACATAAATACAATTTCACACATTAAAGTAGCTAGGAAGTAAAAAAAAATACAAAAGAGCCTCTTAACGAGTGGAAATAGCAATATTCATAATTTATCAGAGGATTTAATTAGGAAAAAACCCACGTTATTAAGAAAAATCATTAATGCTTTTAAGGCTGTAAGGCGAGGAGTGTTTATTGTTTTATAACTTGGAGGACTTAACAACTTTATACTTATCCAGTTCGATTCATTAATTGTGTTGTAAGTGCTATCTGATTAATATCGTATGACTACATTGCTTTTTAATGATGTCCCTTCATGTTGATATTGTCTACGCTAAGACTAGTGTGTGTTTTTTACATTTCAACGATTTTCTTTGTGTATTCACCATTCCTGGTCGGCAACCCAAGTATTTAATGATTGACATTATTATTATGTTTCCTGCTCGTTTAGTTGTTACTGGTTTTTACATGTGATATGTCATTAAATGAATTCGGCCTTTGTGTTTCGTTTCCTTGATTATTTATATTTGAAGAACAATTGCTACGGTCGTACTCAAAGTTTAATTTGGCCTTATATCTGGAGTTTGTAGTTTCTTTTGCATTATTTCAAATTTAATTACCATAGAGAACCTTTTTATTTATTAACATCCTAACAATTATCTTATCGATCAATTGGGAACACTATTATGTTTCATTCCATTGGTTACTTTTAATTGAACAAAATTGTAAGGTATAACAAATTCAAACTTGGCCTCTTGTTATGCGTTTGCAGTTTCTCTTGCATTTTTTCATATTGCTAGCTAGGGATCGATTTCAATAGTATAAAGGCAATACAATAGGTAAGCAATCCTTTACTGGAATTAGTAAAATGAACACCTTTAGGTGCAAAAATTTGCAGTGCTTGCTTTCAATAAAGTTTGATTGCGTGCGCCGATTATTTTATTTTGGGATGGGGTGGAGGCGGGGGTAAATAGTTTTCTTTATTCAAAACGAAGACAGCTTATATATTGTTGTACTTGTTTACCACGTCACATTAACTGATCAATGAACAAATTGCGGCTTCTGTTGTGTGAATTTGAGAGCACAATGTACGTGAATCTATTGGAATTACAAAAAGTGTATCGTTAGGAGAGGAAACTAATATACAATTTCAGGTTGGCCATAATGAACCATCCGTAACATATGCCCACTGCTTAAAATGTTCTGAGTTAAAACGAATGTCTTGCACAAACATGACAGGCGTTTGCTCCAAGTCTAATTCAAATAAATCTTGCAGACATCCTTGTCTTATGTTTTAACCAAGAATTTGACCTTTTTAGATTAACAAGTATGAAAAAAAGAATATAATGCATCAACGATATAAATGACAAAAACATCATATCCTCCGTGATGGTTTCAAGTTTATCAAAGAATTGAGTCGCATTTGAAAATTCTTACAACTACTGTTTCTACTTCTGGCTGGAAAATTGATATTTTATAAATTTGTCTTGCGCATAATTTTCTATTTTTCGGTCACTTTCCTTCTCGAGACAATAAACACATCAGTAAAGATGACTTTTTTCATACTGGTAATCTTTTTACAAAAATATCTGCAACACTGTATTAGAATATTGAAATTGGACAATTACAGGAATCTTAGATTGATTTTCATTTGCAGAATATTGTGCTTCTATTGCAATTAATATGTAGTTTATAACTGAAAAATACATAAATCTTCGCGGAGCAAATAATTGTTATACGGAAATGCTGGGTTAAACGACCATTATTGTACCATTATTAGGCGCGATTGAACCAGGAGAGGTTAAAGGGAGAAGAAGTTAATCATCTTCCGCCATAATCCATAGAAATCAAACCTGCAGACTGAAACGTTATCGCAATAAAAATACTCGTTTATCTGACAACATTTCATCAAATCAACACATCAAATTTAGCTAGGTTTTACAAGTAGTTGTACAGCTAACTTGTCAACTGTCAACTTGTCAACTTTATTGCTTTCAATATATACAGGTCTTGCTTTTTTCTGAACTGTCTGTTTAAGCAGTTCATATTCAAACTCAGGCACAACTTGTCTGATATTGGTAATACATATTTTTTTTATTTAATAATAGTTTTGTACTTACAGTGGAGGATATTGACAAGTATTGACATTTTTATATTAATGCGCCGTTTCTTTTGTCATTATCATCTCAGAAAAGGTTTTGTTTTTAAATCGTTTAGCAGTTAGATTTTGAAAACAAAATTTGAATACTAACATCCCTCCATTATTCTTGAAAATATTTTTGAAGGTAACAAGAGAGAAGGTTTTTAAAAATCCTTAATAATCACCCCTAGTTTTTTTCATATAGTATTTATGTATTGTGTTGTTTGTGGGGTTCTGTGCTGTTGTTACATGTTTTTGGTTTGTGATTGTTTATTTGTGTATTCTATGTTTTTGGCATTGACTCTATGCCATTAAACGGGGTTTATGTTTAAACGTTCGACTGCTGTGAGTGTTTCTGTATTTTTTTCATATAAATATTGAAGGACCAAAGCCAGTCGTCGTCAAAATGTAATAGGAGTTCATATTAGCATGTAACGATCAACATCGGCACTGTTCCATTGGGAAACTTTGAAAGACATTAGTTCCTCAATCGAGCTTTATAGTTGTAGAATTCAATTGATGTGTTTGCGACGAACGGGAAGCATAAGTACTCTCGTTTGATCTTGTTTGGCTGTGGCAACAAATATCTCAAGGATCTTTTACATGGTTTACTGGTTTACACAATGTAATATTTAAATTAAAATAAAGAAAAACGAGAAAGTAGCAAATAACAACAACTTGGTTAACGACAATCTGTTAACAAACAACACTAGATATGGTAGAATACAGTAGCCTGACCAGTGTTGTAAACATTTTATCAGAGACTACATTTAACCACACATCAAAACAAATACTTTGACGATACCGCAAAACTAAGACATTTTTCTGCCCTTTTCTGTTTACTTAAATAATTGAGGCGTATTTGAAATTACTGACAATAGTATTGCTTATTCGGTCACGAGAATTTATGTCATGTCAATTCGGTTTTCGCTCATGTTTTCTATGTTTCGATCAGTTTCCATCTCGACACAATACACACATTATGTTTCCAAAACGTTTTTATTCTGGTTATTGCTTCACAAAATGTCTAAAACGCTGTAACAGAATATTAAAACTGGACTATTAACGGAATCTAAGAAATCTTTTTATTTAAAGAATAGTTCGCTTGTTATGTAATTAACATCTAGTTTATTAGTGAAATATACGTTAATCTTCGCGAGGCACATTAACGTTATTACAGAAAACAAGATTAAACGGCCTCCATTGTACCGTGAATTGATCAGGAGAGATCCAAGAAACAACAAAACAAATCATATTTTCCCCCAATCAAAAAAGACCTGCGCGCTGAAATGTTACCGCAATAAACATTCCCTGCTACATGACAAATGTATGCTTACATGGTCTGGTAACAAAATAGGAGTACACAAAGTCCCAAGGTCTGCCAGGGGAGTGGGATGAGGGGTAAATATCGAGGCATCAAAACTGTAAACAGTAAAGATGTCCCTAGATACTTATGCAGATTCTTTCATTTAAATACAATCAACAATTTATGTTTAGCTAGTAGGTTATCTGAAGACTTTATGACCACATGGAGCTGTTAAAAGTTAGACGAGCACAAACAATCGGGTTTTCCCAATGGAGTTGGACAAGAGGAATGCGGGCTATTGACATTTTGAAAATGTAACGGTTTCCCTTGATACATAGATACATTCATTTGAATCTTATTAACACATCATATTTAGATATCGGGTTGTGCAAGTAGTAATTAACGAACATGTCTGCATTTATTGTGGAATGCTTATCCTTTTAAGGAAATGTTTTCACCTTCATTCCAGATTGTATGACATTGTTATAATATGTCATTCTTAATGAGTAATGTTTTGTACTTACCGTGGAGAAAATATTGATCTGTTAGATCGAGTTCTCTTTTGGCTAGTCTTTATTTTCTCGCCAAATGATTTTGAAACCACTTATTTGTTGGTTATCCTTGTGAGTGTTTTGCTTCGTATTTCTATTATCAGTATAATTTGATATCTCATAGTTCCATTAAGCTTACTCAAAAACAAAGACACAATTCGATCAACAAACATACCAGCTTCGGTTCTATTTACCGATGTATTCGGTGATGAGATCGAATGTCATTCAAACAAGCCTTAAGAGATATGTTAGCAAAGAAGGATAACTATTCAGTATCAATATATACGACATATTTGTTTGAATTAGGTCGATGTGATATAAGATTTAATCATTTAAATACATACACTGCAAGTCATTTGGAACGATGTTTAATCAACCATATAAAAGTATACAACAACACACAATTATTAATCAATATATAATTATTTCGGCTTAATTACAAATGTTTTGTTACACTTTTACTAATCTATAAAAAATATACTAAACAATCTACTTAGAATGTTGTACGAATGACATGTTTTGTTAAATGTCAAAAAAATTCCCCCTTTGTAACTATTATCTAAGTACATGTACGTGTGTTAAGAATTACTAAGGTTACGTTATATACTGTTAAATGAATAGAAGATAAATATAAGCAAACCAACCCTTTTTTATTTTGAAATGGCTTTTATAGTTAACAGAATTGCAGTTCTTATCACCAAGACATTTAACATCCTTTAATGTTATAGAGGTTCATATCCGCACTTTTCCATTGGGAAATTAGGATTGGGATTTTAAGAAAATTATCAACTCCATCGAGGTTACAGCTCTTAAATCGAATTGATATGATTGTTTGAAGCCCAAGTGAAGAAAATTAGTTGTGTTTAGGCTGTTTCTAAACAAGACTTAATGCAGCGGAACACATTGAATAAAAACACATACTACAGATAATTATTAACACACTTGTCACTATGTACCATGGCTAACGGCATCAGTTGTGAACAAATAAGGTATGTGGTAAAGTACATGTAACAGACATTCATAGCCAAAATCGTACAAGGTATATCTAATTTTGTTGATGAGACTGGGAAATGGTTACGCGTCCGATTTTCACCGATACATATTGACATATTAACTGGTATAATATTGTTTTTACTTTTAACTGGTATTCGTATTATTGGCGTACTTTCATGGCATGCAAAATACTACGAAACCAATAAGTTAAGGTACTTTACAAGTAATTCCACTTGTTACGCTAAACGGTTGATCATTCGATATACATTTATCTACCGGATTTCAAAAACAACAACATGACAATGTATAAAAAGTATTGAGCCACGCGCTGTTATGTACACTTTGGTTTCTTGATAATATTTTGTCATTAGATAATTACATTCTAGACCACAAAAAAGTTCTTATTGCAGGCTCTATAAGCATTATCGGAGATCATAGGCTTGATATAAAAGCTTGACAATATTGGCTGTGTTTATAACGCTGTGTCTCTCAAAACGAACGGGGGGATAACAGGATTCAATCCACTGCCACCATTTCAAAGCTCAGACTTTATTCGCTTACAGGAGTTATGTGCCAGTAGCTTGGGAATTTTACCCTCATATAAAAAGGTGAGGAATGTGGTGATATCTGATACGTATGTTTTATTTGTCATTTGATGACTTTAAATGAAGAAAAACATTAACTATCAATACCGACTAAAGTGTTAAGCTAATATATTAATGCAAAAATTAAGAAATATTTGATATTTATTCAATAACTATAATTTGTTTATATTTGTCCTGTTTTATTGAACTGTAATTATTTGTTTGAATTCATACATTCATTTTATCAGAAATGATTATTTAATAATGCTGTCGAATAGCAAGAAAAAAATCAAAATGATTTTTCAGCGTTTACATTGTTATAGTGTCTCTTAGGTAATTATGGTAATGATAAGACATAATTTATATAAGTAGCAATTATTTACGATATTCTGTTCTGTTCTGACATAGATAACCATAAATTAAGATATTATTATACCATCACCTACAATACATATTGGCAACCCACAGAGTAAAATAATGTTTGACAGTATTATAAATTTCAGAGGATATTTATTCATTTTAAAATATTTGACGATCACATAAAAATACAAATTGTATGCGCATGCAAAATAAAATAATGGCAAATACATTTCATTGAGAATCTTCGCGTGACAAAACAAACAATATTAAACAAGAATGGTTCGTATTTTGCAACCAAATCATAAAATAAGGGATTAGGCAGCACACAGCCTGAGTAACAGGCATCTGTTCTGTGTCTCACGCAAGTATTCTT
The DNA here is from genome assembly GCF_026914265.1 of Mya arenaria. Classification (NCBI taxonomy): domain Eukaryota; kingdom Metazoa; phylum Mollusca; class Bivalvia; order Myida; family Myidae; genus Mya; species Mya arenaria. The sequence goes on along the minus strand of NC_069125.1, from coordinate 51,713,624 downwards.
TGTTATTTCTGGTCATAAATTGCAATGGAACAAAGCATTGCCATGGTATTGTAATCTGCGGCCAATTGTATACAACCGCCGGTTAACCAATGTCTATACAATCACAATTTGTCTTATGGTTTTTTTTACAATTAAATAATTTGATTGGTAATTAGTCATTTTTGGTTAAATATTGCCTGATTAATAATCATTTTGAATTACTTTGACCAAATTTTTAAATAAGTATATTCATGTATGTGATATTCGCTGTGTTTTTTCTTATTTCCTTGTTAATCAATTTGATTAGAAATGTATTTATTCCTGTAATATAAACGTTTCCTTGCGAAGTTCGGAAATTAATGTTAGAAAATTAACGTAAAGCAAATGTAAGATTTCCTTCGTCTATAATGCATATTGACAAATTACAGAGGACAAATATTCGTAATTACATGAAATTCAAATAGTATATACAAATCAGGAACTATTCATTTTACAATATCGAAAATCAGATATTTGCATGAGTAAGGACAAGAATGGAAAATGAATGTGCATGCACAATAAAATCATTGCGAGCAAATTCCCTGGAGAAATTTGGTGTGACAAAACAAATCATGTTCATCTAGATTGGTTCACGTTTTGCAAAAATATAATAAAATCAGGGATAAAGCAAAACAAAGCCTGAATAAGTGGCATCAGTGTATTGTTTGACGCAAGTACTCTTTGTTATATCTGGTCAAGAATTGCAATGGAAAACAAAACATTACCATACTATTATTATCTGCCAAGTTTTATACAATGACAGGTTATCTTGGGGCTAAATTGTACATTTAAATTATTTGATTGGTAATTAGTCATTATTGATTATTTACCAATCAATAACCATTTTGGATAACTTTGACCAAACCAAAGATTTAACCAGTTTTGTACATTTTGGCTGCTTGTAGTCCATGTAGCTGGGGATTTGGCTGCTTGTAGTCCATGTAGCTGGGGATTTGGCTGCTTGTAGTCCATGTAGCTGGAGATTTGGCTGCTTGTAGTCCATGTAGCTTGGGATTTGGCTGCTTGTAGTCCATGTAGCTGGGGATTTGGCTGCTTGTAGTCCATGTAGCTGGAGATTTGGCTGCTTGTAGTCCATGTAGCTGGGGATTTGGCTGCTTGTAGTCCATGTAGCTGATGATAACAACTGTTGGCATGAACAATGACAAAAATCAGGTTTCTATTTTTCAACAAGCACATACGTAATATGTGCTTTTCACATTTCTTAGCTAATCAATTTTGAATAGAAAATAGACCTAAGCTTTGGACTGTTTTGCTCTTTTTCCACTCTTAAACAATGACAAATTGCTCCTGACATGTACTTATTGACTGTTTATGTATTGAGTATTTAACATTCTTTTGCATTGTTGCATTTTTTCTTTAAATGTGTACTTTTGAAACAATACATTGTTTTATTTAATTATAAAGAATTGAAGACGTTTTATCGAATTGCAGGTTTAAAAAATCCCAAATCGCGTGTAGACAGTTAAGAATTACTTAACTCATTAAACCAAGTGTGTGTACATTTGATTTTAGTTGTTATTTAGATAAATGTAATTTTGAACACATTAAATGAGGCGATATATTTCATTAAATGTGTATCCGGCTAGATTACATTAATTAACCGGTCATTTAATGTGCCTCTAATTACTACATCGTTATTTAACATGGAATGAAAGTACTCTATCAGCGACCAAGTCAGGCGGTTTTCGCAAAAGTAAATAACATTTGACCCTTTAAATTAAATTCCTTTTACATACCCAAGATATGTTTAGTGCTGTATCACACATGTTGGAACTTCCACACGATTTTTGGAAATGCGTATTTACACCGAGGACTGCACAGTCCCCCCCACTCCCACCCCCCCCCCCCCCCCCCCAAAGAAAAAGAAGAAGAATATATATTCGGTTTTAAAATAAGCCTTTTGTATTCTTTTCAGTTAATTGTTTTTATCTTTTACTTTACATGATTTACTTAAATGGGTAACTTAAGCAAGCAATATTGGGACCATGCCGATCTTTTATCAATTAAATGTATACATAATGTTAGCTTTTTATACCTCTCGACTTAATTATTACTAATTATTATGCGATTAAAAACATGCAGACTTATCTAACTTAGTTGTATTAAGATGGTTGACAAGGGTTCTCAAATAAATTACGTAATGCCCTAGATTTGAACGAACTTGACCGAAAAGTCATTAAAATCGCCAGTCAGAGGCTTCACGACAAATACTTTGCATGTCGCGAGATATAAATAGGACAAAGAGGGCTAAAGAAATGTCATACTGACATAACCCTTATTGCGCATTGGTATTTAGTTCAAATGATTTTCGTCCATTATGCGACAAAATAAAGGTCATTTCGCACATCAATGAATACTTTTTCAATGCTAGTCTCAATGCTATCATTTCACTCAAAATCACGTTTGTTTGAAAATCAAGTATTCCCATGACTATCATATTAAGTTCAACCACTCTCTATTTCTAATGGTTGTTTCGTCTCAAGTTCTTCTCATGTTTAAAAAATCACGTCATTAATTAATCATAGTATATTGAATAGGAAATTACAGGTGATTAAAGTGTGCATTATTTGAAAATATAAAAGAAAAAAAAACACATCGTTATTATGTTCCTAAAAGACACTGGCACTGTTGGTGATGGAAAACGTTGCGACATACAGTCGTTTAAACTTTTAAGAAGGATTTAAGGGTAATCGTTTTATAAGCGCACTTGATCACTATGCAACTTTATAAAAAAACATCTTCTCTCAACTCCAAAGTAATAACTGTATCCTTTTATGAAGTTTAAAACAAGAAACCACAAACTATCAATCGAAACTGGAACAGAACACCAGTCCATGAATGGAAATGTCAACTATTCAACAAACTTTGTGATGAGTTTCATGTTTTATTAGATTGACCTATTTTTGAAAATGAGTATGTTGATATGCCCCAGCGATTGTATTGTTATTTAATGAAACTATGAACTTACCTTGTTATTATTTGTACTGTTGTTGTTTTCGGCCTATGGCAAACAAGTAAACATTGGTGCATAGTGCAATGTCGGCGCGATAAAATAGAAGAAAAAACATGCATGTTGATCACCAAACTTTTTTTCTTCAAAGATAACATGTTAAGTATACAAATGTTAAAAAACATTATTGTTGATAATTCTTTTACAACTGTTTTTGTTTTTGTGAGCACACCTAACTGTTTTGAGTGGAATTTAAAAATTAAGAATTAAAAAATGACAATACATTATGAGGGAATCATCTGGATTTCTTTTCTTTTTAATGGCATTTGCAAGACAAAACATAAAGCTTAATGTAAGTTTTTCAAAACTTCCTTTGTCGCTGCTTGCCAAGGGAGATAACTGCGTAAGAGATTGAGAAACATATAGGGAATTGCTTGAGTACCGTCTAACCTTACTCTTTTCGGGTAAAAGTTGGTATCGAAAATAAATATTTTCAAAAAAAATGAAATTCAGAGCCGTTATATTTCAAGTCTTCGTGATCAGGTATATTAACATTTTTTAAAACACACTGTACTATACATTTAATCGTGCGATTTGGAAAATATCAAAAGCATTCTTCTGCAATTTATGAACTGGTCCCTAAGATAAAGCTACAATTTAGACAGAAGGCGCAGACTTGTCACTCAAAATAACTAGCAACGCCGCCATTTTCCAGACGCGCTAGCTCCGTTTGAGTTTTGCCACCGCCGAGAATATTTATTCCTAATTTAAGCAATATTAAATGTTTTGGGACAAAAGTTAGTAAAAATGTTAAGATATTTATCATTTCTATTAAGATTTCATTGCTCATATATTTATATGGTTATGGATTGCTTACAAATTTGATAAACTTGTGTAAATATCTTCGCGCTTTTTCGAAAATGCAGTTTTTGATCCGTGAGGGATATGTCTGTTGAAGTACCACCTCTGCAGACCGCAGTTTTTGATCTTCCGTTTCAATACCTTATTGTAAAGACAGTTCATGTCGCTATACTTGAAATACAATGCAGTATTCATAAGTATGCGTGTTTATTCAGTGTATGCATGTTGTTACGCATTTAATACAGAATAGGACGTTTATTTACCATGTCCATGGTTCACGATAAATGACGACGCCGTATTGGATTGGCTCATATTGGACCAGTATTCAATACTGATCTAATCTTTATCCTTAGTCATGCCTCAGTGATTCCGTTCAATATTTTGGTCAGCTAAATATACAGATCAACGTTTTGTTTATAATCTTAAATTTAAATTCAATCTAAGTTACTTATTGAATACGGCTACAGGAGGCGTTATCCTGAATTGGATGGAGACGTAACTTGCCCAAAACTTTGTTTCACTTCGCGTATGATGGATTGTTGTCCATTTTCGAGTGTTGGCATTTATCTGGAAATAAACGATTACGTTATTGTCTCCATGATAAAATCCAAGTGTGATTAAATGCGAATTTAGCGGAAAATTAATGTTTAAATGACACGATCGTTAAGACTTTTTCTGTGTCTACCTAGTGATCCCATACTTTTTCCTTCAGACATATAAATGAATATTTATTCCACTGGTGTACTGTTCTACAACGTAAATTCAACTTGTAAACATCTATTTGAGTTAACTTCTTGCTGAACTATTTTTGTCCAAGAATGGACAGAACAGTTAACTGCAATATGTGTTTTCGCTACCAGTCTGTAAGGGGCAGTCACTAGGGGGGTACACAAATTTCTTTGCCACCCCGAAATGCACAGTTTCAAATCGTCGTCCAGCCACAGGGGCTAATGCGAAACATTATTATGATATGTTTACAAACATCCAAATATTGTTAAACTGGTGTAATTGATTAATACGAATTTACTTTTTTATCTGTGTAAAATGACAAATATTATTATCATACAGAATCGTTGAACACTCATTCTTGTAATATATGTTATACATTAGATTGTACTTGTTAAATTTTATACCAATATAATTGTTAGTAATGTTTGTCGGTTTCTTTTGCTCATATACATTATAATATAATACAATATAACAGCTGTTTCACACTACTAATAAGTAACTCTCCTATGCATAGTATATCTAACAATGGTGTAACACTGTCGTATATCTCTGACATAGTATATCTAACAATGGTGTAACACTGTCGTATATCTCTGACATAGTATATCTAACAATGATGTAACACCGTCGTATATCTCTGACATAGTATATCCAACAATGGTGTAACACTGTCGTATATCTCTGACATAGTATATGTAACAATTGTGTAACACTGTCGTATATCTCTGACATAGTATATCTAACAATGGTGTAACACTGTCGTATATCTCTGACATAGTATATCTAACAATGGTGTAACACTGTCGTATATCTCTGACATAGTATATCTAACAATGGTGTAACACTGTCGTATATCTCTGACATAGTATATCTAACAATGGTGTAACACTGTCGTATATCTCTGACATAGTATATCTAACAAGGTGTAACACTGTCGTATATCTCTGACATAGTATATCTAACAATGGTGTAACACTGTCGTATATCTCTGACATATTATATCTTTCATATTCAGAATTTAATTCTATAATTAAAATATGGGAATGTGTTAATATCATGCAATATATTTAAACTTCTACCTTGCATTATGTTTAGTTTATAGTTGTAATATTTTCATGTTATGCATGAATTTCAAATAATAAACGTGTTTATATGACGTGAGTTGGAATAAAAAAATCGAAATAAGATAAAATCAAATTCAAATGTTCTCACTTGCTCTGTCAGTGGACCATTCGTAGTCCATTTTTTCTGCACGATTGCAATATATATCATATTAAATGACAACTATGAAACGAAACGCTGCAATGAATAGAAACGTTTCTTGATGATATTTTATAATGTAATATTTACCTTCTAGACCAGAAAAAAGGTTGTATTGCAGAGAGCAAATGCATAGATTATAGGTTGATATAAAAGAGTGTTAATATTGGCTGTGTTTATAACTATGTGTCTCTAAAAACCAATATACTTGCAGAGGAAATAGCAGGATTCACTCCACTGCCACCATTTCCGGGCTTGCCACCGTCCCCAGACTGCATTTGGTTACAGGAGAATGTGTCAGTAGCTTTGGAATATCAGCCAAACATAGGAAGGTGAGATACGTGGTGATGTAAGAAGAACAATGGTAATTATCAGACACAATTTATGAATTTAAATTCTAGATTATTTAAGCTAATCTGTTGACCAACATGAAACAGATTTTGCATTGTCTCCAAATACAATAGATATTGACCAGTCACAGATAAAAAATAATCTAGTTATTAGCAACATTTATGACGGTTTGATGAATTAAGAGGGATATTAATAAATACGGAACGATTCATTACAAAGTATCCAACCGTCATATATTTGCATGAGGAAAGGACACGAAAAAATGAGTAATGGATGTGCATGCTCAATAAAAAATGCAGGCAAGTTCCCTGGAGAATTTTCTTGTGACGAAACAAATACTGGAATGGTTTGTATTTTGCAAATAAATCATAAAATAGGTGATAAAGCAGCACACAGCCTGAATAGTTGGTATGAATGAGTAAGGCGCACGTTTTATGTGATATGTCTGGCCATGAATTGCCTTGCAAAAAGAGCATTGACATAATGTTGTTGTCTGGTAATCCATGTACCCACGTGATTACGATTGACTTTCTGAAAAGCTACAAATATTTATATTAGAATATGCGCATTAGTAATTCTTAATTTTGTTTCCCCATTTTCTAACCAATCCTAGGAGCAGATTGTTCTTTTTTTAATATGATGAAAGTAGACAATTAATCTTAAATTATTGAAATTTAAATAATGACAGCTGATATTTATGTTTTGACTATATCTGTTATTTAATATAGAGCATTTTCACTTAGTTAAAGTGGATTTTTTTCATTTATTTACTTTGCTCTAGTTTAAATCATGGCATTTTTAATTGCTTAGAAATTAGGACAATTTATCCAAGTAAACCATAAAAAGATTTTAATGTGTTATAATTGCCTCATTATTTTGATCCGTTTCCCAGTTATTTCACTTTTGGGGACGTTCATGATGATTCAAAACACGACCCTAAGGTTGTTCACATTTACTGAGACGAGATATAAACAATCGTTTATGAATTTTTTATTGGTTCTTTTGACTGAACATCTGTTTCTCAGCCTGTGTGTCAGTTACGTATTTGGTCATTGAATACATGAAGTGCGTATATGACCGAACATTGTTTTTATACCGGTTGGCCTTTCAATATAATTATTCAACGCTTAGTTTTTACAACATTCTCGCGATATCCTCTGTGTTATGGGGAAACCAAAAATAATCTTTCCATAATTGTGTTATGTATGTGTGAGAAGTTGGTGTTGTCTCATGGTAAAAGTATACGCCTCTCTACCCTGATTCTGCTGTTGGTTCCGGCTCTAATTGCATGTCTATGTTATGAAGTTCTATTTTCTAAATAGGGGCTAATTGTTGCTAATTGATTCGTTTATTTTAATTCTGACGCTTTTATTTATTCTTCAGGCAGAAGAAATGATACGTTATTAGCTCGTGTTCAAGTTAACGTTTTCACTTTTCGATCGCATTCCTTTAGACAATAAACACAATCAAAATAGTAAATATTTAATACTTATGATATAACTGCATATTTCAGAATCTCCAAATAAAAATATTCAACTCATTATTTTTATTTTCAAATGAACGTGCTCGTTGGGTAATGTATAACTAGTTTAGGTCTTACAGAATACTAGATTATACGGCCATTTCTCTTCACCAGTGAGGCAGGAATTAAGTCAGAGTCATCCAAGGGTATACAAGCCAATCATCTCCTTAAATCCATTGAGACCTGACTTGCGGGCTGAATAGGTACTTCAATTAAAATCCCTGACAACGTAATGACCACATGGAACCTTAACGAATTAAGCGAAAAGCATATCCCCGGCATTTCCCAGTGGAGTTGGACGAATGGGATTCAGATAGTAGGCATCGAATAATGTATTACACTGTATATATTTCGGATTCTTAGGATACGCCAAGGTACAGACCAGACATTGCAGACACTGCAAGTCATGCAGTCAAATATCCAAATGACAAAGAGGTTGAACAGTCTGGGATTGAAAAGTCTTGCTCCCAAGTTATGCAGTCATATTATTGATTTTAAAGAACCTGTGTAGTCGGTACAAACAACTTCAATATGTTTGCTTCAATAGTTCTACAAAGGTTATTACAATGTCTGTAAATCAAGGGTTTTAGCCAGGTTATAAAAAGCGCAGAGTGCTTCAGGAAAGGGACAGGGTGCTAAGAATTAAAGGACTCATAATATTGGAATGTGAAGAACTTTAATGTACTTATAAATTTGAGCAAACAATGTTAGTAATAAGTTTAATTCAAAATGTTAGATATTAACTGCCAGCTATTATAACTATGTAGGTAATTATTATCATATTATAACATTTCAAACAAAACGAAGGAAATAATTGATCATCTAAAGCATTCAATTTTAAGAATGCAGTATGGCGCATCTGTTGCTCGTCTTCATGAGGGCAGATGGGTGTCACCAGAAACGGACAGGGTGCAGCTTCCTTCTTAAAGCTCATTAGTGACGTTTAGGTAGAAACATAAACTATTCCTCTATAAAAAATGGTTTTAGCTTTTTTAGTACTAGATGGTTTATGGGGCCCCCTTTCATGCTATGAAATAGGTCACTGCACAATTTTCAGGCTTTGGACAACGACAATTACTTCAACGTATTGTCTACTTAAGTGTGAGTTCCCTAAATAAACATAAATACATGTTAAGACTTGCATTTTATTGCATACCGGACGTGTGTTTCCGGTCATGTGACCGGTGCTGGAAAAACTCATCACCCCCCATGTAAAATGAGTCACGCGCAACAACGCGCCACTTCTTATTTCTTTTATTGTATGGTTAATGAAAAGTGTATTATGCAATTTCAATAAAGCGGAATCAAAAATATAAGTATACAATACTTGTAATAAAAAATGAAAATAAATAGTCGTAAATGCGCGATTTTTAAAGGAACTATTTGACGTCAATAGTGATTTAAAATTACTGCGCTTTATGACGTCAGTACACAACGTCGCACGCGCTTTTTGGTGAAATATACAAAAGTGCGTTTTCTACGTCAATTTTTCAACAAACTCATAATTTTAGGTATGCAAGAAAATATATCAATCATGTTTTTCCGGTCCGCATCGAAAAACCGACCCTCGGGCACGCTACGTGACCGGTAACTTGGCAAGCCTCGTTACCGGCTTACGCGCGTGCCCTCGGGTCGGATTTTTAAATCCGTACCGGAAACACATGATAGATACTTATATGGAAGAACCGGTTACAGAAAACATTGCTTAGACTATGTATACAGTCTAATACACTGATATTAAACTCCAGGGAACTTTCGTTAAATGATATGAAAAACGCATGCTGTTGCTTTTGTTGTTGTTGTTGTTGTTGTTTTTGTGATGGTTATTGTTGTTCAATAAGTTACCCAAAGTCATAGTAAAGTTAGCGTTTAATGTGTACCTGACCCGATGTCCTAAAACGGTTATTTGTTTAAGTACAACATATTCAAAACACCAAGAAACATTTCAAACGGCGTGTTCTTCAATGAAACCCGTACAACATGTCTTCTGCAAGTATAATTTCTCAGACTAGTGTCATTCTAGTTGAAGTATTTAGGGCGTTCAAAACCTAGGCTTACTAGGAAAATATTAAGAGAAATCATTTATGTTCTTTTTTTGAAATGTACGTTTTTAAAGTTTCTGAAATAAAAAGCTAAAAAAATCAATATTTAACTGGCAACTAATTAGGATTTCATCGAAATTCTTTATGTTGTTAACCGTTCGTTGACATTTAGATTTGTTCAGTGATAAATGACAAGAACAACCCGGACTTTAAAGATAGTTGGGGGAGTAAAGTATGTGTCAACACCAATTCGATACAACGAGTTTATATAGGTTACTCATGCAAGTTTGTATATTATTGTTTGACTGTAAATGAAGTATTAAGAAAGAAGCAGAGAAATGGCCAATCTTTTTGTGAAATTGCAATTTGCATTATCAGAGGTGACTCACAATATACAATGGTATAAATGAGCATAGTTATCTCAAATTTATCCTATTTGTTTTACTAATGTTTGTTGTTAGTATTATAAGTTTTGATAACAAAACATATGAGAGAAAAACTTGCTGGGTGTTATTGTACTTTTAAACACACCGCAGGTAGATTGACAGGCACTATATTGCTCTAGAACTAATACAAACACTTAGCTGTTGAATGAGTCTTAATCTAACCTTAATTCAATTCAAGCAGACGATCTGTGTGTGTTGAGGTTGGGGGACGGGGGGGGGGGGGGGGGGGGCGTACCATAATGTTTAATACAATCACTAGTAATATGTTACTATATTGTGCTGCCAATAATAACGTTGACGTAGATTTAACCTATTCATAAAGTCGTTACTGAGATGTACATGCAGACATACATTTTGCAGACAACAGTTCAATATTATAAAAAAACAGTCACACGATTAAGTGTCAAGATACGTTTTAAACACACACACACACACGTACACGCACACGCACGCGCACGCACACACACACGCACACACACGCACACACACACACACACAAACACACACGCACACACGCGCACACACGCGCGCACACACACATACAGTCACACGCACGCACGAACGCACACACACACACACACACGCACGCACACAAACACACACACACACACTTGTAACTCTACAGTATTAAAACAATATATGTTGACTAACATCAAATAGTTATTACTGTGTGTTATGAATTAAGGAGAAAAGTAATTTATAACGATTCATAAAAAAGTATCTATATGACCCTCAGATCATTGCGTGAGGAAAGGACACGCACAAAATCTTGAGTGTACATTACAATGTAATAATACAGACAAATTGTCTATACAAAATCGTGACGGAACACATAAGGTTCAGCTAGAATAGTTCGTATTTTGCATATAAATCATACAATGAGGGATAAAGCTGCACAATGCTTGAACAGCGGGCATGAAATTCAGAGTAAAGCGCACGTTTTATATGATATTTCTTGCCATAAATTGCATTGCACAAACAGCATAGACATAATATTGTGTGTTTTTTTTGGTTTTCCATGTGCCTACGTGCCTACAATTGATTTCATGAACAACTTCAAGTTCCCTGAAATGAATATTAGACTAAGCGCATTTATGATATATAATTGATTTCCCATTTCCTAATCAATGCTTAGGAGCAGAAATTTTAATGTTATTGGTTAATGAATCTGCCTAATTGAAACAATATGACACAAAATGACGTCTGCTGGTCTTAAAGGTGTTTGATAATGTTTGATATTAAGTACAGAATATTTTTATCTAATAATTGTGTGTGTTTTTGCATTTAATATCTTTGCGCTAATCTAAATCACAGCATTGTTTTATATTACTTTTAATTTAGGACAAGTTATTAAAGGATACTTTTTTAATTATAAAAATGCTTCTTAACGACTTAAAAATGTTACCCGAGAAATTCACTCTCGAAAATAAATGATTAATCAAGATTCAACACATTTATTAAGGCATTTCAAAACAAACGATTTCCTCATAACAAGATCAAAATATTCAATTATACATGTAAACAACAACAGCATAATATGTTTGAATGTGAGACACGCCATACACAATATGATCACTATTTAGTATTTTACACATTAAATTTGTATTAAATTTTGTTAACGTTGAGGATGCAAAATCAAACGTCAAGCAAAAATGTATGTTATATTTGTTCCTAACAGACATATATATCACATAACAAGCATGTTATTTGTAAAGAATTATAATGCATGCAGAAAGAGTGATGATAAAATAGAGTTAAATTCTAAAAATAGCCTTAACTAAGTGAAATTGATGACGAATAATGTTATGACGACGTTCGAATCCTTAAGAAATAAATTTGCACAAATTAAGTTCGTATCTTGCATAAGGTCAATGAAATTCATCATGCTAGGCCTAACAAAGTATTATCGTATGTTCAACGACGTTTATCATCAAAAACATTACAAGCACAAGCAAAGTAAAACTCACCTTCATTATCACAACTATTCCATATGGTACAATAGCGATGGTTTTGAGTTATTTTATTGTAGCCATAACGCCCGGTTTCAATACGTAACTGGTTAGTTGAAAGTCTCAATTTAGTACAAAGAATTCAATACATTGAAGCAAATATATCGTGATACTAAGAGCGTTCGCAAGATATATTTTAAAAAGCGTACAAGTATACAAAACTGGACTGTTACACAGTGAGTTGTACCAAGATTGTTAAACTGATCAATAAGTCGTTCTTATAAAAAGAAGTAGAACGATTTCGTTTCGAGACAGCTAGGACTAATCTAAACATTTGAAAGCCATACTTTTACGCTTCTAGCCCAAATAGACTTCATTTCGGGGAGACTGCTACAAGACCATTATACATTGTGCTCGTTATAATATTATCGTTATTGAGTGTTTCACTCCAATTTTTAATAATTCTTGTATACCTCGTTTTTAACAATGGGTATCTACCAAGTACACCAAATATTGACTTTGTCGATTGGGACCTTTTTACCTGTAATAATAAAAAAAAATAATTTCAATTTCTTTCTTTATTTTCGAAACCCCAAATTTTACAACCATAATTCAAAACTGGTGATACAAATGCGTCAAAAAAGGACAAATCAGACTTAGTTTGATCTAAATTGGAAAGAAGGATGTTTAGGTTTAAGCCTTTCACCGCTAGTGTTCGTTGGTTCAGTAATAAAACTTCCGGTACAGTTAAAAAAGTCCAAAGGTAATTGAAAGTGTCACCAGCTTCTAAATTATAGCCTTTGTGTAACACTTTTCATTTTTATAGGATCGCGTCTTTTAAACACAGCAATTTTACTTCCATTAGGATAAACTTATAATCCCAAACTTTAAGGTTGTAAAAAGTTCACATTTACTTCGCCGAGGTGTGTTGTATGATTCTATCATGACATAACATCCTGGATAGTGGTATGTGAATAAAGGAAAAGTGTATGTTACTCTTACATGGCCTTTATACTGTTTTACCTTTCAATCAAACTATTTATAGCATATGTTATGTTATGTTTAAAGCTTATAACATTCCCCTGTTATCCTCTGTGCTTGGTCGGAACAACAATAATGATTTATGTTTTCATAATTGTATAACACATGTGGGAAGTAGGTGTTGTGTTATAGTCCGACTCTCACTTCAGATGATGTTGGTGTGATCCCCATCCAGCCTCAAAGCCGCTTTAAAGCCGGTGATCAGTACTGGTCGACACCTAGAAAACGTAATTGAGATTCAGTTGCTTTCAGTTGCTAGTATAACCAGTGTAAACAAACATGTGTGTTATTGTGTTTATTGTCTGCTGGGCTGTTTTGCTTTGACCTTTGATGTACCATTACAACATACACACAACAAGTTAAAACATTTCGCTGAGGAGAACAAAAACTAATATTCAATATATATCCGATAATTAATATTAAGCAATCAAATATTGTTTGAAATGGTTAAAATATCACATGTGGGCAACTAACCCTAGTTGTATACAATTGGCTGCCAGTTTTTATTCCATAAAAAGCCATACCATATCGTACTTATCAAAAGTATATTATAAATTTATGCTAATGTTGCATTTTCTTCCCGTGCCATAATATCACTTTAAGAAAATACTATAAAAAGGAACAGGTACTATAATGTACAAAAGGATAATCATTGTGTGTTTTTTCAACCGAACGACAATAAGCACTCACTTTATTCTAAACCGACCAAAATAGGACTTGATCCCGAACGAATCATGTTGACTGTTTACGAATGGTCTAAACCAAAAGTTTCTTAAAGTGGTTTCTAAACTGAAAAATTATTTCACCGTACACAGTTATCGTTGCGCATATTATTTCAAAGGTCCTCATTATCTCTAATTAACAAATACTAGTTAAGCAATTATTAAAGCTGCACCCTCACAGATGGAACGTTTTGACAACTTTTTTATGTTTTGTCTTGGAACGGGCCAATTATTTGCAAACACTCATGGAAACCAGATATATGAGACTGCTGACAAAAAAATAGATCGCAGATTTTCATATTTAAGTTCAAAAATTGATGTTTTATGCACTTTTCTTAAACCATTAGTAACGGCCTAAGCCATAAAATATTAATTTTCAAGCGAAAATATGAAAGTCTGAGATCTTTTTTTTTTGTTAGCAATCTTGTATAACTGGTCTACATGGGTTTTCGCATAAATTGACTCGTTCTAAGACAAAAAATAAAAGAAGTTGCAAACATGGTATATCTGTGAGAGGGCAGCATTAAAGGACTTCTGAAAACATACCTTTTCATCGATATTTCTGCCACTCTTATGCCTGATTCTCATGTTGTTCTCTTAACAAAGGGACAAATTGAATCGTTTTAATAAATTCTGACATTTGTGTTTCTTTTCAGGCAGTAGGAATGATATGTTGTCAACTAGAGTTTGCGCTAATGCTTTCTCTTTTCGATCGCATTCCTTTAGACAATAAACAAATCGAAACAGACAACATTTTATATTTATTGTATATCTACAACATTTCTTAAACTCCATGTCAGAATATTCAGATTCAAAGAATTATTTTTATTTTCGTATGCAACGTGCTCGTTGGGCAATTAATAAGTTATTCAATCCTAAAAAGACATACATCTTAGCAAACGGCATTAATGGCATCACGGAAAAATAGAGTAAACGGCCATTATTCTACACTAATCAGGCAGGAATTGAGATGGAGAGGGAGATATCCAAGGGTGTACAATCCAATCATTTCCAACAATCAGTCGAGACCGGACTTGAAGGCTGAATGGGTTCTTCAAAGGAGATCCCTTCCCACTTTATGACCACATGGAACTGTAACGAATTAATCCAATACCATATCCCCAGGAGTTCCCAATGCAGTGGGACAAATGGAAGGCAGTTTGTATAGGCATAAACATGTATTACACTGTAGATATATCAGTTTACCAGGATACCTAGATGTATTTAGTTGGTTCTTATTAACACACAAGACATATCTGACACTGCAAGTCATGCACTCAATGTGTAGCGTATAATTGATTTTTAAGAAGGTGTAGTCGGTATAAACCAGAAAGTGTTTGTTTTAATAGCGCTACAAAGGTTATTGCAATTCTTCTAAATATGGGGTTTTAGCCAGGTTCTTAACAGGGCAGAGTCCTTCGGTAAAGAGACAGGGTTCGGTTTGAAGGGCACACTAAATTGAATTGTGAAGTACTTTAACATTATAAATTTGAGTAAAAATGTAAGAAATATGTTGAACTGAAGGTAATGCCAGATGGTGTATGCATGTATGCATTTATAATCATATTATTACCTTATTATAATTACAAAACAAAGGAAATATTTGAACTTCTTAAGCATTTAATTTTAAGAAGGCTGGAGGGCGCATATATTACTCGTCTCCATGGGGGAAGAAGGGTAACACCAGTAAAGGACGGGGCGCAGTTTCTTTCTTATAGCTCATAAGCTAAGCTTTTTTACTACCAGTTGATTTATGAAGCCACTTGTTATAACATGAGAAAGTTCTTGGGCTTAGGTCACAAAATAAACTTTAATGTATTGTTTTATTTTAAAATGCATGGTACTTTTTAAGTTCATTATCATAGCGTATCAAGAATTAATGAACTCCGTAGATCCGAGAATTAAAAGCGCATAAGAAATGGTTACAGAAAAAAGTACAGAGATTACGTATATAATGCAATACAATGGTATTAAAAATGTTGGAACTTTCGAAAAATGACATGAAAATACTACTGTATGCTGCTGCTTCTGCTGCTATTTTTTGATGTTGTTGCATTTGTTGTAATATTTGTTGTTGTTCATAAGGTTACCAGTAGTCTTAGGATAATTCTCGTTTAATGTTTTACTGAGCCATCCTCCTATTACGTTTTTTTTAGTTTAGTAAAATATATTGCTTACACCAAGAAACATTTCAAATGGCAGTTTCTTAAAAGAATCCCATATTGCATGTCGACTGTGTCGACTGCAATTAATTTTGATTTCTCAGACTAATCTCATTTGAGATGGATATTTTTTGGTGATTAAAATGTACGCTTCTGAGGAAAATATTCCGAGAAATTATATACGTCTCAGGGTTTGTTAATCGGACATTTTTAAAAATATCTGAAATTATATGCTCAAAATCAAGTATTTAACTGCGAATATTTGAAGATTTCTGCGCAATTCTCATTTTAGTAATGAAAGACTGGATAAAACATTGACTTAAAACATGGGGTGAAAGTAAAGAATGTGCCTTCATATGTTTATATATATATAGAGAGAGAGGGAGGTAATACACCTTTATGAATCATAACAAACGCGCGAGCGTGTGTGTGTGTGTGTGTGTGTGTGTGTGTGCGTGTGTTTACTCCTTATCGGGTAATTTTGTTTAACCTGTTGTAAATCTCCATCCTCCTTATCAAATACGCTTATTTGCATGCCGATCAGTAAATTTCTCATAAAGTATTTCAGTCCAAAGCAGACCGTTATCTTAAATGCATTCAACAGTAAGTATGATACTGTACGTAATTAATAATAAAAACTCTTGTGGTTTAACCAACTCAGAATAGTCGTT